>NC_067406.1:137541841-138219341 GCF_009764475.1 Pristis pectinata | reverse complement strand
TCCTCCCTCCTCCCTCCCCCACGTGGTTCCATCTGCCTATCATCCGCCTCCTCGCCCGGTTCCACCTATCGCTTGCCAGCTCCTGCCTCACCACTTTATACTGGCCATCTCCGCTCTCGACTCTTCAACCCTGATGCAGGGTCTCAACCCCAAATGTCGACCATCCCTTTGCCTTTGTGGATGCTGCTCGACCCACTGATTTCCTCCAGCAGCTTGTTTCATTTTGCTCGTGATACTGACTCATCTTGTTCTTTTTTTATCCCCTTTCTTTTCCTCAGGAAGTAGAGGACATGCTGTCTGCTGGGCTGCTCCTCCTGCTCTGCATTCCACAACCACCACGTTCTTCTGTCCAGGTTCTTTTGTCTGATTTCTCACCCTCTAACTGCTCCCATTCACTCATTGACCAGATGACCTTGTTTACAGCTTATCCCCAGGGTCATCCTGGCTTTACTCTGTTGGAGGTATCACTGCCTCCCACCCTCCCTGCAGCTTTACAAGCTTCTTTTGTCTGCTTTGCAGATCTAATAAAGGGTCTCCAACCTGAAATTTTGAATCTGCTTTCTCCTCGCGGATGCAGCCTGACCTGCTGAGTATTCCCAGCATTTTCTGTTTTTGTTTTAGATTATCCAGTATCTACAGTTCTTTTGATTTTCACTTGAAGGAGATTTCTTTGTCTTATGAGGATAGGTTGAGCGAGCTGGGGCTTTTCTCTCTGGAGTGAAGGATGATGAGATGTGACTTGATAGATGTGTACAAGATAAGAGGCACAGATCGAGTGGACAGTCAGAGACTTTTTCCCAGGGCGAAAATGGCTAACACGAGGGGACATAATTTTAAGGTGATTGGAGGAAGGTATAGGGGAGATGTCAGAGGCAAGTTTTTTGACACAGAGAGTGGTGGGTGCATGGAATGCACTGCCGGCAGAGGTAGTGGAGGCAGATACATTGGGGACATCTAAGAGACTCTTAGATAGATACATGAATGATAGAGAAATGGAGGGCTATGTGGGAGGGAAGGGTTAGATAGATCTTGGAGCAAGATAAAATGTTGGCACAACTTTGTGGGCCGAAGGGCCTGTACTGTGCTGTAATGTTCTATATTCTATGTGAACACTGAATTCGGTACACTAGATTCAAAAAAGTTGAAGCGAATTGCAACTTTCTCTTATTCTACTCATGTGGTATGGTCTGTTAAGCATGTCCCACAGCCTTGCTTTTAACAACACATTACACAGAACAAAAAAGCATGAGGTACCAGCATGATATGAGGACTCTGTGCACCTAAATGTTACTTGCTTTGGTGGTTAGTTTTGGCTATAGCTTCGGTGACCAAACATTCATAGTGTCACTGCTTTTTGATCCTGTGATGTCGGCTCTTCCTGTCATTGATAAGAAGAATTCACCAAGCGTTGGATTGCTCAGCCACTGATAGTGAATCTGAGCTGGGTTTAGACCATCATGAGACAGGTTAGTTTTCCCCAACTGATGCTGTGTCATTGCAATAGTAATCCTGCTGAGTATGAGAGAGACCGCAGGTTTGGACATTTGGTGTATGTGCTTGGCTGAGGAGCCAGTGGTGCGAAGCTGCCATCCGCGGGATTATGACTGAACGCCTCCAAGTCAGAATCCCGCCTAAACGTAATGATATCCCAGCACCGCGGATCACTGGTTGGCCTGGGATAACTGGCCGCTGCGCAGAGCAACAGCTAACGTGTAGTGCCGCTTGTTACAGGCCTGGAGGGTGGATGGACAGGGACTGCTTCTCATCTGTTTAGCGCACTGTATGTTCCTGGGGAACATGGTGCTAAAATGTGTTACCATTGACCCATTTGGTCTCACCGTATCAGAGATATTCCCCGCGGTCTACCCGTCATTGCCCTATCTTCTCTGCTACTAAAAACTAACTTGTTTCTCTCTTTCCCAGTTCTGACAAAGGATCCCAAACCCAAAACACGAACCGTTCCTCTTTCCGCAGGTGCTGCCTGACCTGCTGAGTGTTTCCAGGATTTTCTGCAGTGAAAAGAAAAAAAACAGATTATCTGATTGTTATCACGTCATTCACGGGAGCTTGCTCGATGCAAGTTGGATGCACGTTTCCTGCATTACCACGCTGACCAAAATGAAAAGGACTTCATTGATTGTAAAGTGCTGTGAGACGTTCCAAAGGGAATGTGAGGATTGTATATCAACTCTTTAAGATATTTTGGCTCCAGGCTTGAGAAAGCAATTCCTACACTCTCCTACATTTTGGCCCCTCTCCCCATTTTCTCTTATTTATTCAACAATTCAACCTAGAATTTCCTTTCCCTTTCAGTTCAGACTCTAGGCTCTTCCATTAAGTACCCTCACCGAACAAATTGCCTCTTAGGCTTATGCATGGTGCATTAGTACATCCACAAGTCAGCAGTCTTCACCAGCCCCACACCACTCTGAGGTAATCCTCCAGTTCTGGCCTTTGCTCATCTTCAAAGTTATTTTTTTCCACTATTAGCATGCCGAGGCCCCAAAGCTCAGAAATTCCATCCCAAATTCACCCAGCATCTCTATCCAGACGTCCCCAACCACCTTATGATTCCAGAACAAAGCTTTTGTTGATTTCTCATTCTCTCCTTATGCAGCTTGGCATCAAATATTATTCGATAGCTCTCCTGTGAAGTGCCCTGGGACATTTTGCAGAACAGAGTCGGCAGTGCATTGCTTTGTTGCAGCGGTAAGAGAAAACAAAGCATTTCAGAGGGAAACAGAGAGAACGTTTATGTTAAGCCAACACCAGTGAGAAAAAACACAAATCTACCTATTTAATGTAGAATGAAATGGTGCCAAGCAGAGCAGGTACAGAGAAAATTCTGGAACTGGGAAAAAGAGTGTAATAGAACCATAGAACCATAGAACCATAGAACAATACAGGCCCTTCGGCCCACCATGTTGTGCTGACCTTTAAACCATGCCTAAGACTATCTAGCCCCTTCCTCCCACATATCCCTCTATTTTCAATTCCTCTATATGCTTATCTAGCAATGTCTTGAACTTGACCAATGTACCTGCCTCCACCACCACCTCAGGCAGTGCATTCCATGCACCAACCACTCTCTGGGTGAAAAACCTCCCTCTGATATCTCCCTTGAACTTCCCACCCATTACTTTAAAGCCATGCCCTCTTGTATTGAGCATTGGTGCCCTGAGAAAGAGGCGCTGGCTGTCTCCTCTATCTATTCCTCTTAATATTTTGTGGACCTCTATCATGTCTCCCCTCATCCTCCTTCTCTCCAAAGAGTAAAGCCCTAGCTCCCTTAGTCTCTCCTCATAATGCATACTCTCCAAACCAGGCAGCATCCTGGTAAATCTCCTCTGCACACTTTCCAACACTTCCACATCCTTCCTGTAATGAGGTGACCAGAACTGGACACAGTAATCTAAGTGTGCTCAAATGACAATCCAAAGTTACACTCTTGAATGTGAATTGCATTCAGACGAGTGCCCAGGGAATTCTGTGGCCCATGGGATATTTATGGAGAAGGAGCCCATTGATCATACCCAGCTCTTTGAGTTGGTCCCATCCCCATTTCATTGCAGGCAATGGATTGATTTTGGAGGTCAAACATAGTCCTTTGATGTTGCCATCTTCCCAAACCTGATTTTTGATATAACTTAACAATAAATGTGATGAATATGACTTTAGAATCTGGAGCATTCTGTTGCAGAAAGAATAGAAATCATTTATGTCAGAAAATGAGGCCAGAGTCTTCGATATTGTGCTGAATCTCCTTAAACTTCTAAGAAGGTAGATACACTGGCGTGCCTTCTTCATGGTTGCACCTGGATGGATTCTCCGAGAGATTGACACCTAGGAACTTGAAGCTGCTTCACCCTTTCCACTGTAGACCCTTCAATGGGGACTGGTGCGTGTTCACCTGACTTCTCCTTTCTCAAGTCCACAATCAGTTCCTTGGTTTTGCTGACATGTCTCACTCCTCGTCACCATCCATTATTTGACCAACAATAGTGGTGTCATCGGCGAATTTGTAGATGGCATTGGAGCTATGCTTAGCCTTACAGTTGTAGGTATAGAGTATTGAGCGGGGGGCTAAGCACGCAGCCCAGCAGACAAACCTCGACAGATGTACATGGAAGCCATTCTGACCAGTTGAATCACAGCCTGGTGTTGGAAGTCCAATGCACAGGAACAGAGAATGGGGGACTCAGCCAGTTTCATCACGGGTACAGCTCTCCCCATCATCGAAAACATCTACAAGGGGCATTGTCTCAGGAGGGTGGCATCCATCATGAGGAACCACCACGTTCCAGGCCACGCCCTCTTCTCAATGCTGCTATCAGGCAGGAAGTACAGGAGCCTGAAGACCCACACCTTGTTCAACAACAGCTTCTTCCCCACTGCCATCAGGTTCTCGAACTCACCTGAAAAACCCTAATTCTACCTCGGACCATATTTCTTTTTCTCTCTCTCAACTTGCACTGGTGTTGTTATGTCTTCTTTTATTTTTCACTAATGTTTCTCATGTTAGTAATGTGCTGTGCTGCTGCTGCAAAAAGGTGATTTTCATGGCATTTATACCCTGAACTTGAACTTGATATAACTTCATAACTGCAGAACCCATAGAGGAGCATCTGAATAATATGTCTCGCTGTATAAAGTTTATATCGGCAGGTCTCAACAAAAGATGAATGTATTGGGAAGGATGCAGAACGAAGAAATAAAGTTGACTGCAAGTGTAAGGGGGAATAATACAAGGAAGGCATAAAACACCTTGAGCTTTAAAGTCCAGAAAGTAGATAGGTAAACAGGAATCTTATCAAAGAGCATAGAAGTTTAAATTATATAGATAAAGTGACCTCATTACTTCATATTCAAGTAAGTCACAAGATACTTGGTGATAATTTGGAAATGTTAAATTAACGCAGTTTCCAGGAAAGGTCTTTCCAACAGTTGACTATGGAGAGAGCTTGTCTAGAAATTCATCCCCAGTTGGTAGAGCTAAACACGGCAAGTAGATGAGTTAACACACAATATGCTGCTTCTGAAATTCATTCCACTGCAATCAATGGAGTGAACCTTGCAGGCAAGAGTATAACGCCTTGACATCACTATAAAACATATTTTTGATCAGGGTTGAATTTCCAGGCAACCAGACCTAAATGCGTGAACTGTGGCTAAAATATTGTTGTAACGACACTTGTGTTAGTTGGACATCCAGCCCTGCTGAATATTATCCTTCATGCAGCAAGTTGCTGTTGGTGAGAGAAAGTCAACTCAGAAAAGTTGATGAAGAGTCTGGGACCTGAAACAGTACCTCTGTTTCTCCTTACACAGATGCTGCTTGACCTGCTGAGTGCTTCCAGTGTTTTCAGTTTTTACGTTGTGATTCAGAGATGGAAATGGCAACTGTACAGTTCCATGACTTTTAGAGTCATGGAACTGTACAGCACAGAAATGGGCTCTTTAGTCCATCACGTCCATACCAACCTTTTGGTCCATCTACACTAATCCTATTTGCCCACAATGTCCATACCCTTTTGGTTAAGCATTTTGGCATCTCCTTCACCAATCAGATAAAAAGATTGTCAAATCATCAGTCCTGAATGAGCAGATTCAAGTAGAGGATGCTGAATTTAAACATCAAACTAGGGACAGAAAAAGAAATGAAGAGAGGGAAATGAACATTGATCAATGAACAGAGAGAAAAAAAGAGAACGGAATAAAAGTTCAAAAGAAAAAGTTTTACATAGTTATAGAAAAAACAAATTTCCAAAATCAATTAAAACTTGGATGAATCATACTCCATGCTGGTAATAGATAATTTTCAGTGCCAGAGAGAATGACTGTCAATAATCAATAGTAATTGCATTGGTAATAGACTAATTAGATTGAATGGACAGGCTAAAACGTTCAGTGGAAAGTTCTTTCCTTACTTATTATGAAAGCACAAGAATTTTGCACCAATTAATGCAACTGAAAGGTGAAGGGTCAGTGCAATACTGACAATGGTTGCAACTTCTGGATTTATACGTTTAATTCTAAGTCTGCCTCAGATGAAGATGCTGGAGCACTTGCATACAATTAACATTGAATACCATTCGCCTCACGGTTATTACATCAGCAATTTTAGATTGTTACCTTAAAAGCTCATTTATCGGCAACTCACTAACCAGCACGCTCCAGTAACTGGCAGTTTAGTTTGAGCTGATGAGGACTTGAGGACAGCACTGAAGGAGAAATGGAACCAACGTGGGGTTAACTGGAATACCTGATTATGCCACACCTGTCATTTGGAAAGTGCTGAATAACTAAGCCTTTACTGTAGCAGTAAACAATTCAAATACTGCTGAATGAGTCTTGATGAATGAATGGTCTGTCTTGATCTCTAAACTTCAGTGGGTATTGGTATCGGTTTATTATTGTCTGATGTACCAAGAAATAGTGAAAAGCTTTTATTTTGTGAGCCATCCAGACAGATAATTCCATACATAAGTACATCGAGGTAGTAAAAAGAAAACAGAATGCAGAATATAGTGTTGCAGTTACAGAGAAAGTGCAGTGCAGGTAGACAAATTGGGAGATCAAGATTTCATTTTTCAGCATATGAAGTTCATCTTTTAGTGTATGAGTTAATCTTTTAACATATGTTTAGCATATGACAGTTAAGTTATACAGAGATTCTAAAATGTCCACTTGCCATGGGTACACTCAGGGAGACTATTTTTTGCTACCCTTTCTAACTGAGTTTTGAAGTGAGTTTCAAATCAAGGTCAATTCTACAAACATCAATGAAAGAAAGTGAGAGCACTGTTATCTCCTTCATTTTCCTGAAGTTGTCCAGGCATATAATTAAGCAATGTCGATGATACTTTTCGCTTGGCTTGCAGGTTGTAGATTTGGTGTGTGAGCGTCAATGAGCATGTTACAGAATCAAACATTTCCTGATTAAACAAATCAATGTGGAAAATCAAAACACTCAAAAGCATTGGGGGAAATGATACTCAATGCATTGGCTTTTCTGTCAGTCAATCCCTACTCAATGCCACCGTATCCACACCAACAAATACAAACAAACAGAATCACCTTTCTTACATTCAGTGCTGCTCATGGGCATGAAACCATGACAAAAGTAACACAAACCTTTACTCAGTCAACAGCTTTCTTGCTCCAGATCAGAAGAAACGTGGCGACATGAACATGTAACCCAGGGTAAATACACAAAGCGCTGGAGGGACTCAGCGGGTCAGGCAGCATCTATGGAAGGAAATGGACAGTCGATGTTTTGGGTCGAGACTCCTCATCTGGACTGAAAGAATCGAGGGGAGAGAGCCAGCATAAAAAGATGGGGCAAAGGGGTGGAGCAAGAGCTGGAGGGTGATAGGTGGATCCAGGCAAGGGGTGGGGGGTGGTAATAGTCAGACGGAGGGGGTGGGGAGTGGGAATTGCATCAGAAGCTGGGAGCTGATACATGGAAGTGACAAAAGAGCTGGATGGGCAGATGGAGAGGGTGAGGGAGAGGGGGAAGAGAAAGGGCGATGGGGACCAGGTGGATCAGGAGGAGAGAGAAAAGGGGCAGAGGGGAGCAGTCACCAGAAGCTGGAGAATTCAATGTTCACGGCACCAGGTTGGAGACCACCTGGTGCTATTTCTCAAATGTGTGTTTAGCCTTAACTTGGCAGTAAAGGAAGCAGAGGACAGACATGTTGGTCTGGAAATGGGAAGGAGAATTAAAATGGCTGGCCACTCTGAGATCCAGGTGGCCATGGCGGACAGAGCAAAGGTGTTCAGTGAAGCAGTCACCCTAATCCAGGGTAACAGTCCAAGGGATTACCCTCTCTCATTTTCGGCTTTTCCTCATAATGAGTTACTCCCACCCTGGTCTTTGGGTTCTGAGGTGGCTAACGTGACCGCTGTGGGAATTGCAGACTCCCCCACACATCCTGGGCAGTTTGTGAGGTGGTCCACTTCTTCCTTTTTATGCAAGGTCACTTTGTGCTCCTGATGCATAGCCCCAGGGTGCTCAGTACCACCCCCACCCTGATGGATGTGCCATACTTTGGATGTGTTAAGCCAAGATCGAAGCTGCCTCTTTGGGAAGACAAGAAAAGGTTTCTATTCATTGCAGAGATGTTCAGATGGTACTCTGGTCTATGTTTAACCCTCAATTAAGTTCACAAGAATAAATTGTCGATTTAACTCTGTAGGATCTTGCATAACCAATATTACACATTCTCCCATGGTAGAATGCTGTATTAAGCATTTATGGCTTTGAAGATGTTTCCAAGATGGAAGAATCACATTGCATACTGTGAATAGCTCTGAACTAAACACATCGTAACACACCAAGAATTATGTGGCGAAGAATACATTATTTAAATAGAATAGCTACTGGAGATAGCGTAAGCCAACAATGCCTTTCATAACTTAACATACCAGGGTTTGCTGTCCTTGAGAAAACCATTCAATTTACAATGCTCTCTAACTTAATCTTGATACCTAATCTATGGCCTTGTTCACAGCTCATCATTTTACAGCCAGAATAATTGTTCAAATAGGGAGACAGAAAGTAACCACTGACCAAAATTGCTCACTTTTGTTATTCTTCTGTCACACAGGACACTATGTTCATTTAAGGGCTAAGAAGCTTTGGAGAATCTACAGACTCATCTCTTCCTCGGGTATATATCATCAGTCTCCTTGAGACCTGCTGACTTTTGTAAGAACCACTTTCTTTATCGCTTATTCCAATGTTGAAATTTATAGTAAATGCCCAAGTCAGCTTTAGAGTATTCTGATCATACTCTCCTGTAAACAATGACACTGAATTTTCAGATTTGCCTCACCCAGTTCCTTTGCCTGCATTAAAAAAATAAATAAGAACTCTTACTTTCCAGCATAAGATTTGACTTATCCCCTCCTAATCCAGATACACACAGACGATCACATTTGACTCCTGAAAACAATGCCGAGGGAAATGTGGAGGTGAGAGCCACAATAACTTCTGTCCTACATTCATAACATTGACAAGAACACAAAATAGAAGCAGGAATAGGCCACTCAGACCCTCAAGCCTGCCTCAACATTCAATATAATCATAGGTGATCTGTCTTGACCTCAACTCCTCTTCTGTACCAGTTCCCCAGAGCTCTCAATTTCTCAATGTTCAAATATTTATCTCTCTCTACCTTAGATATATCTGATGATCTGGTCTCCACCACCTTCAAGGGCAAAGAAACTCCAGGGACTCACCACCCTCTGAGATCAGAAGATTCTCTGCACCTCAGTTTTAAATGGCCAGTGACTGACTTTGTATCTCTGTCCCCTTGTTTGTGAAGTAAAGCCACTGGCGTGCCTTCTATGTGACTGCAGTAATGTGTTGGCACTCTGAGATTTTAATGCCCAGGAAAGTTCTGATTAACGGTAATTTAATAGCTGGGTCTCCATGTACAGAGTAGGTTCTGTAAGTGATGATGTCTATGATCTTCCTTGAAACCTTCTGTATAGCAGTCCAGCTGAACTGTTGTAACAATCTCCTTGCCTTGCCTGGTTCCCAGTCCCTCTCTCTCTCTCTCTCTCACACACACACACACACACACACACACACACGATTATAGAACCATAGAACACTACAGCACAAAAGACGGGCCATTCAGCCCTTCTAGTCCGTGCCAAAACTTTATTCTGATTATCTGGCTTCTAGTAGAGATGTTAACCAATGCAGATGTACATGATCACATTTGTTTTGGTTTATTATTATTATCACATGTACTGAGGTACAGTGAAAAACTTTGTTTTGTATGCCATCCATACAGATCATTTCATCACATCAGTGCATTGAGGAAGTACAAGGGAAAACAATAACAGAATGCAGAATAAAGTGTTACAGTTACAGAGAAAGTGTGGTGCAGGTAGACGATAAGGTCAAGGTCATAATGAGCTAGATTGTGAGGTGAAGAGTCCATTTTATGATACTAATGGACCATTCCATAGTCTTATATTTGTAGGATAGAAGCTGTCCTTGAGCCTGGTGGTACGTGCCTTCAGGCTTTTGTATCTTCTGCCTAATGGGAGGGACATTCTCTCATGTCCGGGGTGGGTGGGGTCTTTGATTATGTTGGCTGCTTTACCGAGGCAGCGAGAAGTGTAGACAGAGTCCATGGAGGGGAGGCTGGTTTCCGTGAAGTGCTGAGCTGTGTCCACAACTCTCTACAGTTTCTTGCAGTCCTGGGCAGAGCAGTTGCCATACCAAGCCATGATGCATCCAGATAGGATACTTTCTATGGTGCATTGATAAAAGTTGGTGAGTGTCAAAGGGGACATGCCAAATTTCTTTAGCCTCCTGAGGAAGTAGAGGCGCTGGTGAGCTTTCTTGGCAGTGGCGTCTACGTGGTTGGACCAGGACAGGTTGTTGGTGATGTTCACTCCCAGGAACTTGAAGCGCTCAACCCTCTCGACCTCAGCACCATTGATGTAGACAGGTGCATGTACACCGCCCCCTTTCCTGAAGTCAATGACCAGCTCTTTTGTTTTGCTGACATTTCTTTAGCCTTACTTATTTGAAGAGTTACTTTGTTCTCTCTGGATTCCTGGTCACCGTTAATCCCTCACCAACATCACTCCGTTTGCATATTGTTATTTTTTGGAGCTTGTTGTGCACGAATTAGCTGCTTTGTTTTCCCCATTGTGCATGATAATGCTTCAAAAGTAGCATTAGCACCTTACAACTTACTAACAATTTACGAGGTCTTCCCTTCTGCATCAACAATGTTAGTTCGAGTAAACCAGAGATCTGATGGAGTGGTCCAGGGAGAAAGACACCTCAGCAGCTTGGAAATTTAGATTTACTGAACAAATTAAATTAAATTTGGAAATAAAAAGAATGCTCTGAGTAACAGTAACCATGAAACTACTGGACTAACTAACAATATCAATAAGATCCTTCGGGAAGAAGATCTGTCGTCTTTACACAGTCAGTCCTTTATCTGATACCAGACCCAACATTGCAGATGATTTCTTCTCTCTGGAATGGCTTAGCAAAACAGTCAACCCAAGTATTTATAAAATAAAAACAGAAAGACACAGGAGGTCAGGCAACGTCTGTGGAGAGAGAAACAGAGTTAACATTTTAGGTCAATAGTCCTTCTTCAGAAAAGTGAGGAAGCAAACACTGCACAAAGTTGGAGGGGTGGAGAGGACAGAGAGAACGTCTGTGAGAGGATGGAGAGCAATGTTTTTCGGGTGACATAGAACAGTACAGCACTAGACAGGCCATTCGGCCCACAATGTTGTGCCGATCTCGAATCCAATTTATTCTAAATATCCTCCTCCTGCGTATCATCCATATCCCTCTATATTCATGTGTCTACCTAAAAGCCTCTTAAACTCCACCAAACCACCTGCTTCCACCACTACCCCTGGTAACCCGTTCCAGACACCGACTGCCCTCACGTAAAAAACTTGCTCCTCACGTTGCCTATAAGTTTCCCCCCTCTAACCTTAAAAGCATGTCCTCTGGTGTTTGATATTCCCACCCTGGGGAAAAGATTCTGACTGTCTACCCTATCTATGCCTCTCATAATTTTAAAAACCTCTATCAGCCTCCGACACTCGAGGGAGAACAACTCAAGCTTGTCCAATCTCTCTTTATAGCTCATACCCTCTAATCCAGGCAGGAACACTGTTGGTGCTGAGGGCAGTTAGAGAGAGAGAGAGAGAATACAGAAGAACATGTTGTAACTGTGAAATACAGAGCATAGCAAATAAGGGCAATCTGAAAAGAAAGGAAATGCTAAAAAAAACAGCAGGTCAGGCAGCATGTGTGGATGAGTTAACATGGAAAAAATTACACTGGAACTGGCCAGTTTTGACACAATCAGGAAAGGCTGGTTATTTGAAATTGTTGAATTCAACATTGAATAATGAGGGCTGTGGTATGCCCAGACAATAGGTGTACCAGCCCTTTAGTTTATGTTGAACTTTGTTGCAATATTGTAGGAGGCAAAAGCCAGAGGGGTCAGAATGAGAGTGGGATGGAGAAATTAAATAACAGGCAACTGGAACCTCAGGGTCACCGCTGCAGAGAGAACAGAGGACTGAGTATTTACCGCACTTTGATTTCCAGCATCTGCAGTTTTTTTTTGTTATTTTTTTTCAAGGACATTTTGAGGTGGGCAATGATGTTTAGAGTTGTAGCAAAGCCATATTGTTGAACATACAAAAAATAGAAATATTAGTTGATGTTCGGTGATCAGGTATATTTATCACTCAAGTCACAAACAAAGTTTGTAAAAAGTATTTCAGGAAAAAAAAAGTCTCCAATTATTCAAAGTGATCTTAACAAGAACTGACAACCAAGGCTTGAATATCTACTTGAAAATCACCATTCAATTAGGATGGAACTTCACCAATAATAGGAGGTTATTAACTAATTGGAAGTAAAGAATTTTAGAATTTGGATGAACATAGTTGAATCAACAAGACAAAGATCATAGCCTTGTTAAATCTTGGTAAATATGATACACAAGGTGGTATGGTTTATTCACTTTATGAAACTGCCTCTGATAATAGTCACACAGCTCTGGTGGGTGAGTCATGTCATCTACATGCCTGGAATCAGATTCCAGACACAAGGACTTCACTCTGGGCTCTATCAGGTGAAAAGATTTCCCAGAACACTTCAAGGATGTTTTCAAATTCTTCTTGAATAACTGGAATTGCAGTTGGAATTGTTTTATTTTTACTTATACCGAGGTACAGTGAAAAACTTGTCTTGCTTACCATTCATACAGATCAATTCATTACACAGTGCATCAAGGTAGTACAAGGTAAAACAATACAGAATGCAGAGTAAAGTGTCACAGCTACCGGGAAAGTGCAGTGCAGGGAGACACTAAGGTGCAAGGTCATAATGAGGTAGATTGTGAGGTCAAGAATCCATCTTATCGTACTAGGGGACTGTTCAATGGTCTTATAACAGCAGCATAGAAGCTGTCCTTGAGCCTGGTGGTACATGCTTTCAGGCTTTTGTATCTTCTGCCTGATGCGAGGAGCGAGAAGAGAGAATGTCCCAGGTGGGAGGGGTCTTTGATTATGCTGGCTGCTTCACCAAGGCAGCGAGAAGTATAAGCAGAGTCCACGGAGGGGAGGCCGGTTTCCGTGATATGCTGAGCGGTGTCCACAACTCTCTGCAGTTTTTGGTGGTCATAGGCAATGTAACAGACTCATCAAGTTGTGGAGACCCTTGGATGGGGATTGCTCAAAGTGGAGGAGCATCCAGGAAGGCACTGAGCATTTTGAGTCTCAATGACAGAAGCAGGTAGTAACAGCAGGCATCAAAGTGGAGGAGCTCACAACATTCCCAAAGTAACCCGCTCATTTGTCTTTCAAGCACTGCCATGTTGAACCCATAATTGGAGCAAAGGCAAATCATTCTTGAATCTGGGGAACTAGCTATGGAAAAGAAAAAAAGATTATAATATATTCTGAACTCGAAAGAGTTCAAAGTATATTATAATACCATGATATTGACTAACCAAAGTACCATAGATGAGTCTTAGTACTTGAGAGAGAGTTCACAGTATTTGACATTTAGTCCATCTGAAGTAAATGAATCTTGCGAACTTCAAAATCAACTCTGGGCAGTAAACATAATAAACTCTCAACAATACACTGGTCCAACACAAAGCTAGGCTTGACTGCTCCAATTAATGAACTGCAACAGCTTCGTCAATACTCAGTGTCTGACCGAGACTTTCTGAAGCTTTAAGGGCATGACTGAAATTTTTCTGCCAAAGAAAAAAACTAATTTAATGTGTGCTGACCTTCATCCAGCTTTCCCACAAAGTAATGCCGCAAGTATTTTTATAAAGATGAAATCACCCTGTTCGAAGCAACAGTGATGGATGTGTGTGTGAAGCAGAAGATAAATTGCACTGTGCTTTAACGGGATCAAAAACCAAGCTGGAAAATATCTAACCCAAGTTCATTAATACTTTACACATCTTTTTATTTCAATTTTATCTGATGTGTTTTGGAGCAGTTCGTTATGAAACACATGATTTAACACAAACTCTTCCTTTCATTCACTTGCCCCAATGAAGAATTGGACGAAGCAATCCAGTCAACAAAGAAAATTCAGCATGTCCTCAATGATTCAGACCAATTTTTACAGATGCACCATTGAAAGCATTCTACCTGGATATATCACAGCTTGGTATGGCAACTGCTCTGCTCAAATCTGCAAGAAATTGCGAAGAATTGTGGACACAGCCCAGCCAATCACGGAGACCAGCCTCCCCTCCATTGACTCTGTCTACACTTCCCGTTGCCTCGGGAAAGCAGCCAATATAATCAAGGATCCCTCCCACCCCCGTTATTCTCTCTTCTCCTCCCTCACGTCGGGCAGAAGATACAAAAGCCTGAAGGCGCGTGCTACCGGGCTCAAAGACAGCTTCTATCTCACTGTTTTAAGACTATTGAATATTCCCCTAGTATAATAAGATGCACTCTTTGACCTCACAATCTACCTCATTATGTCCTTGCACATTGTCTGCCTGCACTGCACTTTCTATGTAACTGTAACACTATATTCTGCATTCTATTTTTCTTTTTTACTACCTCGAGGTTGTTATGTATGGAATGATCTGTCTGGATGGCACACAAACAAAAGCTTTTCTCAGTACACGTGATAACAATAATAATTAAGAAGCAACAACCTGCAGACACTGGAAATCTGAAATAAAAGCAGAGAATGCTGGAAGTACTCAGCAGGTCAGGCAGCATCTAAGGAGAGTTAACATTTCATATTGATGAGCTTTCAGAACTGATGAAAGGTCATGAGAAAGAAATGTTAGCTATGTTTCTCTCTGTACCTGCCCTGTTGAGTCTGTCCAACATTTTTTGGTTTATTATAAAAGAAATCGAATCTTTTTATTTGTTGGTTGGAATACAATATTCAAAAAATATTGCTGTAACATTAATTCTCTCTTTTAACACTTGCACAAATGCTTTGACTTCCTCTGTTAACTCGACACAGGACTGCCTCTCTCATGTGTTAAGGATTCCTCGTAAGAACTTTAAGCTGCATTTTATCTTCATTCTGTTTGTGTAATGGGGGATGTCCCTCAGCTAGAAGGCAGATACCTCATGCTTTAGCATTGTGTTTCCTGTGTGAATTCTGTTCAACTCACTCAGACATGCAGGATAACAAGGAAAGGAACTTTATATTTTTGTTCACAAGGCTCGCCAAGTCTGGAGGAGGTAGGCGTTAAATTCTGGTGGGTCTGTGGCCTCTATGTTTATGCTGCGCCTGAATAAACTTTGTCACAACAGGCCTTCCCCACCCCCAGCTCCCAGCATGTACTAGAACACATTTATAGCAGAAGTAATAATAATACATTTGGACAGACAGAGAGCAAGCTGTGTATTTGGTTTATAGAGAAAAATCAGATGGTACAGTATATTTCTTCAGCTTGGTAGCAACACATATCCTTCAGTCGGCCTCAGGACTGTCAACGTTCTTTTTATTCATTTTAAGGATGCAAGTATTGCTGGCAAGGCCAGCATTTATTAACCAGCCCTAATCACACTGTTGAGGAGATTGTTACAGAGTCACACAGCACGGAAACAGTCTCGTCAGCCCAACTGGTCCAAGCTGACCAAGGCACCCATCTAAGCTAGTCCCATTTGCCTGCGTTTGGCCCATATCCCTCTCAAGCTTTCCAATTCCCATACCTGTCCAAGTATCATTTAAATGTTGTTAAGGTACCTGCCTCAACCGCTTCCTCTGGCAGTTCATTCCACATACTGACCACCCTCTGGGTCAAAAAGTTTCCTCTCACCTTCCTATTAAATCTTTTCCCTCTCGCCTTAAACCTAAGCCCTCTCGTACTTGATTCCCCAACTCTGGGGAAAAGACTGTGTGCATTCACCCTATCTATGGCCTTTGTGATTTTATACACCTCTGTTATACACCCCTCATTCTCCTACGCTCCAATAAATAACATCCTTGCCTGCTCAACCTCTCTCTATAACTCAAATTGTGAGATAACTTCTTGTTGGTGTCCCTCTGTTCAAGTGTTGTTGGGGAGGGAGTTCCAGGATTTGGAAACAATGAGGATGATGAACTGGCAATTTATTCCCAAATCAGGAAGGTGTGCAATCTGGACAGGAACCTGTGGGTTGGTGGTGTTTACACACACCTGATAGTCTTATCCTTTTGGTGGTAGAGGGTCTGTGAGATGCTACAGGCTAGGTGAGCTGTTGCAATACATTTTGTCAGTGGAGCACTGAACCACCAGTAGTGGAGACAATGAAGGTTGGGAGTGGTGAATGAGGTGCATGAAACTTTTGGGGTGTTTATGGAACTACACTGTCACTGGTAGATACTATTGTCGACAAGTGAATTAAAGAGAACATGGAGAAGAAATTAACAGAAAACAGGCAACAACAAAAAAAAAGCAGCATCCTAACTAGTACTTTTCAGAGGGATTTTGTATTTTCAAAGTCAAAGTCGAGTTTATTGTCATATGCACAAGTACATGTGTGCACAGGTGCAATGAAAAACTTACTTGCAGCAGCATCACAGGTACATAGCATCAGATAAACAGCATTCACAAGAAAAATATAAATTATGCACAGATTTTTTTTTACAAGAAAGAACACACTTAGAACCAAAGCAAAGTCCATCTTAGTGCCAAGTGATCAAACTGGTCATAGTGTTGCTAAACTGCAGTGATTAGGGTTTTGCTGGTTGACATATAACCTGCAAACACCTCCTATTTATAATCCCTGAGTGGAATTCTTTTACCTTGATTAAAAAGGAAACTTCTGGCCCAATTTCCTTGAAAAAAATAGAACTGGAGTTTAATTTGAACTTTGACTGAAAGTATAATTGATTTTCCTTATCATTGACTTAAAAAGAAATATTGGCTGGGTTGGCCAAAAATTGTCTATTTTGTTACTGACAATGTTATCTATTGCTCAAAATTAAAATGCCCCTACAGTCATTTTATGCTAAAGGAAAAGCAAATGAAATTCTATGATAATTGCTGGACAAACCTTATTTATGGTAGTCGTGAGATCAGATGGAATCATTTGTAGAAAATCAAGGAAAGTCTTCTGGGCAAATTCTCACCCGCATTTTCCACCACTGAATGAAAACCAAAATAAGTTGTTGTTCATCTTGTAAGGTACTTATGGAATGTTATCTGCACCAAGCCACAGGAGTAGATTACTGAAGCACTCTGACACTCATTGACAATGCAACAAAGTGTTCTGCAATTGTGAACATTATTTATCTTGATGTTTGAAAAATGCGAATCTATTGATGTTCCTTTGTGGAACTTCCCTTGAGGGAAACAAGAGCAGATTAGGTAAAGAACACAAGAAAATAGGATCAGGAGCAGACCACTCAATCCCTCGTCTGTCCCACCACTCAGTCTGATCATGGTTGATCGACGCTGGCCTCAACTTCTCTTCTGTGCCAGTTCCCTCAAACCCTCAATTTCTCACTTTCAAAAATGTATCAATTTCCAAAGAAGTAAAGTAACATCCAAATTTTGGAAATTTCTTTCATTGACCAATAAAACAGAGGACTTGTTTCATGTAGCTTGGAGCATCACCTGTTACTGAAAAACTCCCAACACTAACTGAAGAAGACAAAAGCAGCATGGATGGACGCTTGACCTCACAATCTACCTCCTCACGGCCCTTCCACCTTATTGTCTGCCTGCGCTGCACTTTCTCTGTAACACTTTATTCTACATTCTGTTATTGTTTTCGCTTGCACTACCTCAATGCACTGATATGATGAAATGATCTGTATGGATGGCATGCAAAACAAAGTTTTTCACTGTACCTCAGTACATGTGACAATGATAAACCAATTCACCAATTTTAAGTACATATCAAGATTTGGAAGAACATAATAAATATTCTATCCCTGATAGGTCTGTAGAAGCTCAGGAAAGAATGTTGAAAATTTAGCCACAGAGTCACTGGCTCTCTGTAAAGCAATCCTATTTCCATCACATGCCCATCTGATCCCTGCTTCCACTCTCCCTGCTGGCAGCAAATTCCAGGTCAATACCACTCGCTGTATAAAAAAAAATTCTTCCTCACACTCCCCTGTGCCAATTGTCCCGAACATTAAATCTGCGTCTTCTAGTTCTTGCACCATGAGCTACAGGGAAGCATTTTTCTGTGATTACCTTCAACAACCTTGTCATTATCTATCATCAATCCTCCCTTCAACTTCAAAACCAGCTTCTCCAGCTCAAAGGTACCGAACTCCCTGGAGACAGGGAGATGCTGGAACCTGGAGCGAAACATCAACTGCCAGAAGAACTCAGCAAGTCTCCCGAGGTAAAGGGATGGTCGATACTTCAGGTTAAGGGATGGTCGATACTTCAGGACTTAGAGGTAAGAGAGCCAGTGTGTAGAAGTCAGCGGGACAGGTAGGTGGTAGGTGACAAGCAGAACCAGGTAAGGATGATGGGCAGATGGAGCCAGGTGGGGGAGGGTGACCAGTCGAAGTAATGAGGGGGGAGGTCTGGAAAGGCGAACAAAGGGAGTGGACCAGTAGGAGTGGGAGAGGAACACAAGGGGAGGGCGTTACATGAAATTGGAATTCAATGACTACCCAGGTGTTATATGAGGTACTTTCCTTCCAGTTTCCACGGCCTCACAGTGACAGTGGAGAAGGCCTAGGACAGACACGCCGGAGCGGGAATCGGAAGGGGAGTTGAAATGGAAGTTCAAGATGGCTGTTGGAGACAGGGTGCAGGTTCTCTGCGAGACAGTCACCTCATCTCTGCTTGGCAGAAGTGCACGTGAATCTCTGCCTCACCCGGAAGGGCTGTTCAGGTTCCTGGACGGTGGTGAGGGAGGAGGTGTACGCACAAGTGTTGCACCTTCTGTGGTCACAGGGGAAAGTGTCAGGGGATTGGGAGGGGTCAGCGGAAAGGGATAATTGGGCCAAGGAGTCACAGAGAGAGTGGTCCATGCGGAAAGCCAAAGGGTGGAGATGGGAAGGCGTGGCTGGTGTTGGGATGCTGTTGGAGCTGGCGGAAGCGATGAAGGATGATGTGTTTGAATGCAGAGGCTCATGGGGGGAAGGTGAGGACCAAGGGACCACCTGTCTGATGTGAGACAAAAGGAAGGAATGGGTGTGAGAGCTCCATCAACTACAGCAGAAGGCAAGCCACGTTTTACTGAAGATGTGGGACATTTCAGATGTCCTAGAATAGAAAGCCTCATCTTGAGATGTGGTGGAGATGGAGAAAGTGACAGAGGGGATGGCACCTTTACAAGAGACCAGTGAGGAGGAGGTGTAGTTGAGGTAGCTTGGGAGTCTGCAAGTTTACTGGAGATATCAGTGAGTAATTTGTCTCCTGAAATGGAGATTAAGTGATCTAGAAAAGGAAATGTCAGAAATAGTCCAGGTTAATTTGAGGGCAGGGTGCAAGTTGGTGGCAAAGATGATAAAATTGACAAGTTCTGCGTAAGTGTGGGAAGGTGCACCAATGCAGTCATCCATCAGTGGAGAAAGAGTTGGAGAAGGGTGATAGGATAGGTGTGAAAAAAGGAATATTCCACGGAACCAACAAAAAGACAGACGTAGCTGGGGCCCTTGCTAGTGCCCATGGCTACATCTCCGATTTATAGAAGTTGGGAGGAATTGAAAGAGAAGTTGTTGAGGGTGAGAACAATTTCTGCCAGGTAGATCAGGGGGTTTAGTGGAGGGGAATAATCCACAGCACATGCCATATTATCTGAATTATATCTCTGCAAGCTTACAGTCAAGCATGTACTGTCTGTGACAACAAATATAGCATGCCATGATTCATTGGGGGATTTGCTGTTATATGGCTCAATGCAGATAGGAAATCTGTGCACATTATTCAGGATCCGGCTGACACATTGGGCCGAATCATATCCAATGGCCACCTCAGAATCCAGAGAACTGAACGGAAACAAATCCACCTCGACCCTGGCAGTCTGCCTCAGAAGGTGGATGCTGATTCACTTGTTGCATTCAAAAGGAAATTGGATGAATGCTTTGAATATATTAAAAGATAAAAAGGTCATTGAGAGAAAGCCTAAGGCTGAGACTGACTAGATTATTCTGCAAAGAGATGACACACTCAATGCCCAATGAGTTTATTTGATGCTTGTAATGATTCTAATCAATGACTTGTCGCTCATGTCATGTTCACCTCCTGCAGAATCTACCATTGTCACATTTTCAATGAGGCAAAGTTGCTCCCAAAGTCCTGCCTTGCTCACTGCTCTGGCAGCTAGGAATCAGACAGTCGAATCTGGACGCTGTCTACAGACCACCCTGATGGTAAATGTTTTTGTCTGCTGCTTTGAAATGATTGAAGATATTTAGAAATAGATTTAAAATAACAGGTTTAAAATTGTATTTTAATTCACATCCAATATGTAAACTAATTGTAAACCTTAATGTTAATTAACATCAAGTTTTAAAACAACTTTTTAAATACAGGTCCCTGAACAGAGTCAAATGAATGGGTAAAGCTCGATGGTGTCAAGCTGTGATCAGCTCAGTGAGATTTGGAACCACTCTGGGCTCACCATGGTCCAAGGGCAAAGCTGGATGTAGAATCAGCCTTGACCTGGATTCCACGAAGTCCTGTACTTTCACACTGAAGTGCATGGGGGCACACTGACTCGTGCAATACAGCGAGCTGTTGTTTCCTTGTGTAGGTACCAACTATCCATCAGTGCAATCCCACACTGATCAAGGACCCACACTGGTGTAGAAGACCACAGCATTTACCAATAAAAGACCAAATTCATTCTCTTCCTGGTTTCTTGGTTGATATTGGCCAAAAGTCCAACTCTACAACTCCATATGTCCTTCAAGTACCATCATGAAATAAAATCACCAACAGTCTGTTCTGGTCCAACCACTTAGATGCCACGACCAAGAAAGGTCACCAGCACCTGTACTTCCTCAGTAGTCTAAAGAAATTTGGCACGTCCCCTTCGACTCTCACCAGTTTTACAGACGCACCATAAGAGGCACCCTACCTGGATACATCACAGTTTGGTATGGCAACTGCTCTGCCCGGGACCACAAGAAGCTGCAGAGAGTTGCGGACACAGCTCAGCACATCATGGAAACAAGCCTCCCCTCCATGGACTCTGTATGCACTTCTCATGCCTTGGTGAAGCAGCCAACATAATCAAAGACCCCACACACCCCGGACATTCTCTCTTCACCCCCCCCCCTCCCCATTGCTGAAAAGATTCAAAAGCCTGAAAGCATGCACCACCAGGTTCAAGGACAGCTTCTACCCCGTTGTTATAAGACTATTGAATGGTCCCCTAGTACGATAAGGTGGACTCTTGACCTCACAATCTACCTCGTCATGGCCTTGCACCTTATTGTTGCCTGCACTGCACTCTCTGTAACTATAACACTTTATTCTGCATTCTGTTATTGTTTTCACTTGCACTGCCTCAATGTACTGTTGTAATGAAATGATCTGTGTGCAAAACAAAGTCTTTCACTGTACCTTGGTACATATGACAATAATAAACCAATTTACCATTTTAATTTTCCCAATTCATTTGGCTATGGTCATATTTCTGTTGTATTGGATCTTACTCTGCATACATTAGTGGCCAAGTTTTCTTGGCTACACAAATTCATTGGCCGGGAAGCACTTCATTTCAGGATGGTGGTTGTGAAGAATGAATGCTTGCACATTTACCACCAGATCTCCAAAAGATCAAAGAGAAATTGAGTATTCCAATGGGATACATTTCCAGGTGTATAAATGTAATGTATTTTCCTTAATTTGCTCATATGTGCATCACAGGCAAGGACAGTATTTGTTGTTCCACTCCCACCCTTGCATTGGGTGGCTTGAGGGTCATGAAGTCTTAGGTCTGGAGTCACACAGGTAGGGCCAGCAGACTTCACCACCGCCAGAACAGTGAAGCAGATGGGTTTTTACAACAAGCTGATCGTTTTATGGTCATCATTACCAATACATGCTAGATTTTTTTTAATTACTTATAATTAAATTCCCCACTAAACTTGGAGACACAAGAGACTCAGATGCTGGAATCTGGAGCAAAAATCTGGTGGAAGAACTCAGCAGGTCAAGGCTGCTCAACCCACTGAGTTCCTCCAGCAGATTGTTTGTTTCCCCAGTAATGTTGGTGCGATTGGAAGTTACATCACCACATCAATAGCTTGGACTTCTATATTCTGCTCAGGCAAGTTAACAACTATGTTCCAATATCTCACCATGGCTCAACGCCTATTATGGGAATAACTTGATCAGCATTTCCATTTATATAGGACACAGAACATAGAACAGTACAGCACAGGAACAAGCCCTTTGGCCCACAATGTCTGTGCCAAACATGATGCTGAATTAAGCCAATTCTCTTCTGCCTGCACATGATCCATCTCCCTCCATTCCCCGCATATTCATGTATCTAACAGCCTCTGTAATGCCTCAACTGGATCTGCTTCCACCACTCCCCCTGGCAGCCTGTTCCAGGCACCCAAAAACTTGCCCCACACATCTCTTTGAACTTTCCCGCTCTCAAATGAATGTTCACTAACGCTTGACGTTTCTACCCTGGGAAAAAGATTCTGCGTCTACCCAATCGATGCCTCTCATAAATTTATAAACTTCCAACAGGTCTCCCCTTAGCCTCTGATGTTCCAGAGAAAACAACTCAAGTTTGTCCAACCTCTCCTTATGGCTCATACCCACCCTGGACATTTTCTATTCTCTCCTCTTCCATCGGGTAGAAGATACAGGAGCCTGAGGGCACGCACCACCAGACTTAAGGACAGCTTCTACCCCACTGTGATAAGACTATTGAACGGTTCCCTTATACGATGAGATGGACTCTGACCTCACGATCTACCTTGTTGTTACCTTGCACCTTATTGCACTGCACTTTCTCTGTAGCTGTGACACTTTACTCTGTATTGTATTTGTTTTTACCTGTCGTACATCAATGCACTCTGTACTAGCTCAATGTAACTGCACTGTGTAATGAATTGACCTGTATGATTGGTATGCAAGACAAGTTTTTCACTGTACAAGTGACAATAGTAAACCAATACCAATACCCTCGAATCCAGCAGAATCCTGGTAAACCTCTTCTATACCCTTTGCAAATCCTTGACATACTTCCTGTAATGGGATGACCAGAACTGTACACAATGACACAATTTAGAAGAGTTGAAATGAAACAGATAACCTTTCTGCACTGGCTCTTTTCCAAGCAGTAAGCAAGTTGAAAATGGATGTGTTTACCCTGTAACCAACCCCTGTTGAATACATAGCGGTAGCCACTTTCTATGAGGTTCACACTTTTGTTCAAGTGGGTTTATGAGATTTGAAGTATCTCACTCAGTTTATTTGAATGAAAATGTTAGGAACCTTCCACATTCCTTCAGAAGCTCCTGATATCCTCTCATTCATTTTAAGTGACTTTCCCAGTACTAGTCCCAAATCCATTTCAAATTATTTCCTTGGAATAACAGACAAAAAGTGCTGGAGGAACTCAGCAGGTCAGGCAGCATCCATGGAGGGAAATAAACAGTCGATGTTTTGGGCCGAGACCTTCATCAGGACTGGAAAGGAAGAGGGCAGAAGCCAGAATAAGAAGGTGGGGGGCGGGGGAGAAGATGTAATAAGTTGAGGGGTGATAGGTAGAAGAGGCAAAGGACTGAAGAAGGAATCTGGTTGGAGAGGGCAGTGGACCACAGAATAAAGGATGGAGGAGGAGAGGAGAGGAGAGGAGATGAGCAGGTCATCACAGCAGGGGAAGGGAGCCACAGGAATAAGGGAAGACAAAGGAGTTTGGGCGGGGGGGGGGGTGGTCTCTGTCTCTGTATTCCCTTGGAATGCATAATTCAACACACTTTGATGTTGATGACTAAATCACCAATACGTTGACCATGAACATTGACTACAAGCAGCTCTTTGATAACTGAAAATGTTTGGAACAAGACGATTAAGGGCACTAGATTTCTTATTGGTGCATCCAACAATTTACTGAATACCAAGTGATTTAATTCACATTTAGATTTTTTTGTGTTGTCGTCCTGTAGTGGGTGCTCAAATTTTTTTTTTCTTCTCTTTTGAAAGAGGAGTTTTTTTTTATTTTTCAAGTCTAAACTGAATCCTTTTTGAAAGTCAACAATGCATCTTTCATTATCCTCTCAAGCAGTTAGATTCACATCATGACAACACAGAAGATTTTGTTTGTGCACTAATTATCCCAAATCTTTCTCTAGTATCTGACCCTCTTGTTGGTGGAGAAAAGTTTCTTTATGTCTACACTATCAAAGCCACTCAAAATGTTGAACACCTCCATTGAATCAACCTTCCCATTCTAAGGAGAACACACTAGTCTTGCCACATAACTGAAAGATTTTTCTGGTATTATTCTGGTATTTCTCCTCTGTACCGACCCTTTCTATAGTGTGGCTGTTACACTTGGCTCTTCCCTAATCAGTACTTAGCAGAGGTTTAGGAAGAGAGCACAGGAGGAGGACACTCAGCCCATCAAGTTTATGCTAGCTCCTGTTACAGCAATCCTATCAGTCCCATTCCCCGACCCTTTCACCATCACCCAACATATAGAAACATAGAAAACCAGGGCAGGAGTAGGCCATTTGTCCCTTTGAGCCTGTTCTGCCATTCAATACGATCATGGCTGATCCTTCAGTTCAATACTATATTCCTGCTCTCTCTCCATACTCCTTGATGCCTTGTTTTTCCCACACTCTCCCAAGTACCTGTCTAATATCCTTTTGAAAGCCCTGAGTGCCTCTGTTTCACCATTCCCATCAGCAATAATCACTCCCTATATTTCTCCTCATATCCACCTTGTATATTCTACCCAAATATTACATCTATGTTCCCTGCTCCATGAACCATCTGCTCTTGGGAACAGGTCCATTTATTTGCCTTTCGAAGCCTAATCTCGCAAAACTCTTTCAAAATTGGCCTTCACTTCCTTTGTATTTGATGCCCCTTTGAAGTCAAGGAATCGAAATGTCCCTAACTTGTCTTGCCACTTCCAAAGAAACGACAATGAAAACCTCCAGATCTCTCTCTTCCCATATCTTTTAAAATTCTAGTTTACATTCCTTCTCTTGTCACAAGCAGAAACAGATCAGATAGTAACACAAACTTTGGAAGTCCAGACATTAAAAAATAATTAATTCCCAGCCAGAAATGCTAAATCTCACATGAGGTATGATGGCATTTAGACTTCTGAGATAACTTGAATATTGAATGTCATTCAGGCTTATCTTCAAAAAGGTCTCAAAGTCCTTAAGCGTGTCAGTTTGGCAAAAGATTATTTTAAAAGAATACATCAAAACCATTGAAGAATCGAAAAGTCAAGAAGTTGAGTGACGGGAGTCCGGGCCTGGGTATGGGCTCTGATTCAACAATTCCAGAAGGAATGTTCAGTTTATGGAAAGCATCCTATCTGGATGCATCACAGCTTGGTATGGCAACTGCTCTGCCTAAGACCGCAAGAAAATGTGGATTGTGGACACAGCCCAGTCCATCACGAAAACCAACCTCCACTCCACGGACTCTGTCTACACTTCTCGCTGCCTTGGAAAAGCAGCCGACATAATCAAAGAACCTTCCCACCACGGGTATTCTCTCTTCTCCCTGCCTTCATTGGGCAGTAGATACAAAAACCTGGAAGTACATGCCACCAGGCTCAAGGATAGAGAAACAAAAGGACTGCAAATGTTGGAATCTAGATGAAAAACACAACAATGCTGGAGAACTCAGCAGGCCAGGCAGCATCCATGGAGAAGAGTAGGTGGTCAACATTTCAGGTCAGGACCCTTCTTTGGGACACAGTTTAGGCTCAAGGACAGTTCTATCCTGCTGTTATAAGACAATCGAATGGACCTCTTGTACGATAAAGATGAACTCTTGACCTCACAATCTACCTCGTCATGGCCCTTGCACCTTATTTGTCTGCCTGCACTGCACTGCACTTTCTCCGTAGGTGTTTTCAGCACAACATCATGGGCCAAAGGGCTTGTTCCTACGCTGCACTGTTCGATGTAACATTGCGTTCTGTTATTGCTTTTCCTTTTGTACTGCCTCAATGTACTTATGTTTTGAAATGATCTGTATGGTTGGCATGCAAAACTAAGTTTTTCACTGTATGCTGGTACAGGTGGCAATAATAAATTAATTCTAATTCCAATTTGGCCTATATTGGCCAAGAAACAATTACTAATTATTAGTTGAGAAATTGGATCCATTTTCACATAAAGGTTTGAGTCACACTATTCATCATTTCTGGGTGGAATTGCACACATTCAAAAATTGACTTGGACACATAGCTGACAATTCAGGAGCATACCTAATGCTGTCGTCGTACATTTTCCCCCATCAACCCAAGATATCTTTATTAGTCACATGTGCATTGAAGCACACAATGAAATGCGTCTTTTTGTGTTACTGAGAATGTGCTGGGGGCAGCCTGCAAGTGTCGCCACTCTTCCGGTGCCAACATAGCATGCCCACAACTTCCTAACCCGTACGGCTTTGGGATGTGGGAGGAAACCGGAGCACCCGGAGGAAACCCACGCAGGCACGGGGAGAACGTACAAACTCCTTACAGACAGTGGCTGGAATTGAACCCGGGTTGCTGGCGCTGTAATAGCGTTACACTAACCGCTACACTACCAATCTATGACCTTTGTTGATCACTCACCTGAGACCAAGTTGTGCTGGAAATATGGAACAGTGGATTTAGTGCAACTTCCTCATACCTCCAGGGACCCCGGTTCGATCCTAACCTGGGGTACTGTCAATAGGGACCACATTTTCTCTGTGCCTGTTTGTGTTTCCTCTGGGTGTTTCAATTTCCTCCCTTATCCCAAAGATGTGATTGACTACTATAAATTAGTTTAGATTAATAACAAAAGAATCAAAGGGGGGAAGATGGTGGGGATGTGAGAGGGGATAAGTTACTGGGCTTCAGGGGAACAACATAACAAAGAACAGAACAACAACAAGCCGTTGAAGGAACTCAGTGGGTCGAGCAGCATCTGTGGTGGGGAAAGCAATTGTGGTTGTTTCAGGTCAAGACCCTGCATCATATTATCATAGTATCATGGGATCTTTTACCAGCGCTGGCTTTTTATTTCTGGATTTTTAAAAGCAAGTTAATTTATTAATGGCATGGTAGTGTAGCGGTTAGCATAACGCCATTACAGTGCCAGCGACCTGGGTTCAATTCTGGCCGCTGTCTGTAAGGAGTTTGGACGTTCTCCCTGTGACTGCATGGGTTTCTTCCGGGTGCTCTGGTTTCCGCCCACATTCCAAAAACGTACAGGTTAGGAAGTTGTGGGCATGCTATGCTGGCGCTGGAAGCGTGGTGACACTTGTGGGCTGCCCCCAGAACATTCAGTGCAAAAACATGCATTTCACTGTTTGTTTCGATGTACATGTGACTAATAAAGATATCTTACTTCACAAACTAGCATTTTGGAATTTGAGTTCCTGATTCCTGGATTACACCTCAGGATTACTGGTTAAGAAATTTAATCACAATACCTCAAAATCCCAAATGATGCTCGATCATTATCATCCATTGCTGAAAAATGGGCAGAAACCTCAGACTTTGCAAATGACTCCCTTTACAACTGATAGCGTGCACTGGCATAGTGGCTGAGTTACTGGACCAGAACACCAGAAGCCTGGACCGATGAATTTGTGACGTGAGTTCAAACCTAATCACAGCACTTTTACAGAATTTAAATTCAGCTAATTAAATAAATTCTATAATAAAGTGCTAGTTTCGGTAGTGGTGGCCATGAAACCATCAAATTCTCATAAAAATCCCATCTGGTTCTCTAATGTTCATGAGGGAAGGAAATCTGCCATCCCTACCCAATCTGTAAATTGAGTCCAGACTATTGACTGGTTTCTGGAATGTCCTTGCAATCCACTTGGCTCAAAGTTAATTAGAAGTAGACAATAAATGTTGGCCTTCGCAGCCACATCCACTGCCCGATACAAGAAAGCTCCCCAGATATCCCAAGTGATTTCGAAGGACCTTGTGTCTATTCATTGTAAAGGTTTAACACTTGTTCAATATTTAGCACAGGATCCCAACAAGTTTCACCAAATCTGGAGTATTTCAGGTTGAAACAAATTGGAAGAAACACTTCAAAAGCAAAAAAACACTGAAGGAATAGTCAATTGCTATTATAAAACAACAGTTATGGATGTCAAAATATCTCAGCAAATATTCAATTACTTTTACATTGCAATCCAAATATTTTTACAAGGGCAAACATTCCTTATGAATTGCAAATATTATTAATGAGAAACTGAAACTGGCTGAAAAGCTTTAACCTATGGTTCAGGTATATTGCACATTAGGTAAGCACAGGCAATTGCTTTACTATATCATTGCTTTGCAGATACAAGGAGGCAGGGAACTTGAAGGATATTATCACATTGCTGATTGGCTTCAGAAGCTTAGAATTGGATTGGGAAAAACATTCATACCAGTCAATCGTGCATGAAAGGCATTCCACAAATGTTTGAAGTGTTTGTGCTCGGTCCTATCCATTACATCACCGCCTGGTATGGAGGCACAGGATCGCAAGAGGCCGCAGAGGGTCGCAGACTCAGCCAGCTCCGTCACCGGCACGACCCTCCCCACCGTCGAGGACATCTTCAAGAGGCGATGCCTCAAGAAGGCGGCATCCATCACTAAGGACACTCACCATCCGGGACAGGCCCTCTTCTCATTACCACCGTTGGGGAAGAGGTACAGGAGCCTGAAGACCCACACTCAATGATTTAGGAACAGCTTCTTCCCTTCCGCCATCAGATCTCTGATCGGTCCATGAACACTACCTCATTTCTTCTTTTTCTTGCACTATTTATTTATTTTGTAACTTACAGTAATTTTATGTCTTTGCACGGTACTGCTGCAAAACAACACATTTCCCATCATATAATTCAGTGATAATAAACCTGATTCTGATGTACCTGATGGCATCATCAATATGTGCTGCAAATGTTTCTGACTGGCCAATAAAAATTGATTCAAAAGATCACAACCTATGACCATCATTGTTCACTTACATTTCAACAAGGAGTACATGACTGTAGTGATGTGGTGTACAGATATCTTAATGTACCCTGTGGTATGACTTTAACAATTGTTGTACCAATCACTGCAGTTTAGTTTAGTGCCTTCAGTAAACATCCTCAACATGGGTGACCTTGCTGTTGATTACTTGCCACACATAACCCTAAGCTGGAATGGGAACTGACCAGCTTCTATAGACAAATGTACCATGCTCTGCCTTGAGATGGTGCTCAATTCAGTTTCCAAGCTTATTAATTCCAAGAGCAAATTAGTTGACGACCTATTGCCGACTGTTTTTGCAACAGAGAAATGGGTGAAGTGCTACTAGAGTCTTTTCTAGGCCCTCTTCTTTCCCTTACATGTAATACAAAGGAGGTTCTGACCAGTAACACACTAAACTGAACTGAATCACTCTGGTAAAAGTAATCCCAGCAATGGTAAAGGAGTGGAGATATAGTTCCAAGGCAAGGTGGTGTGCAGTTTGGTGGGGAACCTGCCGCCCTTGTCCTTCTTGGTAATTTTTTTCATTGTTGTCACATGTACCGAGATACAGTGAAAAGCTCTTGTTTGCCTGCCATCCAAACAGATCATTCTATACACAAGTACATTGAGGTAGTACAAAAGGAAAAACAATAACAGAAAGCAGAGTATGATCATATAGATTCTTGACCTCACAATCTACCTCATTATGACCTTGCACCTTATTGTCTGCCTGCACTGCACTTTCTCTGTAACTGTAACACTTTATTCTGCATTCTGTTATTGTTTTACCTTGTACTACCTCAGTGCACTGTTGAAATGAATTGATCTGTATGAACGGTATGCAAGACAAGTTTTTCATTGTACCTCGGCACATGTGACAATAATAAACCAATTTACTGGAATATAGTGTTACAGTTACAGACAAAGTGCAGTGCAGATAGACAAATAATGTGCAAGGACCATTATGAGGTAGATTAAAAGATCAGGGATTCAGTGTTATTGTCAAAAGTCCTTTCAAGATAAGATAAGTCTGTTAACTGTAAGATATCTTTATTAGTCAGATGTACATCGAAACACACAGTGAAATGCATCTATTTCGCACAGTGGGGGCAGCCTGCAAGTGTCGCCACGTTTCCGGCACAAACATAGCATGCCCACAATTTCCGAACCCATACGTCTTTGGAATGTTGGAGGAAACTAGAGCACCTGGAGGAAACCCACGCAGACACAGGAAGGAACGTACAAGCTCCTTACAGACAGCAGCTGGAATTGAACCTGGGTCGCTGGCGCTGTAAAACGTTATGCTAACCGCTATACTACCGTGCCCACCCAGAGTCAAGAGTATTATAACAGCGGCATAGAAGCTGTCCTTGAGTCTGGAGGTATGTCTTCTGCCCACTGGAAGGGAGGAGAAGAGAGAATGACTGGGGTGGGAGGGGTCTTTGATTGCATTGCAGTACAAAATTGCCAAACTTCAAATTATCTTAATGACTGAAAAACAAAACAGATAGTAGTGCAGTATATATATAAAAAAAGTGTGTGTGTGTGTCTATATATATATAGACACACACAGAAGCTTTCTGTACCATAGGCTGTGCTATGCCATGTGATAAAACTGGAGCTAAGCTGTTCAGGGGTGAATGCATGAAACTCTTTTCCATACAAAGATTGGTAATCACCATCCCACAGCAACACAAGAAGAACAGGAGTTGATCACAGGTCTCATCCAGCATGGGACATAGTTAAATTTAGAATATTAAATATTAGAATATTATTAAATTTTAATAAAGTTAAAGTTACTTGACTAATATTCAGACAGCTAGACTGTCTTAAGGACAAATCTCATTCTGACAGTGTGGAAATTTAAATAGATTTGGAAAGAAAACTGACAATGAAAATTAATGGATTGCTCAAAATAATCCTGTGGTACTCTAATGAATACAAGAACACAAGAACATAGGAGCAGGACGAGGCCAACAAGCCCCTCAAGCCTGCCCCACCATTCAATATGATTATTGCTGATCTATGGTGGCCTCAAGTCCTCTTCTGTGCCAGTTCCCCGTGACACTCAATCTTTTAAATATGTATTCATCTCCACTTCAAATATATCTAATGATCCGACTTCCACATCCTCTGGGGCAGAGAATGCCGGATGTTCACTACCCTCTGAGAAAAGAAAGTTCCATGCACTTCAGTTTTAAATGACCTTCTCCTTATTTTGTAGCCATGTTCCCTTGTCCATGATTCTCCCACGAGAGAAAATATTTCAACATCTACCCCGTCAAGGCCTCTTAGGATCTCACATGTTTGAATAAGGTCACCCCTCATTCTTCTCAACTCAAATGAACACAAACCCAAACTGTCTCGCTTCTCTCGATAGGACATCCCAGGAGTTAGCCTGGTGAACCTCCTTTGGACTGCCTCCAACGCTGTTCAATCCTCTTTTAGGTAAGGGGGCCAAAACTGTGTGCAGTACTCCAGGTGTGGCCTCACCAACACCCGTACAACCGTAACAAAACCTCCCTACTTTTAAATCCCCTTGGGGGAAAAAGATATGCAGTCCTTAACCACTTCTGCTTTAACATGATTATAGAATCAGAGCAATGTGCTTAATCCTTAACTGCTGTCTGAAATGGCTTAGCAAACTGCACAGGTCAGGGGAAAATTGGGGTAGGTGAGATGTTTGGTCTTGGTCAATGATACCTGTGAACCATTAAATTAAAATGCTAAGGCATAATTGCTAATGTGAAGCCCACTTTGCTGCCTTATCACTACATCCCTGGATTTCCTGGCGATTGATGATACGGGATCAGTTTAAACATTTGAGATTGTGCGTCATTGACTTCTGTGAGGGAATCGAGGAACACCAAGCAAAGGTGGAAAAATAAGTTGCAATAAACAAACTGCTGGAGGAACTCAACAGGTCCTCCAGTATCTGTGGGGGGAAAGGAATTGTCGACATTTTGAGTTGAGACCTACCACCAGGAAAGGCATGATCTCGACCCAAAACATTGACAATTCCTTTCACCCTACAGTTGCTGGTTGACCTACTGAGTTCCTCCAGCAGTTTGTTATAAAACTCTGGTCAGACAACACTTGGACTATTGTGTTCAGTTCTGGTCACCTCATAATAGGAAGGATGTGGAAGCTTTAGAGAGGGTGCAGAGGAGATTTACCAGGATGCTGCCTGGATTGCAGAGCATGTCTTATGAGGATAGGTTGAGTGAGCTAGGGCTTTTCTCTTTGGAGCGAAGGAGGATGAGATGTGACTTGATAGAGGTGTACAGGATGATAAGAGGCATAGATCGAGTGGACAGTCAGAGACTTTTTCCCAGGACGAAAATGGCTCACACGAGGGGGCATAATTTTAAGGTGAATGGAGGAAGGTATAAGGGGGATGTCAGGGGTAAGTTTTTTGCACAGAGAGTGATGGGTGCGTGGAACGCACTGCCGGTGGAGGTGGTGGAGGCAGATACATTCGGGACATTTAAGAGACTCTTAGATGGACACATGAATGATACAGAAATGGAGGGTTATGTGGGAGGGAAGGGTTAGATAGATCTTAGAGCAGGATAAAATGTCAGCACAACAATGTGGGCCAAAGTGCCTGTACTGTGCTGTACTGTTTTATGTTCTATGGTTTTGATCCAGATTCCAAAATCTGCAGTCTCCTATGTCTCTGGAAAGTTACCGTTCAATTGTGGTCGAACTGAGTCGCAAATGTGGTTTGAGTGACTAAATGACCAACTACTGGAATCATAAAACTATGTAATTTTAATGCAGTTCATTCCATTACACCCCTGGCAGCAAATATAGAGTTACTTAGGATGATCCCACTTCCCAGATGCCGTCCCACACCCTACAGCAAGTATTGACTCAGATATTGTTTACATGTAGTGAGGGTTCCTGTCCCCATCGCCCTTTCAGGCAGTTAGTTCCCTACCACTCAGAGCGAGACATTTTTTTCCCTTCAAAATCCCTCTATTCTTGTTATTTTTGTTCCAACATTTTTTAAAAAATAAATTGGAGGAATAGTTGTTTCTCAGGATTAACTTAGATATTAGATCGGGTCTCGCCCTGAAAGTCGACTGTCCATTTCCCTCCACAAATGCTGCCTTAACATTTACTGAGTTCCTCCAGCATCTCGTTTGTTGCTCCATTTTCCAGCATCTGTAGTCTCTTCTGTCTCCATTGGATATCAACATTGGGCTCATACTTCCACTGTCCCAATACTCCCAACAAAATTCTCTCTGTCTGACCTCTGTTCCAAAAACAGCCCAGTTAACTTTCCAACCACAACAGTGGTACCTTAACTTTCCCAGCATTTGGAGTAATGGATTACTCTGCTCTCTTCTATACCTGACACTCATGGTAAATATGCTTCTATTTTCACTGGGACCGAACGTGTGGACCCCACACCTCCTGACAGGTTCTGCTTTAGCCTTGCACCATTCAAAGTCCAGAACTGTACAATCCCTGCTCCCACTCACACTGGATATTACCTGATGAATAAAATTGGCTGCTGTGCAATAGTTGATGTCACGTAAATTTAACCCTGAGCCTTTATTGTGGCATTTCTTGGCTTTTCAATTTTTTGACTGCTGGCAAGTCATGAAGGAGCACACATCTTTCTACAGCTTATTACTGGTAAAATCAAAGTCATGCTGTTCATCATTGACAAGAACCTCCACTTCTCTATCAATCTCCCTGGCAACCTGCTGAGGCTGTAACCAAGTAACAGGTACTTTCAATGACCTGCTTAATCCTGAACTGTGCTTTAAATCATGCCTCTTTTACGTTATTGTCCTCTACCCTTGCTGCTTTGCTATCACTTGCTGCCTTGGTGAAGCAGCCAGCATAATCAAAGACCCCACCCACCCGGATCATTCTCTCTTCTCTCCTCTCCCATCAGGCAGAAGATACAGGAGCCTGAGGGCACGTACCGCCAGGCTCAAGGACAGCTTCTACCCCATGGTGATAAGACTATTGAACGGTTCCCTTATACGATGAGATGGACCCTCATAATCTACCTTGTCTGACCTTGCACCTTTTTGTCCACCTGCAATGCACTTCCCTGTAGTTGTCTCACTTTACTCTGTATTCTGTTATTGTTTTCACCCTGTACTACCTCAATGTACTGTGTAATGAATTGATCTGTACGAACGGTATGCAAGACAAATTTTTCACTGTACCTCGGTGACAATAATAAACTAATACCAATACCTTAACGCAGCCACAGATCTTAAATGCACATCACTGTCACCTTGATGCTTGACTTCTTCAACATTTTTACTTTGATGTCCATTCAAGTTGCAAATTTCAAATTTAGTGCTAGCCAATAATTTACATATCCCTCTTTGGTATCACCCTGTCCTTCATTCACAACGTCTTCTGACTCCTAAGTGCCACTCTCTGCACCTCCTTTGGCTTATAATGTCTTCCTGATCCCTCAGCATCAACCTACTCAACAGACCAGGTTACAACCCTCTTGTGTTCAGGAGTTTCCTTCACAAAGCTCACTGCCTTGTTCTATCTCTTCCCATCCTCCTTAAGTCCAACATTTTGACAATGACCTTCCCTAATTTGATTGAAGCTCTTGTTACTCCCTCACACCCTCCATACCCCAGTGAAATCCCATGGCCAATTAGCACTTTTAAAGTTGAAGATGACCGTTTACACCATGGGATCCAGGATTCCAGGCAACGTGGGGCAGACGATGTCAGCCTGACTTCAACAGTGAAGGTTGCAAAAGCTAATTCACATTCCAAGGTAGTTCTGATTAATTAGTCTTCCTGATGGCAAGCTCATCATGAGAATGGAGAATAGAAACATGGCCAATAGCTTTTATGGCTCAAGGATAGTGCAAGACATGAATTTCTCAGCCAAATCTCTGCTGTCTAATCCCATTGCTGAGAACTGGGAACGTGAATAGACACAAATTTCCTCACTGCCTTCCTGTACTTTGGGCACCGTGGATACATCTGATGTAGGTTTATTTACTTCTGCTATCTAGGCAGGTATGGTGGTGTAGCGGTTAGCATGATGCTATTACAGCGCCAGCGACCCAGGTTCAATTCCCGCCGCTATCTGTAAGGAGTTTGTACGTTCTCCCCGTGCCTGCGTGGGTTTCCTCCGGGTGCTCCGGTTTCCTCCCACATTCCAAAGACGTACGGGTTAGGAAGTTGTGGGCATGCTACGTTGGTGCCGAAAGCATGGCAACACTTGCAGGCTGCCCCGAGAATGCCCTACGCAAAAAAGATGTATTTCACTGTGAGTTTCGATGTACATGTGACTAATAAAAGATATGTTCTGCAATATTTACCTGAAATTATTTTTATTGCCTGTAAATAATTAAGGACAATGACTTGCCATGCTGATGTAATACTGTCTTTGAGTACCACCAAATGTAAGGCATATGCAGAATGCAGCGCCAACAACCCCCAACAAGCTTGACACCATCCAAGACAAAGCAGCCTGCTTGATTGATATCCTATGCACCTCCCTAAATATTCACTCCTTCCAGTACTAACACAGGTTTTCTGCAATATGTACATCTGTGAGATGAACTGTAGTCACTCTCCTGGGTACTCAGACAGCACATTCCAAGTCCGTCACCTCTAACACCTTGGAGGACAAGGGCAACAGGTGAAAGAGAACACCACTAGCTGCAGAGTCCCCTCCAAATCACAAACCATCCTGACTTGGAATTTTATCACTGTTCCTTCACTGTTGCTGACCCAAATCCTAGAATCCTTTCCCTAAAAGGACTGCAGTGGTTCAACATGCCTCACTACTACCTTCTCAAAGAAATTTAGAGATGGGAAGTAGGTGCAGGCCCATCCAGGGACAACAATGTTAAACCTAAATAATAACTACATTTTTAAAAGTTGTGCTTTTTGCAGCATCATTAGCTTTTGACTTTTATAAGAAAGAGAGCTGTGATTTCCAAATTGTTTCCATTAAAGTGGCTAGTGGAGGTCTAATTAGCAAGGTAACCAGGAAACAATGTCTGCAGAAAGCAAAATCTCTTTCAATTACAATCACTGCACACCCAAAGAATCAGCTGGCGTTAAATAGAATAGAATAAAAAATGGACTTATAATTATAGATAAAGATTCATTTGTTGAAATAGAAATTACACGTAACAAGAGGTAAATGTGCGCCAAGAAGTTTGCCAGTTACGCTAACCTCATTAGCCCAACAAAAAATTGTCCTTTGGGAGGATATTACCTTTTTGACTCAAATTATTGATCAGCACAATTAGTTTCTTATTGCCCTCACCTTTTATATAACCAAGCAATGTGGGAAATTGCAAATTCTTATGTTGTATAGATAAAAGAAAAAGAATCTAAAATTGAATATTGTCACAAACCAGCAACAAAAGAAACACACTGAGCATAATTCAGTGTTAAAAACTATTTTATTAATCACTACTTATGATAATACGTAAAATAAAAGTAAAAATGTTAGTATGTTAGAATTCAAAAATGTTAAACCTCGAACGTTAACCCCAAAACTAAACTCGTCGTGTGTGTGTGTGTGACAATGTCCAAAACTCCCAGTTCCGGAATGGTTCTTAAAGTTCAGTTCCGCAAGCCATAAGGTGAAACATGAGCAAGGGCTTCTTCAACAACCACCGTTGTCTGAAGATAAGATGTAGATGTAGAAAAACATAGAGAGAGAGTACATACGAAATCCAAATGTTCCACGATGGAACCCAAACGACACTTCAGTGTTTACTCGGTAGTGACTTCCTCACCCCGAAAAGCATCCGAACCGTGGTCGTCCACACACAAATACCTGTTTCCTTCTACAGGTCAGCAACAAAGTGAACTCCACTGGATTACTTCCAACTTCCATACATGGATTTCAGTGGCAAACACAGTTATTGTTTCTCATCCATCGATAGAGAAAACAAGCAGGCTGGTGTCTCTCTCCCTTCTCTCTCTCTCTCTCCTTCTTCTTCTGACTTCTTCAACAACGTCATTACGTCCTTTATCTTCTATTGACGTAAGCACGCCCCACACACACATACACACATACTCTCTATCTTAAAGGGACTTTCACTGAGTCCGTAACAATATAAAATTGGACTGGAAGTATTCATTCATCTTAGAACTATGTTGTATTTCAGTGCTGAAACATCGGGTGCAGTTTTAGATCCTGTACTATACTTTAAGGGTTTGCTGGGGGGAACGGGGGGGTGTACCACTGCACAAACTTAATGATGCCATAAATGGCCATCTCAATATTTCAAAAGAGTGTTGATTTTATGAATGATTTATTGAAATTACAGAGTTGGAAAAGAATTTCCCCAGGTTAATTTGACCCAAATTGATCTGGGTTTTTAATCTGCCTTTCCCAGGAGAGCGCATGACTTTGGATAGAATGCGGGTTGTTGATTTCTGTGTTCATTTCCCTCCAGAGATGCTGCCTGACCTGCTGAGTTCCTCCAGCACTTTGTGTGTGTTTCATATTCTCAATGCTCTTTGGGCAAAAATAATTTCTTCTGAACTCTCTTTGGATTTCTGGGTGACCATCTTACAGCCTTGGTTATAGTCTTAGCAACAAGAGGAAACCCTGCCTCTATCTCCACTCTGTACAAACCTTCTATCATTTTAAAGATCTTTATTAAGTCACACCTTGGCTTTTCTGCCTCAAGAAGAAACCTGTTCACCTCACTCCTCTGTGCTGGTCGTTGCAAGTCATCTGTAGAGTGGATCTTCCTCATGGAAAATAGTTTACTTCCATGTACAGCAAACAGAATCTGTGAACAGTTACAGCTCTGGTGGATTGAGTAGACTTGTATCATGCTGTGGTTTCCTTGTCTTAAGTTCCTGCATTTATTACAACAGGGTCTGGCTCAATTAATGGCATTCACATCTCTGAGTCAGACAGTTGTGCATTTTCCCTTGTAGTGAAATGATCTGTATGGGTGGCATGCAAAACAAAGTTTTTCACTGTATCTCAGTACATGTCGGTAGTGTAGCGGTTAGTGTAACGCTATTACAACGCCAGCGACCCGGATTCAATTCCCGCTGCTGTCTGTAAGGAGTTTGTACATTCTCCCCGTAACTGCATGGGTTTCCTCCGGGTGCTCCGGTTTCCTTCCACATTCCAAAAAGACGTACGGGTTAGGAAGTTGTGGGCGTGCTATGTTGGCGCCGGAAGCATGGCGACACTTGCGGGCTGCGCCCAGAACACCTTACGCAAAAGATGCATTTCACTGTGTGTTTCGATGTATATGTGACTAATAAAGAAACCTTAATCTCATTTTATCTTATGTGACAATAATAAACCAATTTCTTGAGCAACACACAAGATGCTGGAGGAACTCAGTGGGTCAGGCAGCATCTACAAAGGGAAATGGACAGTCGATGTTTCAGGTTGAGACCCTTCATCTGGAACATTGACTGTCCATTTCCCTTCACAGATGCTGCCTGACCCGCAGAGTTTCTCCAGCTTCTTGTTGATTACTCCAGGTTTCCAGCATCTGGAATGTTGTGTTTCCATTTGTTCATTCTTTCCTAATCCAGAGGTTTGAACACAAAACCTTGGCTGACATTCCAGTGCAACACTTGAAGGGGCACTGCAGTCTTTATGGAAGTATCATCAAATGGAGGTGCTATCTTCTTTTCTGAAGGATGCAAAAGATCCCACGGCACTCTTTTGAAGAAGAACATGTGTTATCTTCAGTCCTTCAGGAAATATTCATCCCTCAATCAACAGTACAAGAACAGGGTACATGGGCCTTCTCAACGTTAGTGGGAAACTGTTGTGAGTAAATTGGTTATTGCAGTTCCAATATTCCAACAGTAATTACTGCACTTTGATTGGCTCTGAAGTGCTGGATATGGAAAGCGTTAGACAACTGTGAATCTTTTCCTTTTAAACGCAAAGCTTTTAAATCACATTTGCCGATCTAATAATGTGCTCCTTTGGAACATGTTTCTGAGCTAACATTACTCAGGATCGTATGAGCAAAAGTAAAATGTTAAAGGAATCCAGCAATTCAAGGGGAAAAGCTCACACTCCTCAATTTGTTGTTGGGCGTTTGAGCTGAGGAGAAATTCGCACATAAATTTTCCTGTGAAATTCGGAATCATCAACTGGATTTTGTGAAGCTTCTTAAAGAGGGTAACTGTTCCCATGTTGAAACAATTAGAATCAGAATCAGATTTATTATCACTGATTTATTTGACGTGAAATGTGTTGTTTTGCAGCAGCAGTACCATGCAAAGGCATTAAAATTACCATAAATTACAAAATAAATAAACAGTGCAAAAAATCTGTCCTGGGCCCAACACATTGATGCAGTCACAAAGAAGGCATGCCAGCAGCTCTACTTCATTCAGAGTTTGAGGAGATTTGGTATGTCACCAAACACACTTGCAAATTTCTACAGATGTACTGTACAGCGGAGAATATCCTGACTGATTGCATCACCGCCTGGTATGGAGGTTCCAATGCACAGGATCACGAGAGGCTGCAGAGGGTTGTAGACTCAGCCAGCTCCATCACGGGCACAACCATCCCGGCCATCAAATCTATCTTCAAGAGGCGGCGCCTTAAGAAGGCAGCATCCATCATGAAAGACCCTCACCATCCGGGACATGCCTTCTTCTCGTTATTACCATCGGGGAATGGATTCTTGCACAAACTACGTTTTTCTGGGAAATGGTCCTGAAGTTAAGCTGCTTCATAAGTTGTACATATAGATCAATGGGTAAATTTTCCAATGGTCCCATTGTCTTGTGCTCTAGAGAAGGATCCATATGCTCAAGCGTTGTTGCCTTAGAGAGACGATCAAGTACACCAGTTTCTTTAAGCACTTGGTAGTTGTACCATTTTAGTAGTTAGATGGTATTTCAGTAACACAGGACAAGACAAAGAGAAAGAACTAACACTCACAGGCCAGCTGGTTAGTGCAATGCTTTTAAAATAATGACTAAATAAATTCTAATTTTCATTTGTAACTGTGGAATAAACAGAAAAGTAAAATAAAAAATCTGGGTTGTGTGCTCCTGTAGCTAATCCAGAATTGATCTCTTCTGTTTACAGTATGGTATTAAAAATGTTAAAATAACACCTTGAATTTATGCAATAGTCCAAGTGAAAGATAGCCAAGAACATTGACAACAATGAATGATTTATTGGGTATAATTATTATTTCCTTCAGCACTACAGAAGGAACAGATTTTTCTTCCAATTAAACTGTCTTGTGTCGATTTCTTTTTCTTTGTGCACCATTTGGATTTGAATGATTTTTGCTTCCCACTGATGCATCTATTACAATGCCACCTTCAGGTTTCACTGCTTTCAGGAGTCGAGGGTGGTGGAAGGAGATTAAAAGGCTGGTGAAGAGGATGGCATTTGCATTAAAAAGCCTTTTCACTGAAATTCTAATATTCCCTCTCACGAACCATTGCGTGCCTAATTAGAAGTGGCTCGTCAATGAGGTATTATCACTACATCACTGTACATTAAACTCAAGGTTAATGTCTAGTTTTTGTGTCACTTTTCTTTTCAACTTCCTTGGATTGTGCATCAATCACCGAGCCTTGGGAGAGAGACTGGGGATGGGGAGAAAGTGGCACTGCAGTTAGTGCTGTTGCCACACAGTTCCAGGGACCCAGGTTCAATCCCGATTTCAGGTGTTGCCTGCGCGGAGTTTGATTTTCTCTCTGTGACCACGTGGGTTTCTTTCCAATTCCCAAAAATATGCTGCTGATTAATTGGCCACGTAAAATTACTCCTTGGTGAAAAACACTACGATGCTGGAGGAACTCAGCAGGCCAGGAGAAAAGCTCATCTGTGGAGAAAAGCAGGCGGTCAACGTTTCGGGTCAGGACCCTTCTTCAGGACTGAAGGTAGGAAAAGAGGGAAGCCCGATATATAGGAGGGAAAAGCAGAGCAGTGATAGGTGGACAAAAGACGGGTGGCAGGGTGGGCACAGGGAAGTGATAGGTAGATGCAGGTAAGAGATAGTGACAGGCAGGTGCGGGGGAGGAGGGGAGAAGAGATCCACCGGGGGATGAGTCAAAGGTCAGGAGAGAAACAAAAAGGGGGTAGAAAAAAGAGAGAGAGGCTAGGAAAGGGAAGAAAAGAAGACGCAGGGTTGGTGGGGGGGGGGGGGGAGGAGGAAGGGATGTGGGGATTAATTAAAAGCTGGAGAATTCAATGTTCATGCCATTAGGCTGCAAAGTACCAAGACGGAAAATGTGGTGCTGTTCCTCCAGTTTACATTTGGAATTCTCCTGGCAGTGGAGGAGGCCGAGGACTGGCATATCTGTGATAGTGTGGGAGGGGGAGTTGAAGTGACTGGTCTGCATCAATCTGCATCTTCCCGTTGCCAGTCACCAGTCACTTCAACTCCCCCTCCCGCACTATCACTGATATGTCAGCCCTCGGCCTCCTCCATTGCCAGGAGAATTCCAAGCGCCAGCTGGAGGAGCAGCACCTCATTTTCCGTCTTGGAACCTTGCAGCCTAACGGCATGAACACTGAATTCTCCCACTAAGTAATCCCCACCCCTGGTCCACACCCACCCCCGACAACTGCACCACCCCCCCCCAACCATGCCTCTTCTATTCTTCCCTTTCCTTGCCTCTTTTTGTTACCCCCCATTTTTTCCTCTCTCTCCTTACCTTTGACGCATCCCCTGGGGGATCTGCTCTCCCCTCCTCCCCCGCACCTGCCTATCACTGTCTCTTACCTGCACCTACCTATCACCACCTTGTGCCCACCCCGCCTCCCCTCTTTTGTCCACCTATCACTGCTCTGCTTTTCCTTCCTATCTATTGGGGTTCCCTCTTTCTTATCTTCAGTCCTGAAGAAGGGTCTTGACCCCAAAAGTTGACCGCCTGCTTTTCTCCACGGATGCTGCCTGGCCTGCTGAGTTCCTCCAGCATCATCGTGTTTTTCATCTGGATTCCAGCATCTTTGTTTCTCTAGAATTAGGCCTCAGTGTAGGTTAATTGCAAGAAGAACCAGTTAGGAGCTAATGGGCATGTATGAGAGAGAATAAGTTGCAAGGATACATAGATATAAAGAGAGAGGGCATGGGATTGCTCGTTTGGAAGCTGGAATGAAACCGATGGGCCAAATGGTTCCTTTCAGTGTCATCAAGTAAACCAGCTTCCCCTCCATGGACTTTGTCTACACTTCTCGCTGCCTCGGTAAAGCAGCCAGCATCAGAGACCCCACCCACCCCGGACATTCTCTCTTTGGGCAGAAGATACAAAAGCCTGAAAGCATGCACCGTCAGGCTCAAGGACAGCTTCTTTCCAGCTGTTATAAGACTATTGAATGGACATCTTATACTATAAAACAGATTCTTGACCTCACAATCTAGGCCTTGTACCTTATTGTCTGCCTGCACTGCACTTTCTCTGTAACTGTAACACTTTATTCTGCATTCTGTTATTGTTTTCCCTCGTACTACCTCAGTGCAATGATGTGATGAAATGATCTGTATGGATGGCATGCAAAACAAAGTTTTTCACTGCACCTCGGTTCATGTGTCAATAATAAACCAACTTAATCTACAAGATGGTTCAGGATACAACCTCTGCTTTCAGTTAATGATTATAGAGAATTGGTAGGACTCACAATGTTAGCACAGCAGTTAAGTTAATACTCTAGAAACATAGACTAAAGTTCAGGATCCACAAGTTCAAATCCTGTAGATCGAATTGAGAAATCTAATTTCGCTAATTAAATAATTTGGAATTAAAAAGATGGTCTCAATAGTGGCAACCATGTAACCCCTGGATTGGTCTAAAGTCTCAACTGGTTTACTAGTGACCTTCAGGGAAGGAAATCTGCCATCCTTCCCTGCACTGGCCTATTTGTGACTATACCCACAGTAATGTGGTTGACTTGGAGATGAAATGGCGCAGCAAGCACTTAGTTATACCAAACTGCTATGATAATATCAGTGGATCAAAGGGAACTTCAAGTGCAATTCAGTATAATTTATATTCTGTGTGTTGTCTGTACCTATGTGCCTGTGATGCTGCTGCAAGCAAGTTTTTCATTGTACCTGTACCTCACCGTGCTTGTGCACATGACAATAAACTCGACTTGACTTGAGGATTAATAGGTCATGTGGTACCTCGAACCTACTGACATTAAGTACGTTTATGGCTCATCCTTGCCTTTCCTTCCTAATCCCCAAAACCCTCAACTCCTCCATTGTCCAAATATCTGTCCGTTTCTGTCTTGCGAATATTCAATGAATCTATCTCCACTGCTCCCTGCTGAACTTATGGAATTGAGACCTCCTAGGATTCATGATTATCTTCAAGAAGAGATTGGAATTGGAATATTATTTTCACATGTACCGAGATACAGTGAAAAACTTGTCTTGCATACCATTCGTACAGATCAATTCATTACACCGTGCATAGGTAGAACAAGGGAAAACAATAACAGAATTGCTCCTCACCTCTGCCTTAAATGGGTGACAGCTTATTCTGAATCTCTGTCCCTTAGTTCTAGATTCCCCACAGGGGTAAACATCCTTTCTGCATCTCCCCCATCAAGCCCGTTCAGCTTTTTAAAATCTAATACAAGGATCCCGTACAACTGACCAGACTGATAAGCAATACAGTACTGACACAAAACCTACTGCCCATCTCATCCATGCCCAGCTAAGTGAGCTTTGAATGCTGAAGATGATTTGGTAAATTAGTTTATTATTGTCACATCTACTGAGAAGTTTTGCACACCATCCACACAGGTCACTTCATCATATCAGTGCATTGAGGTTGTACAAGGGAAAACAATAACAGAATGCAGATTGTGAGGTCAAGAGTCCATCTTGTCGTACTAGGGGACCGTTCAATAGTCTTATAACAGTGGGATAGAAGCTGTCCTTGAGCCCGGTGGTACGTGCTTTCAGGCTTTTGTATCTTCTGCCTGATGGGAGAGGGGGAGGAGAGAGAATGTCCATGGTGGGTGGGGTCTTTGATTATGTTGGCTACTTTTACCAAGGCAGCGAGAAGTGCAGATAGAGTCCATGGAGGGGAGGCTGGTTTCCGTGATGTGCTGAGCTGTGTCCACAACTCTCTGCAGTTTCTTGCGGTCCCGGGCAGAGAAGTTGCCGTACCAAGTCGTGATGCATCCAGATAGAATGTTTTCTTTGGTGCATCTATAAAAATTGATGAGTGTCAAAAGGGACATGCCAAATTTCTTCAGTCTCCTGAGGAAGTAGAGACACTGGTGAGCTTTCTTGGCCGTGGTGTCGACATGGTTGGACCAGAACAAGCTATTGGTGATGTTCGCTCCTAGGAACCTAAAACTCTCAACCCTCTTGACCTCAGCACTGTTGTAAACAGGAGCATGTGCACCACCCCCCTTCCCGAAGTCAATGACTAGCTATTTTGTTTTGTTAACATTGTGGGAAAGTTTGTTGTCAAGACACCATGATCCAGAAAATATTCTACAAAATACAAGAGAATCGATATACCTGCTGGAAAATGATGAAGGACCCCTGGTTTAGCATCTGATTCAAAGTCTATCTTGCACCTCAGATAAAAGAGTGAGAGCGAGAGAGCGAGAGAGAGAGAGTGTGTGTGTGTGTGTGTGTGTGTGTGTGTGTGTGTGTGTGTGTGTGTGTGTGTGTGTGTGTGTGTGTGTGTGTGTGTGTGTGTGTGTGTGTGTGTGTGTGTGAGCCTGAATCACAAGAAGTCTCAGGAGTGGGAATTGGACCCCAGCCTTCTCATTTGAGAACCATGGCTACCTACTCCTCTCAAAACAACTGTATGTTGTTTGTATTGAGAATATTTCATAAAGTCATAAACGAATGGAGCAAGGAAACAGGCACTTTGGCCCATTGAGTCTACATGCTGTATGAAGCACCCATTTACACTAATCCTCCACATCTCGTTTTATTCTCCCCACATTCCCATCATGTTCCACCCCTACTTCACCCTCCCCAGATTCGACCATTCACCCATATAAGGCACGTTAGTGTAGCGGTTAGCGTAACACTTTACAGCGCCAGCGACCTGGGTTCAATTCTGGTCGCTGTCTGTAAGGAGTTTGTACGTTCTCCCTGTGTCTGCGTCAGTTTCCTCCGGGTGCTCCAGTTTCCTCCCACATTCCAAAGGCGTACGGGTTAGGAAGTTGTGGGCATGCTGTTGGCGCTGGAAGCGTGGCGACACTGGCGGGCTGCCCCCAGAACACTCTACGCAAAAAGATATCTTTAGATATCTTTATTAGTCACATGTACATCGAAACACACAGTGAAATACATCTTTTTGCATAGTATTCTGGATGCATTTCACTGTGTGTTTCGACGTACATGTGACTAATAAAGATATCTTATCTTTTCTATGGGGCAATTTACAGTGACCAATTAACCTACCAACCCGCACGTCTTCAGGATATCAGGAAAAATCAGAGTATCCAGAGAAAACCCATACAATCACAGGGAGAATGTGCAAACCCCACACACACTGCACCAGAGGTCAGGACTGAATAATCCAGGTATGTCGAGCAGTGAGGAGCAGCTCTGCAGATGAGCCACATTCCCACCTCTTTTGCATTTTGGTGGGTTATTTTTCTGTGTGTGTGTGCATGCATGTACACTTATCAATGGAGAAAGATACCAGTGCTGAGGAAGCCAATGGTTTCTATTCAGACAAATCTGTCCACATCCAACACCGTTCAGCTTTTGGTTAAGGGTTAAGTTTAAGGAATCGCGACAAGAAAGATAAAACTGAACCTCAGGGCAGTGCCTGTCACTACATCAATTCCACTTGTCCATCCATCAATTATCACTATAGCCTGAATAAAAATGTTTTGGATTAAGATTTATTGCTTTATTAATTCCATTTAACATTGAATTAATGATGATTTTGTATCGTGCACCTGTGCTTCTCTGAAAACACATTGGAACTGGTTATTTTATTTGCCAGTTAAGTTCACTGAAGACTTAAGAAAACAGATTTTAAGTTAATTTTATTCCCCACAAAAGTCAATTAATTTGCCTGTAAAGCTCTCCCAGGTATCTTGAAAGCCAAATGTTACTTCCACCCACCCTATTCCCATTAGGAAGTTTAAATTATAATTGAGATTAGATTCATCCCCCAGACCTACTGCTACATCCCACCCCACACACAGTACTTGATTAAATTACAGGCTTCAACCAAAAACATACAGGCTGCCGACTCTGTCCAACCTTGGACTTGAGAAGACCTGTTGGCAAATTTTACAAATTAATGTTCCCAGTACAGGACTTGCTGAAATGGAAGGCACATCAGATAATTTGATGCAGAGCTAAGCAGCATCGACTCAAAGTCTGCTGACCAGAATTATGTTCAGTTAGAAAGGTTGTGAAAATCTTGGAGAAGGTGCAGAAAAGATTTCTCACCAGGTTACAAATGCCTGACTTATGGACACTCCATGCATATATGGAACATAGAACAGTACGACACAGTAATAGGCCCTTTGACCCACTATCTCTGTGCCAAACATGATGCCAAATTCAACTAAATCTCTTCTGCCTGTACATAATTCATCTCCCTCCATTCCCTGCATATTCATGTGTCTATCTAAAAGCCTCTTAAACACCACTATCTATTCTGCTTCCACCACTCTTCCCAGCAGCCTGTTCCAGGCAGCCACCACTCTCTGTGGAGAAAACTTGCCCCTCACATCTTCTTTAAGCTTTCCCCTTCTCACCTTAAATGCATGTCCTCTAGTACTTGACATTTGTACCCTGGGGAAAAGGATTCTGACTGTCTACCCTATCTATGCCTCTCATAATTTCATAAACTTCTATCAGGTCTCCCCTCAGCCTCCGATGCTCCAGAGAAAATGATTGTCCAACCTCTCTTTTCAGCTCATACCCTCTACCGAAGGCACCACCTCCCTGAGCATTTGGGAGACAGGTGGGATGGATGGGGATGGATTTGCCGGCTGCTGCAGGACTGCAGGCATCTTCTGCCGGCTGGGAATCGGGCATTTCTGTGTGCCTTCTCTCCCCAACTTCCCTGAGCCACAACAATCGGGGGCAGCGTGGAGTCGAGCAGAGCTGGGAGCGCTGAGTAGACTCACTCGTTCACTCACTGGGTCAGAGGGGCCGGGCTGGTGGCCACTCTCCCCGTGCCCGCTGGTTCTCCCATCACTGCCGATCCTGTGGCCCTCTCCCACACGCTGGTTTTGTCCATTTCCAATTACGAACAGTTCTCAGGAACAGAACCCTGTGGCAACCTGGGGACTGCCTGTACAAGAATGGCTCCAGGGATGAAGGTTTTCAGTGACAGTGTCAGACTAGAGAAGCCAGGGTTGTTCCCCTTGGATCAGAGGAGGTTGAGAAGGGATTTAGAACAACGCACAAAAAGCTGGAGGAACTCAGCAGGTCAGGCAGCATCTATGGAGGAAAATGGACAGTCAATGTTTCGGGTCGAGACCCTACATCAGGACTTATCGAATGTGATTTGATACAGGTGTAAAACCTCATGACTGATTTTGATCAGCTAAATAGGTGGAAGCTGTTCCCATGAGTGGATGATTCATGGACGATGGTACAAATATTTAAAATTTTGGGCAAAAGAAACAAAGAGTATTGTTGGATTGTTCTCTCTGTGTCGGAGGCTGAGAGGTGACCTGATCAAAGTCATTAATAGGATAGATAGTCAGACTTCTTTTCCTAGGAGCTAGTCCCATCTGCCAGCGTTTGGCCCACAGCCTTCTAAACCTCTCCTCTCCATGTACTTATCTATTTAGCTTTTATATGTTGCTAGTATGCCCGCCTCAACTACTATTTCTAGCAGCTCATTCCAAATACGCACCATCTTTTGTGTGAAGAAGTTGTCCCTGATGTCCCTTTTAAGTCCCTTGCTTCTGCAAGAGGCGATGCCTCAAGAAGGCAGCATCCATCATTAAGGACCCTCAACGCCCAGGACACGCCCTCTTCAGGTTACTACCATCAGGGAGGAGGTACAGGAGACTGAAGAGCCACACTCAACGTTTCAGGATCAGCTTCTTCCCCTCCGCCATCGGATTTCTGAACGGTCCTTGAACCCATGAACACTATCTCGTTGTTCCTCTTTCGCATTATTTATTTATTTTTGTAACTTATAGTAATTTTTATATCTTTATGTCTTACACTGTCCTGCTGCCACAAAACAACTTTTACGTCATACTGTATGTCAGTGATAATAAACCTGATTCGGATTCTGATCTTCAACCTATGCCCTCTTGTTTTTAGCTTCCTGTCCCCGGGAAAAGACTCCGTGCTTTCACCCTGTCTATGCCCCTCATGATCTTAGAAACTTCTATGAGGTCACCCGTCAATCTCCGACATTTCAGGGAATAAAGTCCAAGTCTGCACAACCTTTCCTTGTAACTCAGGCCCCCAAGTCTAAGCAACATCCTGGTAAATCTTTTCTGCGCTCTTTCTAGTTTAGTAACATCGTTCCTATAACAAGGTGACCAAAACTGTACACGATGCTCCAAGTGCAGACTCATCAACATCTCATACTTGAGAAAGGAGTAAAAGTTGTATTAAAAATGTAATCTTATAAATACTGACAATTAGGCTTCCATACAAACTTCGGTTAACATGGATTCTCGACATCTGCTCAATACATCCACAGGACATAACAAGCAAGCAACTAATTAACTTTCTGTTGAAGTAGATGTTATTAGAGATATTTCATTCACCATCATCATGTTACAATCCTGGGCATGATGATAATGGCAGTTATCAAGATTGTAATGACAGTAACAGCCTGTTGGCAAGTTACTAATGCAGGAGATCACATCAAAGATAAATCACACCACCATAAAGCTATGTTATTTTTCACTCAATTCCTCTGCCAAAGTTAACAATAATTCATTTTAAAGGCATTGGATTTATATTGCACCCTTGCAGGATATCCCAAAGTGCGTTACACCCGATGACATACCTTGAAGCTATGCTCACTGTTGTAATGTAGCAACATTACCAAACCAACATCACTGTAACACAAGAACTGATTGACTGGTTTCCTTTCGTCTGTGTAAGGTGATGGATAGGCTGCTTTCAAACTTTGAGGAGGCTCTTGTATTTCTGTCTTTTGCCAAATAACCCAACTTTAACAAGATGGCTACTTAGAAAAGGGTTTAGATAGGAGAGAAAAAACCTTATGTATCTTCTTTAAAAGTGTGAATCACACACAGGAAGTGTTATTTGTGCATGTATTTAAGTGATTGTGCCCATTTGGATCAGAAGTAACAACCTTCGCTGTTTATTTTTAACTGAATAAAACAAGGATTACAACATGTTGAAAGTTATGAATCATGCATGATTTAAAGTATTTCTGTATTTTTTTTTGCAGATACCTTCACCCATTCATACTAATATACCAAAAATTTCATGACCAGCAGTTTGAATCACCTCAGTACTGGTGTCTTCAGTTCATTCAATCCTCAGTCCATATTTACAATGTTGCTGTTGTCTACTTGGTCTTTGGGGTTGACTACAGCTCATGTTATGGGGGTGGTGTCTCCATGAGGAGGTATGTGCACCATTGCTCCTCTCAGCCCTTTCACCCACCTGCCATTTCCCATCGTCTCAAACTACCATGGAGAGAAGCTCTTCGATAACACTGACACACTTCCGACGAGTCAGGCTGTGAATGACCTGTGAGCTGCCTGTTTAATTGGGCAGGTTGGGTATTAATTAAAGAGAGAAACTATGATAACAATTTGTTTATCCCTAATATTAAATTGGGGGGTCCCAAGGACTTTGGTGACCCCCCAATTTAACATTAGGAATAAACAAAGCACACACTTAACTCAACAAAAACGGGTGAAACCTGAATTGTAGACTGGAATCTAAAACATACAGCACTGAAACCTGAAGCTAACAAATTGCCTCGTCATAAATACTAAAAGGTTGAACCTTGTCCATCGAGGCAATAATATTAATCTCAATAACTTTGTCTTTGTCCAACATTTCTATTCATTCCAAAGCTCTCTAAGCTTCATGCAAAGAGGGTCCCACCCCAAAGGATGGCACTTAGCTTTATGTCCAAATTCCCATTGCTGGCCAGGAATTTGGACTGAATCTGCATTCTTCATTCTCTGAGATCTACAGAGTATTGAAGAAATCGAGCCATAGCCTGAAATAAAAAGGCATGAAACACAGGAGAAATGTTGTACTAATATTAGGCTTGGTGTACTACATATCTTCACCAGAGGGAACGATAAATAGTCACCTGATGGAAGACCCCAGCTTTATTCACCATATATCCAGGTGATAGCTCAATCCTTTATTTTATAAACCACAAACCTCAGGTACACCCAAATAGTCCCATCATATCCATCTTCTGGGAGAGCAGAACCATTAGGATGAAATTCTAACCATTAAAAACTTTAGTCTGTTGTTTCACCCCTTTTCTTTCAGACTTTAGCCGAAAGTTGAGTTTATTGTCACATGCATGTATGCACAATTGCAATGAAAAACCCACTTGCAGCAGCATCACAGGCACAAAGCATCAGATAAGCAGTATTCACAAGAAAAACATAAATTAAACATAAGCTATTTAGCTCTCTTATTCCATTGAAAATTCCCGCGTCCACGTGGCGTAGCTAGAACAGCTTCACAGGTCCAGTGACCTGAGTTCAATCCTGATCTCGGGTGCTGTCTATATGTAGTTTGCATGTTCTTACCGTGACCACATGGGCTTCCTCTCATATCCCAAAGACATTCAGGTTAGTATGTCAATTGGCCACGGTAAATTGCACCTGATGCATAGGTGAGTGGCAGGGTCGAGAGGCAGTTGTTGAGAATGTGGGACGAATAAGATGGGATAAGTGTAGGATTGGTGTATCTTGGTAGTCGTCATGGACTCGGTGGGCCCAAGGACCTGGTTCCTGCTGAATTACTCCATGATATCGAGGAAATACCATTCCAATTCTGCTATTCCCAGTTCTCCAGCCTATGCTGTTTATGTAAACCCTATGCTCTTCAGACCACAACTTTTTAGTCATAGAATCACACAGCACAGAAACAGGCCCTTCAGCCCAACTCGTCCATGCCCTCCAAGGTACCTCCCATTTGCCCGCATTTGGTCCATCAGCCCCTGAACCTTTCCTGTCCACGTACTTATCCAAATGTCCTTTAAATGTTATTATTGTACCTGCCTCAACTACTTTCTCTGGCAGCTCGTTCCATATATGCACCACCTTCTGTGTGAAGAAGTTGACCCTCAGGTCCCTTTTAAATCTTTCCCCTCTCACCTGAAATCTATGCCCTCTAGTTTTTGGTTCCCTTTCCCCGGGAAAAAGACTGTGTGCATTCACCCTATCTATGCTCCTCATGATTTTGTGCATCTCTATAAAGTTACCCCTCGGTCTCCTGCATTGCAAGGAATAAAGTCCCAGCCTGCCCAACCTCTCACTATAACTCAGACCCTCAAGTCCTGGAAACATTCTCGTAAATCTTCTTTGCACTCTTTCCAGCTTAGTTACTTTTTTGCAGCTTCCAAATTTCCTTAAGTTTTGTTACTTGATTGTCTGTCATAATATCAAATGACCTTATAGCAAAGGGAGTTCTTGTAACTTTAACATGGTGACATTGTTAATTTAATTCTCTCCTGCAATCATTAGCACATCTCAGGGAATGGGGGATACAGGATGAAAAGCCATATTCCCCTGAGGAGGCTGCCAGGAACAGATTGGATGGCTTCAGTTACTTCCCTGTTCGTGTCAGATTCCTAAGGGTCAAGTCAGGTATCCTGGCGAATCAAACAGAAGGAAAGCGAGAAATTCTGTTTTGCAAAACACCTTGCACATTCTCAGGGCATCCCAAAGTGTCCAGATGAAGAATCTCGACCCGACACGTTAACTGTCCATTTCCCTCCACAGATGCTGCCTGGCCCACTGAGTTCCTCCAGCAGCTCGTTTTATTTTACTTCAGATTCCAGCACCTGCATTCTCTGTGTTTCCATGATCCCCAAAACTTTCACTGGTAATGACTTTATCTTTAAGGTGGTCTTACGAGATGGTTCAGTGCTATTGTAAATTTGTACACTGATAGGTCCCACAAACATCACTGTGGACAATGGCTGTGCATGCATGCAGCTCAGGAGACTAGTAGAACCTGAATGTGTGTGCTTTCATCTCATTGAAGCCACTGGGGTTAGTCAGCATTGGAGGATATAGTACATAGAACATGACAGCACAGTGCAGGCCCTTCAGCCCACAATGTTGTGCTGACATGTTATCCTGCTCTAAGATCTATCTAACCCTTCCCTCCCACATAGCCCCCCATTTCTCTCTCATTCATATGTCTATCTAAGAGTATCTTAAATGTCCCTAATGTATCTGCCACTGATCACTTAACCTCCACAGTGGTGTCATTGATCTGTGGAGGAGCATCCCATGACGTCGGAGACCTGGACATCAATGTGTCTAGTGACTTCCTGAAAGCCCACCTCTATTTTTGGTGGACAAAGCCATCACAGAATCATAGAGTCGTAGAGCTGTGCAGCACAGAAACAGGACCTTCAGCCCACCATATCCATGCTGACCCTTTTGCACATATAGACCAATCCCATTTGCCTGCACTGGACATATCCTTCTATGCCTTGTTTATTGAAGTATCTGCTAAATGCCTCTTAAACTCAGTGATTACATCTAATTCTCCCCTCCTCTGGCAATGCATTTCAGATATTAACCATCATCTGCACAAAAATCTTCCCTAAAATCCCCCGTAAAACTCTTTCCTCTTGCTTCAAAACTGTGCCCTCTTTACTCTGCCATGGAAAACGAGGCAAACAGCAGAGGAAGGTCATGACTTGAAACCATCAGGCATGCTTGAAACATTTTGTTTGGTTGGTCTTTTACCCATTTCTTTCTGCATTTTCCCTGCTAATGGGTAGAACCGACTTTGTGAACGGTGTGTATGGAATTTTTACCACAAACTTCTGATTGTGTCACATTATCTATGTTTCTCAGGTTAAATGTACCAGGATGAAGAATAGACCAGAGCCACAGTTAGAACGAGTTCAGGTCAGTGCACATAATGACAAAAATGTACTGAGGCGTGGGAGATGAGAATCCCATTCTCAGCTGAGTGCTGCAGTGATTACTGAACAAACCTTCGGGTAGTAACATTGCTCAATTTGGGACTCTTAATACAACTTTTCTCACACTTTGTACAGAGTAACAGTGTTCCTGAGCTTTGCAGAAAAACAGTTGTGGGAGGGAAGGTAAATAAGCTGAATTAATGATAACAAAGGGAGTTTGCAGGGGTGTTTTCACCCACCATTTATGGAGAAGTTGATTGTAAAAGAAAAATGTTCAACCCAATATCTCAAAGTCTTATTTCAAAATAACTGTTCTTGTGTTGGAATTGGCAAAAATTTGGGTGTTTTGCACATGTTTGGTTATTGCATTATTGATTGAAAAAAATCTCAGAGAAATATGATTACGTGGTAGAGTTATAATGTGATGGGAATTGAAGAGGAGGCTGTCAGAATGGAGTGACATAAAATGAGGCAGCTTTTGTGAATCAAATCCAAGATCCATGATCAGAACCATAGAAGCACACTTGGAGTATTGCGTGCATTTCTGGTCACCGAGCTGTAGGAAGGACGTCATTAAGTTGGAAAGGGTTCAGAAAAGATTCATGAGGATGTCACTGGGATTGGAGGGCTTGAGTTATAAAGAGAGACTGGATAGTCTTCTTGCCCCTGGAGCACAGAAGGCTGAAGGGTGACCTTATAAGATAAGATTTCTTTATTAGTTTCATGTACATCGAAACACACAGAGAAATACATCTTTTGCGTAGTGTTCTGGGGCGAACAGCCGGCAAGTTTCGCCACGGTTCTGGCACCAACATAGCATGCCCACAACTTCCTAACCTGTACGTCTTTGGAATGTGGGAGGAAACCAGAGCACCCAGAGGAAACCCGCGCAGACACGGGGAGAATGTACAAGCTCTTTACAGACAGTGGCCGGAATTGAACCCGGGTCACTGTCGCTGTAAAGCGTTACGCTAACCGCTACACTACTGTGCTTGAGGTTTATAAAATCATGAGGGGCATAGATAGTACTTTTCCCAGGGTAGGGAAGCCTAAAACAAGACAGCATAGGTTTAAGGTGAGAGGGAAAAGATTTAAAAGGGGAAGTGAAGGACATCTGAGGGTGGTGAGTATATGGAATGAGCTGCCAGAGGAAGTGAAAGAGATGAGTAGAATTACAATGTTTAAAAGTTGTTTCAACAGGTACATGAATAAGAAAGATTTACAGGGTTGGGGCCAAACGAGACTAACTCAGGTTGGCAACTTGGCTGGCAGAGACGAGTTGGCCCAAAGAGCCTATATCCATGCTGTATAACTCTGACTGTGCTGTGGAAGCATGGATGGAGGCTGTTTGGCTTCTAGTTAAAGGAACGGGACAAACAAATGAAAAAAAATCAGAAGTACAGTTACAATTATATTGCACATTCAGGACATGCAAGCAGGCACACATTTCCAGTCCCCTCTCTTCCAAACAAAGGATTATGTTGAAAGCAATGGGTTCATTTTAAATAACTTGTTAACAGTCATAAACAGGCATTGTTTAAGAGACATGCAGATAAGAAGAAGATGCTCAAAGGCTTTGCAGAAAAATCTTCACAAAACAAGCATTTGGAGCTGACAACCACTGGAAAAGCAATGAGAGAATTTAAACCCAGTAGAATATGAAGTTATTTGGTGGAGACCCTCTTTCAGTAGACGTGGTTTATTCCAGTTGCGAGGCTTATGTGGGAACAACCATACCTTTGAAGGTTGTGAGCTCAAGTCCCACTGTGGGGACACATGTTAATAAATGCAGGTAATGTATGCCTTTTGCAGGAAACATTAAACTGAGCCCTCATCTGCTGTCTCCTGGGAGAAAATGATCGCATGGCGCTGAAGAAGATCTGCCAGTAACCCCTGGAGTCCTGGTCAATATTTATCCCATGTTATAAAATCATTTGGCTTAAGATTGTATTGCTGTTTGTAGTGGCTGGTTTTGTACAAATGTGCTGCTGTGCTTCTGACATCAGAGATCAAAAGTACCTAACTGACTATAAAATTCTTTTTGAAGAGCACTATAAAAATGCAAGTGCTTCCCCTTTCGAAATGGAGTGCAGTTCCAAGGCTTTTCCTCTGACTGAGATCCCATTTGCTATGAAACAGTGCAAAAGAATCAGCTCATTTCAAGAGGTCAATTGCAAACACCTACCGGAGAGCAAGGTTCAAAAAGGAATAGACAAGACAGGACCCAGTCAAAGGACTGCAAAATAAAGGTTGAGAATAGATCGGTAGCCATCAGTAACACTGGAACCCTGAAACTCAGAGATGTTTTGCAGTGGGGTTTCGGTGACAACCGTGGGGTACTTTCCTTTCTGTGTGTCAACCAAGCCAGGTCGATACCAATGCCTGATGCATGAAAAATGAATACGCAATCTAGACTTTACCTTGTACCTGCTGAGAGCATTTACATAGCATCTTCCTCAACATCCCAAAATGCTTTACAGCCAATGAAATCCCTTTGAGATGTAGTCATTGCTGGAATGTAGCAAATGCCATTTTTATGTTCAGTAAGCTTCCACAAATAGCAGTATAATAATGGAAAAACAAAGGACTGCAGCTGCTGGAATCTGGATGAAAAACACGATGATGCTGGAGGAACTCAGCAGGCCAGGCAGCATCCGTGGAGAAAAGCAGGCGGTCAACGTTTCGGGTCAGGACCCTTCTTCAGGACTGAAGATAGGAAAAGGGGAAGCCCAATATACAGGAGGGAAAAGCAGAGCAGTGATAGGTGGACAAAAGAGGGAGGCGGGGTTGGCACAAGGTGGTGATAGGTAGATGCAGGTAAGAGACAGTGATGGGCAGGTGCGGGGGAGGAGGGGAGAGCAGATCCACCAGAAGATGGGTCAAAGGTAAGGAGAGAGAAGTTAAAAAAGAAAGAGGCGAGCAAAGGGAAGAAGAAGCATGGTGTGGGGTTTGTGGGGAAGGCGGGGTGGGGATTATTTGGTGTGGGAGAATTCAATGTTCATAATGACAATATAACAATGACTAGATAATCTGATCTACTGAAAGTTGAGGGAGGGAGGAGTATTGGCCAAGACACTGGGAGAATATTGCCTGTCCTTCCTTAGAATAGAATCACGAGATCCCGTACATCCATCCCAGAGAATAGAATGGAAATCTGTTTAACATACGGTCCAAACCACAGCAGCTCTGACAGTGCTGCAGTGCCTCAGTACTGCACTGGAGCATCAACCTAGACTCAGATAACCTGGGTCTAAACAATTTAGACATCCTCGCCATTGCTTCTTATTTAAGACACTGCAAGTATTATGCTGCAGGTCACAATAACCATCTCTGGATAGACCACTCCCATGTTGAGTTTTTACTTATTACATATTTAGGAGCCGGGAGGTATTGTTGCAGCTATACTGGACCTGGTCAGACCCCACTTGGAGTACTGTGCTCAGTTCTGGTCACCTCACTACAGGAAGGATGTGGAAGCCATAGAAAGGGCGCAGAAGAGATTTACAAGGATGATGCCTTATGAAAACAGGTTGAGTGAACTCGGCCTTTTCTCCCTGGAGCGACGGAGGGGGGACCTGATAGAGGTGTATAAGATGATGAGAGGCATTGATCATGTGGATAGTCAGAGGCTTGTTCCCAGGGCTGAAACAGTTGCCACAAGAGGACATAGGTTTAAGGTGCTGGGGAGTAGGTACAGAGGAGATGTCAGGGGTAAGTCTTTTACTCAGAGAGTGGTGAGTGCGTGGAATGGGCTGCCGGCAACGGTGGTGGAGGCGGATACGATAGGGTCTTTTAAGAGACTTTTGGATAGGTACATGGAGCTGAGAAAAATAGAGGGCTATGGGTAAGCCTAGTAATTTCTAGGGTAGGGACATGTTCGGCACAATTTTGTGGGCCAAAGGGCCTGTATTGTGCTGTAGGTTTTCTATGTTTCTATATTGGAAGGTTGAGGCCCAAGGGATCCGAAGCATGTTGGTGAACTTGGGTCGAGACCCTTCATCAGGATGACCCTGTCCTGATAAAGTGTCTCAAAGCAAAACGTCGACTATCCATTTCCCTCCACAGATGCTTCCTGACCCATTGTGTTCCTCCAGCATTTTCTGTGTTGCTCCAGATTTCCAGCAACTACAGTCTCTCTTGTGTCTCCAAGAGGTATGGGAACCAAGCAGAAAAGGAGAGTTTAGGCCAAGATCAAATTAGCCGTGATTCCACTGAAATAGACTTGTATTTGGAAGTTAATGTTTCAGATCAATGTCATTTCATCACAATGGCATTGACCCAGAGTGTTAACTCTATTTCTCTTCCCTCAGATGCTGTCTGACCTGCTGAGCATTTTCAGCATATTTGTTTCAGATTTCCAGCAGATGTAACCATTTGTTCCTGATTTTATGTGAAACCTTCCACAATCTCAGGATGCAAATGAAGTTGTCTAGAAGTGTTGTTATATCTTAACCCAGCGGATAATTCTTTTACACAGCAAGATTCTACAAACAGTAGTCAGATATATGAGCATATTGTCTTCACTGATCTTGACTGAGGGATGCATTTTGCCCAGGATATCAGGATGAACTCTCCTTTCTGCTCCTCTGCATGTTGGATGTTTTACACTTACCTGACAGAGCAGGCAGGGTCTTGTTTAATGTCTCATCTGAAATAGGGCAAATCCGATTGTGCAGCACCTCTTCATTCCTGCAGTGTAGTACTCACTGAAAATTTGTGCCCAAACCTCTGGAGCGGGACACAAACCCAGAATCCTCTGACTCAAGACTACCCTAAGGGCCAGCTTATTGATAACATTCAAAATAGAAACTAATGGCAGAGAGAAAAGACTTGGCAACAGATAACCGCTCTGTGCTTTCCTCTTATCTTCTGGCTTCCAGATTTTCATTTCAGCTTGACAATAAATATGGACACCCACATCACCGTGGATTGGCCGCCTACATTGCTTAATGACACAGTGTGTTGCGGAGAGGTATAGATCAGTAAGCAACACTTCCTCGCACATTAGCACAGATACCTAGAGTGAGATTTCTTTAACCCTTTGGGGATGTGCTGATGAGGAGCCCTGTCAGGGTGCAACTTCCTGAATGCAGCCTTCAGTGTACTTACTCCATTGTTCCCAGCTACCAGAATCCACAGTCAGAACTTCTGACCAAATTTGGAACCGTGGCCTGCTTGCTTTTCACTGCATTCTCACCCCCCAATTCTAATCCAACAGTCAGTTATTCATTCAAGCTAAGCCTGCGTACATGTTGACCTGTTCAACATTGGAACATGACTTATAACTCACAAGGGTTTACTCCCAAAGATCATTCTTAATGTTTCCTTAATATTACCCTCTTTATTCTCTACTCAGCTTATCTTTGTTAAACTTTCTTGTTCCCTTTCAAGATGCGCTTCACTGACCTTGTAACTATACCTCAAGCATACTCTAACTCTTCGGTAACTTCAGCACCAAGCCCTACAATAAATCTCTCTCATCTATTAGCTCCACCTTTGCCAATATCCACTCATTCTTCAGTCAGTTGTCATTATCTTTGCAATTTTGCAGCTCACACATCCAACTCTTGACTTTGAACACTGTCCTTTCTCTCTTTCTCCCATTATCAGTGACAGGATCTTCAATCACCAGCATATTGCCTACTTGAGTCCCATCCACCAATTTCTTCCACAAAGCTTCACTTCCACTACCTTTGAAAGGACTCACAAGGCATGTTTCTGACTTGGATTGAGTATTGGTGCAACATTTGTAACCGTGGCCCAAGCTTCAGTATTTCGAGCCGACACGTGGTGACTCGATAGCACAGGCGGGGAGAGCAATCTCCTCTGAAGCAGGACTTATAGAACAAAGAGGATGTCTAGAGATGGTGCAAAGGAAATTCTAAGATGTTACTAGGATTGGAAATTGTAGCAATGGGACAACATTAAATTGTTAAATTGGTTTATTATTGTCACAAGCGCCGAGGTACAATGAAAAATGTTGTTTTGCGTGCTATTCATACAGATAATTTCAGCACATCAGTGCATTGAGGCAGTATAAGGGAATGCAAAATGAAGTGTTACAGTTACAGAGAAAGTGCAGTGCAGGCAGACAATAAGGTGCAAGGCCATAACGAGGTACGTTGTAAGGGCAAGTGTCCATCTTAGTACTAGGGGGCCGTTCAATAATCTTATAACTACAGGATAAAAGCTGTCTTTGAGCCTGGTGGTACATGCTTTCAGGTTTTTTATCTTCTGCCCAATGGGTGCGGGGGAGGAGAGAGAATGTCCAGGGTGGGTGGGTCTTTGATTATGTTGGCTGCTTTACCAAGGCAGCGAGAAGTGTAGAGTCCATGGAGGGGAGGCTGGTCTCTGTGATGTGCTGGGCTGTGTCCACAACTCTCTGCAGTTTTTTGCGGTCCCGGGCAGAGCAGTTGCCATACCAAGCTGTGATGCATCTGGATAGGATGCTTTCCATGGTGCATCTATAAAAATTGGTGAGGGTCAAAGGCGACATGCCAAGTTTCTTTAGCATTGTGCAGAGGAGACTAAGGGGGAGGAATAGAACAAGTGAGGTGTATAAAATTATGAGAGATGTCAAGTTTAGAGTCAAAGAGTTGTACAACACAGAAACAGGCCCTTTGGCCTGTTACATCCATGCTGACCATTGAACAAAGTAAGTTAAGACAGAGTAAGACAAAGTAAGTAAGACACAGAGACTGCAGATCCTGGAATCTAGAGCAACAAACAATCAGCTGGAAGAACTCAGCAGTTGAGCAGCATCTGTGGAGGGGGAAGGAATTGTTGACGTTTCGGGTCGAAACCCTGCATCGAGAGATACAGGACTTCGACCCGAAACCGACTAACCGACTATTCCTTCCCCCCACCCCCCCCCCCCCCCCCCCCCCACAGATGCTGCTTGACCCATTGTGCCTCCCACAGATTGTTTACTGAGAGTAAGTAGTAAACCTGCCAGGCAGCATAGAATTGAAGTAATTGGTGGAAGGATTGGTAGGGAAGTGAGGAAATGGTTTTTAACCCAGAAGGTAAATGAGTCTGGAACCCCCTGCTTGAAAAAGGAGGTGGAGTTACATTAAAAATGTACACCTTACATTTAAAAAGCGCTTTGTTCTCTCCTTGAGAAGCCATCAACTGCAGGGCTAAGCCCTAATTGAAGGCACAAAGTCGAAGTTGAGTTTATTGTCACATGCACAAGTGCATGTATGCACAGGTGCAATGAAAAACTTGCTTACAGCAGCATCACAGGCACATAGCATCATATAAGCAGCATTCACAAGTAAAACATAAATTAAACATAAATAAAACAATTTTTACAAGAGACTGCAGATGCTGGAATCTAGAGAAACAATCTGCTGTGGTCATTCTCTCATCTCCCCTCTCCAGCAGGGTACAAGATAGAAAAGCCTGAGAGCATGTACTACTAGGTGTAAAGACAGTTTCTATCTCACTGTTATCAGACTCTAGAATCGACCGCACATATACTAAAAGATGACCTCCTAATCTACTTCATCGTGGCCCTTGCACTGCATCTGTCTACCTGCCCTGCACTTTCTCTGCAGCTGCAACACTATATTCTGCACTCTGTTTTCTTTTTACTACCTCGATGTACTTCTGTATGGCATGATCTGTCTGGATGACACGCGAAACTAAAGATTTTCACTGGGGTACATGTGACAATAATGATATACCATTCTTTGTAGCCCTAATGGGGTAAAATCTTTCTCAACAGGCACAGACATGATGGGCCAAATGGCTTCCTTTCGTGCAGTAAAATTTCAACGACCCTATGAAAGGTAGCATGGCTTGCATTTGGTACCATAATACTGGAGAATACAAATAATGTCAGGAAACATGTGTTCACACTGAAATAAATCACTGCCTTCAAAACTCTGTCAAAGCTGGGAGTCATTTGGAATTGATAGCTTTTGTCAAGAAAAGATGTTAAGGTTTATAGAGCCCAGGCAGGTAGATGGAGTTAGTGTAGATCAACAGTGATCCATCTACATAGACCTCATGTCCTGAGGCTGAATGGGTTCCTCTTATTTCTAAGGACCTTGAACGTTTGTTTTCAATGAGTTTACAGCTAATGTAATCTTTAATTATGGGGCTCTGGATCACAGAAATTTATAGCAATAGGAGGAATTATTTATCCTGTGGTGTCCATACATTTGGCAATCTTTGCAGACCAGCTTCCCAAATCTCCATGCTATTTTAGGTTATTATAGCCTTATTGGTGGTGCAAAATCAAGTTTTCAAATGTCAAGCACCTCTATAACTTTTACAATAAGCTCCAGACCATCACCATATTCCAGGTAAAGAGAATTCTTCTTCAGTCCTTCTTAATCCTCTCAATTTCTTTAAGTCTACAGACCTGGGTATTCATTGTTACTCATTTTTCAGGATGTAAATATTGCTGACAAGACTAGCATTCGATACTAATCGCTAACTGCTCGAGAAGTGGGTGGTGAGCTGCCTTCTTAAACCTCTGCAGGTGAAGGAGGTCCCTCAGAGCTGCTGGGGAGGGAGTTTAAGGATTTGGAAGGAACAACAGTATTGACAACAAGTCAGGATGGTGTTGAACTTGGAAAGGAGCTTGCAGAAGGTGGTGTTCCCCACGCACCTGCTGTCCCTGTAATTTTTGGTGGGAGGGGTCACGTTTAGGAGCTGCTGTTGGAATACACCAGGTGCGTTAATAGATGACGCACACTGGTTGGAGGGAATGAACGTTTAGGATGGGGGTACTGATCAAACAGGTTGCTTTGTCCTAGAGGGTGTCAAGCTTTTTGAGTGTTGTTGGAACTGCACTCATCCAGGCAAGTGGGGAGTATTTCTGACTAGTTCCTTGTGGATTTGGAAAGAATTTTGGGGTGTCAGAGTGTTATGCACAGCTGCTGACCTGCGATTGTTGCCACAGCATTTATGTATCTTTTTTGGGCTGAGTTTCAGGACATTGCCAATGAAGACCTGTTGATGGTGTGTCAAGGATAGACTTTCTCTTAATGAAGATGGTCAGTGTCTGGTTCTTTTAACCTCTGTATTCAGAGAATACAATAAATGAGAAGGACATATCTTGCCCCTCATACATTTCGTACATCTTAGCTAAATTCCTCTTCAACCCTCCCTGCAGTACAGAAAACAAATCCCAAAAAGAAGAGAGTAGTGGGCTCTGCCCAATACATCACGGGCACATCCATCCCCAACAATGGTAGTGTCTACAGAAGGCACTGCCTCAGGAAGGCAACTTCCATCATCAAAGAATCCCCACCATCTGCGGCATGCCATCTTCTCACAGCCACCATCGGGCAGGTGGTACAGAAGCCTGAAGTCCCGTACCACCAGGTTCAAGAACAGCTATTTCCCTTCAACCATTCGGTTCTTGAACCAACCAACAAATCACTACCTCAGTACAACAACACTTTGCACCTAAATGGACTTTGTATTTTTGTTGTTTAATTGTGTTCTTTCTTGTAAAAATTGTGCATAATTTATGTCTGTCTTGTAAATGCTGCTTAAATGAGGCTACGTATATGCATGTAGGTGATGCTACTATAAGTAAGTTTTTCATTAACCTATGCATATACGTACTTGTGCATGCGACAATAAACTCGACTTTGACTTTAACTAGCCAATCATAGAGTCATACAGCAGGGAAACAGGCCCTTCGGCCCAACTGGTCAATACTGACCAAGATGCCCATCTTAGCTAGTCCCATTTGCCAGCGTTGGGCCTGTAACCTTCTAAACTTTTCTTGTCCATGTACCTGTCCAACTGTCTTTTAATAGTAGTTATTGTACCTGCCTCAACCACTTCCTCTGGTAGCTCGTTCCATGTACATATCCCGCCTCTCAAGCCTCTATTAAATCTTTCCCTTCTCACCTTAAACCTATGACCCCTCCCCTTTCCTCACCCTTTCCCTCTTTGTGAAAGCACTGTTACACTATTTCTTGTTGATCGTGAAGGCGGGCGAATAGAAATAATGCAATTGTAAAATAGATAGCATTAAATATTAGATCATGAAGTAATGCTAAAATTCGATAGATAACATTAAATATTAGATCATGAAGTAATGCTAAAATTCGAGTTAGGCTACAGTCAGAATACTGTTTACAGTTCTGATCGCAGGTTAGAGGGAGAATTTGATTGGACTTGGGAGGGTACAGAGGAGATTGACAAGGTTGTTGTTGGGAATGATAATTTTACAGTGATGAAGTCTTGTCGACAGAGGGACATGGTGGCCTTTGTCAGTCAGGGCATTGAGTATAGAAGTTAGGAAGTCATGGTGAGGTTGAACAATACCCTGGTGAGGCCAGACTTGGGAATATTGTGTTCAGTTCTGTTCACCCTGCTATAGGAAAGATGTTAATGAACTGGATGGAGTGCAGAAAAGATTTACAAGGATGTCGCCAGGACTCGAGGACTGAGTTCTTGATTCCCCAACCCTGGGAAAAAAACTGTGTACATTCACTCTATCTATGCTCCTCAAGATTTATACATCTCTAAAGATCACCTCTCAGTCTCCTACGCTCCAAGGAAAACAGTCCTAACCTGTCCAACTTCTCTCTATAACTCAGACCCTCGAGAGGTTGGATGGGCTAGGACTGTTTTCCTTAGGGTGTAGGAGAGGGAGAGGGAGAAGGAGGGGGTAGAGAGAGAGGGAGAGAGGGAGATGGAGAGTGGGAGAGTGGGAGAGGGAGAGACACATGAGTGATAGAGAAATGGGGGGCTATGTGGGAGGGAAAGGTTAGATAGATCTTAGAGCAGGATAAAATGACGGCACAACATTGTGGGCTGAAGGGCCTGTACTGTGCTGTAATGTTCTATGTTCTATTTAGCACCCTTTGAACACTGCCCTCAACTTGGTATCCTTTTCAACGGGCACCCCAAAGACGGGTTGGAAAACCACTTTAGAAAACACCTCTGTCCAATTTTTGGCAATTTTTGTTTTACGCAGAGGGTAGCTATGAATATGGAACGAGCTATCAGAGGAAGTGGTTGAGACAGGTACAATAACAACTTTTAAAAGACATTGGACTGGTACATGGACAGGAAACGTTCAGAGCGATATGGGCCAAATGGGATTAGCTTGGGTGGATATCTTGGTCAACATGGATCAGCTGGGTTGAAGGGCTAGTTTCCATGCTGTATGACTGACTTTAAATAGGCAGAACAATGACAGATGGAAATAAATGCTGAAAATGTGAAGTGATGCATTATAGAAAGGTTAATAAAACTTGGATGTGAAAAAATAAATGATCAGGTCCAAGGAACTACTGAGAAATAGAGGGACCTTGTTGTTCATGACCAAGGATCCTTGAAGGCACCAGTACAGGTTGATATGATTAAAAAGGTACATCAGCTGCATGCCTTCATTAGAGAAGCATAGAATATAAGAACAGAGAGATTATGTTACAACTGCATAAAATATTAAGTCACAATTGGAACACTGTGTGTAGTTTTGGTCGCCTCATTGTAGGGAGGATGTGTTTCCTCTGGACAGTACAGAGGAGGTTCACTGGGTTGCCTGGGATGGAACATTTCAGTTGTGAAGAGAGACTGGATAGGCTGGGTTTGTTAACCTTGGAGTGGAGGAGGCTGAAGGGGGACCTGATTGAGGTGAACAACATTATGTGGTGAAAGACAGGACGTACAGAGATGCCTGTACCCAGAGGGCGTTAGTTTACCAATAATGGGGAGGAGATTTAGGGGGGAATATTAGAGGGAAATTTTTTTTAACCTGAGGATGGTTGAATTCTGGAATGCACTAACTGAGAGTGTATTAGAAGCAGAGAATACCACAACATTTTTCAACTGAGCACTTGAAATGCCAGTGCATACAAAGTTACAGACCATGGGCTGCAAAATGGGATTAGTGTAGATAGGTACTTGATGGCTCACGTAGACATGGTGGGCAGGAGGGCCTGCCATACGACTCCATGACTCTTGTTGGCATGGATTTGTCAATGGAAGATTATATCTGACTAAATTTTTTGACTAAGTAACAAGGAGTGTTGATGAGTGCAATAATTGGTAGAAAAACTAGAAGGGACGGGAGGACCTTCCTCCTCAGACGACGGGAGATTTCTCACATCATTGCCTGAAAGCCGGACAGAGCCAGAACCCATCATATATCAAAAAAGGATCCTGGATGTGTGGTTGAATGGTGAGACCTGTGGGTGGGGAGTGCTGGAAGGTGGTGAGCTTTTATTTGAACAGCATGTACTTAACGGGTCAAAAGTTCTCCCAAAAGTTCTCCTCATACATTGTTCATTTTCTATGATACTGTATTACACACAGAGTTCACCAACATTCAGGTAGTGCTGTTCCTATTTACATCTATTCCTGTCCCAAGACCACCGCCTTTTGCCTTGTATCTTCCTGTTGTCATTTACTCTCTCCTACTTTAAGCCCTGTCACAGACACCCCCCCCCCCACCCCCTTTGTTCCCTTCTCCCTTCCCATTACTTCAGCGCCTTTAGGATTTTCCAATTCTGAGGAAAGGTGGCCAAACTGAAATACTAACTCTGTGATTCTCTCTCCCCTTTAAGCCATCTGAACAACTAAGATTGCAGCAATTCCCACAGTTCCTGAATTGATCAAGGTATGTGTAACACCTTTGCTATTGATAAAATAAAACCTAGCCAGGACAGACCAGAAAAAAAACATCCATCTGCTATGTACCACCTGAAGAGATGGTGGAAGAAACCTTAAAAAGGACTTTGACCAATATGTGAAAAGAAAACACATTATAATCAGAATCAGATTTATTATCACTGACCTATATGACGAAAAATTTGTTGTTTTGCGACAGCAGGGTAGTGCAAGGACATAAAAATTACGATAAATTTCAAGATAAGTAAATAGTCTTTTATGTCTTGCACTATCCTGCTGCTTCAAAACAACAAATTTCACGACATATGTCAACGATAATAAACCTGATTCTGTTTCTGATTTTGAATCAAGCGACAACATGCAGGACTGGACTGAGCTACAGGGTCAGTCAAGATGTAATTGGAGTGTGGAACATACTTGAGAGACCACATGGCTGACTCCTGCTTTGATGTTTGTTGTGATGTTCATAAAGGTGTAATGGAGAAGCAGAATATCCATTTTAGTTGATGCCAGGATGCAAAAGGAAACTTAAGAGAAAATCTTCCATCCTTGCTCTTGAAAGGTCTCCTGGGATGGGCTTCCAACTCCATCGATTCCTGACATCAGCAAACTGCCCTCGGTTCGTTCGGGAAATGAAATGACTGACGAAAAATGCAACCGCAGAGGCTGTGTGATAATAAGGCACATCACTCAAACGTTAACCCATGATTGTCAAAGTGCATCATAATGGTGTAATTGGTGTTCTTTCTGGAATTCTGTCATGCAGCTTTAGCACTTACAGGACTCACTGATGGTGTTGCGTTCTGTAGCCTGAAACAAAAGGTTGCTTTTAACATTCCTGAGTGGTTGCTGTGTTCATGTTTCCAAAAGGGACTGAGAAAAAAAGAATCACAGAAGCCCGACAGATTCTGGACACGAGAATCAAAGGAAAACTGAAGATGCTGGAAATCCGAAACAAAAACAGAAAATGGAAGAAAAACTCGGCAGGTCAGACAGCATCCGTGGAAAGAGAAACGGTCAGCGTTTCTGGTCTGGGACTATTCATCAGATTCCAGACATGGATCCTCGATTCCAGCAGCATCATGTATGCGGACTGAAGGAACAGGCAGGTCAATCTCAAGTTGCTTACTGAAGAAGCTCTTCAATCACTCATGCCTCACCCAAACGCTACTGAAATCAGAATGGGTAAATCGTTCTATTGTTCATAGCTCTGGGCCATCAGATCCCTCACTCCCAGAGTTCCACAGATAATCAGGGACAGCTCAGAAATTCCTCCCTTCAGGAATCTTTCAATAGAACATCATGTACAGAGAACATGTAGTGCGAGTGTGGAACGAGCTGCCAGTGGAAGTGGCAGATACAGGTTCAATTGTAACAAACCTCTCTTAGTTTGGATAGGTACATGGATGGGAGGGGTTTGGAGGGATATGGTCCGGGTGCAGGTAGATGGGACTAGGCAGATCAGGTCGGCATGAACTAGATGGGCCGAAGGGCCTGTTTCTGTGCTGTAGTGCTCTATGACTCTATAAAAGAATGCAACACATGCTTTTGGGGCAGAGGACAGGGTAGCAAAATGTCACCTTAAATCAGCTGCGTATATGAATATCAACAGAATGTCTCTTGCTTGTCCTCTGTGACTCAGGGGAGCCCTCAAACAGCAAAACAAGTAAACACCAACGTTTGTTTAGGAGAAGGGGTAAGGCCTTGTAAAGCCTGGAAAAGAATGCAGAGTTATGTTGAATAAAAGGCCAGGCTATATTTGGGAACAAAGTATTGAAGCCCACTCATTGATGCACAGAAAAGGTGGCATAACCAGAATCAGGTTTATTACCACTGACATATGACGTGAAATTTGTTGTTTTGTGGCAGCAGTACAGCGCAAAGGCAGAAGGATCCATAAATTACAAAAATAAATGAATTGTTCAAAAAAAGGAATAATGGGACAGAGACAAGATGTCAAGTATCTCAACAGGCTTTGGGAGGACACTCTGCAAGAGTGTGAGAGGGAGAGAAGGAGAGAGGGAGAGAGCAAGGGAGAGGGAGAGAGAGAGAAGTGAGAGGGAGAAGGAGGGAAAGAGGAAAGGAGGGAGGGAGAGGGAGAGAGAGAGAGAGAGAGTGTGAGAGTAAATGAGAGTGTGAAAGAGTGAGAGAGAGAGTGAGTGTATGAGAGAGAGTGAGAGAGAGAATGAGTGTATGAGAGAGAGAGAGAGAGAGAGATGTGCTGGGAATCACAGAACAAAGATGCACAGTGAAGGAAGGTCACATCATCAACACTGGGTGAGACCACAGCTGACAGCTGTCGAGCTATGTGCTCCGACCATGAGAAATAGTATGAACAAGATAAGAAAAGTTCAAAAAGGCATCCTTATAATGAAGAACTCTCCAGCCTGATAAGGAAAGATGTATTTTGTTTACGCAGTCCTTGGGTGACTGACAACGTGAAATGATTGACTTCAGGATCCTGAGAGCCCTGGGCTGGGGTAAGAGCAAAGAAACCCTTCAGAAGATTGGAAGAAAAGTTGTATAACAGAAAGACGGTCTGAGACAACAGGAACAATAACTGGAGAACAACCATCGCAAGAAGGAGGGTCCTGAGTTCAGAACTCGGAGAAGACTACAACTCTGTTGCAGTGAACTGGCTAGTTTTATCTCCCACGGCTAGTATTTAAGTCCAAGCTGTGAGTCCTGTGATTTAATATAACAAGTGATAAGTTGGAACTGTAAATCAAATGCAAAGTTGTTAGAAGTCAGTGGTACACAGGCATGTTTAAGTAACTCAAGGTTTAATAAAGATTAAATTGTACTAAACCTTGGTTTAGTGTCTCATTGCTCGACACATCAGTAGATACCCTACACAGGTTATAGGGTCAACAGTGGGGTGATGGACATTGACTGTGACATTTTGGATGAGAGTTAAGTTAGGGCAGGGAGGGTGGAATCTTGACGAGACAAAAGGAGATCAACGGGTCAGGGAGGCGGTAAATTCTGCAGAGATGTAAGGGTGTTACTTTTATAAGGAGCTTGGGGGAGGAAGGTAAGAGTAGGGTTCAGCAATTTAACAAAGCCCACCTCTGCCTGGGGTGGTAATCAACAGGTGGGGATTGGTTTGAGTCATACAGCACAGAAATGGGCCTTTTGGCCCACTATGTCCAACGCTGACTGTCGTATCCATCCACACTAATCCCATTTGCTTGCATCAGGTCCATACCCATCCATGCCTTGTCAATTCGAGTGCCTTCTCAATGTCTCGCAAACATGGTGATTGCATCTGATTCACCACCTCCTCAGGCAGTGCGTTCCAGATCTCTGTGTAAAACCTTTCCCTCCAATCCCCTTTAAATCCTCTATTGATAAAATATTATTGATAAAAATTGCTGGGGAAGTTGGCTCACCCAAATCTAAATATTGGATATTCAATGTCAAAAAGAGGCGTCAGATTTCAGGCTGCTGAGTGGTATTAACAACTCTGAAGGTGTCTTAATGTGAGATGTCCGTAAGGGAATGCTGCTGACTGGCACATTCCAGGCTGCAGGAGTACGTGCTGTGCTGAAGCTCGGTGCAGCCAATGCAAAGGATCTGTGGGGAAGGACCACAGTCTTGGCTCCTTCTGCCACCACACGTGGAGGGGCTCAGTCAGGTGGGGAATCCCCTCAAACAATGAAGGGGTGTATCACCCCAAGGGGCCACATAAGTGGCAATGGTGCTATGGTTTCAAAAAAATAAGTTAACACAACTGGATGTAATGACCATGAATGCAAAAGTGTTGCACTGTTTTTTTCTTTCGTGTACTTTTTATTATGAATAAAGTTTATTTTTGAAACATAAAAAAAAGATGGTGCAGTTGCCAAATTAAAAAGCTGCTGTCACAGCTCCAGTGACCTGGTTCTCTTCTGATCTCTGGTGCTGTCCATATAGAGTTTGCACTTTCACTTTGTGACAGACCCCAGGTGCTCTGGTTTCCCCCCCCCCCCCCCCCCCCCCCCGCAGCCCAATGACGTGTGGGTTGGAAGGTTAATTTTCCGCTGTAGATTGCCTGTGATGTGTGTCGGTGAGTGGCAGAATCCGGAGGAATTGATGGGAATGTGGGGAGAATCAAATGGGTCCGGATAAATGGGTACTTGATGGTTTGCGTGGACTTGATGAGCCAAAGGGCGTGTTCTGTGCTGTATGACCTTTTGGATGAAATATTAAAGAGACAGCTCTCCCACGCAGAAGTAAACCCACCCATAACTCAGCTTCAAACTGCCAGCACCAAAATTAATTAGATCAGCCAGTCGGCTTTAGTCTTTACAGTAACACAAACAACTTCTTTGTTCTCTCTACCCCTCCCCCACCTCCTGCAGTGATTTAAAGCACTTTTCTTTCCTCACTTTTCTAGTTCTGGTGAAAGATTATCAACCTGAAACGCTGAATCTGCTTCACTCTCCTTAGATGCTGCCTGACCCGCTGAGTGTTTCTGGCATTTTGCTTTTTGTTTCACTGCAATCACATTGCTTGACTGCCTTCTCCTTACTGTCTGTGGGAGCTTCCTGTGCACACAATGGCTTCTAAGTTTCTTGCACCATAACATAGCCTGCACTACCTTTAAATGAGCTTGTCTTTTCCGAGAGCATGCCATTACTTCCTTTAAGGCAAAACCTAACAGTGTAAATGGCAGTGATGCTTCACTCTCTGATGAGTGCAATGCCTTTTATGCACGCTTTGAAAGGGAGAAGAACACTACACCTGTGTGAATCCCCACAACATCTGGTGACCCTGTGATCTCTGTCTCGGAGGCCAACGTCAGAACATCCTTCAAGAGGGTGAACCCTCGCAAGGCGTCAGGCCCCAATGGTGTACCTGACAGGGTACTGAAAAACTGTGCTGACCAACTGGTTAGAGCATTCAAGGACATCTTCAACCTCTCGCTGTTGCAGTCGGTGGTTTCCACCTGCTTCAAAAGGGCATCAATCATACCGGTGCCCAAGAAGAGCAGGGTGAGCTGCCTCAATGACGATCACTTGGAGGCACTCACATCTACTATGATGAAATGCTTTAAGAGTTTGGTCATGGCTAGAATTAACTTCTGCCTGAGCAAGGACCTGGACCCACTGCAATTTGCCTACCATCACAACAGGTCTACAGTGGACACAATCTCACTGGCTCTCCACTCGGCTTTGGAGCACCTAGACAACAGCAAAACATACGTCAGGCTGCTGTTTATCAATTACAGCTCGGCGTTCAACACCATCATCCCCTCATTGTTAATCAACAAGCTTCAAAACCTGGGCCTTTCTACCTCCCTCCGCAACTGGATCCTCGACTTCCTTATCGGGAGACCACTGTCAGTACGGATCGGTAGTAACGTCTCCTCCTCGCTGACAATCAACACAAGCGCACCTCAGGGATACGTGCTTAGCCCACTGCTCAACTCTCTCTACACTCATGACTGTCTGGCTAGGCACAGCTCAAACACCATCTATAAATTCGCTGATGACACCACTGTTGTTGGCAGAATCTCAGGAGTGAGGTAAATCGGCTGGTTGAGTGGTGTCACAACAACAACCTTGCACTCAACTCAAGATCAAGGAACTGATTGTGGGCTTCAGGAAGGGGAAATCGGGAGAACACACACCAGTCCTCATTGAGAGGTCAGCAGTGGAAAAGATGAGCAGCTTCAAGTTCCTGAGCATCAACATCTCAGAGGATCTACCTTGGGACCTACACATTGATGTAATCACGAAGAAGGCACACCAGTGGCTCTACTTCATTAGGTGTTTGAGGAGATTCGGTACGTCACCAAAGACACTTGCAAATTTCGACAGATGTATGGTGGAGAGCATTCTGACTGGTTGCATCACCGCCTGGTATGGAGGCTCCAACGTACAGGATTGAAAGAGGCTGCAGAGGGTTGCAGAGTCAGCCAGCTCCATCAGGGGTACAACCCTCCCCGCCATCGAGGACATGTTCAAGAGGCGGCGCCTCAAGAAGGCGGCATCCATCACTTAAGGACCCTCACCATCCGGGACATGCCCTCTTCACATTACTACCATCGGGGAGGAGGTACAGGAACCTGAAGACCCACACTCAGTGTTTCAGGAACGGCTTCTTCCCCTCTGCCATCAGATTTCTGAACAGTCAATGAACCCATGAACACTGCCTCATTATTCCTCTTCTGCACTATTTATTTATTTTTGCAACTTATAGCAATTTATGTCTTGAACTGTACTGCTGCTGTAAAACAACAAATTTCACAAGATTGTCAGTGATAATAAACCTGATTCTGATTCTGAGATTCCGGTACATCCAGAGAAATACTGATGGAGTGCTGCATTGTCTGAAATGCCTTCCTTCAGAAAGGAATTAAAATGAGGTGTATATTTGCTTTTTCAGGGGGTGTAATGAGAGTCATGTCAAGGAAGAGCTTAAGAGTTATCCCTGCAGTAGTGTAGTATTGATTCCTCAGCTAATATCACAAAGATAATCTCGTCATTATCACATTGCTACTTGTCAACAATAATTTCCCAAACAATTCAGCCACCTAAGTGTAGTTAAAAATGGAATGATAGAGTCATAGAGTTACATAGCATGCAAGCAGGTCCTTCGGCCCAACTCATCCATGCCGACCAAGATGTCTATCCAAGCTAGTCCCATTTGCTTGGTTTGGACCGTATCCCTCTAAACCTTGCCTATCCACATACCTGTCCAAATGTTTCTTAAGCTTTGTAATTGTACCTGCCTCTACCACTTCCTTGGGAAGCTCGTTCCATAGACCCACCAGCCCCAAAATAGGGGGCTATGTGGGAGGGAAGGGTTAGATAGATCTTGGAGCAGGATAAAATGTCGGCACCACATTGTGGGCCAGAGGGCCTGTACTGTTCTATGTTCTATACCCTCTGTGTGAATAAGTTACTCCTCAGGTCCCCTTTAAATCTTTCCCCTCTCACCTTAAACTTATGTCCTCTAGTTTTTGACTCCCCTACCATCCATTTTATCTACGCCTTTCATGATTTTTTATACCTCTCTAAGGTCACCCCTCAGCCTCCTGTGCTCCAGGAAAAATAGTCCCACCCTATCCTTATAACCCAAGCCCTCCAGTCCCAGCAAGAAACCTGTGAATCTTTTCTGCACCCTTTCCAGCTTAATGATGTCCTTCCCACCACTGGGCGACCAGAACTGCACACAATACTCCAAATGTGGTCTCACCAACAACTTGTACGGTTGCAACATGATGTCCCAACTCCTGACCCTATTGTCCTGACCCATGAAGGCAAGTGTGCCAAACACCTGCTTCATCACTGTATCTACAGAACTTAGAACATAGAACACTACAGCAGAGTACAGGCCCTTCGGCCCACAATGTTGTGCCGACATTTTATCCTGCTCTAAGATCTATCTAACCTTTCCCTCCCACGTATCCCCCTATTTTTCTGTCATTCACGTGTCTACCTGTGCACAAATCGGTCGCTGCCTTTCCCAAAATGCAACACAGGCTACATTTTGGAAAGAAAAGGACTTCTATGGCTGCAAAGTGCTTTGGAATGCCTTGAAAGAGAAGCAAAAGGCACTATAGAAATGCAAGTCTCTTTTTTCTTTCAAACTCCTTGAACTTTGTCTGTGCCCCATTGTGTATCTGAAATCCCACACAGAAGATAGCACACACAATCGCCACGGATGGCAAAATTCTCTTTAAAGCTCACACAGTGAATCAATAAGCACACTTATTTCTATCAAGAACTAACAACAGCTGGAAAGCAAAGCAAACTTTCAGTGGAATGATTAGATAACAAATTCCAAGTAACATTGCCCACCCACAAAACTACATGCTGTTCATTTATTTCCAGTGGATTCAAAACCCGAGTGGAACATTCTTATTGAATTGCATGTCAATATATCACCAGTTGTACTTTTATTATATAATTTTTCCCAAAAAACATATGGAGTGGCCTGGTTATATGAGTACTCTCACCAATTTTCACTTGAAGTAATTAGACCTCTTCCCGCCTCAGCCAATATCTTACACTTTTAAAATTGTTTGTATTTAAAGTCAAAATTCGACATTTTTCTTCTGAGCTTTTTACAGAATGTGTTTATCTGAAATCTCACTTCAAGGAAGGTCACCGGTTAAGAAGCTAGCAGAAGATAAACTGTTTATGTTCAGCTTGATGTTTCCCTTCAATATCCATTGATGTCAGGTGCTGCAGAAGATTGAAGAATCAGTTTCCAAGGAAACAGATCCAGGTAGGCACTCCAGTGCAGCACTGAAGGAGTGCTGCTCTGTCAAACCAAGGCCTGTCTACACCCTCAGAAAGGGGAAGTCAGGAGACCACGTGCCAGTTCTCATTGGTGGAGAGAGTCAGCTGCTTTAAGTTCCTGGATATTAACATCTCAGATGACCTGTCCTGGCACACAGTTGCAATCATGAAGAAGGTACATAAGTATCTCGACTTTCTTAGAAGCTTAAGGAGATTTGGCATGTCATGAAATACTCCAACAGAGTTCCACAGATGCATTGTTGGAAGTATCCTGACTGGTTGCATCATGGCCTAGTGCAGCAATTCCAACACACAGGAACTCAAGAGGCTACAGAGAGTCGTGGACACAGCCGAGTCCATCATGGGCACAGCCCTCCCCACCATTGACAGCATCTACAGGAGGCACTGCCTCAAGAAGGTGGCATCTATCTGGGTCACACCCTCTTCTCGCTGCTGCCATCGGGCAGGAGGTACAGAAGCCTGAAGTCCCCACACCACCAGGTTCAGGAACAGCTATTTTCCTACAACTGTCAGGTTCTTGAACCGACCTGCACAATACTAACCCTACCTCAGCAACGGAAAACTACGGACTACCTCTTGCACTACCGTGGACTCATCTCTGATTGTGTCTTTTATTTTTGAACTACTGTCTTGCTTCTGCACAGTTTTTTTTTCTCTTTATTGTCTTGTATAATTTATGTATAATTTACATTCTGTGTGTTGTCTGTACCTATGTGCCTGTGATGCTGCTGCAAGCCAGTTTTTCATTGTACCTGTACCTCACCGTACTTGGGCAGCTGACAATAAACTCGACCTGATTTAGCAGATATAAAAGGTTCCACAGTAACACTTTGAAGAAGAGTTATCCCCAGTGTCCGATGCCACCTTTTTGCAATCACCATCGGGCAGGAGGTACAGAAGCCTGAAGTCCCACACCACCAGGTTCAAGGGCAGCTGCTTCCCTTCAACCATTCAGTTCTTGAACCAACCTGTACAACCCTAATCACTACAGTTCAGCAACACGATGACCATTTTGCACTAAAGTGGACTTTTTTTTGTTCTTTTTGTGTTTTCTTGTAAAAATTGTGCATAATTGATACTTAATTTATGTTTTTCCTGTGAATGCTGCTTACATGATGCTGTGTGCCTGTGATGCTGCTGCAAGTAAGTTTTTCATTGCACCTGTGCATATGACAATAAACTTGACTTTGACGACTTTGAGAATATTCCTTCTTCAGTCAATGCCACTGAAACTGAGGGAGTGATTCACTGTCAGAATATTGCTTTTGTGGATGGAGTATTAAACTGGGGCCTTAACTCTCTCTCTCAAGGGGACATGAAGGATCTTAAGGCACTACTTCAGAGAAGAATAGGGAGAGATTCCACGTCTAGTACTTGTTCCTCATTCCACCTGAGCTAATGTGGATAATCTGATCATTATGACATTGTTGTTGGTAGACATTCACTGTGTGCAAAGTTGGCTGTAGAATTCCCCAAATTACAGTCATGACTATACTTCAAAGCTACTGCATTGGCTGTAAAGGGATTTAGGACTTTCAGAGGTCATGAAGAAGGCACTCAGTGATCTAGTTCCTTTATCTGCCAGGAGCTCATCCTTGCAAAAGTGCTCATTATCATTAGTTTGGTTAGCCACAGTAGTGTTCAGACTACTTAGATCCCTTCTCCCTGCTTTATTTGATCACACAACATTACCATTCTCTTTCTGTTTTTTTTTAAATTGAATTCTAGAAGCAGCAAACTGTTTATCATTATGTTTGTTTCACCACAAGTCTCATTCTAAACATTTTAGGATCGTATATCCCATCATTCAGCTTTTCATAACGTCGTACTGTTAAAAGCAAGACCCAGTGCACTGAAGGCTGAGAAGAATCATTTGATCATTCTCCTACTGACTGCAATAATAGTTTTATTGGTTATTCATCTCCACCCCCTCCCCAGTTGAAAAATTCACTGCCTCAGAATTACCGTTGGTGTTCTGAGATATTCATCTCACAGACTTCCATCTGGTTCTTTAAGGGAGGCATGACTTTGTTTGAAATAAATGTCTCAGACAAAGTACAGAAAACATGTAATGGCAAATAAATAGATATATGTACGTTCTCAACAGCAGAAGGGATTATGTAAATTATTCACAGTGAAGTGCGGGTATTCAAAAGCAGAAGTTAAATGACTGATGAAAAGTTGCGGCAAAAGGAGTGGGCATTTCTAATATCAGCAGCTATTCATCAATTTCAGTACGTAATACATTGGATCCAGGGAAGAGGGATTTCAACTGCAAGGTTAGACTGCAGAAGCTGGGGTTGTTGTCAGTGGAGGCTTAGAAGAGATTTCACAGAGGTGTACAAGAGTGTGGCTGATTTGAGGGAAGTCGTTTCCATTTGCAGATGGTTCAAGGAGAACAGGGACACAGATTTAACATTTTGTACAAAAGATTCAAGGGGGATGTGAGGAAAATCTCTTGTACTTCATGATCTGGAACATACTGCCTAGGAACAAAATCAATCAGGACTTTCAAAATGGAACAAGTTGAGAAAGAATAACTTGCAGAGTTGTCAGGAAAGGGCTGTGCAATGAGACAGATTGGATTGCCCTCTCCATCAACTCAATAGTCTGAATGTCCTATCATTTTATCGGTCAGTACACATTAGATGCACTGACAGCAGCCAACATAATCAAAGACCCCTCTAACCCCGGTCACTCTCTCTTCTCCCTCCTCCAATCGGGCGGAAGATATAAAAACTTGAAAACACGCACCGCCAGGCTCAAGGACAGCTTCTACCCCATTGTTATAAGACTCTTGAACAGACCTCTTGTACGATAAAGATGAACTCTTGATCTCTCAATCTACCTTGTCATGGTCCTTGTACTTTGTCTGTCTGTCTGTACTGCACTTTCTCTATAACCATAGCACTATATTCTACATTCTGTTATTGCTTTTCCTTTTGTACTACCTTGATGCACTTACGTTTGGAATGATCTCGGAAAAGTGTGAATGAACCGGGAAAAGCGTGAAGTGATACACTTCGGGAGATCGAATTTGAAGGCAGCAAGAATCTTAGCAGTGTGGAGGAACAGAAGGACCTTAGGGTCCATGTCCATAGATCCCTCAAGGTTGCCGCACTGGTCGATAGGGTTGTTAAGAAGATGTATGGTGTGTTGGCCTTCATTAGTTGAGGTATTGAGTTCAAGAGCCATGAGGTAACACTGCAGCTCAAAGAACTCTGATTAGACCACACTTGGAGTATTGTGTTCAGTTCTGGTCACCTCATTATAGAAAGGATGTGGAAGCTTTAGACAGGGTGCGGAGGAGATTTACCAGGATGCTGCCTGGATTGGAGAGCATGTCTTATGAGGATAGGTTGAGTGAGCTCAGGTTTTTCTCTTTGGAGAGGAGGAGAATGAGAGGTGACTTGATAGAGGTGTACAAGATGAAAAGAGGCATAGATCGAGTGGACTTTTTCTCAGGGCAACAATGGCTATCACCAGGGGGGCATAATTTTAAGGTGATTGGAGGAAGATATAAGGGGTATGTCAGGGTAAGTTTTTTTACACAGAGAGTGATGGGCGTGTGGAACACACTGCTGGCAGAGGTTGTGGGGGCAGATACATTAAGGACATTTAAGAGACCCTTAGATAGCCACATGAATAATGGAGAAATGGAGGGCTATGTGGGAGGGAAGGGTTAGATGGATCTTCAAGCAGGACAAAATGTCGGCACAACATTGTGGGCGAAAGGGCCTGTACTGTGCTGTAATGTTCTATGTTCTATGATCTATCTGGATGTCATGCAAAACAAAGCTTTTCACTGTATCTTTGGTACAAGTGACAATAATAAACCAATTACCAATTACCAAATTTCCATTGGAAAAAAAAGTGACCTTCGGGTTGTTTGAGAAAGCATCTGCCAGAGGACTTAATGGATAAGAATGAATAAACACACTGTCACCTTCTCAGGTTGGGTTACTGCAAAGACCGAGCTTCAGTCGAGAACATATGAATTATGTCCCATGTCTATAAGAGTCCTTATCAATTTTTTTTCCACAATGAAAGACATCTTGCACTTCCTTTTGCTCTCTGCTGTTTGCTGTCCAGTAGTGCCCCCAAACAATAATTATGCAGTTAGTTCTAATCATTACTGCATTGCTATATTGATCTGCATTGTCCATTCAGCTATGAAAGCAAAGCATTTTGCAAATCTAATGCCTCCTACAAACAAAAAATGCAATTACTGGTTAAAAATCGAAAGGCTGCACAGGAGGTTTTGATCTGCTGGTCTATGCTGACATGTACACAACACCATCGTTGTGTCTGTTGAATAACAACCAATTCTTAGATCTGTATTATGATCTGTGGTGTTCCAAGGATGTAGTTCAGTATTCCTCTACAGGCCAGTGGCAAAATCATGGAAGTTACAGACCTGATAGCTTGATAACAATGTTTTAAAGAAACAATGCAAGGGCACCTTGAAAGAGAACACACAATAAATCCAAATCATACGAATTTATAGATGGATATGCACATCTAAATATCGTACTGGAATACGAGGATATAGAGACTGTAATTAAATGTAACACAGATGCCACTCAAAAGTTTTCTTGATTAACAGAAGTAAAATGAAATCCACAGCCTTAAAGAGGGTATTGAGAATTAGATAATGCTTAAGCTCTCTTATTTAAAATATCAGCAAATGAGAAAGATGCTCCTAAATAATATCTTCAATTTGTTTTTCAGGATCTAGGCATCGATGACAAAGCCAGTATTCATTGCATATCCCTTATTGCGTTTGAGAAGACAGCGATGAAGAATCTTCTTGGAAAGTATGCCTACATTGCTGTTAGGGAGAGAATTTCAGGATTCTGACTCAGGGATGATGAAGGAATGCCAACATATTGCCAAGTCAGCTTGGTGTAGAACCCGCTAGGGCATGTTTCCAAGCACCTCCTGTACTTGTTCTCTGTGGTGGAAGAGGTCAGGTCTGGGAGGTGCAGTTGGCAACCTTGGCAAGATATATTAGTGTATTTTGTAGGATGTACACATTACATTGGTGACGGAATAAATATCTGCTTAGGGTGGTGGTTGGGTGCCCATCAAGTGGGCTGGTTTGTCCTTGATAGTCATAGAGTCATACAGCATGGAACAGGCCATTCAGCCCACAACATCCATGATGACCCGTGGGCACCCATCCATATTAATCCCATCTTCCAGCACTTGGCCTGTAGCCTTCTAGGAAGATGCAGTTCAAATGCTCATCTAGCTACTTCTTAAATGCTGTCAGCAGCTCTGCTTCCACCACTTTCTCCGGCAGTGTATTCCAGACACTCACCACACTCTGTGTGGAAAAGGTCTCCCTCAGATCCCCTCTGGATCTTTTACTCCGTACCCTGAATCTATGCCTTTTAGTTTTGTCTACCTCTGATGTGGTGTTGAGTTTGTTGAAGGTTGGTAGAGCTTCCCTATCTAGGCAGATGAAGAGTATTCCACTACATTCCTGACTTGCGCCTTGCAGATGGTTAAAAGGTTTTGGGATATCAGAAGATGAGTCACTCATCACAGGATAACCAGCTTCTGACTTGCTCTTGTAGCCTAAGTAGTTGTGAGGCTGGTCTAGTTGAGTGGCTAGTCATTGGTGACACCACAGATGTGGTTGGTGGGAACTTTGGTGATGGTAATGCCATTGAATGTCGGTGGTAAATGGCTGGATTCTTTCTTGTTGGAGATGGTTATTGTCTGGCACCTCTGTAGTATGAATGTTACTTGCTGCGTATCAATCCATGCCTGAATGTCATCTAGGTCATGCAACTAAAAATAGCAAACTAGTACACATTAATTGTATACAGCAGTGTTTTTTTTGTACATAAAAAATGAACCAATGTTTCTAGTACAAAGCTTCCGAAGTGATTTCATATCATGTTCCACCGATGTTGCACTAAACTCTCACCACGACATCATCTCAATATCCATTCCTGGTGAGATGAGGCAGTCTTGTTGATTCATGCAGTGAATAATAATCTCTAACATTCAAAACATTCTCAATTCATCACTTATTCTTCTTTTCAGTTTGGTATTATCTGCATTTGGTCTCTCTCGATATATTTTTTTTCCTCATCATCATCTATAAAAGTCAGTTACAACAACAGACTTGATCTGAAGCTGTTCCTACTACTCATTGTGTTTTTTTTTACAAACTAAACATCAGTCTATTCGTTTTCTTCCTTTGTCCTATGGAATTGAACCCTCGATGAGGCAATAAGATGGCCGAGGACATTTACTGGTGCTCCCCTATCTAGAAGCTCTGCAATTTCTAAAATTCAAACGCACAGTGGTACAAGCGCACTGCAAAATGACTGGAATTTGTCTCTGAACTTCTCCACCACCATGTCTTTGTTTTAAGATACTCAATTCAGATTCACATTCAGTCTGGTTATTGTCATAACACAAAGGTGCAATGAAATTCCTTGCTCATGTGAAGCTCACAGAGTAAGTAGTATACGTAGTAATTAATAAATACAAAAATGAACCAAAAACAGCAGAATAGTGCAAAGACTGTAGTGCAATCTGAAGCAGTCCAAAAAGAAATGCTGAAGTGACAGTAACAAGATAACCGAGAGAGGGAGAGTTAAGAGTCAGAGAACATGCTTGCACCATCGGCAAGGGGATGTGAAACGGGTGATTGGTTCAGAAGTCCGATAGCAGTGGGGAAGAAGCTGTTCTTAAGTCTGGACTTCTGGGCTTTCAAGCTCCTGTATCTTCTCTCAGAAGGTAGAAGAGAGGAAAGGGAATGGTCAGGGTTTACCTGGTACATTGGCCGCGCTTTGGTCATCTAATCTAATAATCTGTAAAGTATTAGAACATGGGAAATTGAAACACAAGTCCAGGAAGCCCCTTGAGCCATCTGGCATTCACCGATTCGATGCTAATTCAGTCCCATGTTCACTTTTGTGCTCAGATCTCTATTAACAAATTCCAACCATCCAGTAATCTCAACCTTGAATACTTTCAACAACTAAGCCTCCAAGTTCAGTAGAGAATTCCAAAGAGTCAGGATCCTCTGAATAAAGACATTCCTTCTCCTTTAAATCTGATAGAAATCCAGGTTTTTGCAGCACACATCAAACAGCAGGAACATCAATTCATCATTGATATAAACCTACTGACCTGGTAAGGTCGAACAGTCAGGGATACTGAACAGAGCACTGAATAGGTTGGTCAGACATCAAATCAAAAGGTTTGGTTCATGGAAGGTTTTGCTGTTTTCCAAAGGTAACATTTAATAAATTGTCCCTTCTGCTAACAAAAAATGTAAACAAATGCCATTCCCATGACTGCCACAATGATCATCAAAGTATAAGATAGGACAACACACAGTGGAATGGAGTGTTAGATATGACTGTCATGGAAACCTGAAAATGCATTCGTCAAAAAAGAACCCAGGAGCATTCTACAAGTGTATCAGAGCATTGATCACTGAGAATTCAAGACTCAGAAACGTGACAGACTGGGAGTTCATTAATTCCAAATGGACCAAGCCATCAACTCCTGCTGGTTCACTGCTCCATAACAAGTGTCTGCTTGACTCCCATGTATCTTTGCATTTTGTTCGAAATCAGTGTTTTAGACTATTGCTCGGAGGACCAAATGGATTGGTGGTTCATTGCATTTTTAATTAGACAAGTTGCAGTGGATCGGATTCAACACTTTGACCTCTCATATTCAAAGTTTTAATTTCTATGCAGTTCTTGGCCAATTTCAAAAACAATTGTCTATTATAAAAATGTGTACATTTGGTCCTGCTTTCATGATCAGCAATTAAAATGAAAAAAAGAATTGCAAATGCTGGAAACCAACATAAAACCAGAAAATTCATTTCTACAAAGGGACTTCATCCTGAAACATTGAGTCTGTTTCTCATCCCACAGATGTAGCCTGATCTGCTGGGTATTTCTGGCATTTTTTTGTTTTTATTAATGATCACCAACTTGTGTTCTTACAGCACCTTTACCCTATGTTCACATGGGGTGATATTGGATTAGGTGACTAAAGGAATGGTCCCTGTGGTAAATATATAGTACCTGAAAACGGAGACATAGAACATAGCACAGTTCAGCACAATACAGGCCCTTTGGCCTACGATGTTGTGCCAACCTATGTAAACCTACTCTACGATCAATCTAACCCTTCCCTCCTACACCCTCTATTTTTCTTACATCCATGCACCTACCTCGGAGTCTTTTAAATATCCCTATTTTATCAACCTCTACTGAGACATGATGGTGACAGAGACAGTCATTATTCAAAGGCACAGTGGAACAGAAACATTTGCAAAATCTGAATGGATCACAGACCCATTAGATAGGGAATAACAGTGGAGATCTTCATTTTATAGCCTAACACAGATAGTGTGAACCCATGGGACAAGCTCTTGACTTCAGCTTTTGGCAAAATCAGCCTTGATCTTTAAGGAACTACAAACCTAGATGATGAATTGGCGAGATGAAGAGAATAATTGAAACTTACATGTCAATAAAAACTTTATGATGTTAAGTTAAATATTAATTTTAAAAATGAGACCCATATTTTTTTTATTAACTCGAAGCATTAGGTCAAATGGAGCAAAGGTGAGCATTTGGAATTCAGCTACAGATCATTAAATGTCAGGACAGGTTCAAGGACTGAACCGGCTCTTCATAGTCCTACACTGAACAGCTATAACAGCCTGCTCTGTTGAGGGAGACACAAGAACATGGTTCATCTGGCCAAATCCCACAAATGTCTCATGTCCCTCCATCAAATTATCCTCATGGTATCTAGCCAATGAAATACCCAAGTCAATCAGACTTCCACTACCTCTCTGACAGATCATCCATCATCACTGCATAATGTTTTAGCTGAAGCATTCAATTATTCTTCAGCTAGGTTTGAAGCGATGGTCTACAGGGGAATAAAATTAATATTAATCATTAGACAATAGGGCAGGGCTATATAACACATTGGTTGTTGCCCACTACCGAGCATCAAAGAGTGGAAATACTCCCAAGCATGTTTCTTTTGCTCATTGACCTTTAGGACTTCAAACATTTCCAGTAGGTCACCATAAAACCTACTTTTCTCCACTGTTACCAAACCAAAATTTTGCAACAAACAATCTGCTGGAACAACTCAACGAGTCAAGCAGCATCTGTGGGAGGAAAGAAATTGTCGACGTCTCGAGTTGAAACCCTGCAACAGGACAGCCAAAACGTCGACAGTTCCTCTCCTCCCACAGACGCTGCTCGACCCACTGAGTTCCTCCAGCAGATTGTTCGTTGCTCCAGATTCCAGCACCTGCAGTCTCTTGTGTCTCCGAAGTATCACCTTAAACCTAAACCCATCAGTTTAGATGTCATTCCTGCATGCTCTCTCCATTGGCTGGATCTCTTTTTCAGAACACAAAAGAATAAAGTGTAGCTGGTGGGATCCTCGTACTCTATCACTTTGAAATTGCTTTGCTGGTTGAGGACCATTCCTGCTTGCTCTTTTTTTATCCTCCCTTCAGATCTGATGACAAAAGTGATTTATTTATCAACCAGTGTCCTCCCCAGCTTTTATCATTTACAATATCACTGTTACTTGATCAACTTCCTTTATCATAACTCATTGGGAGTGCCTTAACCACAGTAAATCAAGAAGATTTTCCCAAGGGCAACCATGGTCAAACAGTAAATGGTGTCTTGTCCTTAAGAAGTATTGTTATTGTACATGATTCAGTTCCAAACTAACATTCACACCAAATGAAATCTACCACTCATCGGCCAGCTCCAGTCACATGGAATTTGATGAGCTGATCCTAATTGTTCGTAGCAGATCCCATTTTGGTACCATCCGCAGAGATGGAAGAGCTTTGTTTTTTTTCCTTGGAGCAGGAAATTAAAAAAAATGAGTAGTGCCAATTGCAATTTATTATCCAGTCATAGTCATTCAGCATGGAAACAGGCCCTTCGGCCCAACTCATCCATGCCAACTGTGTTGCCCAGTGAGCTAGTCCCATCTGCCTGCATTTGGCTCATAGCCCTCTAAGCCTCTCCTATCCACGTACTTATCTCGTTGCTGATGTGCCTGCCTCGACCACTACTTCTGGCAGCTCATTCCAAATACGCACTACCCTTTGCGTGAAGAAGCTGCTCCGATGTCTCTTTTAAACCTCTTCCCTGGGAAAAGACTGTGTGCTTTCACCCTGTCCATGTCTCTCATGAACTTACGTATCTCTATCAGGTCATCCCTCAATCTCCTACGTTCCAGTAAATCAAGTCCTAGTCTACACAACCTCTCTTTGTAACTCAGGTCCACAAGTCCAGGTAACATCCTGGTAAATCTTTTCCTCACTCTTTCTAGTTTAATAACATCTTTCCTTATCCTGAAGAGCGTTACAAGTCATTCATATGATCCAATGAGTATTCTACAGAGCAGATGATCTCTGCAAACTTTCCCTCCCCCAGTACTATTCTCACTTTATATCCACTTGGTTTTCCTCTCTGGCACGAAATGGAGTATGCATCCCGTCTTTCCAAAGGCCACTAAAGCAACGTAAGTAACTTGCATTCACAGTAAATATTTAACATGGTAAATCACCATTTGTCTATTTTTGGAAAATGTCCAATTCCCAAGTGGATGCCAAGGCAGTTTTCCTCGGTTTGGACTTTTTAGCTTGGAAATTCATTTATGGTGGGAATAATTTGCATCACCAAAGTGATCCTTGATTGCATGCCCTACTGATGTACAACAGTTACTCCAGCACCTGTCTGGTTTCAGCAGAAAAAGATTACTTTATAACCCAGTTCTTACTCACTTTGGACTTTGCATCTGAACTTGGACAAAACTATTTGTATAAATCCACATTTGGTGATGTGCAAATGTCTGCATTTATCACAAAGATGTATGCTGTACAATCAGTGAAAGATCGTAGAGGGCTGAGATGCAAAGGAATTTGAATGTCCTCGTGTTTGATTCATGAAAAGGCCAGTATGCAGGTGCAGTGAGTAATTAGGAAAGTGAACAGAACATTATTGTTTGCAACTAGGGGCATAGAAAACGAAAGTAGTGAGGTTATGTCAGCCAGCTCCATCACAGGCACAACCCTCCCCACTATCGAGGACATCTTCAAGAGGCAGTGCCTCAAAGTGGCAGCATCCAGCACTAAGGACCTTCACCACCCAGGATATGCCCTCTTCTCGTTACTACCACTGGGGAGGAGGTACAGGAGCCCTTGGATAGGTACATGGAGGAGCGGGGCTTGGAAGGATATGGGCCGTTCAGAAATCTGATGATGGAGGGGAAGAAGCTGCTTCTGAATCGTTGAGTGTGGGTCTTCAGGAATGGTCCATAACTACCTCGTTAATCCTTGTTTTTGCACTATTTATTTATTTTTGTAATTTATAGCAAGTTTTATGTCTTTGCACTGTACTGCTGCCACAAAACAACAAATTTCACATCATGTAAGTCAGTGATAATAAATCTGATTCTGATTCTGCTGCAGTTATGGAGGGCATTAGTTAGACCACATCTGAATTCCGTGCACAGTATTGGTCTCCTTATTTATGAAAGTATAGTAATGCAGTTCAGAGAAGATGAAGTAGACTGTTGTGGTGCAGGGTTTCAACCCAAAACGTCGACAATTCCTTTCCTCCCACAGATGCTGCTCGACCCGCTGAGTTCCTCCAGCAGATTGTTTGTTTCTCCAATTTCCGGCATCTGCAGTCTCTTGTGTCTCTCTTAAGTAGACTGTTGCCTGGAATGGGTAGGTTGCCTTATAAGGAAAGGTCGGACAACTCGTCTTCTATCCACTGGGGCCAAGAAGAATGAGAGATGGCTTGATTGAAACACAATAAGATCCTGATGCATCTTGGCAGTGTTTTCTCAAGAAAGAATCCAGAACAAGCAAGGGGTCACTGTTTAAAAATAAGAGGGTATCCACAAGATAGAAATTAGGTGAATTCTTCTCCTCGAGTCTTTGGAAATCCCTTGTCCGAAAGTTTGAGACTCCCCTGCCCTGGGAAAAAGACTTGTGACCAGCCACCTTACGAGGATGTTGCCAGGACTAGGGGGCCTGAGTTATAGGGAGAGGTTGTCCAGATTAAGTCTTTATTCCTTGGAACGTAAGAGAATGAGGGGCAATCTTATGGAAGTATTTAAAATTATGAGGGGCACAGATAAGGTGGATGGTAACAATCTTTTCCCCAGGGTAGGGGAGTCCAAAACTAGGGGGCATAGGTTTAGGGCAAGAGGGGAAAGATTTAAAAGGGACCCGAGAGGCAACTTTTTCACTCAGAGGGTGGCGATTATATGGAACGAGCTGCCAGAGGAAGTGGGTGAGGCAGGTACAATAGTATTATCTAAGAAGCACTTGGACAGGTACATGGAGGGGCGGGGCTTGGAGGGATATGGGCCGAACGCAGGGAATTGGGACAAGCTTAGTGGGCACCATGGTCGACATGGACTGGTTGGGCTGAAGGGCCTTGTCCATGTTTTATTGCTTGATAAATGTATGACCTAATCTACACCCCTCATGAGTTGAGGAGCTGAGTCGATCAATCTTGCTCCAGGTTCTTAAGCTTATATACTGTCCTAAATTCTGGCTGGTTTATAGCTTCAGTTACACCTCCCTGCCTCAATGATGCAGCTAAGCAAAAGACACAGTCACGCTCAATGCTCCTTCCAACAATCATTGCGCATGTGAACGCTGTCAGAAAATGAGAAATCAGAAGAATCAAGATGGTGATAATAATTTCATTAATGAAACCATGATTGCTGCTTTCATCTGTGCAATACAGGTTAAATATTTCTCATTATATGAGCCAAACCCTTTAGTGAGACCCACTCAGTAGTCTGATGATTTCTGTCATCTTGGATACGGATCTCATTTTTTTCACTGTAATTTAAGTAAACTGTGGGCAGGCAATCACGTAATTAAATTTGCTGAGGGGTTAAGTTAATAATATACATTTTAAAGAGTTTAATATGAATTAATGAAGGGATTTAAGAAGAAGCAGTTCGGTCAATGCTAATTAATATCAGTTACCCTTTTCTATCTCAGGCATAACCAAAGAAACAGACATTAGCTGCACTGATATTATATTTAGGATCTAGGTCAGCATTTGCAATCACAATATTTTCAGTTTTCACACTATTTCCACAAGAATAAATTAATTAAGGTCCGATATTCTTTCAGCCATACTTAAAAACTGTAGGTCATTGGGTTTGGATCCTGTAGTTGCAATAACAACAAAACTGTTAATGTTTGCCATTATTAACACCATGAATTGACTGCAAATTGGGGATTCCATTCTGCAGTTTTTCAGCCTTTTCTATTACAATCGAGAGATATGATAAAAAATCAGTATGATAAAAATTCAACATATTTACAAGCCTAACTTGCCTTAAGTTTCCCTGGAAATATGAATTGCTCTAAGAATTGTAGGTGGCTTTTTAAAGTAGCATTCCATGCTATTTCTATTACATAAAATAATACGGTCCTGGTCTACACAGTCTCTCCTTGTAACTCAGGCCTCCAAGTCCAGGCAACATCCCGATAAATCTTTTCCTCACTCTTTCTCATTTAATAGCATCTTTCCTTATACTGAAGAGCTTTACAAGTCACTCATATGATCCAATGAGTATTCTACGTAGCAGGCACACTTTCCCTCTATATTGCAATTTTGTGTATGTGGATTGTTATTCCCTCAGATCAATATTTCAGAATATAATAGCTTTTAAATATTATTTTTTCAAAAGGTTCATACTTTAACTGCTATCTTCAAACCATGTGCATTTTTCAACCCTTCATCCTCAATAAAATGTTTAAAGTACAAGATAAAAGCTGCATTTTTTTTTTGCTTCTTGCCTTTCTGCTCTCACTGCTTGATGGTTTCAGAATCACCAGTGATCACCCAGAAATGATATCGAATGTGAGCCGATATCGGAAAAAGGGAAGCCACCACCAGAAAATTGATTTTGCTGTCTGTAAGGAGTTTGTACGTTCTCCCAGTGTCTGCGTGGGTTTCCTCCGGATGCTCCGGTTTCCTCCCACATTCCAAAGACGTACAGGCTAGGAAGTTGTGGGCATGCTCTGTTGGCGCCAGAAGCGTGGTGACACTTGTGGGCTGCCCCCCAGAACACTACGCAAAAAGATGCATTTCACTGTGTGTTTCGATGTACATGTGACTAATAAAGACTTTTAAAAAGTCAGTGGCTGCTGAGCAAATGATTTGTGGCAATTAATGTAAACTACGGACAGAACCATAAACCCAAAGCTCATCTGCTTCAGACTTACATGTTGAATAAAAATTGAACTGAAAGAATTCAGGGCACCATCATATCAGAGTTTGTTTGTCCACAATTCACAGTTTAGTTCATCCACAATAACTACATCAGCTGCTTTGTGTGAAATTGTTAATTTACTGGTGTATTTTCACCAAACTAAAAATTTGTATTTCCCAATTCAACATGAAACTGACCACAGAAAAATGTTCCAGCAAAATCTGAAATCACCTTGCCTCGCAAGTTAACCACTGGTAAATTGGAAAATGACCAGGGAATTCAATAATCAATGTCAATGAGATAGTGATGCAGAGAGAGAGCACAGGCAAGAGCAGAAGAAATAGAGCATATGAAAGAGAGGCTGAGATGGAGAGAGATGCACAGAGAGAGAAAGGCAGAGAGAGACAGGGACAGAGAGAGACAGACAGTGAGAGACAGCGACAGAGAGAGATAGACAGGGAAAGAGAGAGAGAGAGACACACACAGAGAGACAGAGACACAAAGAATGAAACAGAGACTTCGAAAACAAAACTTATCAGTAAAGAATGTTTTCTCTACCTCTATCTCTTAAAAGATTGAGAAAAGGAAATATTCACCTTAATCTAACATAAAAGTTATGTGTTATTTTACAAGATCAATGTTTCAAAATTTGGATTATAATATTTATTTTCCTATGAAGTTATAAGTTATTACTTGGCTACAGGCCCTCAAGAAACAACCTGATGTCTCACATACCATTAGGAATTTTTCATTTGATTGAACTTTTATTACTTTCTGTGTAGTGGTTTGCATCATCTTCCTTCAAATATTTATAAGAGTCACAACACAAACCTAGAACGTTCTTAACCTGGCAGTATTGTTAGCCAAATGCCACAGATTTGTGCTGGTGTGGGGTGAGAAATGGGGGTGGGAGGAAGCGAGAAAAGGAATCTCCTTAACTCCGCCACAATTGGATGCTAAACACTAAACTAAACTGACCTCCTCACTGGGTTAGAAATAAAAACCTGAAATGCAAAAGATCCAGAAATTCCTTGATCAAATTAAATGGTTGGACCATCAGGAAAATATCTTGCTATGGAATCAAATTTGTACTTCCAGAAGAATTTCATTACATTTGCAGAGAATTTGGTGTTAGATACATCCGAACTGTTGGATCTTCCTTTTACCTATAAATTAATTGTATTAAAACCCAATTCAACACGAAGATCTGCCTCATCTCCCACTGTCTTTGACTTTGGTGGCTTCTTGTGCCATAAGCCTCCGTTTCACTACCTGAACCTTATCCAGGTTGTCTGAAGTTCCTTTGGTGCATGTAGAGGCTTGTGAATTAGTGGCTCCATGTTGCTCTGTTTTGACTGTGAGCCCACCAAATGGAAATTCAGGAGTACTCAAGCTTCAGAGTGTTGCTAACAAATGAATTGGTCTCACACTAGGAAAGATCCCTCAGTCCAGAGACACAAGAGATTCTGCAGATGCTGGAATCTGGAGCAACACACACAAAATGCTGGAGGAACTCAGCTGGTCAGGCAGCATCTATGTAGGGAAATGAACAGTCGATGTTTCGGGTTGAGACCCTTCATCGGGACTGGAAAGGAGGGGGACAGAAGCCAGAATAAAAAAGGTGGGGGGAGGGGGAGGAGCACAGGCTGGCAGGTGAGAGGTGAGTCCAGGTGAGAGGGGGAAGGGAGGTGGGTGGAGGAGGGAGGATGAAAGGGAGTGATGTAAGAAGCTGAGACATGATAGGTAGAAGAGGCAAAGGGCTGAAGAAGGAGGAATCTGATAGGAGAGGGCAGTAGACCATGGAAAAAAGGGAAGGAGGTGGGGAATAGACGGGCATAGGGTGCGAGGGGGGGAGGGAGCAGTGGGAGGAAAGGGGAGAGGGGTTACCAGAAGTTAGAGAAATCGATGTTGAGGCCATCAGGTTGGAGACCACCAAGGCGGAACATGAGGTGTTGTTCCTCCAGCCTGCATCTGGCCTCAATGTGGCAGTAGAGGAAGCCATGGATAGACATGTCAGTATGGGAGTGGGATGTGGAATTGAAGTGGGCGGCCACCAGAAGATCCTGGCTGTTGTGGCGGACGGAGCGAAGGTGCTCGGCGAAGCGGTCACCCAACCTGCTTAAATCCGCGATTGTCACATGTACTGAGAGATAGTGAAAAGCTTTGTTTTGCCTGCCATCCAGACAGTTCATTCCATACATAAGTACATCGAGGTAGTACAAAAGGAAAAACAATAACAGAATGCAGAGTATGATAAAATGGACTCCTGACCTCACAATCTACCTCGTTATGACCTTGCACCTTATTGTCTGCCTGCACTGCACTTTCTCTGTCGCTGCGACACTTTATTCTGCATTCTGTTATTGTTTTACCCTGTACTACGTCAATGCACTGTGTGATGAATTGCTCCAAATGAACAGCATGCAAGACAAGTTTTTCACTGTACCTCGGTACGTGTGACAATGGTAAACCAATTTACCAACAATCGCAAGAAGTTTAATAGCGAGATATTGGGCAGTGGGGAACCAAGGAAGATCAGTAAACACAGGGCATCACTGGTGAGGAGATGATCAGCAAATTTTTCAATGACCTCAAGTTTGCAAAGGGTCGAATAAGAGAAGCAGCCCAGCGAAATATTGGAATAACTGCGCAAAGCTTCAAATAATGATGGATTTAATGCATATCAGGACAGTACAGGCCCTTCAGCCCACATATTGACTGAGGCAGGAGTCCTAATTTCTGCTGCATATACATATAATGCCACAACAATTTGGAAGAGCATTCTAACAAAAGGCATGCATGTAGAAGGATTTATTTTCTCCATTATATTTCCATTGTTCCACTTTTCTCAACCACTGTAACTAATCCCACAGCGGATTACACACTGTCATACAAAACAAATAACAATTAACTGTGGATGTGCACCAAGTATGATTGACTTCATAGATTCTCGTGATCACTCAGCAGGGTAGGTCCCTGAGTCAGTGCGATAGAGATGACAGGAATCAGCAGCCTCTGAAGTTAAAGGAATTAATAAAAAATCTGCAGATATATAACCTAAGATGGGAGCTCAGGATACACAACAGCACAGAGGATCAACCCCAAAATATGAAGTTGTTAACCCAATGTCTGAGAAACAGAAGTAATAGAAGGGAAGGAAAGCCATTCAGCCCCTTGTGTTTGCTTTGTTATTAAATAAAATCAAGGTTAATCTATTATTTAAGCACTGTTTCTCAACAGTAAACCAATATTCCTTGTTCCCTTTAATATCCAAAAGTCGGAGAGTCACAGAGTATGGTAACAGGTCCTACAGCCCAACTGGTCCATGCCAACCAAGACTCCAATCTATGCTAGTCCCATTTGCCTGCATTTGGCCCATTTCCCTCTAAACCTTTCCCATCTGTATACCTATCCAAGTACCTTTTAAATGGTGTTAATGTACCTGCCTCAACCACTTCCTCTGGCAGCTCGTTCCATATACGGACCACCCTCTGGGTGAAAAAAGTTGCCCCTCAGGTTCCTATTAAATCTCTCCCCCTCACCTTAAACCTATGCCCTCTAGTTCTTGATTTCCCCAACCCTGGGGAAAAGACTGTGTGCATTGACCCAAGTCCATTGACCACTGTCTCGAATAGGCTCAGCAACTGAGCACTGTAGCCCTTGCAAAGCGTCTCTTACACATTTTCTCCTTGTTCGGCCTGAATCAACCTAGAACTTTTAAAAGCTTAATAGAGTCATGGAGTCACCGAGCTATACAGCACGGAAACAGGCCCTTCAGCCCAACTCGTCCATGCTGACCAAGCTGATTACCTAAACTAGTCCCATTTGCCCATACCCTTCTCAACCTTTCCGATCCATGTACCTGTCTACACATCTTTTAAATTGTACCTGCCTCTACCACTTCCTCTGGCATCTTGTTCCATTTACCCACAAATGTTTGAAAATGTTGCCCCTCAGGTCCCCTTTAAATCTTTCCCCTCTCACCTTAAAACTTCGCCTCCAGTTTTAGAAAAGAAACTGCAAGAAACTGCAGAGAATTGTGGACACAGCTCAGCACATCACGGAAACCAGCCTCCCCTCCATGGACCCTGTCTATACTTCTCGCTGCCTCGGTAAAGCAGCCAGCATAATCAAAGACCCCTCCCACCCTGGACATTCTCTCTTCTCCCCTTTCCCATCGGGCAGAAGATACAAAAGCATGAAAGCACATACCACCAGGCTCAAGGACAGCTTCTATCCCATTGTCATCCGACTATTGAATGGTTCCCTAGTACAATAAGATGGACTCTTGACTTCACAATCTACTTCATTATGACCTTGCACCTTATTGTCTACTTGTACTGCACTTTATCTGTAGCTGGTGACACTTTATTCTACATTCTGTATTGTTTTACCTTGTACCACCTCAATGCACTGAGCAATGAATTGATCTGTAATGACGGTATGCAGGACAAGTTTTTCACTGTACCTCAGTACAAGTGACAATAATAAACCAATTCCAATTAGACTCCCTACCCTGGGGTAAAATCTGTAATCGTTCACTTTATCGACGCCCCTCATGATTTTACATTCCTCCATAACATCAGCACGTAAGTAATAATAAATGCTATGAATAAAATAATATAAACGCCAGCCCCGTACATCTTATGTAACCTAAGATATTACAAGTACCTACCAAAGATTTCATGCAGTAAAAGAAACAAGAAAATACTGTGCTTTAATATCACCTCTAAACTCCATGTAAGGACATTTCTCTATGTAACAACTTCACACCCTAACTGTAACTTCATTTGATGTGTACTTTTCTCAAACCTTGACCCTGAATGCAACTTACTCCAGCGATTACTCGAAGGAGCCCATTGTAGGTGATCACCCCTGACTCTAATGCTAACCATAACCCTACTTCAATATTACTCACTTGTACTATTCTCATTAACTCTGGGTGATTGTCAACGTAAATCATCCTAACGATCACTTGGAAAAGTTAGTCCCATTTCAACAGTTTATTATCAACTTGGTAAAATTTAGCCTAAACACTATTTATAGCACAAAATCCACAGTGATGACAGTTCAACTGACACAACCCTCTCTTTTGACTGCACCATCTTGATCTTATTTGTTAGCTTTTAACAAATCGTGAATTGGTCGATTTAGTGAAGCAGTCTGTGGTTATTAAGGAAATGTCACTCTATTTGATGTACAGCCATTATCACAACAAACATATCTTGATGGGGAAAACTCTGTGTTTATCAGCATTCTGAAAGGTTGGTGAATGGGATTTATTCCAGGGGCAATTCTGATGTTTATCACTCTCAGAGATGTTGTGGAGTCATAGTGTCAGACAGCACAGAAGAAGGTCCCATGGTCCTCTATGTCTATGCTAACCATCAAGTATCTATCTACATGAATCCCATTTACCAGTACTTGGTCAGTAAACTAATATCCCTTGACGATTCAAGTGCTTATCCAGATGCTTCTTAAATGTTGTGAGAGTACCTGTCTCCACTACATTCTCAGACAGTGCATTCCAGAGTTTATTCACCCTCTGGGTGAAAAAAGGTCTTCAATTCCCCTTGTCTTCAATACCTCATCTTAAACCTATGCTCTCTTGTCATAGACACCTCTGACGTGGGGGAAAAGTCTCTTATTATCTAGCCTATCTCAGCCTCTAGTGTAGCGGTTAGGGTAACGCTATTACAGCGCCAGCAACCCGGGTTCAATTCCCGCTGCTCTCTGTAAGGAGTTTGTACGTTCTCCCCGTGTCTGCGTGAGTTTCCTCCAGGTGCTCTGGTTTCCTCCCACATTCCAAAGTCGTACGGGTTAGGAAGTTGTGGGCATGTTATGTTGGCACTGGAAGAGTGGCAACACTTGCGGGCTGCCCCCAGCACATTCTCAGTAACGCAAAAAGACGCATTTCTCTGTGTGTTTCGATGTACATGTGACGAATAAATAAATACCTTAAATTTTGTATGTTAGCTCCCCCCCTCAGCCTCTTCTGCACCAAGGAACACAAACCCAACCTATCCATACCTCCTTATAGTTGTGAACAAATCCAGACTCAGTCTCGTTGACAGCCAGACACAGAGGTTCACAGAAATAAAAACACAGTTCATTTCCTTCAGCTCACAGCCCGCATGAAAGTTTGTTGGTTCCTCACAGCATGTTGGAATAGAATTTTTTTATCAATGTTCCCTCAATGTTGATCAAACAAGAGTTAAGTGTGTTCTTGCTGCAGGTTTAGTTACATTCTCCTAGTAGAGGATTTCAAAGAGACACTACCTTCTGCATGAAGACATTTCGCCTCATCTCTATTCTGAATGTCAAACCTCTTAATTGAGTCTGTGACCACTGGCTCTTGAAATCCACATCATTCCTGCATCTGCTCTACCAAGACCGATAAATATTTCTTATGTTTTAATGAGATTACCTCTCATTAGAAGCGGAGATATAGGCCCACAATATGATCACATGGTACATTACCAGCGTTTGTCAATCCCTGTTGAAGTGATGCCAGCGGAGACCGTATCCTGTTGCTGATAAAGTGATGTTGAAGTGGATCAAAACTAAAAGCACCACGATTCCTCTCTCTAACACCTACCATCCATTGTACTCTGGTTTCTCTGACTTCATACATCCATTGTTCTTCATTACCAACTGTCTGCTTTCTCACCTACATGGCTAACCTATCCTCCAGTGACAGTGACAATTTATTTCCAAGCTCTAGGAAATAATAAGGCTGTATATTGTGAAAGCTAATGGATGGCCAAGTTATCAATCACAAAGATATATGGCAGTTGCTTAATGGTTTCGGGCTGTCTGACCATTTGGACGGCTGTAGCAATGCAATCCGCTCTGGGGAAGCTCTTTGAGCCAGAGAGAGATTCAGGAAATGTTCAACCAGGTGGGGGAATGGATGAGTGGGAATTAAGAGAAAGAGCCAGGAGATAGACACATACATAAATGCATCTAATTCAACACCGCAAAATGGCTAAAGCACACACTTATCTCCACTTCTAATGAGAGGTAATCTCATTAAAACATAAGAAATATTTATCGGTCTTGGTAGAGCAGATGCAGCAATGGTGTGGATTTCAAGAGCCAGTGGTCACAGACTCAATTAAGAGGTTTGACATTCAGGATAGAGATGAGGTGAAATGTCTTCATGCAGAAGGTAGTGACTCTTTGAAATTCTCTACTAGGAGGATGTAACCAAATCTGCGTGGTTTTGACTTCCACAGAATGTGTTCCAAGTTTGAAGGCTGCAAAGTAGTGTAGCAGTTAGCATAACGCTATTACATCGCCAGCGATTGGGGTTTTATTCCCGCCGCTGTCTGTAAGGAGCTTGTACGTTCTCCCCGTGTCTGTGTGGGTTCCCTCTAGGTGCTCCGGTTTCGCCCCACATTCCAAGACATACAGGTTAGCAGGTTCACATGGGTGTAATTGGGTGCCACAGGTTTGTTGGATCGGAAGGGCCTGTTACCGTGCTGTGTTAATAAAGCTTTAAACTTTTCAAGTTTAAAAGTTTGAAAGGGCAGAGAAGAGGACTCGTCTGCTGCCCACTTCCCACTGCCTTAGGAAAGCAGCCAACATAATCAAAGACCCCTCCCACCTCGATCATTCTGTCTTCTCCACCACCCCGGCCCCCCCACCCCCACACCTTATCAGGCAGAAAATACAAAAACTTGAGAGCACATACCACCAGATTCAAGGACAGTTTCTATCCCTCTGTAATCAGATTCTTGAACTGACCTCTCATACGATTAAAGATCTTGATTGCCCAATCTACTTCATCGTGGCGCTTGCACCTTATTTGTCTACCTGCAATGCACTTTCTCTGTAACTACAACAGCTTATTCTGCATTCTGTTTTCTTTTTACTATCTTGATGTAATTATGTACAGCGTGATCTGTCTGAACGGCACATAAAACAAAAGATTTTCACTGCATGTTGGTACGTGACAATAATAAACCAATCAACCTTAACCCTACGAAACTTTTTCTCAGAGCAGAGGTGTCTAAGACCAGAGAGCATAGGTTTAAGGTGAGGTGTAAGAGGTGTCAAGGGGATTTTATACAACCTTGAGTTAGGTTCTACTTGCTGCCGACATAGAGTTGATGTGATCATGGAAGGAAATTGAGAGAAATGCAGACTTGCCAGCTGCTCCTAAACAGGTCAAACTAACCCTCGCTCCAACACAATGGGGGAAAGGCCATTGCTTTTCAGGATAAAATACATCTGCCTGATTATTCTTTCAGGCAGTCTAAGTAGAATGAGAAATTAGGTGGTGTTTACAATGGGTTGGTTACAGATTGTCCATTTGTCAGCAGCCAAAGTGAAAATCTACACTTCTCTACAATGAGCTCTGGTGGTAAAATAAATTCTGATGCAAAATAGTGTGGATGCTGGAAATGTGAAATCAAACCATATGTTAGACACACTGAGCAGGTCTCTGGGAAGAGAAACAGAACTAGCATCAATGACCCGATAGCTCTGATTAAATAAAAACAGAAAATGATGGAAATACTCAGCCGGTCAGGCAGCATCTGTGGGAAGAGAAACAGGGCTAATGTTTCAGGTTGATGACCCTTCACCAGAACTAGGGGTCTGATGGAAGTCCATCCAACTAACATGATAATACTGTTTCTCTCTCTGTTACCGATAATTTCCATCACTTTGTTTGATTTTGTTAAGCGTTCATTCGCTCCTTGCTAAAATGAACACAGAGCTCCTAATTGAGTAATCTTTCCTCGTGCACATCAATTCATGATGCCACAGAGAAATTGTTCCCCTGAGCAGTAGCACTGAATGCTCGATATTGCAGTGTCTGCACAATGTACTTCATTTCATATATTGGTTCAATGAAACCAAATTCTAAAAGCAAAATACAGTATATATTTACCAGTATCAATTAATGGATGAGATCCTTGGAAATACAGAATTAACTTGGCCTCACTAATCAGCGATGCTCACTTTACCTAACCCTATCAATATATCCCCCTATTTCACTCTGCACTCATTTTCTTCCCAAATGCATTGAAAGTGGTAATTCAGCATTTCCTCTCTGTACAGTCTATGTTCATATCGTGATTCTGTTGGTCAGCAGTCATGTGGTGTGCCTACTTCTCAAGAATGTAGAATTTTCAAACATTCAGAATAAAGACAACATATAAATAGTTTATTTTAAACTCAAAGTCGACTTTATTGCCACATGCACAAGTACATGTATGCACTGGTGCAATGAAAAACTTATCTGCAGCAGCATCACAGGTACCTAGCCTCATATAAGCAGGATTTCACAAGAGAAACATGAATTATACACAATTTCTACAAGAAAGAACACAATTAGAACAAAGAAAAAGCAAAGTCTATTTTAGTGCAAAGTGATAAAAGTGGTCACAGTGTCACAAAGCAGTGGTGATTAGGGATGTCCCAGTTGGTTCAAGAAGTGAATGGTTGAAGGGAGGTAACTGTTCTTGAACCTGGTGGTGTGGGACTTCAGGCTTCTGTACCTCCTGCCCGATGGTAGCTGCGAGAAAATGGCATGGCCCTGATGGAAGGGATCTTTGATGATGGATGTTGCCTTCTTGAGGCAACGCCTTCTGTAGATACTACCGATGGTGGGGAGGGACGTGCCCCTGATGTACTGGGATGAGTCTGCCACACTCTGCAGCTTCTTGCATTCCTGTGCATTTGAATTGGCATACCAGACCATGATGCAACCAGTCAGGATATCTGTAGAAGTTTGTTGGAGTGTTTGGTGATAAGCCAAACCTCCTTAACCTCCTTTTGTATCTTGTCTTGTAAATAAACTACTTTTTTTGGATAATATACAGCATTCTGTAAATGAGGGGAAAACTGCCAGTGCTAGAAATCCGAAATCCAGCAGAAACAGCAGAAAATACTCAATAGTGCAGGAAGCATCTGCTTAAAGAGAAACTGAATGAATTCTTTCAGGCAAAGATCCTTTGCCGTGGCCTACATTCTGATGGAGCGTCTTTGACCTGAAACGTCAGCACTGCTTCTCTTTCCACAGACACTGCCTGACCTGCTGAGTGTTTCCAGTAGTTTTTATTTTCTTTGTGCTCCTTTATATATGTATGCCATGTCTGAATACATTCATGAAGACATTACAAGACTCTTCGCCTCAATACCCGCTGTGGTGGGGACTTGCACATTCCTGTCACTCACCAGAACCCTTGAATGAAAGGTTGCCAATTTTGTCAGACCAGGTCGGCTGTTCTGTTGATAAGCCACAGATTGCCAGCAGCCCAGCAGGTAATTAACTTGCCCACACACCAGTGGTTTACTTCTGTGGTCGATTAAAACAGATTAATTCCCAGGCCTCCTGCTCAACCAAAGGGATGGAAAGACCAACACTGCAGAAACAAGATGCTGCCAGCAATGCACAGTGTGAAAAATATTCTGTGCATTTTCAATATAAACATGAAATAATAGAATCATAGAACAGTACAGCACAATACAGGCCCTTCGGCCCACAATGTTGTGCCGACCTTTAAACCGCGCCTCAGACTTCTTCCCACATATCCCTCTATTTTAAATTCCTCCGTATGCTTATCTAGCAATCTCTTGAATTTGACCAACGTACCTGCCTCCACCACCGTCTCAGGCAGCGCATTCCGTGCCCCAACCACTCTCTGGGTAAAAAGCCTTCCTCTGATATCTCCCTTGAACTTCCCACCCATTACTTTAAAGCCATGTCCTCTTGTATTGAGCATTGGTGCTCTGGGAAAGAGGCACTGGCTGTCTACTCTATCTATTCCTCTTAATATTTTGTACACCTCCATCATGTCTCATCCCATCATCCTCCTCTCCAAAGAGTGAAGTGTCTCCTCATAATGCACGCTCTCTAAACCAGGCAGCATCCTGGCAAATCTCCTCTGCACCCTTTCCAACGCTTCCACATCCTTCCTATAATGAGGCGACCAGAACTGGACACAGTACTCTAAGTGTGGTCTAACCAGAGTTTTGTAGGGCTGCATCATTACCTCACAGCTCTTAAACGCGATCCCACAGCTTATGAATGCTAACATCCCATAAGCTTTCTTAACTACCCCTATCCACCTGTGAGGCAACTTTCAGTGATCTGTGGATATGAACCCCCAGATCCCTCTGCTCCTCCACACTCTACAAATAAGGGAAGTACGAAATCTATACATGGATTGGAAGCATAACAGGCAAGGTCAGCGCCTTCTCTCTGAGTCTGTGTGTTTGAAAAAGTGAGGACGCACTGCATGAGAAGTAGGGAGAAGCATTTGATGTCTCTGGGCCTGTAGTTGATGGAGTTCAGGAGGATCTCAATGAAACTGACCGGATACTGAAAGGCCTGGATAGAGTGGATGTGGAGAGGATGTTTCCATCAGTAGGAGAGTCTGGGATCCGAGGGCACAGCCTCAGAATAAAGGGACATCCCTTTGGAGCTGAGATGAGGAGGAATTTCCTCAGCCAGAGGGTGGTGAATCTGTGGAATTCGTTACCACAAGAGGGTTGTGGAGGACAAATCACTGGGTGTACTTGGCAGAGATTGATTGGTTCTTGATTGGTAAGGGGGTTAAGGGTTATGGGGAGAAGGCGAGAGAATGAGGTTAGAAAAAATCAGCCATGATTGAATGGAGGAGCAGACTCGATGGGCCGAATGGTCGGATTCTGCTGGTATATCGTGTGGTCTTATAAGAACATGGGTAGGCCACTCGGCCCCTTAAGCCTGCCCCACCATTCAACGTGATCATGACTGATCTTCCTCAGGCCTCATCAACCTCTCTGTTCCTGTTCCCCTATCACCCTCAATTCCTTGATCTTTCAAAAAATTATCTGCTTCCTCTTTAAATAACCCCAATGATCCAGCTTCCACAACCTTCTAGGGTCAGGAATTCCACACACTCACCTCCCTCTGTGAGAAGAAACTTCTACGCACAGTTTTAAATGTCCGCCCCCTTATATTGTAACCATGGCTCCCTGATGGAGGTACTCCCACTAATGGAAACACTTTGACATCTACCTGTCAGGATCTTATATATTCCCAATAAGATGACCCCTTATTCTTCAATTAATTTCCTTAACTGCTCCTGATGGGACAAGCCTCTCATCCCAAGAATTAGCCAAGTGAATCCCTTTTAGACTGCTTCCATTGCCTGCCCATCTTTTCTTCAATAAGGGGACGAAAACTGTATACAGTTCAACAGTACCCTGTACAATTAAAGCAATACTTCCATCCTCCTAAATCATAACCCTCTTGAAACAAAGCCCAACCTACCATTTGCCTTCCTATTTGATTTGTGCCTTTTAATTGGAAGATTGTGGGTTGAAGTCCTACCCCAGTACAACATTGCAAAGAGCAGGGAAATTTTCCATAATGTTCTGGCAAATATCTGTCCTTCAACCAACATCACTATAGATTATCATTCTATCGCTGTTTGTGGGAGCTTGCTGTACACAGGTCAGCCACCACATTTTTACCATTGCCAGAATAATTGGTCTTCAAAATTTACTTCATTATTCGTCAATGATATTGGGTCATGAAATATGCCCTTTAGCAGAAGGTCTCTGGTTTTTCCCTTTTAATTGAAGAATAATCCACACTGCATTGACAATCTCTGCTTCCACGAGGTGGATTATCACCTATTAGTTAAATGGCAGCACAGTGGTGCAGCAGGTAGTGCTGCTGTCTCATGGCTCCAGTCCTGACCTCCGGTGCCGCCTGCGTGGAGTCTGAACACTCTCCCTGTGACTGTGTGTCTCCCCTCTGGATGCCCCAGTTGCCTCCCACGTCCCAAAGGTGGCTGCTTGCTAGGTGAGCTGGCCACTGTAAATTGCCCCAAGTGTAGGGCTGTGGAGTTGATGGGCACATGAGAGAGAATGGGATGCAGGGAAGTGGAACTTATAAAGTTGCTCTGTGAGGCAGCATAGCCTCAAGGGGCTGAATAGCCTTCTTCTGTGTCATGGGAAATAATACCAGTCAGGACAAAACGAAACCAGGTCTTGTCATTAATAGGGAACTGATACAGAATTTGTATAATGAGGCCATATATGTTGCTTAAGAGCTAAACAAAAAAGGAGAAGGTTTCAAATCTCACCACAGACACGAAGAGAAGATCAAAAGACAAACAAGAGGCTGCGGGTGCTGGAATCTGAAGCAACAATCTGTTGGAGCAACACAACGAGTTCCTGACGCAGGGTTTCGACCTGAAACGTTGACAATTCCTTTCCTCCCACAGATGCTGCTCGACCCGTTGAGTTCCTCCAGCAGATTGTTTGTTGCTCCAGAAGATCAAGAGAAATGGAGCACGTACTTCGGGAAAGAACATCAAACACGGGTTTACAAATTGGTGGCAGAGGACTGAAGGGGACCAGTGTGTCCCTCATACCTTGTCCAGAACCAAGGGCTTCTGAACCTGGGATTTTTGACTGTAGCCCAAGACCAACATTAGGGCTGTGCCGACTGGCTCAAGAACCAAATGGTTGAAGGGAAGTAGCTGTTCTTGTACCTGGTGGTGTGGGACTTCAGGGCTTCTGTACCTCCTGCCTGATGGCGGCATGGCACGCATGGTGGTGATCTTTGAGCATGGTTGTTACCTTCTTAAATAACCATCTGATCACCTTGAACTAAAATGGACTTTTTTCTTTGTTCTAGTTGTGTTCTTTCTTGTAAAAATTGTGTCTAATTTACGTTTATGTTTTTCTTGTGAGTGCTGCTTATACGATGCTATGTGCCTGTGATGCTGCTGCAAGTAAGTTTTTCATTGCACCTATGCATACATGCACTTGTACATATGACAATAAACTCAACTTTGACTTCATATATACCTGCCTATACTGATAAAGGAGTTTTCCGTGGAAGGAAACAAGAGAAGGAAACACAAGATATTTTCTAAAACGGCAAATTAAAACTATTTTATATCACTTAATTCTGTGCATTTTCGAATATTTTAGAGAGGACATTCAGAAGGAGAAGGGAACTGTATGCTATCCATTCCCAGGTGTTACCTTTTGTGCTCCTCAGCCACACTCAAGCTGTAATTTACACAGGGATATAAAAATTGACAGGTCCTGCAACATTCAAATGGACTTCACTTTATTTGTCGACACTATTTTCCCATGGCAAAGCCCACTGTAATTGCCTGAAGATACATCAGGTTAGTCAATAGCTTCAGTCACTATTCGTACCACTCAATCTATCGAACCCATTTGTCTTAATGAGTCCGAAGTATAATCAGGCTTCAACAGTGTAGCTCTGAGCGCAGATGCCCAAGAAATGAACCTAACATTTTGATAGTGAGTGATTGACCTTTGTGTCTGAGCATCAGCTTCAAATCATGCTTTCCGTACACAACTGGAAATTAAACACTGCTGTAGCTTTCTGGTGGCAGCACCAGTAAAAGATCTTTTAACTTCCTGTGGCCATGGGTCAGACTACCCAAATCCGCTCTCCTCATTGCCCACCCACTGGCCCACTCTAACCTCCCCCATCTGGGAAAGAGAAGGCTGGCAGCATTGTCCCTCCGTACCCAAGAGTGGTGTGGAGTGGCCACAGGCAACTAGGCCTTGGGTGTTGAATGAAACCCTGCCAAAGAATGCCCTGATGGCCTTTTGACACTGACTCTCTGCCTCATTTTCTCTCTCTTTGTGCCTCATTCTCTCTCTCTCTCTCTCCCCCTCTCTGCATGCTATTCCCTCCTTCTCTGCCAGCCTCTGTGCCCCATTCTTTTTACTTCCCTGCTCCTCTCTGTGCCCCAGTCTTTCTCCTTCTCTGCCCCTTTGTGTCCATTCTCTCCCCTTCTCTGTACCCCATTATCTCCCTCTTTGCATCCCATCCTCTCTCCCTCTCTCCACCCCATTCCCTCTCCCATCCACTCTCTTTCGGCGCCCCATATGGATGAGGATGTGGAAGGGTGGATTAGTAAATTTGCCGATGACATAAATGTTGTGGACAGTGTAGAAGGTTGCTGAAGATTACAGCAGGACGTTGATAGGATGCAGAGCTGGGCTGAGAAGTGGCAGATGGAGTTCAATCCAGAAAAGTATGAAGTGATACAATTTGGAAGATCGAATTTGAAGGTAGAACACAAGGTTAACGGCAGGACTCTGAGCAGTGTGGAGGAACAGATGGATCTTGGGGTCCATGTCCATAGATCCCTCAAGGTTGCCACACAGGTCGATAGGGTTGTTAAGAAGGCGTATGGTGTGTTGACCTTCATTAGTTGGGGTATTGAGTTCAAGAGCCAAGAGGTAATGTTGCAACTCTATAGAACTCTGCTTTGACCACACTTGGAGTATTGTGTTCAGTTCTGGTCACCTCATTATAGGAAGGATGTGGAAGCTTTAGAGAGGGTGCAGAGGAGATTTACCTGTATGCTGACGGGATTGGAGAGCATGTCTTATGAGGATAGGTTGAGTGAGCTAGGGCTTTTCTCTTTGGAGAGAAGGAGAATGAGAGGTGACTTGATAGAGGTGTACAAGATGATAAGCGGCATAGATCAAATGGACAGTCACAGACTTTTTCCCAGGGTGAAAATGGCTAACTCGAGGGGGCATAATTTGAAGGTGATTGGAGGAAGGTATAAGGGGGATGTCAGAGGTAAGTTTCTTTCACAGAGAGTGGTGGGTGCGTGGAACGCACTACCGGCAGAGGTAGTGGAGGCAGATACATTAGGGACATTTAAGAGACTCTTAGATAGACACATGAATGATAGAGAAATGGAGGGCTATGTGGGAGGGAAGGGTTAGATATATTTTAGAGCAGGATAAAATGTCAGCACAACATCGTGGGCTGAAGGGCCTGTACTGTGCGGTAGTGTTCTATGTTCATTGCCCCTCCCTCTCTTTCTCCCCACATTCTCTCTCTTGGTTCTTTTCATTGCACTTCCATTGACGGATCCAAAGTTCATATTGGGATGGGTAGGACTTTCCTTAAACCTGATCTCACTCCTTCAAAGTAACCTTACTGGAGGCTCCACCAAAGTAGTCAGGATTCTGAAAACTTAGCTGCCATTGCAAAAGATTCTTTGAGGTATTTCTGGTCCTTGAGTCATCTGAACAAACGCACATCAATGGGCAGAGGTTTCCTCTCATTTGCCATCCCTGAATGAAGCAAAGGGCACCAGCAAGACTTATTGGATGACAAGGAATCCTCATTCACCCATTGATCACATCTTCCTTCCATCTGTGAACCCATCTACCCATATCCAATCAGTGTGAAACTTAGCTCCTTTACTAAATTAAAATCCAGGATATTCATCTAAAATCAAAACAAGTACAGCTTTAAATAAAGATTCTTTAACAGAACAATTCAGTAATTGCAGCAGCTTAGACACCATCCAGTCCCTCGCAAATTTTTATTTCTTCTGTCTGTACTTATCCTCATCTCACCCAATCCTCCTAACCAAACAGTCAGACATCTTTCTTTAAAGGTGCCAATCAACACAGCATTAACTGGTTTACCATTCGTCACATACACACGCTACTCAGTGTGAAGAACGGAGCCTTATCTAAAGTCTCACTGGAGATTTATTAATTCTATATTCTTGTGCCCTCTTGCTCTGTATTCACAGCACTGCTTAAATAATCTTCCAGTGTTCAGCATATCCATTCCTCAGGAATATTGTTGAAACCTGGATCATGTCCCTCTCAACCTTCTTTTCTCTAATGCATTTAGGTTTAGTTTTCTGATCCCCTTATCACAATGTAGAGTTTTAAGTCATGGAATCAAGTCAAGTTGCTCTTTTCTTTGAATCCTCTTCAACATGGCAATGCAATTTCAATGATTACATACCCAGACCAGGAAATGTGTAAACTGAGAGGCTGTTGATCATTGCAAACCTTAATCCAGTGAAGTGTACACACTTACTAGCTTAGTCCCAAAGACTAGAGAGAAAAAAAATCTTCAGGAGCTAGAAATCAGAAACGAGAGAAAACTGATGGAAATAATCAGCAGGGCAGTCAGCACCTGAGAAGAGGGAATTGACATGTGTTGGCACTCTCAGCTTGAGTATGGCAAGGAGTTCTCACCTGCACATTGTGGGGAAGATGGAGAGAGTGCAGGAGTTTCTACAACGATACTGCCAGCACTGGAAAATTGAAGCTATGAGGCAAGACTGGAGTCGTTTTCTTTGCAACAGAGAAGGCTGAGGAGGGATTTAATTGACATGCATAAAACTATGAGGGGCCAACTTGGAGAAAATATGAAGGACCTGGAAAAAAATGTAGATGTGTGGGTCAGAAAGTTCACAGACGTTACAAAGATTGGTGGCGTTGTGGATAATGCAGAAGATTGCTAAAGGATACAGCGGGATACGGATCAGTTGTAGATATGGGCGGAGAAGTGGCAGATGAAGTTTAATCTGGCCAAGTGTGAAGTGTTGCACTTTGGGAGATCAAATGTAAAGGGACAGTAAACAGTAAATGGCAAGACCCTGAACAGTGTTGATGTGAGGGATCTTGGGGTCCAAGTCCATAGCTTCCTCAAACTAGCTGCGCAGGTTGATAGGGTGGTAAAGGAGGCATACGGCATGCTTGCCTTCATTTAGTCGAGATACTGAGTTCAAGAGTCAAGAAGTTATGTTTCAGCTTTATAAAACTCTCGTTAGACCAGATCTAGAGTATTGCATTCAATTTTGGTCACCTCGTTACAGGAAGAATATGGAGACTTTGGAGAGAGTAGAGAAGGTCTTTACCAGGATGCTACCTGGATTAGACAACATGTGCTATAAAGTGAGATTGGACAAAGTTGGGTTGTTTTGTCTGGAGTGGTGGAGGTTGAGGGGAGACCTGATAGGTTTATGAGAGGCATAGATAGAGTAGACCGCCAGCATCTTTTTTCCAGGGTTGAAATGTCTAATACTGCAGGGCATGCATTTAAGGTGAGAGGGGATAAATTCAAAGGAGGTGCAGGGCAAGATTTTTTTTTACACAGAGAGTGCTGAGTGCCTGGAATGCACTGCCAGGAGTAGTTTTGGAGGCAAATACAATAGAGGTATTCAAGAGGCTCTCAGATGGGCACATGAATCTAGGCAGAAGGGATTAGTTTAGTTAGGCATTTAATTGCCAGCTTAATTAGTTCAGCACAACATCATGGGCCGAAGGTCCTGTTCCTGTGCTGTACTGTTCTATGACCTTAGCACAGAGTTCAGAAAGCAGAGGCTGTCGATTTAAAGACATTGACAGAAGGATTAGAGAGTAAATGGGGGAAGATAGCTTCACCCAGAGGATAGTAGAGGTCAGGAACTCACTGCCTGAAACAGTAGCAGATGCAGAAACCCTCACTGCATTTAAAAAGTGCACGGATATGTACTTGAAGAGCCGTGACCTGCAGGGCTACAGAACGAAATGCTGGAACAAGGCAGAAGGTTTAGCAATTTTTTTTCTTATCTGGCACTTATTCAAAGCATTGAATGGCTCCCTTCTGTGTCATAAATTCTCCATGATTCCATAACCTTGGAGATAGAATCTCAAGCAGGACTGGTAACAGCACTTAAAGAATTAAGGAAGGGTTGGCCATGAACAAAACCTATGCTTTGGAAAGGAAATAGAAGACCTGTAAAGTGTATTCACACAAGCCACGTAACTACTTCTTATTTCCAGTTTCTCATGAGGCACTTACTGGACGTTGTAGGTGTGGGTACATCCGATTACTCCCCTATTTCTGTTCTCTTTCTCATGCCTGTTATCTGTAATTTTGTCCAACAGTGCCCCCTCCAAAAGATCAACTCCAGCACTCTCTCCACAGATACTGACTGATGCTCCAGGAGGGCTGTGCCTTTTGTTTTACCAATGGGCACATTGTTTCCTGATTAGATATTGTTAACAATTTGCTGCCTGGATTTTAAACAGTAAAGCATTATGATTGATGTTGATTACAATTCTTCTTCTTCAATGAAGAACAGTATTTAAAGGATGCCATAAGACTGGAAGGGGTGCAGAAAAGATTCACAGGCAAGTATTTTGGACTAAGGGATGTGAGCTATAAGGAGAGACCCGATAGGCTGGGATTGTTTCCCCTGAAGCTTTGGAGGCCAAGGGGTGATCTTACAGAGATTTAGAAAAACATGAGGGGAATAGATCAGATGAAAGGTTGCCTGAGTTATAGGGAGAGGTTGGTCAGGCTAGGTCTTTATTCCTTGGAAAATAGGAGAATGTGGGGCGAACTTATAGAAGTGCTTAAAATGATCAGAGGCACAGATAAGGAGGATGGTAACAGTCTTTTCCCCAGGGTAGGGGAGTCCAAAACTAGGGGGCATAGGTTTAGGGTGAGAGGGGAAAGATTTAAAAGGGACTATTTCATGCAGACGGTGGTGAGTATGTGGGACGAGCTGCCAGAGGAAGTGGGTGAGGCAGGTACAATAATATCATTTAAGAAGCACTTGGATAGGTTCATGGAGGGGGTGAGGCTTGGATGGATATGGGCCGAACGCAGGGAAATTGGGACCAGCTGGGTGGGCACCGTGGTTGGCATGGACTGGTTGGGCCAGTATCTGTGCTGCATTTCTCTGTGGCTCTATCATTCCAATGGTTAATTTCTTTTTCCTGGGTTAGGTGAGTCTAAAACTGGAAGGCACATGTTTCAGGTGAGAGGGGAAAGATTTAAAAGGGATCTGAGGGGCAATTTTTTCCACGCAGAGAGTTTTGGCTATATGGAATGAGCTGCCAAAGTGGCAGAGATGGGTACAATTATAACATTGAGACAGGTACATGGCGAGGAAAGATTTGGAGAGATATGGGTCAAACATGGGGAAATAGGACAAACTCAAGCTGGCAACTTGGAGGGCATGAATGAGTTTGGCCAAAGGGTCCGTTTCTATGCTGTATGACTATCATTCAATCATTAACTATACTTAAGTGGCTGAATTGCATTGAGAATCATCGAATTTAATCACTGAGACATGTCCATATTATTCCCTACATTGAGTTGTTATGTGTTGCCTGGGTTTTATTCCGAATGACTACAGTCACAGTTTTTTAATTTTCTAGTTGAGCACAGCAACTGTGTGAAGACACAGTTTAAAGTTCTTCATAAATGATTCAGAAGATCAAACTGGAGACCTGCAACACTGGATTCCAATTAACGCGACAAGAGCCAAATTATTGTATAATTAGAATGGAAACAAAGGGCAACCTGAGATACATTGCTGCAAAAAGCTCACAACTTCTGCACATGAAATGGAACCAATTTAACTTGGAAATTGAATGAAAATCTTTGAAGAGCGTTGTGCCTGCCACATGTGTATTGGGAGAGGAGACACAAGAGACTGCAGATGCTGGAATCTGGAGCAACACACAATCTGCTGGAGGAACTCAGTGGGTCGAGCAGCATCTACGGGGGAGAAGGAATGGTTGACGTTTCGGGTCAAGAACCTGAATGAGGACAATATGCAAGTTCAGGACTGCAACTTACTACGCAACACAATATGAAATGGCAAAATAGTCACCATTACAAAAGTTCTTCAAAGAGAATATTTACTAAGCAAGGCAACCCTGATCTAACGGAGATGATATCGCTGGTCTGAGGAGACTGGAAGGTCAGGATGTATGCACAGGCATGTCAAAAGGGAAACAATCCGATGGAATAAGAGCAACAGGGGAACAGGGTGGCACAGTGGAGCAGCGAGTAGAGCTGCTGCCTCACAGCTCCCGCAACCCAGGTTCAATCCTGACCGCGGGTGCTATCTGTGTGGAGTTCGCACGTTCTCCCGGTGACCACGTGTTTCCTCCCACGTCCCAAAGCTGTGCAGCTTGGGAGGTTAATTGGCCACTGTAAATTGCCCCGTGTGTGGGCATGTGGTAGAACCTGGGGGAAGTTGATGGGGATGTGGGAAGAATAAAAAAAGTGGGATTTGTGTGGGTTCAGAGTAGATGGATGCTCAGTGGCCACAGTTGACTCGGTGGGCCAAAGAACCTGTATCTGTACTGCATGATTCAATGACTCAAGCTTCACTTTAAAAATGCATGGAAGTGAGATATGAAGGCATTGGAAATGACCCCGACTGACCGGAAACCCCGGTCAGTGATTGGAACAAGTCATGTCACTCTCTCCAGGGCATCCAAGTCCATGACAGTAATTGGATCCAACCGCTTGAGGGGGAAAAGCCCATAAGAAGCATGAAGTTACTGATATCCAAGCATGAAACGTACGCTTGAAAGCCACTGCCAAAGATTGTGCAAGTCTCGAACTGGACTACTGAGTAACATGAGACAAGAAATTCTGCAGATGCTGGAATCTGGATCAATACACAGAAAGTGCTGGAGGAACTCAGCAGGTCCTGATGAAGGGTCTCGGCCCGAAACGTCAACTGTTTATTTCCCTCCACGGATGCTGCCTGACCTGCTGAGTTCCTCCAGCACTTTTTGTGTATTGAGTCACATGAGACGCTGCACTCTACAATCTACACTCACCTTCACAATCTACTTCCTACACCAAAGGTCTCCTGCAGATGACCATAAAGGACATAAGGAAATAGGAGCAGGAGCTGGCCACAGCCCCTGATGTCTATCCTGCCATTCAATTCAAGGCGGCACGGTAGTGTAGCGGTTAGTGTAACGCTATTACAGCGCCAGTGACCCGGGTTCAATTCCGGCCACTGTCTGTAAGGAGTTTGTACGTTCTCCCCGTGTCTGCGTGGGTTTCCTCTGGGTGCTCCGGGTTCCTCCCACATTCCAGAAGACGTACAGGTCAGGAGCTGTGGGCATGCTATGTTGGCGCCGAAAGAGTGGCGACACTTGCAGGCTGCCCCCAGCACATCCTCAGTAATGGAAAAAGATGCATTTCACTATGTGTTTCGATGTACATGTGACTAATAAATAAATATCTGACCTTATCTTAGGATATAGAATAACTTTTCTATTTTTGATCTTTCCCTTTAAGAATAAAACCTAGTGGTTGATTTACTTTATATACTCAATGTACATGTGACTAATAAATAAATATCTTATCTGATATGATCATGGCTGATCTATCCCAGGCCTTATTTCCACTTCTGTGCCAGTTCCCCATAGCCCTTAACTCCCTAGTAGATTCATACAGTATGGAGGAAGTCCTGATGCAGGGTACTGACGCAAAACGTCAACCATTTCTTTCCTCCCACAGATGCTGCTCGACCCGCTGAGTTCCTCCAGCAGATTGTCTGTTGCTCCAGATTCCAGCATCTGCCATCTCTTGTGTCAGCATGGAAACAAGCCCTTCGGCCCAACTGGTCCATGTCAACCAAGATTCCCATCTAAGCTACTCCCATTTGCCTGCGTTCAGCCCATATCCCTCTCAAACCTTTCCTCTCCATGTACCTCTCCAAGTACTTTTTAAATGTTGTTAATGTACCTGCCTCAACCACTTCCTCTGGCAGCTCATTTCATATACTGGCCACTCTCTGGATGATTTCTGTCTATTTATAGATAGGGGAATCAAGGGATATGGGGACAAGGCAGGAACAGGATATTGATTGTTGAGGATCAGCCATGATCTCAAAATGGCGGTGCAGACTCGAAGGGCCGAATGGTCTACTTCTGCTCCTATTGTGTATTGTCTAAAACGTTGCCCCTCAGGTTCCTGTTAAAACTCTCCGATCTCACCCTTTAGTTCTTGATTCCCCAACCCTGGGAAAAAGACTGTGCGCATTGACTCCCATCTATGCCCCTCATAATTTTTTTACACCTCTATAAGATCACCCCTCATTCTCTTATGCCCCAATGAAAAAACTCCAAAACTGCTCAACCTCTCTCCATAACTCAGTCCCTTGAGTCCCAGTAACATCCTTGTAAATCTCCTCTGCTCTCTTTTCCAGCCGAATGGCGTCTTTCCCATGGCAGGGTGACTAAAACTGAACATAGTCTTTCAAAAATATACTGTATGTACTTCTTCTTTGTATCCTCCCCACCCCCCCAGTGATCCAGCTTCCACAACTCTCTGGGGGAGAGAATTCCAGAGATTCACCACCCACCGTGAGAAGTCCCTACATACCTCAGTTTAAAACGACTTCTCCCCTGCACCCCCTAAACCACCCCCCTCCAATTTTGTAGCCATGGTCCCTTGTTCAAGATTCTCCCTTGTAGAAACATCTCAACATCTACCCAGTCACACCTCCTATGTTTCTATTAGGTCACTCCTCATTCTTCCAAAATTCTACCAAAACATAAAACAGACAACATTATGCAACCAGTCCACTAGTGGTGACTTCTGAGGGCAAAAATCAGAGTTATAATGTGCGCTGTGTCTGGATGTAACTTGCACTTTATCTGACCAAAATATAATTACATCATGGAACATTTTGTTCATTTTCTTAAAACAGTAAAAAGTTAAGAAGATTGTCAGAACATCCAATCTATTCTGCAGGGAAATATTCCACAACGTAACCCACCTGGTGCAAAGCAGTGAAGAGCAGCAATTAGGTATCCAACTCTTAGTGTGTTTTGTGCATTCACGAGTAATAATGGAACCAGTCTGAGATTTGGCACCTGACTCCGAAGTAAAACTCTAGCTTTTGTACAACTGTGGAGCTTTAACCCAAGGGGAGTAACTCTAATCATAGATGACTGAACCTACTAATTTCTTGTTCTTGCTAGTTATGGTTCAAGGTTATCGCGAGAGGGGAAAGATTTGAAAGGGCCCTGTGGGGCAAGTTTTTCACACAGAGGATGGTGATTATGTGGAATGAACTGCCAGAAGAAGTGGTAGAGCCAGGAACAATTACAATGTTTAAAAGACATTTGGATAGGTACATGGATAGCAAAGGTTCAGAGGGATATGGGCCACACTCAAGTAAATGGGACTAGCTAAAGTAGGCACCTTGGTCAGCATGGATGAGTTGGGCTGAAGGGCCTGTTTCTAGGGACTCTATAATGCCCTAGAAAATCAAAATGAAGGTAAATGAAAAGTTTGCTGGGAAATTGAATTGGAATTGGAATTGGTTGATTATTGTCATTTGTACTGAGGTACAGTGAAAAACTTGTGTTTCATACAGATCAATTCATTACACAGTGCACTGACGTAGAACAAGGTAAAACAATACAGAAAGCAGAATAAAGTGTTACAGTTGCAGAGAAAGTGCAGTGCAGGGAGATAATAAGGTGCAAGTTCATAATGCGGTCGATTGTGAGATCAAGAGGCCATCTTATCGCACTAGGGAACCGTTCAATAGTCTTATAACAGCAGGACAGAAGCTGTCTTTGGGCCTGCTGGTGCGTTCTTTCAGGCTTTTGTATCTTCTGCCCATTGGAAGAGGGGAGAACAGCCTTGGCTTGGTGTTACTGTCTCTTGATCACAAACTTCATTCTTGAGGCTTGAACACATGCTCTAAACTGGTACCAAAGGTTTCAGATAACCCATTAAACCAAGGGTGAAAATAAAACATTCCATGACAACTCATCTAGAAAGTCCCAATAATCAGGCCAATATTTATATCACAGTTATCATGAGCAACACTTGGTGAGGCCGCACTTGGGGTATTGTGTACAGTTTTGGTCACCCTGTAGGAAAGATGTTATTAAACTAGAAAGAGTGCAGACAAGATTAACCAGGATGTTGCCTGGACTTGGGGGCCTGAGTTACAAGGAGACGTTGTGTAGACTTGGACTTTATTCCCTGGAACGTAGGAGATTCAGGGGTGACCTGATAGAGGTGTATAAGATCATGAGAGGCATCGATAGGGTGAAAGCACCCTGAGAGGGGGTGCTCAAAACAAGAGGGCATAGGTTTAAGATCAGAGGCGAGAGATTTAAAAGGGACATCAGGGGCAGCTTCTTCATGCAAAGGGTGGTGCGTATTTGGAAGGAGCTGCCAGAAACAGTGATTGAGGTGGGCACATTAGCAACATTTAAAAGCCTTCTAGAAAAGTACATAGATAGGAGAGGTTTAGAGGGACATGGGCCAAATGTGGACAGATGGAACTAGCTCACTGGCATGGACGAGTTGGGCCGAAGGGCATGTTTCCATGCTGTGTGACTCTAACACACATTATCTGTCATTTATCTATTTGTGTCTGTATGTGTAAATTGGCCATTGCTTATCATTATAATTGCTTATTATTTTCATCATAATAGTGACTGCATTAAAAGTATTTCTTGGCTCTAAAGCTCTCCAAGGTTGTAAATAAAAACACTGCAAATGTACTTTATAAATACAATGCCTTACTTTCAGTACATTGCAAGAGTCCCTTGAGATGCCAAATTAACATATAGAGAGTTAACCCTGAAAACTTTATATTAAGGTAATAACCACAACCTTTAAAAAGATTCATTTGCAGGGCAATAATTGGTGCTTTTAAATCTTGAAATTGATTCCAACAGTCACATATTCCAAAGGTCGCTTCACTTTCAACTGAGAAAACAATAGAACATGGTGTGTACAATAATTGCCATTAACCACAATCTCCATGCTTTAAATAATTCATCACATTACATCGGTAATTGGCAATGAGGCTGGATCATTTTTACCTCACCTACAAGCAGTAATTTCAACTGGACAAGAAAAGAATTCTAAATTGTATATGCTCTCTGTAGATCTGAAAAAAATCTATGAACTCCTGCCAGGTTTTAACTTGGGCTATTCAAAAATCCAATGTTGTCATACTTCAAGTGATGCTAATGGCTGCTGTTCACATTTGCTCAGACATGAAAAGCAAAATAAGAAGTTTAAGCTGAATGCATGTCTGAAAACCTTTGAAGGTTGCCTGACAGCCACAAGTGAAAACTCCATTTGGAATGATTCTGGATAAAACATCCCACTACAGTATCGTCCACTCAATGGTTACTACGTGGTGCAGATGGTTAAGTTATTGGAACAAGTTGCCAGTGTTCTCAACAATTGATCCAGAGACATCAATTCAATTCCTACCACAGCAGCAGACGAATTTAAATTCAAACAATTAAATAATCGTCTTAGAGTTCTATAGCATAGAAATGGGCCCTTTGGCCCATCATGGCCATGCTTACTGTGATGCTTATCTCTGTTAATCCCATTCGTCTGCATTAGGCCTGTATCTCTCTACTCCTTTCCTTTCCAAAGTAGCTGTCCAAATGGCTTTCAAAAGTTGTAATTATCTGCCTCAACCACTTCCTCTGGCAGCTCGTTCCATACAACCATCACCCTCAGATCTCCATCTAATCCAGAACTGTGGAAAAAAAAGAGGTTAGTCTGTTTTGTGATCCATTCCTATGGACTCATACAATCTGAAGATACATTACTTTTCCAAGTCATTATCAATTCCACCATAGACAAGATCCTCAGCATCTTTTAAAGCCACATTACCAAACCAGTGATACCTGTACCATGTCTATTGGAGTAGACTGTAACCGCACACTCTGCCATGACTGGCTAACCACCTAACTATCTCCATCAGGGCTGTGATGGAATACAGCAGAGGTGTCACCGTGGCAATGCTCAAGAGGTCCAGCAACTAGGGCATAGGCTTAAGGTGAGAGGGGAAAGATTTAAAAGGGAGCCGAGGGGCAACATCTTCACACAGAGGGTGGTGCGCATCTGGAATGAGTTGCCAGAGAAAGTAGTTGAGGCACTTACAATAACAACATTTAAAAGGCACTTGAACGTCTGCCTGTAACGTTCCTTTAGTTTTTGTATATCGGTAATTGCTTTTAACAATGCTTTCATTTCTGTAGAATAACATACTATGATAACACCACCAAGGTTTAAGGAAACAGGATTGCCAGCATGTACGTTAGTGACCAAAGTGTGATTTTTGTGGTCATTGTAACTTGGAATGGATGGCAGCAGAGATTCAACGTGCACTGTCACAGTATTGCAGAGAGATGTGGCACAGAAGAGGAGCATCAGCCCCTGTATTCAAGCCAACTAAAAATGAGTCCATCTCATCCACCTCCCATACCTCTGCTCTCATCCACTCACTTCCCAGACGCAAGAATAGAGGTCCCCTCATCCTCAAACACATGCACACACACCATTTTTATTGTACAGAACAATAAAAGGCTTTGGAGACTAAATTAATCCCTGTCCTTATTCTGACCCAATTTGCAAATATACTGTCCAAAGATTTTCTTTTCAAAATTTTGCTTCCCTTTTGTATTGTTACATTTGGTTGGATATAATATATTCCTTAATGCCTCTATGTTCATCATATCCAATCTCACTGGCCGAAACTGTGGAGGATTGCGACAAATTTCATTCATAAACTTGCAGAATAGGAAAAAAGTTGGCAGTGGAGTTCAACACAGGTAAGTACGAGGTGGTACATTTTGGGAGGGTCACTTATAGTTTGTAAGCTACAAGTCATGATGGGTTCAGAGAGGTTGGACTACAAATACACTAATCATTCAAAGTAAGATAAGATAAGATCTTTATTAGTCACATGTACATCGAAACACACAGTGAAATACATCTTTTTGAGTAGTGAGTTTGGGGGGCAGCCTGCAAGTGTCGCCGCGCTTCCGGCGCCAACATAGCATACCCATAACTTCCTAACCTGTACGTCTTTGGAATGTGGGAGGAAACCGGAGCACCCGGAGGAAACCCACACAGACACGGGGAGAACGTACAAGTTCCTTACAGACAGTGGCCGGATTTGAACCCGGGTCGCTGGCGCTGTAAAGCATTATGCTAACCACTATGCTACCGTGCCTAACAAGTTGTACTACAAGTTAACAAGAATATAAAGTAAATCAGCCAGGAGGTTTTATTCTTAAAGGGAACGATCAAAAATACAAATTTGTTCTAATGTCCTAAGATAAGATCAGATATTTATCCATTAGTGACATGTACATCAAAACACACAGTGAAATGCATCTTTTTGCATTATTGTGAATGTGCTGAGGGGCAGCCCGCAAGTGTCGCCACTCTTCCAGCACCAACATAGCATGCCCGCAACTCATGCATTGAAGTTGGTTAAATCACACCTGCAGTACTGCCTGTAACTTTATACAGAGGAAATAGAGATACAGAAGAGGTTATAGAGAGGATTTTCAAGGATACCAGAAAGATGAGAGCACACATATCAAGAAAGGATAAACAGACTGATCCCTTGAGAAAAGAAAGCTGAGGAATAACCTAATAAAGGTTGATTGGTTGATGAAAGGTTTTGATGGAGTGGATACAGAGAGAACGTTTCCGCTTGCAGAGAAGAAAAGAACAAGAGTTTATCAATATAAGGTAGTCAACAGGAAATCCAGTGGGGAATTCAAATAGAATTTCTTTATCCAAAGGAAGATGAGAAAATGGAACACTCTATCACAGGGAGTGGATGAGGAGAACAATATTGGCATGTTTAAGGGGAATCCGGACAAGCACACAAGGGAGAATATAGCACCACACTAAGGTTTTGACGAGGAAAGATGGGCAGAGACCTGAATGGAGTATAAACGTTGACATGGGTGATCCTCCAACTCTGTGCAATTTTTCCATGACAGATCTTCAGCATTTTGTCCAAATGCATTTGAATGGGTTATGCACAGTTTGCTGGTTGGTGCTATAAAGCATTACAGAGGTAGGCTGCACTGTGGGTGGATGGTGTGAACATTAAGTTCTCTCCAACAATGTCATATTGTTGAGGCAGCCTGTTCCATTTGTACATGCACCATAGCAACCTCGCAAGGTTAATTTGGGATAACTTCCTACCCGTGCTAACTTCGCACCTGAGGATTACAAGGGCAATGGGTAAATGTGAATACCAACTCTCCTTCCCACGTACAACATTATTCAGAATTATTAGAACCATAGAATCATTATGGTGCAAATGAAGGCCATATGGCCCATTGAGTCTATATGGCTCCTGATACAACAATTCCCATCAGTCCCATTTTTCCATAATCCTACAAATTATTCTCTCTCAAGTGTTTATCCCATTTGGTTTTGAAAGACCTGATTGATTCTGTTTCCATCACATATACAAGCTAAAAGTCCCAGATCATAATTCTTCTGCTTATAAACCTTTACCTCGTATCCCCTGTGTATCATTTGATCCAGATGTTGATCTGTATCTCCCTCATCCTTTGATCTCCCCTATGTAAACCAGTAATAATCTTGCCCACCTCCATGAAATCTCCTTTCAGCCTCCTTTGCTCCAAGAAGAAGAACCCCAGCTCGTCCAGCAAACTTATAGTAGAAATTCTGTATCCCAAGTACCATTGAAGTGAACCTTGTCTGCACCCTCTCTGGGACCTTTACATCATTGCTAAAATGTTGTGAATGGAATTTGACGCAATACAGGTTCTTTGCTTTATTATTGTCATTTGTACTGAGGTACAGTGAAAAACTTGTCTTGCATACCGTTCGTACAGATCAATTCATTACACAGTGCATTAAGGTAGTACAAACAAGGTAAATACAGGATTCAGAGTAAAATGTCACAGCTACAGAGAAAGTGCAGTGCAGGTAGACAATAAGGTGCAAGGTAATAATGAGGTAGATTGTGAGGTCAAAAGTCCATCTTATCGTACTAGGGAACTGTTTAATATACTTATAACAGCGGGATAGAAGCTATCGTTGAGCCTTGTGGTACGTGCTTTCAGGCTTTTGTATCTTCTGCCTGATGGGAGAGGGGAGGAGAGAGAATGTCTGGGGTGGGTGGGGTCTTTGATTATGCTGACTGCTTTGTCTAACCCACGTCTTATTGAAGTTCAACCTTGAAGTCTGTGCCTCTATTTATGGAGCCCAGAAAATCAGTCTTTCACTTTCAATGGTTCATGCACATGTGCATCCAGGTCTTTTGGGGCAACCTTCAACCACTCCTACTCGTCCAGTGAGGTTCTCTCTTCCTTTAGTCACCATTTCCATTCCCACCCCCCTCTCCAGTTTACCTCGATTCATTATCCTTCCCCACCTTGTTCCATCTACCCATCAGCCATGCACCTGCCCACCAGGGTTTCTTCTCTCTTGGCCCATCTTTCCTCTCCTCTTCCCTAATTGGTTCCATCAGCCCATCAGCTCCCATCTCTGCTGGTTCCAACAATCACCTATCAGTCCCTGTCTCACCCCTCCCCTTCACCTCTTTATACTGGTATCACCCCCCTACACTCTCAGTCCTGATGCAGGTCTTGACCTGAAATGTTGACCACCCCTTTGCCTCCACAGATACTGCTTGACCCACTGAGTTCATCCAGCAGTTTGTTCCTTGCTCCAGATTCCAACGTCTGCAGCCTCTTGCATCTGCCTCTGTGTCTTGCTGCTCATCTTAGCTTGACCCCAAAGCACTCTTCCATGCAGAGCCCAGCTCCCTGTATCTCAGCACTGCCGAAGTAAAGGCTGTTTGGTGTGGACTACCATTTGCTCTCACACTACAATAGATGGCAAGGCTCCACGCACCCACAATCTCACCATGGCCACAGCCACTGAATACTTGAACATGTCTTTGATACTCAGAAACATTCAGTAGCATGGCATATGGAAGAAAATAAAAATAGTTAACCTAAAAATATTAATATATTTCTTCACATTAATAAAGCTAAAAATCACACCCACACACTAAAAAGCTAACTAAAACAAATAACAAAATAAACTTACCTTGCTACTGGGAGCCAATGCTTCCATCCAATGTTTTGGGATTGTTACGCTTGTCCCAAGTTTAGCTTGGCACAGAATCAGGAACAGGTTTCCCAGCCTAGGAGCTAGGGATTTTGAGGAAGATCTCACTGCCCGTTGGATTCCATGAGGAGATATTGGAGGAACACGGGACAAAACAGTAATATAGATGGCAGGGCCAAAAGTTCCACTATTGCTCTTGACAGATGTCAGCTCTGGAAGATGGGATTTCCTGATGCATCATGACTTGGTATGTCAACTGTTATGCCCAAAACTGCAAGATTTTGCAGAGAGTTGTGGACACAAGCCCATCACAGAAACTAGCCTCCCCTCCGTGGACTCTGCCTACACTTCTTACTGCTTTGGAAAGGCAACCATAATAGTCAAAGACCTCACCCATCCCAGACATTCTCTCTTCTCCCCCCTCCCATCGGGCAGAAGATACAAAAGCCTGAAAGCACGTACCACCAGGCTCAAGGACAGCTTCTATTCCGCTGTTATAAGACTCTTGAATGGACTTCTTGTGCCATAAAGATGAACTCTTGACCTCACAATCCCCTTCATCATGTCTACCTGCACTGCACTTTCTCTGTAACTGTAACACTATATTCTGCATTATTGCTTTTCCATTGTACTATCTCAATGTACCTACTGTATGTTGTGAAATGATCTGTATGGATGCATGCAAAACAAAGCTTTTCACTGTATCTCAGTTCATGTGACAATAATAAACCAATTGCTAATTCCACGTTGAGAAGTCCAACATTAGTACTGGCATGGGATGGAAGATCTGTCCTGTTGTCCCTCAATGTTCTTTCTGCTATGTTCCACTGTTCCTCCAATACTGATGTGTCAAAATCCCAGAGCTCCCTAACTAAATGTTTTGTGGGAGCACCTTCGTTCAAGTGGTTGCAGGAATTCATGAACTGAGGTAAGCACCAGCACGTCTGGGGGATACTGGGATGGTCATGGATGTAAGCAACATTCACACCACCAGAATCAATTCAAGAACAAGACAGGAGGACGAGGATTTGAGACCAAGACACATGTCAACATTAATTAAGGATTTAACTGACATTTCCAACAAGAAACCAACCAAATAGGTTACAAACCTCCACAATATAAATTTCACAGTTGACGTATAATCAGCTCCCCCTTTCAGCACATTGGGGTGAACTTCTACACTCTGGGTTACAAATGCCACCATCACCCAAAGGTGTTTCTGCGCTAATTTGCATAAAAATAAGCTTCAAGCTTTGCATTCTTCTCAATAACAGTCCACAATATCAGTTGCCTGTCTAACTGACAACAAGACACAACAAAGCATTTAATCCTCTTAGCCATCACTAATGGCCCTTTATAATCACAGAAGCAGGAGAATTGGAATGTAGAATGCACTGATAGGATGTGACTTTGCAAAAAGCCATTTACAGTATAGTTACAAATATATTAACTCTGCTTATCACCAACCTAAAAAGAAACACTGGGAACTTTAAAATGTAAAGGAAAGAAAATTAAACAGTTTGGAAGGTGTTTTGGTATAAAGCATACGCAATATGATCATAGAGTTGTACAGCAGAGAAATAGGCCATTTGGCCCATCACATCAATGCTGACCAGCGTACCTATCTATTCTAATCCCACTTGCCAACATTAAGTCCATATCGCTTTATGTCCTGTTCATCCACATACCTGTCAAGATGCCTTTTAAATGTGGTTACGGTTCCTGCCTCCACCACCTCCTCTGGGAGCTCATTCCAGATCCAGCTACTCTTTCTGTGAAAAATTTACCCCTCAGATCTCCTTTAAACCTCCTACCCCATCTTAAATCTATACCCTCTTTGTTTTAGTCACCTGTGGACCACTGTTCGCTATACCACTAATTTTGGTGTCATCTGCAAACCTATGAACCATGCTACCTACTTTCTCATCCAAATGATTAATATGTATGACAACAGAGGACCCAGCACTGATCCCTGTGGCACACCACTGGTCACAGGCCTCCAATACCACCCGCTTGACTCCTACCACCAAGCCAAATTTGAATCCAATTTTCTAACTCACCCTGGATCCCACATGTTCTAAACTTCCAGTCCATTCTACCATGTGGGACCTTGTCAAGAGGCCTTGCTAAAATCCATGTGGACAATGTCCACTCATCAGTTCTCTCGCTCAACTCTTCAAACAGCTCAAATTCACGAGTCACCATTTCACACACACAAAGCCATGCTGACAATCCCTGATCAGTCCTTTCCTTTCCAAATGCAAATAAATCCTGTCCCTCAAAATATCTTCCAACAACTTTCCCACTGCTGATGCAAGGCTCATCAGCCTGTAGTTTCCTGGCTTATCCCTGCTGCTCTTCTTGAATAAAGGTACAACATTAGCTTGCCTCCAGTCTTCTGGTACCTCACCTGTGGACAATGAAGATACAAACTCTCTGCCAAGACTCCAGTAATCTCCTCTCTTGCTTCTCATAACATTCAAGGATATACCTAGTCAAGTCTCAGGCACTTACCCATCTTTATGCATTTCAAGACCTTCAACACCTCCTCCTTTGTAATGTTGGTATGCTCCAGGATATCGCTGTTCCCTCTCCTGAACTCACTCGCATTCACATTCTTCTCCATGGTAACTACAGACAAGAAGTATTCATTCAAGACCTCACCCATTTCCTGCAGTTCCACACAAAGATCACTACACTGTGCTTTAAGGGGACCTACTCTCTCCCTAGCTACCCTTTTGCTCTTCATATACTTCTGGAATATTTTAGGATTCTCCTTTATGTTAACCAGCGGGACAGCTCATGACATCTTTGTGCCCTCCTGATTTCCTGTTTTAGTGTAGTCCTACATCCCTTATACTCAAGGTTGTTTTGACTAAAGTAGATTAATTATAACAATGGACGACAGCCCAAATTGAGGAAAATTGAATTTCATATTATGATTACATAGAGAAAAAGACAATGCCAACATTGCATCCAAGTTAAAATTACAGTGAGATGGTCACGGGACCTTAAATCAGCATTTCACTGAGAAATTTTATTTATTTTTTTGAGCAAAAATATGATTTTTTAAACATTGTAAATTCTCCACAGTATTGATTCTGTCTATTGTAATAGATGAGGCAGTGTGTATTAATGAAAAATAACTTCAGGAAATATTTGCATTAATGAACAATCATAACAGTGCCCTCACAGCTGACCTTTAATGCACAGAGGCATGTACAAGACAGGAAGAGATTAAGTGGGGGCAGAGTACAGCCCCTCTCACTCATACTCTCATGTAAAAGATATTTGAAACGTCGTTATTGATCTATGCATATACTTGAACACATAGGCACGTATCTCCCTCCAAAAGGCAGAAAGTGTAAGGTCTAGCACATAGAGTCGTAGAGTAACACAGCATGGAAACAGGTCCTTCATCCAACCTGACCAAGATGCCCATTTAAGCTAGTTCCATCCACCTGCATTTGGCACATAACCCTTTTTCCTCTCCATGTACCTGTCCAGGCACGGTAGCATAGTGGTTATCATAATGCTTTACAGCACCAGTGACCCGGGTTCAAATCCGGCCACTGTCTGTAAGGAATTTGTACGTTCTCCCCGTGTCTGTGTGGGTTTCCTCTGGGTGCTCCGGTTTCCTCCCACATTCCAAAGACGTACAGGTTAGAAAGTTATGGGCATGCTACGTTGGCGCCGGAAGCGTGGTGACACTTGCGGGCTGCCCCCCAAAATCACTACGCAAAAGATGTATTTCACTGTGTGTTTCAATGTACATGTGACTAATAAAGATCTTATCTTATCAACTATCTTTTAAGTGTTGTTAATGTACCTGCCTCAACCACTTCCTCTGGCAGCTCGTTCCATATACATCTGCATGAAGTTGTCCTTCAGGTCCCTTTTAAATCTTTCTCCTGCCACTTTAAACCAAATTTTTCTGGTTTTTGATTCCCTTTCCCTGGGAAAAAGACTGTGTACATTCACCCTATCTATTCCCCTCATGGTTTTAGACACTTCTATAAAGTCACCCCTCAGTCTCCTTTGCTCTCAGGAATAAATTCCTAGCCTGCCCAACCTCTCCCTATAACTCGGGCACCTGAGTCCTGGCAACATTCTCGTAAATCTTCTTTACATTATTTCCAGCTTAATGACATCTTGCCTACAACAGGGTAACCAAAACTGTACACAATACTCCAAATGTGGCCTCACCAACGTCTTATACAACTTCAACATAACATCCCAACTACTGTATTCAAGTGCCCTGACTGATGAAGGCTATCATGCCAAATGCCTTATTCGCCACCCTGTCTGCCTGTGATGCCATTTTCAGGGAACTATGTACTTGTACTCCTCAGTCTCTTTGGTCTATAACGTTCCCAGGGTCGTACTGTTCACTGTGAAAGTCCTATCCTGGTTTATCTTCCCAAAATGGCATCACAGGCAGACAGGGTGGTGAATGTAGAAAAGTCAGAGGTGCATTCAATCGTGAAGTTCCAAAGCTTGGTCAAGGTGGGGAAAGAGATTTGGGCAGGAAAAATGCAGAGAACAGGAGAAAGGCATGGTCAGCAAAGTCAAGAGGAAGGGAAGAAAATGATTGACAAAAGGAGGAGTGCAGAGGTTGGGGCTTGAGAAAGTTATGGAGATTGGAAAAAGTCAATTAAGGCAGTAAAGCAGGAATTCAAAAAAGGCAGATAAGCAAGAAGGTGAGAATTTTGCAGGACCAGTTCACAACAATATAGATAGCAAGACTTTGCTGTTGATAAAGGGTGGAAGGAACAAAGGTCAGTTGGGGAGCTCTAGAATAAGCTATTCAGGGATAAGAGCATGGAGAAAGGGCTCAGCTGAAGCTGTCCTGAAGTAGAGTGGAGATAATCGATGATGGTGATGTGAAATTTTTGGCCTTTGCGGTGGAGAATTTAGCTCATCAGATTCTAATAAGATATCCACATTGAAGACCTCAAGTAACTAACTCTGTTTAGTTCATCGGTAGTGCTAGTTTTAGATCCATGTCTAATCATTTACAAAGTTCTATTTAAACCTACTTTTAAATTTCCAGACCAAGAAAATATTGTTGAATAAGATTTGATTTAATGTTAAACATGGAAAACTTGCATTTATATGGTGCCTTTCATGACTCCAGAACAGGCAAAGCCTTTTACAAGCTCATGAAGTACTTCTTGCATGGACACCTTCTTACTGTCAGAAATTCGAGAGGTGATTTATACGTGGTAAGCTCCCACAAACAACAATCTCAAAGTAATCAGTTTTAACCAATGCTGTTTGAAGGAAATGTATCAATCAGAACTTCCTTGCTCATCGAGAAATATCAGTCCAGTTTTTTTTCTTTTGAAATTTTTCTTTAGTTGGTTTCGATTTATTACATAATATTTTTCGATTTGGGGGGGTTCTTTTTTCTATACAATAAATCTTTTTCTTTCCCTTTTTGATTTTTTTTGTGTAATATATTCGCTTACTAAGAGACCGTGGGGCCTAGAATATTCTTTTTATTCTTTATGATTATATATGTCATGATTGTCCTCCTGATCTCTTTGTATCACATTTATAATCACCAATGTTATATGTATTAATCTGTATTAATTTGAAAATTAATAAAAAGATTGAAAAAGAAAGAACTTCCTTGCTCTCTTTCAGAGTAGTGCCATAGGAAATGTTATGTCCACTGAGAGAGCAGATGGCAATGGTCTGATGTTTTGTCCAAAAGATGTCACTTCTGACAGGGCAGACTGGACTATCAGCCTTGATGTTTTACACTAAGACTGTAGCCCTTGAACCCACAACCTCTGGACTCAATGCTAAGGACTATGCACTGAGCCAAGGCTGATAATATAAACGAGCTGTCAGATGTAACCTGACCTTCCACCTTATCTCTGAAGTATTTTGAACCTGGGTCAAAATGATGGATCATATGTTTAAGTGTGTAATTGCTGTACTTTCATGTTAAACAATTCAAAGAGTGCTAATGTCATCAGATGTAGTGAAGGAAATGAGAAATGTAGAAGATTAAAGTTTGATTTAATTGGGTTCTTTAAAATGGTGAAAATGTTCGATGTTAGATAAAGAGTAACTACTTTCTCTGGTGCAAAAATCCAGAACAAAGACAGACAAATGAGATGCATAAGCAAAGACCATAGAGGAAGGTAGTAATATGGACCCCTTGCCAGGTAAATTAAACTTCTCATATAAACATGTGTACAGATTAGGATCAGGAATAGGCCTCTTGGCCATTCAAGGCTGCTCCACCATTTAATAACATAGCTGATCTGATTGCAAACTCAACTTTACATTCCCACCTGCTCACGATAAATTTTCACCCCTTGCGAATCAAGAATCTTTCTACTTCTGACCTTAAAATTATTCAAAAGCTCTGTTTCCCCTGCTTTCCAAGGAAGAGTTCTGAGGCTCAAAGTCCACAGAGAGAAAGTGTCACCTGATCTGTCTTCAATGGATGATGACTTAGTTTTAAACATTGACCCCGAGTTGTAGATTCTCCCACAAGAGGAAACATCCTCTTCACAATCAGCATATCAAGATCCCACATCTTATCTTTCATTCAAGTCCTCCCTCATTCTTCTAGACCTAGCCTGTCCAATCTTCCCTCATAAATCAACTCATATCTCCCTGAACTGCTTCAAATGCATTTAAATCCTTTTTTAAATAAGGAAACTAAAGCTGTACACCAAATGTGGTTGAACCAATACCCTTTACAAATGAAGCATAACCTCCCACCATTTGGATTCAATTCCCCAGCAATAAACAAGAACATGCTGTTGACTTTCCTAATTACAGTACTTGCAGTACCCAAATATTAGCCTTTTGCAAATCGTACATTTGAATACCCATAGCCCTCTGCATCTCAGAGTTCTACTATCTCACTGTTTATATAATGTGCTTCTATTCTACTTCTCCTGCCAAAATGAACAATTTCCTACATTATACTCACCATCGACGCTTACTAATTTCTATACATGTACGGTGGAGAACATTCTGACTGGTTGCATCACCGCCTGGTATGGAGGCTCCAATGCACAGGATCGCAAGAGGCTGCAGAGGGTCGTAGACTCAACCAGCTCCGTCATGGGCACAATCCTCCCCGCCATCGAGGACATATTCAAGAGGCGGTGCCTCAAGAGGGGGTATACATCAGAAAGGACCCTCACCGTCTGGTTACTTCTCCGTCTGGTTACCCTCTTCTCGTTACTACCATCGGGGAGGAGGTACAGGAGCCAGAAGACCCACACTCAACGATTCATCAGTTTTCTGAACGGTCCATGAACCCATGAACACTACCTCGTTATACTTTTGTTTTGCACTATTTAGTTTTGTAATTTGTAGTAATTTTATGTCTGCCGCAAAACAGCAAATTTCACGTCATATAAGTCAGGGATAATAAATCTGATTCTGATTCATGAACAGATCATTGCCCACTTGCTCCACTTGTCCATATCCTGTTGTAGCCTCCTTACGGCAATTTAATTTCATCCCCACCTTTGTGTCATCAGCAAACTGTGCAACCGTACTTAAGATGCATGCATCCAAGTCACGTTGATAAATCTTGAAAGGCTGAGACTTCTGCACTGACCCATGTGGCAAACCACACATTGCATCTCACCAAGCAGAAAAGACCTATTTATTCCTACTCTCTCTTTCATGTTAACTGGTCAGTTGTTCACACCAATACCTCTCCCACCATATACTTTTATTTTTTGAATTAACCTTTGAATAACCTTTCGAGACTATGTTGTTGGATAAATGTATCAAGACACATAGATCAAAAGCAGGCAAATTTGGTTAAGGTACAGTTTATATAAATTCATCTTCAGGATTTGGGCATTGATTGCCCATCGCCAAGTGCCCTTGAGAAGGTAGCAGTGAGCTGCCCTCTTGAACCTCTGCAATTCTCCTTATGAAGTGTTATTGGGTAGGATTTGGTCCAGGATTTGGTTAAGGACAGCTTCTATCCCACGGTGATAAGACTACTGAACAGTTCCCTTATACTATGAGTTAGATTCTTGACCAACCTTGTTGTGACCTTGAACCTCAGATCAGATATCTTTATTAGTCACATGTACATCAAAACTCACAGTGAAATACACCTTTTGCATAGAGTGTTCTGGGGGCAGCCCGCAAGTGTCGCCACACTTCTGGCGCCAACGTAGCATGCCCACAACTTCCTAACCCATATGTCTTTAGAATGTGGGAGGAAACCGGAGCACCTGGAGGAAACCCACGCAGACACAGGGAGAACATACAAACTCCTTACAGGCAGTGGCCAGAATTGAACCTGGGCCGCTGGCGCTGTAACAGCGTTACGCTAACCGCTACACTACCGTGCCTGCCCTTATTGTCTACCTGCAATGACTGCAATGCACTTCCCTGTAGCTGTGACACTTTACTCTGTACTCTGTTATTGTTGTTACCTGTACTACCTCAATGTACTCTGTACTAACTCAATGTATCTGCACTGTGTAATTAATTGATCTGTACGAACTGTATGCAAGACAAGTTTTTCACTGTAGCTCGGTACAAGTGACAATAATAAAATAAACACCAATACCGGGATTTAGTCCCAGCAACAATGAAGGGCCATCCATATATCCCAAATCAGAAATCATCCATATTTTCCCAAATACGTTGGCTTTCATCAGTCAGGGCATTACGTATAGGAGTTGGGACATTATGTTGCAATTGTATAAGTCATTGGTGAGGTCGCACTTGGAGTACCGTGTACAGTTTTTGTTGTCCTGTTATAGAAAAGACGTGGTTTAACTGGAAAGAGTGCAGAGAAGATTTATGAGAATGTTGTCAGGTCTAGAGGGCCAGAGTTATATGGAAAGGTCATTATTCCTTGGAATGAAGGAGAATGAGGGGCGACCTTATAGAAGTGTTCAAAATTATGAGAGGCACAGATAAAGTGTATGGTTACAGTCTTTCCCCCAGGGTAGGGGAGTCCAAAACTAGGGGGCATAGGTTTAGGGTGCGAGGGGAAAGATTTAAAAGGTAACTGAGGGGCAACTTTTTCATGTAGAGGGTGGTGAGTATATGGAACGAGCTGCCAGAGGAAGTGGTTGAGGCAGGTAGAATAGAATAATTTAAGAAGCACTTGGATAGGTACATGGAGGGATGCTGCTTAGAGGGATATGGGCCAATTGAAGAAAATTGGGACTAGTTGGGTGGGCACTGTGGTCAGCATGGACTGTTTGGGCCGAAGGGCCTGTATCTGTGCTGTATTGCTCTATGACTCTTATCGAGTTGCTGTGTGACTTGGAGGAGAACCTACAAGTGGTGGTGTTCCCATGTCCATCTCTGATGGTAGAGTTTGAGGGCTTAGGAAGTGCTCCCAGACTACCTGTGTGAGTAACTGCAGTGCATTGTGAAGATAGTCCACAGTGCACCAGTGGTGGCGGGAATGAACATTTATGGTGGTGGATTGGGTGCCAATCAAGTGGGCTGCTTTGTCCTGAATCGTGTTGAGTTTCTTCAGGGTTGTAGGAATGCACTTATCAAGACAAGTGGAGGACATTCCATCATACTCTCTATTGTTACAGCCTGACCTGTTTTTGTTGCCATGGTAATTATGTGTACGGTCCAGGTGATTTTCTGAGCAGTAGTGACTCCCCAGAATGTTGATGGCAATAGTAAGTGATGTTGAATATGAAGGATAAATGTCAGATTCTCTCTCGTTGGTGATGTTCATTGCCTGACACTTTTGTGGTATGAATGTTACTTGCCACTTATCAACCTGAATGTCGTCTTGGTCTTGACACATACAGGCATGGATCGCTTCATCTACTGAGGAGTTTCAAATGGAATTGAATATTGTGTAATCATCAGTTAACATTCTCACTTCTGGCCTAATAGACATGCACAAGGTCATTGAGAGAGTCATAGAGTCTTAGAGCAATAAAGCACAGAAACAGACCCTTCAGTCCAACTAGTCCATGCCGACCAAGATCCCCATCTAAGCTAGTCACATTTGCCTATGTTTGGCCCATATCTCTCTAGAACCTCTCTTTTTCCATGTACCTGTCCAAGTGTGCTTTTATGTTGTTATTGTACCTGCCTCAACCACTTCCTCTGGCGGCCTGTTCCACATACCCACCACCCTCTTTGTGAAAAAGTTGCCCCTCAGGTCCCCTTCAAATCTTTCCCCTCTCACCTTAAACCCATGCCCTCTATTTTTTAATTCCCTTTCCCTGGGAAAGAGACTGTGCACATTCACCCTCTCTGTGCCCTCATGGTTTTCTATACCTGTCCAAGATGAAACAGCTGAAGATGTTTGAGCCATGGACTTTGCCCTGAAGAATTCCTGCAACGATGCCTTAGGACTGGAATAACTGACCTCCAACAACCACAACCATATTCTGTTCTGCGAGTTATGTCTACATATCCTGGAATGTTTTCTCTTTGATGTCCACTGTGTTCAGTTTTATCAGGCACCCTCGTCAAATGCTGCCTTGGTATCAAGGGCAGTCATTTCCACCTCAACTCTCCAATCAACTCTTCAAACACGTTCAGGCCAAGCCTGTGATGAGGTCTGAAGCTGGGCATTGTTTTGCAGTTTATTGGTGAATGAATGATGCTTGACAGCAGCATTGACAACTTTCATCATGTTGATATCAAAACAGGCTAGGGGGTAGAATGGCCTGTCATTTTTCCTGTATTCTACTCTGCTTTGGTGCTCTTGAGAAGTCATAGAGTTACACAGCACGGAAGCAGGCCCTTTGGCCCAACTCGTCCATGCTGACCAAGTTGGGTACCCGAGCTAGTCCCCTTTGGCTGCATTTGGCCCATATCCCTCTAAACCTGTTCACGTTCCTGTTGAAATGTCTTTTAAATGTTGTAATTATACGTACCTCTATGGTTTCCTCTGGCAGCTCGTCACATACACCCTGTGTTTTTAAAAAAAGCCTATCAGGTCCCTTTTAAATCTTTCCCCTCTCACAAACCTCTGCACTCTGGACCCCCTTACAATATTTCACTAGTTCCTCAGTGCAGTCAGGAAGCATACTTGCCAGACAATAACCAGTTATTCCCTCTCCCACCGGTGCACAGTGGATGCACTGTCCCCCATCCAGAAAATGCACTGTGTTTGGTCACCCAGGCTGCTCTTACAGCACTCGAAACCCCCAGACTCAGAAGGACAAGGGCCGTAGATGCATGGGAACACCACCCCCTGTAGGTTCCCTTCCAAGATGTGCACAATCGCGACCTGGGAATATATTGTCAATCCTTCAACATCGCTGGGCCTAAATCCTGGAGGTGCTTACCAAACAGCAATGTGGAAATACCTTCACCAGAAGGTCTGCAGCAGTTCAAGAAGACAACTCACCCCCCCACCCCCACCCACCCACCCCCAAGGGCAATTAGGTATGTGCAATAAGTGCTGCCTTTACCAGCAACTTTTTAGAACCATAGAACAGTACAGCACAATACAGGCCCTTCGGACCACAATGTTGTGCTGACCTTTAAACCTCGCCTCAGACTTCTTTCCTCATATCTCTCTATTTTAAATTCCTCCATATGCCTATCTAGTAATCTCTTGAATTTGACCAATGTACCTGCTACCACCACCGCCCTAGGCAGCGCATTCCATGCACCAACCACTCTCTGGGTAAAAAAACCTTCCTCTGATATCTCCCTTGAACTTCCCACCCATTACTTTAAAGCCATGCCCTCTTGTATTGAGCATTGGTGCCCTGGGAAAGAGGTGCTGGCTGTCCACTCTATCTATTCCTCTTAATATTTTGTACACCTCTATCATGTCTCTTCTCATCCTCCTTCTCTCCAAAGAGTAAAGCCCTAGCTCCTTTAGTCTCTCCTCATAATCCATACTCTCTAAACCAGGCAGCATCCTGGTAAATCTCCTCTGCACCCTTTCCAATGCTTCCACATCCTTCCTATAATGAGGCGACCAGAACTGGACACAGTACTCTAAGTGTAGTCTAACCAGAGTTTTGTAGAGCTGCATCATTACCTTGCGGCTCTTAAACTCGATCCCTCGACTTATGAATGCTAACATTCCATAAGCTTTCTTAACTACCCTATCCACCTGTGAGGCAACTTTCAGGGATCTGTGGATATGGACCCCCAGATCCCTCTGGTCCTCCACACTACCAAGAATCCTGCCATTAACTTTGCCTTGGAGTTTGTCCTTCCAAAGTGTACCACCTCACACTTCTCCAGATTGAACTCCATCTGCCATTTCTCAGCCCAGCTCTGCATTCTATCAATGTCTCTCTGCAATCTTCGACAAACCTCGACATGATCCACAACACCACCAACCTTTGTGTCGTCTGCAAACTTGCTAACCCACCCTTCTACCCCCTCATCCAAATCATTAATAAAAATCACAAAAAGCGGAGGTCCCAGAACCGATCCTTGTGGGGCACCGTTAGTCACAGCCCTCCAATCTGAATGCACTCCCTCCACCACAACCCACTGCTTTCTATCGGCAAGCCAATTCTGAATCCACATGGCCAAGCTTCCCAGGATCCCATACCCTTTGATCCCAAAATAATGAATAAATAAAACAAAAAGCACTCAAGTGCTTTCATTGGATCAACCCATCCCACCTACCACCACTGCCAGAACTAGACCACCTATAATGCACAACTGAAACAATCCTTTAAGTTGTGTTTTAAAATAATTGGAACAAACCTTTACCGGCCAGTGGGGAAAACCATGAGAAAAGCTAAAAGGGTGAAGTGTTTGGGCAGAAAGTTGGTCCTGCACAGGATCATAAAGATCTGTGGAAGACAGGGTTGGGTAATTAAGTGCACAGGTGGGGATCAGTGAGATGAACAGGTCAGAGGAACGACAAACTTATTAGAAGCCGAAGAGGGAATGCACAAGGAACTGAAATGTCATAGGGTTCTTCCACTTTCGTGTGGGCATTTTTAGCCTTTGAAAATCTTTTTCAGGGAATGACTGGAGGAGAGGGGTCATAGAGTTATAGAGCTGTACAGCATGGAAACAGTCCCTTTGGCCCAACTCATCCATGCTGACCAAGATGTCCATCTAAGAGATCCCCTTCCATAGAAACATGATGGATCCTCCACCTGCAGATGGTGATTTTAAATCTGAACGTCCCACATCCGGTGAAGCTCATTACCACAGGGTTGCTGAATGAACAGGATAATAATGTAGATAAACTTTCTGAATTTCAGTGGCCTTCTGCGTGTGGACTATTTCAGAAAGCAAGCCAACTTCCTCAAGAAAACAAGTCATGATTTGTGGGTCAAGTTACACATTCATTATTAAACTGTCAAGTGGTGGTTACTGTGGTAACTTCCCGACAATGCTCAAACCTTACTTTTTTCCATCTACCAATATCCTAAACACCAAGGTTACTTTTACCATGATTGTGTTGCACCTGGCTATAGTATAATAGGTATTAATTAAGTAGCAATTAATGTAAGTGTTCATCTATATACCACAGGAAGGGTTTCATTAAATATCATAAAAATTGTCTGACATAATTTCATTAAGAATCTTGCTTATTTTCCATAAGTGTCAAGGGTTTATGTAGTGATAAATAGTTGATATTAAAAATGGTCCATGGATGGTGGAATTCACCTATTAATTTTACAGACTGCTCATTAGTATTACCAGAGAGCTATAAACAAAAGAGGAGAGGTACAACAACGAACAAGGGAGGGAACAGAAGTAACAGAGAAAAAGATAGTGCAGATTGAAACACACACAGCAACAATTACACACATTTCCATCAGGGTTTTATTGCTTACTCATTAATTTATAGATTATATTCAGCTTAATCCAGATTGAAAAATGGGTTAAAGCCAAGATTTCAATTTGTAATTTTTAGATTCTGCCCTGGTGACCCAAAGACTTTAATCTTTCAGGTAGCCTACTGGTTAATGGAATTGTGTAAAATTCCCAAGTGCACCATTTTAACACAAGGCATTAACCTGAACAAATGGGCGAAATTAAACTCCCTATTGTCTCCTTGAAGATGTTCCAGAGAGCAGAACATTGGAGTGATTAACAAGTGAAACGTTTCACTGAGGAACCCAGCAAGTTTCCATTTCTCTGCGCAATCGGCGAGTGGTTTCCTGCCAGGAACACATGAACCTCTGCACTTATACCAACAGAAGAGGGTAGGGTGGAAGAAGACCCTCAGGCCAATATACCCCATTCAATGGCATCATCTAATGTATGACTTCATATCCTCTTCTGAGGCTGCCTTGTGGGCTCGAAGATGATTTGCTTCCCTTCCTGTGCATCCTAAGGTGGCTGAGAAGTTCTATACAGTATCTGTAGATCCTGCCATGTGTGGGGAAGATAGTGTGTGAGGGCATCGAGAGATGATGTGCTTTCTGTTGCTTTTGCTGGACTCCTATTGAAAACCCTTAAGGCTTTGAACATCTTCCAAGATAATCCTACTCCATTTTGAGTGATCAGGCCCAACAACTCCTCTGAGTTGGTGAAGATGTTACATTTCTTCCAAGGAGGCTGTGAGAACATTCTTGATGCATTTTCTCTCTCCACCCCCTCCTTCTAGTAATCTCTTGCCCTGATGCAGTTTGGAATGGAGTGCCTGCTTTAGGAGTGGTTTCTCGAGTGCATGAACCTTTGCATTGTTTCCCTTAATACCTTTGAACTCTCAACCTCAGCCTTAAGCTCCACAATTCCCAGTATAACACAGCATCAATTACTGCTTGAGGAAACTTCTAGCACCCTCTCCTACCTGAAGTGTTTCCGGAAGTCCCTTTGGAAAGAACTGGCTCTAATTTTTAGACAAGGCCCACAAGTTCTAGATTCTCCAACCAAGCACTGGGGAAAAATTGTCTATCGTTAGTCTATCAGTTCCCCTCTATATCTGTGAACTTCAATCAAATCTCCCTGTAAGCTTCTAACTTCCAGGAAATTCAAATCTAGTTTATGTAATTGGTCAAACATGCAGTAGCATAACAGTTATGTCTGAATTAGTAACCAGAAGCTTGAACCTTAGATCTGGACATATGGGCTTGAATCCCATCAGGAAGCAGAGAATTTAAAATTAGTTAATTAAATAAATATCATTGTCTTAGTAACAGTGACCACAAGACAATGATTTGTTTGTTAAAAAAAAAGCAATCATGTTCACGAATGTTCTTCAGAGAAGGAAGACTACTGTCCAGGCAAGTAGAAAAATGACTCCAGACCCATCAAAGTAGTTAACTTTTAACTGTCTTCTCAGACTGGGGAGACTCAGGGTCAGCTCAATGTTGACCTTGACAGTTATACCCATATCCCATTGTTAAGTGAGAGAAATTACTGTTAAGGGGCCAGGTGTCACGATGATAACTCTGCATTGAAACCAGCCTCCCCTCCATTGACTCTGTCTGCGCTTCTCACTGCATAGGGAAAGCCAGCCAACATAAACAAAGACCCCACTCAACCTGGTCATTCTCTCTCCTTCCCCCTTTCATTGGGCAGAAGATACAAAAGTTTGAGAACACGTGCCACCAGGCTCAGGGACCGTTTTTATCCCGCTGTGATCAGACTCTTGAACAGACTTCTTTTCGATAAAGATGAACTCTTGATCTCTCAGTCTACCTCATCATGGCCCTTGAAATTTATTTGTCTACTTGCACTGCAGTTTCTCTGTAACTGTAACACGATATTCTGCATTCTATTATAGTTTTCCTTTTGTACTACCTTGACGTACTTATGTATGGAAATGATCTGTCTGGATGACATGCAAAACAAAACTTTTCATTGTATGTTGGTACATGTGACAATAACAATAAACTAATTACCACTGCACTGCAGCTTCCCAGAAAACCTTGACCCACTGTAATTTGTCTGCCACCAAGACAAGTCCACAGCAGACGCAATATCCCTGGCCCTACACTCATCTCTGGAGCATCTGGACAGTAAAGACACCTACGTGAGACTATTGTTTATTGACGACAGCTCCGCCTTCAATACTATAACTCCAAGCAAATTCATCACCACACTCTGACTGGGGACTCAACACCTCCCCCTGCAACTGGATCCTTGACTTCCTCATCAACAGACTGCAATCAGTAAGGACAGGCAGCAATACCTCCGGCACGATTATTCTCAACACTGGTGCCCCACAAGGCTGCGTCCTCAGCCCTCTACTCTCCTCTTTATACACTCATGACTGCGGGGCCAGATTCTGCTCTAACTTCATCTACAAGTTTGCAGATGATACCACCATAGTGGGCCGTATCTCAAATAACGATGAGTTGGAGCACAGGAAGGAGAAAGAGAGCTTAGTGACATGGTGTCATGACAACCATCTTTCCCTCAATATCAGCAAAACAAAAGAGCTGGTCATTGACTTCGAGATGGGGGGGCGGTGCACATGCTCCTGTCTACATCAACGGTGCTGAGGTCGAGAGGGTTGAGGGCTTAAAGTTCCTGGGTGTGAACATCACCAACAGCCTGTCCTGGTCCAACCAGGTAAATGTCTCGGCCAAGAAAGCTCACCAGCGCCTCTACTTCCTCAGGAGGCTAAAGAAATTTGGCATGTCACCTTTGACACTCACCAATTTTTATCGATGCAGCACATCACAGAAACCAGCCTCCCCTCCATGGACTCTGTCTATACTTCTCACTGCCTCAGTAAAGCAGCCAACATAATCAAAGACCCCACCCAAGACGGACATTCTCTACTCTCCCCTCTCCCATCAAGCAGAAGATAGAAAAGCCTGAAAGCATGTACCACCAGGCTCCTGGACAGCTTCTATCCTGCTGTTATAAGACTGTTGAATGGTTCCCTTGGATGATAAGATGGACTCTTGACCTCACAATTTACCTCATTATGACCTTGCACCTTATTGTCTATCTGCACTTCCTCTGTAGCTGTGACACTTTATTCTCATTCTGTATTGTTTTTCCTTGTACTACCTCAATGCACTGTGTAATGAATTGATCTGTATGAACGATATGCAAGACAAGTTTTTCAGTCTGCCAAGTGACAATAATGAACCAATTCCAATTCCACTGTACCCCAAACCAATATATCCTTATAAAAGTGTTGTTTGGACTGCTCAGTAATCCAGGCCTTTTCTATCCAGGAGTTTGAACGGCTGTAGAGATAAATTAAACAGAATACATGACAAATCTACTATTTTTGTAAGGATCCTCTGTGAAAAGATTAGACCATAAATATGGCTAGAATGAGCAATGAGATTGCAAAAGTGACTCTAACGGTTGAGACAAAGCTGGCTGTTGGAACAGGAGAGAGTGAGATTTACTTGCGGAAAATCTAATCCAATTGTAATGCTGAAGCTGGATGTACGTAGTTGACTTCAGTATAATGTGAATGAGTGACAGTTTCATTAGTGATAATTTGATGACAACAGTGATCCAGTGTGGAACAACTTATTCACTGCTGACGCTAAACAGAATACCATGCGTCCTCCCAGAGGGAGGGTGGAGAAAAACAGGAGGGCAAAGCACACGAATAGCAAACACTCATTTGAAAGTCTTCTCAGAACTACTTCTGCTCTTGCAATCCCAAATTGGGACACAAGAGAAGGTGTCTCTCGTACCCCTGGGCTCCACTTCAAAGATCAGTCATGTCTTAAACATTGAATTATTAAACCATAGGACCGTTACAGCACAAATAGAAGCCATTCTGTCCATCAGATATACACTGGCACCTAGTAGAGCCATCTCATCCCTCCCATTCCTTTGTTTTTTCCTCACAGCCCTGCTGATTATTCTTTGTGAAGAACTTATCAAATTCCTTTTCTGATTGATTCTGTTTCTTTTATTCCTACAGCAGTGACTTGCAGGTCATAGATGAGTGAAAAAAGTTCTCCTCAGTCACCATCTTTCCCCAACCCAGAACGTTTGGCCACTAATATAAATCTATGTTCTCTGGTCCTTGAACCATCCACCAATAGGAACAGCTTCCCTCTACCTACCCTATCTAAACCAATCATCATTGAACTACCTCTTCTTCCAAGGAAAACATTGTAGCCCTCATCCCTGGTACATCCGATTAAATCTTTCCTGCACCTCTCCAGGACCGTCACACATTTCTTGAAGATCTTGCTGTGATCCAAACACTGATTTTCAACATAACTTCACAGTTCCCAAGGTATCACAAGCACAGACACAATGGGCCAAATGTCCTCCTGTTGTGTCATCAATATTAAATATTTTATGGTATATGTCAACCATTTTAGATCTGAGTGCACTCTGAGTGCAGCCAGATACATTGGTTTGTTGATTCTACAAAGCTTGGTGGCAGTGTGGATGGTAGGCAGGGTACTAACAAGCTTCAGAGGGTAATAGATAGGCTAAGTAAACGGGCAAGGACATGGCAAGGTAAGTATAATGTTGAAGAGTGCGAAGTTATCCACATTACCCAAAATGTTAGTGTTGGGAAGCAGGGTGACACGGTGTCGCAACTGGTGAAGCTGTTGCCTCACAGCTCCAACAAGCTGGGTTCAAACCTGACCTCTGTCACCGTGTGGAGTTTGCATGTTCTTCATGTGGGTTTCCCCTGGCTACTCCAGTTTCTTCTCACATCCCAAAGACTTGTGGGATGGTATGTTGGCCGCTGTAAGTTGCCTCTGGTGTTAAAGTAAGGGGCATCATCTGGGAGGAAGTTGATGGGAATGTGGGGAAAATAAAATTGGACTACTGTCGGATTGGTGAAAATAGATGGTTGATAGTTGATGTGGACTTGGTAGATCAAAGGACCCTTTATTGTGCTGTAAGATTCTATAGCTTTAAATCCCAAGTGATACTTATTTGGCTGTTGACACTGAGGAACCCTCCTCAGGCAAGGCAAGGAGTAGGGTTGAGAGCTTCAAGTTCCTAGGAGTGAACATCACCAGTAGCCTGTCCTGGTCCAACCACGTAGATGCCACTGCCAGTAACACTCACCAGCACCTCTACTTCCTCAGGTGGTTAGAGACATTTGGCATGTCTCTATTGGCCCTCACCAATTTTTATGGATGCACCATAGGAAACATCTTATCCAGATGCATCACTGCTTGGTGTGATACTGCAGAGTTATGGATGTGCTGAGCTGCATCCCCTCCATGGACTCTGTCTACACTTCTCACTGTCTCAGTTAAGCAGCCAGCATAATCAAAGGCCCCACCTACCCCAGACATTCTCTCTTCTCCCCCCTCCCATCGAGCAGAAGATTCAAAAGCCCAAAAGCACATACCACCAGGCTCAGAGACAGCTTCTATCCCGCTGTTATAAGACCATTTAATGGTCCCCTAGTACAATAAGATAGATTCTTGACCTCACAATCTACCTCGTTATGACCTTGCACCTTATTGTCTACCTGCGCTGCACTTTCTCTGTAACTGTAACACTTTATTCTGCATCTGTTGTTGTTTTCCCCTTGTACTACCTCAATGCACTGATGTGATGAAATGACCTGTATGGATGTCATGCAAAACAAAAGCTTTTCACTGTACCTCGGTACATGTGACAACAATAAACCAATTTATCAATTTAGAGATGGGAAGGAAGGTTAGGAAACTTGAAAGGGGAGGAGGAAGGAAGGAAGGAAGTTAAATGTAAGTATTTCAGTGGGCTATGAAATTTGTTTCTTTCATGGAAGTCCTCATTAACAAACACTGAGGTACAACTGAAAGCCAACATCCACCTTGTGCACCCATTGTCTCTCTGCAACGACTCAACTGAGGATCATTGCTGGTGAACCAGGCTTCATCGAGATCCATGCTGTGTTTCACCGTCCAAGGGTGTGCGACCAAGATTGAGTGCTCAGATCTGAAAAACTACTTTCATCAATCCTTTGGATTCTTGGCTTGGGCATAAACTTGTCATAAGGGATCAGATCCAACAGCAAAGTACTCCAAGTAATCGAGCTGAAACACTAACCCTATTCCTCCCTCCAGAGATGCTGGATGACTTACCGAGAATTTCCAGCATTGTCGGTATTCTTGCGAGAAATCAAATGGAGAGTGCAAATCTACCTCACCAAACTGAAGTTTCATTGATTGCTCTTTGCAGTTTAGCCAAAAATTGTTGGCTCTCGACTATCTCTCTTACTTACATTCAACAACAGCTTCTTATCTCCATACCACATTTAACATGGTAAAACACACGAGGAATCTTCCAATCACAGGAAAGACTACGAAACAAAATGTGACACAGAGTCTCATGAGAAGTTCTCAAGGACAAATGATCAAAAAATCAGTCAAAGATGTAGGTTTTAAGGGAGTTTTGTTTTTCCTTTTGGCAGAGAATAGGATAGAGAGGTGTAGATCTTGAAGGGTGGAACTCTAGAGTTCAAGTCTCAGGCAGCTGAGCCAGTTTTGGAGTGATTAATATCTGGGATGCTCACAAGGTCAGAACTGTAGCAGCACAGATGGTTGTAGGGCTAGAGGAGATTACAGAGATAGGAAAAGACTGGCAGTCCCATTATCAGAAAAAACACAACTACGCAGATCTCCAGTACACTTCTTGACAACAGAATGAACAGCAAGTACAACTGTGATGCAGATGATGCCCTTTACTTTGCTTGAAGTCCGCCCACCCTAAACAAATAGTTGAAAGTATTCAATTTAAATTTAAAAGTCTCCTCAGAAAACACTGCATCTTCTTCCAAGCTGTATAGAGTATTGTAAGATTTTGAAAGAGACAATCACATCATATTCCAACGTTGGCACTGGGCCCATTTTTGGCAAAAGGTTTTACTTCACATCAAAGCATTTAGAACTGGGGAAGAAAGTTTATTTTACAGACCTGAAGTGAAATGGGAGACATTATATATTTTTTTTATTCTTAATACCCTGCTTTAGTACAAACTCTGGCAGCCATTTTTGGACAAATCTATTTGTCAGAAGCCAATATTTCCAGTCAGGTAGTATTTGTGTAACATGAAGTGTGGCTCTCCAAGACTACACCACCTGGCATAGATGTGTTGGCAATGAAGCTCAAAAGCATCATCAGTGATAATTTAACATTAACATTCATTTAACTGACCCTGCAAAATGGCGCCGGAGCATGGCAACTCGTTGCAAGCTGCTCCCTGCCGATCAAATCATTACTTCGATTATACTCTTTTAAACCTAAAGTCTATGTCTCTAAGAATTACTACACTTTATTCTGCATTCTGTTATTGCTTTTCCCTTGTACTTCCTCAATGCACTGTTATAATGAAATGATCTGTATGGATGGCATGCAAAACAAAGTTTTTCACTGTACCTCAGTACATGTGACAATAATAAACCAATTTACCAATTACCCAAGATTTTAAAAGAATATGAGATGATCTAATTGAAACATACAATATCATGGGGTCTTGACAGGATGAATAATATTTCCTCTGGTTGGGAAGTAGGGTCACAGTCTCATATTAAGGGGCTATCTTCACTCAGGGCAGAGAAGAGACATCTTTACCCGAAGGGCAGTGAAGCTTTGGAATTCTCTCCCCAGGCTTAGTGGTTGAGGATATTCAAGGCAGAGACGGATAGATTTTTGGCTGTTAAGATTAAGATATCTTTATTAGTCACATGCACATCGAAACACACAGTGAAATGCATCTTTTGTGTAGTGTGTTCTGGGGGCAGCCCGCAAGGGAATCATGAGCTGTGTAAATGTTAGCTTATTATTAATAATAAACCCAAGATTTTTGTTACCCAAGGTATTAAGGGAAATGAGGAAGAAGCAGGTATGTGGAGTTAGATCACTGAGCAGTCATGATTGCTTTGAATAGTGGAGTATGCTCAAAGGGTTAGGTTTACTCTCAATCCCAAGACCAACTGAGAGGAAAGAAAATTTCATTGTCAAATCCCTCCACAGGTTCCTTGCCTTTGCCGGGATTAAAAGGGGGTGCTCACGAGCAAGGTTAACCAACTCGAGGGAAGAATGCGTGCTCATGACAACTTTAAATTCATCAGGAGCCTATGTAAATAAGCAAGGATGGGTGTGATGGGCAATCAGACCAGGTACAAGAATGGACCAGCTGGCTGAAGGACGGTGTAGGATAGACTAGCTGGGTCTTGGCGTGGCAATGGTGTAGATATGGGCTTTGGCTGTGGGTGGGTACAGACAAGTGCTGGAGGAGACTTCACGATGTCCAAGTAGGGCGTGTCAATTCGTAATAAAATTCAGATTTAATGGATTTTCTAAATGCAGCTTACATGTAAAACAGAATAGGGTTTTAGTGTTCCCTTCCCGTCGTGAAAATTTTGGTTGACCTTAAAGTTGAGCAGAGTGAAATTATAAATGTGATCAATAAGCAAGATTCAATTAGCACTAATTGCCTCTTCTGGCACAATTTCAATTATTACCAGCACTAAGGAGGAGCTCACGTTTTACAAAGAAACCTCTTGCAAACACCCTTCACCAAAATTGCATGCTTTTAAATGCTAAACATTCACTTCCAATTATAGAATGGATTTCCAACAACAATAGGTTTTGCTGCCAATCCATTTTCTTTCTTTTGTAAGCAAAGTGGTCATTTCCATTTCACTTTTTTGGTAGGTCTTCTCCCAAATGTCATTTGCTCCATCAGACTAGTTAAGTCGACCACAACTTGATGAGAAAACGGCAGGGGTATTCATTATCCACATGAGAAAAAATTAAAAGAAAGCTTTCATACAGTTAAATGTACTAATCTCTAACAATAACACACAAAGACATTCATAATCCTCCTTTTCTTCTTCAAAGCAGTAAAAATGATCAATCAGAAAAGAATGAATCTTTTCAGCATCCTGACCTGATGAACCTTGCCACAGATACAACTCACATTTATGTCAAGCCTTTAAATGCAGTAGATCTTCACAAGAGGTGACATAGCAAGATTACCAAACAAAATCTGACCTTGAATTCCATCAGGAGACATTGAAGCTGGTGATTAAGTGCTCATCCATTGAATTAAGAAGGCAAGAAAGGTAGGGAGATGGAGGGGTTTAGGGAGATGGAGGGGTTTAGGGAGATGGAGGGGTTTAGGGAACAGATTTGAGTTTAACCCACAAAAGCACTTACCATTGAATGGGACAGATATCAGGCATGTTAAGTGACCAGAATTGGAGTATTCATTCTTTGGGAGGTTGTAGGTGCAGGGAGGATGTTACAAAGGTGGAGTGGAAAAGGCCACAGAAGGTTCTAAAACCAGGCAAAGTACAATTTGGTAATTGGTTCATTACTGTCATATGTACCAAGATATAGTTAAAAGCTTTTGTTTGCGTGCTATCCGGACAGATCATTCCATACGTAAGTACATCGAGGTAGTACAAAAGGAAAAAAAAATAGAATGCAGAATACAGTGTTACAGTTACAGAGAAAGTACAGTGCAGGTTGACAAATAAGGTACAAGGGCCGTGACGAGGTAGAATGAGAGATCAAGAGTTCATTTGGTACAAGAGTCGTACAAGAGGTCCATTCAGGAGTCAGAAAACAATGGGATGGAAACTACTTTTCAGCCTGGTGGTGCGTGTTCTCAAGATTTTGTATCTTCCACCTGATGGAAGGGGAGAGGGGAGAGAAAATGGTCGGGGAGGGAGGGGTCCTTGATTATGTTGGCTGCTGCTTTACCGAGGCAGCGGGAAATGAGGACGGAGTCAATGGAGGAGAGGCTGGTTTTCGTGATAGACTGGACTGTGTATGATAGCATGCCCACAACTTCCTAACCCGTACGCCTTTGGAATGTGGGAGGAAACCGGAGCACCGGGAGGAAACCCACACAGACACAGGGAGAACGTACAGACAGTGGCCAGAATTGAACCCAGGTTGCTGGCACTGTAATGGCATTACACTAACTGCTACACTACTGTGCCTGCCCAGTATGGAATGGCAAACAACCAAAAGCTTTTCACTGTATTTCAGTACATTGTGACAATGATAAACCAATACCAATATTTAGTGATCCTGAGCGGAGGCTTCAGCTGGGATTAAGGGGTGGGATCGCAGTGCTTCGTCACAAGGTCAAACGAGTGCAACACAAGAGCCTCAGCAGTCTAGGTGTTCTCCTGGGAGCCACAAGGAAACCTAAGGCCTCTTTGTCCTGGCTTTTCCCTCGTATCCGCCACTTGAACCCACGAACCTGGAATCTCTTACAGAATCAATTAACTTGTGCTGCGGTTTTACAGTTTTCTGAAGCTGCGTAAAGTGGATTAGAAATTAGGGAGATGCAAGAGACTGGAGATGTTTGAGACTAGAGCAGAAAACAAACTCCGGAAGAACTCAGCGGGTCAGAAAGGATCTGTGGAGGCAAAGGGGCAGTCGACGTTTCGGATCGAGGCCCTGTGTCAGGGCTGAGAGTGCAGAGGGAAGATAGCCAGTATGTAGAGGTGAGAGGGAGGGGTGAGCCAGGGGCTGGTAGGTGATTAGTGGAAACAGACAAAGGAGGATGGATGATGGTCGGGTGGAATTAGGTGGGGCAGGGGAAAGGGAGAAGAAATTCAGGTGGATTGTTGTGTGGGAGGTGGGGTTGTAACCAGATGGGGGAGGGCAGACAGTACTGGTAACGAGGAGGAGGAGGAACGGAGAATGGAAAAGGTTAACAAAGGCACAGAGAACCTGGGTGGACCTGGTATCAGTGAGAAAGGAACATTGGTGGTGTGGGTTACCTGAAATTGGAAAATCCAATATTCGTACCATTGGGTTGTAGGCTACCCAAGTGGAATTATTTTTGTTGTTTTTTTTTAAGCACAAAACAGGTCCTTCAGCCCACAATGTTGTGCCGACATAGCTAATCCCTCCGATCTACAGAATGCACATATCCCTCCATTTTCCTCTCATTCGTGTGCCCATCCAAGACACTCTTAAAAGCCCCCAATGAATTTGCCTCCACCACCCTATCAGGCAACGCATTCCAGGCATCCACCACTCTCTGAGTAAGAAACCTACCCCTCACGTCTGTTCTGAACCTACTCCCTCTCACCTTAAATGCATGCCTTCTGGTATTGGATCACTTAATAATGGGAAAAAGATATTGCTTGTCCACCCTATCTATGCCCTCATAATTTTATACACCTCCAACAGATCACCCCTCAGCCTCCACCGCTCCAGAGAAAAGAGCCCAAGTTTGTCCAGCCTCTCCTGATAGCACATGCCCTCTAATCCAGGAAGCATCCTAGTAAACCTCCTCTGAACCCTCTCTAAATATGAGGCATTGTTCTTCTTATAAGAACATAAAACATAGGAGCAGGAGGAGGCCATCTGGCCCACTGAGGCTGCTCCGCCATTCAATAAGCTCATGGCTGATCTGGTCGTGGACTCAGCTCCACCTACCTGCCTTCTCCCCATAACCCTTAATCCCCCTAATATGCAAAATTCTGTCTGTTTCTTAAATGTATTTAATGAGGTAGCCTCCGCTGCTTCCCTGGATTATTGATTGTACTGGCCTCACCTTAGCAGTGGAAAAGGCTGAGGGCAGGGAGGTCAGTGTGGGAATGGGAAGGGGAGTTGAAATGGCGTGCAACTAGAATCTGAAGATGGCCACTGCAGATGGAGCACAAGTGCTCGTATTCAGAAACCAGGACATCTTCTGCCAGTTAAAATCAACAGGCAGACAACTGGAGGAATATTAATGGAGGTCTCTGAGGCCTTAGACATTAATAGGTTGTAACCTGTGAGCGGCTCCTCCTATACAACAGTAGCTAAGGCCACAGGGAGATGTAATCCAAGGTGTTAACATTGACAGCTCCTTCAGACAGAAAGGAATAAGTGGGATAATTAGAAAAGACCCGTGGGATAGACTCATAAAGCCAACTGGCCACATCTCATGAAAGTGGTTAGGGAATAGAACTTTGCAATGAACATTATAATGCCGTATCATTGGTTCAGAGCTGGTATGCCCAAAGGTATTCCAGGCAGCTGGACCTGCAGTTAGAAACCAGGCTGCTGACGCTTGTTTGAAATCCTTTGACCCAGTTACTGCAAATTGGGAAGCTGTCACTGTGCTCAGCAAGGAAGAGAATGTGGTCAGAATTTCACCGCTTGCAATTTCTCCAACTGAGCTCTTCGAGACACAGCGTCACCATCAGCTGACGCACAGGGCTCCAGGGATGTCCTCTGCACAGTCTGCCGATTGTGAATGATTAGCAGAGGCATACAGTACTTGATGTTAGGGGTGAATGAGGCATGCACACTGCGGTTAGGTTATAACCCGAGCTCGCCTCTCAGTAAATAATTAATGCACGGTTTTAAAGCATCGTAGCACTTTGATCTGAAACTTTTACTAATGACCGTTAAATAAATGTTATAATGGTGATAATAATAGGGGATAATATGATGACACAATATGAGACAATATAATGAGATAATAGATATAATGAAATGAACTAATATAATGAGCTGAGCTGAGATGAGATGATATAACATTCGGAACACCACCATTTTTTGAGAATCTTTTCAGATCACATATCGTCGCAATTTGGTATATGTATCCTTCACTGCCCAAATCCCAGAATGTCCGATCTAACTGCTTCCCAATGCGAGATCATATTCAAAGTGTACAAGTACACAAGAAGTAGAAGCAGGAGTCGGCCTTTTGGGTCCTCCTATCTGCTCAGTAGGACCATGGTTGATGTTTTACCTCTGCCTGACTTTGCACGAAACCCTTATCCCTTGGTTCTCTTAACAGCCAAAATTCTACACAATCTGAATGGTTCAAGAAAGCAGTTCCCTCCCACCTTATCAAGGGCAATTAGCTCTTGCTGTGATGCCCAATCTTGAGAATGAATAACCAAACGATCGGAGAGAGGACAATTACCAATATGCTCCCCCCACCTCTGCTCTATCTTCGCTTGAAGTATATCAGAAAGCCAATGCACAGCGTGATTGGGTTTCCCAGTCAGGCAGCAGAACAAGGTGAGTTCCAGCAATTTCGTCTTTCCTGGGCTTTGAAGGTTATCTAAAAATGCACCACTACTTTTCAGACTGCAAACATTCCCAGGATGCAAACAGCTTCCAAACAATTAACCGAGGCTCTGTTCCGAGTTCATTGCCATGTTAGATGTGTCTGAATTCTTCAAAATGAACCAACCTAATCCTTCCCAATTTTACAGATTTCCACTGATAGATTTCCGTGGTAGCGGTGGTGAGGATGGGAAGGAATATTGGTTCAAACTATTTTTTGAAGGCAGCTTCCCAACGTTTGCTTGCTTGCAAAAAAAAAATCAGGTCCAGGCAGATCCCTGCTATCAGCTTTCAGTGTGAGATTCTGAACAGGAGAAGATCATTCAGTTCAGTTAAATTAAATTGTGGCTCATCTGTACCTCTACATTTTTCTGTATTTACTCTACCTCATTCAGTACCTAACCCAGTAAATATCCATCCATCTCAAGCGAGGACACTCCAATTGTCACCTGCAGCCACTTCCACTCTTGACCGTGTTTATTTCAAAGCAGAGAAATGAAAGATTGCGCAGCTTGGATTTTAGATCAACTTATCTTTGAATCCTGCTGCCAGGAGGATATGTTTCAAGATCCACTTAGAGGGTCAAACACAAACATTAGTGACAACTCCTGCCAAATCCAAACCATCTGAAGGAAACACCAGGGCGCATGAGAGGAGCCGCACTGTACATTCCTTAAACGTGTTAGGACCCGTGTGGAAATGCAGGACCAAGACCTTCCCCACTAAACCAATCACCCAACCATTTGTTGCATTCAACTGTCTTAAGTATTTTTTTAAACATGTATAGTGTTTAATACACCAAAAGTGGCTATACAAGGTATAACCACTTTTTAGCTTATTGGTTCGTCCATCAGGATGTGTGTTTTCTCTTTGGTTGGTTTTGCCACAGGTGTCTGATAGGTTTCCTGATTGGACTATTGTTAGCTAAGGAGTACCTCTTATCTCAGGTATAAAAGGTGTCGGTTTTTGTTAATCACTCTCTTGCTCTCTTGCCTCGATCTCTCTCCTGCTTATCTTGCCTCTGTCTCTCTTGCTATCTTGCTCTCCTCCCCTCCCCCCCAACATTTTAGTTCCTTTGTCTCAGCTCATCTCCTAATAGTAAAGCTAGTGCCACGTGCTCTGCGACTGCTTCTTTGTTTGAAACTTTTCCAATAAAACTTTGTGAAGCACCGAGTTGTTTGCAACTCATTCTTGGACTCCTGAAAGAACCTGTGGATTCGAAAATAACCGGATCCGACACGTGAATCTCAAACTAGCACAATCTCAGAAGAGGAACGGAACACTCTGTCCACAGATCACATTCCACAAGAGATCTTGTCACAAGATCTTCAAGGTGGACTTTCAATTCACCACCCCGGGCCTGGTTTTATACTCTGTTTGTTGCTGAAATCATCACTAACATCGATGGAGAGGAAAAATTAAGCAATTTCTATGACAATGTTGAAAATTCATCACATTCGGAGAAAACTTCATTGACAATGCAACAATCAACTGTAAGTCTTTGCTTTAATTAACTGGAGTCAGAGTGTGAAGAATTTAAAATAAATATACACACGCATGACGGAATTACAATGTCAGCGCTCCACTTTTCAATGTTCTCAGTCTAAGCATCTTTGCACCCATTTCTTCTTTGAGAGCTCTCACTCCCATACCAATGACATTCTGCAACACTGATCACAGCACAAATCTCCAGACCACTATTGAACAAAACCTGTGCCTGCTGTTAGGAGCCATTTTAACCAAACAAACCTGGCATGAAAATGATCACCTATTTCCTTCACACTCTATCTGATTTTACATTCCAAAATCTGGCAAGCAGCTAGATTTGTCCACCTTCTTGCTGGAAGAGTTAAGCTAAATAATCTCTCTTTTCTCCAACCAATTCTGTTATAACATTCAATACACTTCATCAAAATAATTAGCACATTTTACTGAGATAATAAACAATGAGAGCTTACCCAAAGAACATTATTCTGCAGCATCTCAACAGAAAAATTAGCAAAATGTTTCTTTGCATAAATCAATGGAGGAATGAAGATATTTCTTCATCAAGGTAAGAGACCACATCTTGTGGACAATCAAGTGCAACAATGCAGTGTAAGTTCCCATAATTACAAAAAAAAATTGTTTCCTACCTTCCTGCACAACCTGGAAGGGGTTATTGCTGTCCACAAACGTTACAGAAAATGTAATTTTTTCTGTCTGAAGAATGTCTTCATTTGTGTTAAGGTCAGTAACAGCCAGTCGAAACACTTCATCGTCCCTCTTGGCAGATTCATCAAAAATCGCCCCTGTTAAAGAAAAGAAATACTTCATTAAAATACCTGAGCCACCGTGACCATCGACAGCGTTTGAGCTCTCAACTTCAACAATAAATGATTGTTGCTCTCAGAACAACGAGGTGCAAGTTGCTCTGCAGTGTTCTGTACAGGGCATTGCATTGGAGATGATATCAGCCCATGTGTCCCTTTCATGGAAAGCACATCCAGAAGTATATAGTTGAATTTCCAAATACATTAGATGTCAGGGGTAAGTTTTTTTTACACAGAGAGTGGTGGGTGCGTGGAACATACTGCCTGCAGAGGTCGTGGGGGCAGATACATTAGGGACATTTAAGAGACTCTTAGATAGACACATGAATGATAGAGAAATAGCGGGCTACATGGGAGGGAAGGATTAGATAGATCTCAGAGCAGAATAAAATGTTGGCACAACATTGTGGGCCGAAGGGCCTGTACTGTGCTCTAGTGTTCTATGTTCTATAAAAAGCTCTGGTTTTCTTTCGCCTTTGTCCCCTACTCATTCGAACGTACTTTGTACTCAAAAGGTCCCAGGTTTAACCGTGTACAGGCTCAATGAGCAGAGTTTCCAACCCAAGAGCTGGGAGATCTGTGGAAGTATGGCACTGCCCCATTCTACTCCATAAGGAATCCATGAGGGGTGCAGAATGACAGCCAGCAGCACAGATAGAATGCATAAGGAGGTACAGGGGGACAGGAGGTACAGAAGCCTGAAGTCCCACACCACCGGGTTCAAGAACAGCTACTTTCACTTCAACCAAGACACAAGAGATACTGCAAATGCTGGAATCTGGAGCAAAACACACGTAAGATGCTGGAATTCAGCAGGTGAGGCAGCAGTTGTGGAGGGAAATAAACAGTTGAAGTTTTGGGTCGAGACCCTTCATCAGGACGTCACATAGTCAAAGAGCCACAGAGCAGCAGGGATCAGAGAGGGGGAGCAGTGAGAGAGGGCCTCACAGAACTCCTGTCGAAGAGAGCAGGAAAGTTTCTTCAGGGTGGGCATACCTCGAAGAGACCTTGCAGTGGAGCAGCAAAATGGAGACACAAGGTGTAAATCTGGAACAACGCACACAAGATGTTAGAGGAACTCAGCAGGTCAGGCGGCATCTGTGGAAGGAAATAAACAGTTGATTTTTCGGGTCCTGATGAAGTTGGCTGTTTATTTCCCTCCACAGATGTTGCCTGACCTGCTGAGTTCCTCCAGTATTTGTGTGTGTTCTTCCATTTCAACCATTCGATTCTTGAACCAACCTGCACAACCCGAATCACTGCAGTTCAGCAAAACTATGACCACTTTGATCATTTTGCACCAAAATGGACTTTGTTTTTTAATTGTGTTCTTTCTTGTAAAAATTGTGTGTAGTTTATGTTTAATTTTTGTTTTCTTGTGAATGCTCCTTATATGATGCCATGGGCCTGTAAGATTTTCATTGCACCTGTGCATACACGTACTTGTGCATATGACAATAACCTTGACCTTGACATTGAGATGGCACTTCTGACTTAACCCACTCCAGCACTGGATACCAGGACTTCTATGCAAAATGGGCTAAATCCAAGTATAAGCATTGGATTCAACGTAGATGGGTGTTCCAGTAAACCAAACCCTCTAAGGTGGGCATAACAGACTCCACACCCCTACGTACAAGTCGCTCCGGATAATATTTGATCTCCAAAACCTAAAACAATATCTGTTCATTTATATCATTGCTGTTTGAAGAACTTAGCCATGTGCAAACCTGCTGTATGCAGTCGTGACTACACTTCAGAAGTCCAGTACCTCATTAGAAGCATTTTGTGATATCTCAAGGTATTCACTCCTACATTTCACAATCCCAACATCCCAAATCCAAACCATTCCAATAGTACCTTCCAAGGTTATATTTGACGATGCATATTGCTCCTGCTGCCAACCAGAGAACCACTCATTGGAATCAGAAACGTTTTATAGTTGGTCTAACAAACAATAAGGAAGCCACTTAAATAATCACTGCTAATGAGCTGAAAGAGTAATTCTGATGAGAAATGATGAGATATATTTTGCAATTGAGCCCTAGGTGGAGGCAATGAAGGTCAAATTGCACTAATGGTTATGAAGAAGTATAATCACTGTGAATTACCTGCAGGTTCAATTAATCTGAGCCTATAATGTTACCGATAAATTCATGTATATGTCACCACTGAATATAAGTCACATTCCCGATTTTTTTTTTCTTTTGTACAATTCAGACTTGCATTCAATCACACTTAGGAATCATGGCAGGCCATAATGTGTTTATGAAGCAGAATTTCAATTTCTTTGTTGAGATTTTTCTTCTCTGGCAGCCCTTTAGGTTTTGAGATCACTTGTTTCCTTTCCAGTTCTGTATGAGGACAATCTGAGATCTGTAGACTCAGGCACAGGTGGGGCAAGACGTTCTCGAGAAGGCAGAAAGGTGGGTCAATTGGGTGCACTCCTTATGGTGTTTTTGTTGACCATGTGCTCCTAACAAAGACAGTTGAGGTTCTCAATACCACACCAAGTGCACCTTCTTCATAACTCAGCAGTCACAGTGCAGAGATTCCCATCAGTTTATGGGGATCTTACTCTTTTTCAATGACGCATTGAGACCATCCCTGAATTGCTTCCCCTGTCCTGATACTCTTGTCCTTGCCATGATAGAGTCTGGAGTAAAATGTTTGAGAGTTTGATGCCGGATGTGAACAAAATGGTCAACCCAGCAGGGCTGCTGAGTTTGATTTGAGCCTCGATGCTTGGGACTTGGCCTGAGAGAGAACACTGAATTAGTCTGCTTACCCTGCCAGTGGATTGGAAGGTTTCTGTCGACTGGACAGTGTAGTTCATGACACGTTGAAATGCACAAAGAAAATAGTGCTTCGGGAGCTCACTGGGACGAGGCTTTCTAATACGCCTTAACTAGTTGTTTCTGTAAAACTTCAGCCCCAGACTGCTCCATGGGTTTGTATTCCTTGGAGTTCAGAAGAATGAGGGGTGATCTTATTCAAACATAAAGGGGGGGAGTTAAAGGTGTTTGACAAAAGTTTTCACCAGTGCAAGAGTCACAAACATGGGGACATAGTCTTAAATGACCAGTCCCATATTTTGTAACTGAGGTGTGTAGAAATTTCTTCTCTTCGAGGGTAGTAAACCTCTGGAATTCTCTGTCCCTGTGAGTGGTGGAGGCCAGATCATTAGAAGTATTGAAGGTGGAGATAGATTTGAAAGATCAAGCAATTGAGAACTGTGGGGAACTGGCCCAGAAGAGGAGCTGAGACCAGGATAGATGAGCCATGGTCTTATTGAACAGCAGAGCAGGCTGATGACCTACTCCAATTCCATGTGTTCTTGTGCAAATTCAGTAGTCATCGCGCACAAGAGCATTTTCATTAACATGCCCCTGACATCCAGGTTGAAGTGTTTTTTTTATTCTGACATCCCAGGAGTCTTCTTAAAGCTTTCAAAGGTACATGAATTAGTTCCTACAGGATCTGAGGTAATGACCTCAATTAACAGTTTATACAGGTGCAAAGCCCATCTGTCCCCCATAATCATTAACCATATAAGCAACACACGTGCTTACATATACTGGACATGTATAACATGTGTTTAACACATCTCGCTAAAAGTGTTCTGATTTATTTGTGTAGTGTCAGCAACAATCAATTGTGAAAATTATAGTTTGGGAGAGAGAGGGTGTGTGTAAAAGAATCAGTGTACATGTACATATTTTAAAAAAGGACTTGCATTTATATAGTGCCTTTCAATCCTAAAGTCATTAAGGGCAAATGAGTATACAAAAGCCTGAAAGCACATACCACCCTTTCCCTCAATGTCAGCGAAACAAAAGTGCTGGTCATTGACTTCAGGAAGCGGGGTGGTGCACATGCTCCTGTCTACGTCAATGGTGCTGAGGTCGAGGGGGTGGAGAGCTTCAAGGTTCCCAGGAGTGAACATCACTAGTAGCCTGTCCTGGTCCAACCACATAGATGCCACGGCTAAGAAAGCACACCAGCGCCTCTAATCCCCCAGGAGGCAAAAGAAATTTGATATGTTCCCTTTGACACTCACCAATTTTTATCGATGCATCCACATAGGATGCATCGATAAAAATTGGTGAGTGTCCTATGTGGATGCATCACAGCTTGGTATGGCAACTGCTCTGCCTGGGACCACAAGGAACTGCAGAGAGTCATGGACACAGGTCAGCACATCGCAGAAACCAGCCTCCCCTCCATGGTCTATACTTCTCGCTGCCTCGGTAAAACAGCCAGCATAATCAAAGACCACACCCGCCCCAGACATTCTCTCTTCTCCCCTCTCCCATTGGGCAGAAGATACAAAAGCCTAAAAGCACATCCCACCAGGCTCAAGGACATCTTCTATTCTGCTGTTATAAAACCATTGAACGGTTCCCTAGTACGATAAAATGGACTCTTGACCTCACAATCTACCTCGTTATGAGCTTGCACCTCATTGTCTACCTGCATTGCATTTACTCTGTAGCTGTTATACTTTATTCTGCATCCTGTATCGTTTTACCTTGTACTACCTCAATGCACCATACAATGAATTGATCTGTATGAACGGTATGCAAGACAAACTTTTCACTGTACCTTTGTACAACTAATAATAATAAACCAATTCCAATTCAAGGACAGCTTCTATCCCACTGTTATAAGACTACCGATAAAATGGACTCTTGCCCTCATAATCTACCTCGTTATGGCTTTGTAATTATTGTCTGGCTGCACTGCATTTTCTCCATGACTGTAACACTTTATTCTGCATTCTGTGATTGCTTTTCCCTTGTACTACCTCAATGTACTGATGTGATGAAATGATTTTCTTGGATGGCATGCAAAACAAAGTTTTTCACTGTACCTAGTACACGTGACAATGATAAACTAATTACCAATTAATTTATCTTTAAAGTGCAGTCCTCACTGTAAGGTGATCAATGCATTACCCAGCTTGTGAACAAGCTCTCACAAATAGCAATGAAACAAACGTTAGATAATCTATTTCTCTTATGTTGATTAAACAGTGAATATTGACAATGTAACCAATAAGAATTCTTTTGCCCTTTAACAAGAAGCATAAAATCTTTCCAGACCATCTGAGAAGATGATCAGGCCTCATTTTAATGTCTCATCTGAAAGATGGGACCTTTGACTGTTCACTCAGTACTGCATGGGAATGTCAGCCTAAAACAAAATACTAACCTGCTTAAAAAAGGCAAAACATATTATTAACCGAATTGTAGCTGACAAATCTGTGTGAAGGTAGAATATAGATGGATTGTCAACTAAGGCAATGGAGTTGTTGAGCTCGGATAGAAGAATCTGCCTTTCGTTTTTTTTCGATAAAAAGATAATGTTTCAAGACAAAACTCAAATCATCTTCAAAAACAGAATTATAGCTGTAACTATACTTTTCACTGAATGAAGAGAGGAAATTGTTGAAAATTTAGGAGTCACGACCTGGAAATACAGGGATTAAATTAGTAGTATAGGAGATTGCATGAATGATGCTGTCTAAACATGAGTTCACATCCCCTCATGGTACCTGGGGAACTCAATATAGCTGCACTGTGTAATGAATTGACCTGTACGATCGGTATGCAAGACAAGTTTTTCACTGTACCTCAGTACAAGTGACAATAATAAACTAATACCAAAATTCAGTTAATGAAGCAATCTGGAATAAAAATAATCCAGTGTCATTGTCAGAGAAAGACATTTCACACATGAACACCTGTAGCAGAGGGAATTCTTCCATTGGTAATTAGTCTGGCCTGTATATAACCCTGCACCCACAGTAACGTGGCCAATGTTCAACTTCCATGAGATTGCCTGACATGCTACTTATGTTGGGGGCCATTAGGATTGGTCAATAACCCACAACCTGGAAATATTTTTCTGGGAGCACAGCAGAGACCTGCACAGCATTGCCTCTGTAATTTTTAACCCTCTCTTATTACAGCATTGAAGTATTGAGGAGTACATCCTCAAGTCTCTGGAATGAGGCTTTATTGCAGATGAATGCTGTTCTACTTTCTGCTTTCCAAATGCTTTTTTATTGACTGCCTTCCTTAGCAGTTTAGGAGCTAACAACCCGAATCCAACAGGGATTGCAACTGTCCTACTTGACTGGATCCTTGCTTAATAGGAAGCTAGTTTTCTTTACAAGCTATCCTTTTGACAGATAATAAAGGCAGATACAAAATATGATGCTTGTGCTCAGTTGAAGCAAGCATATAAACATGAACAGATAATTTGACAAGTTTGTAAGGATCAAAACATGGGTCTTGCTGAACCATACAAGCCATGGGGTTCCATTCACTCACTCTTCACACAGTTCTTACTTTCCAGTAATGATGAGAATCTCAGCTAAGTATCAAAACCAATGACAGCAAGTGTAGAAGTGCTTAAAATTATGAGAGGCATAGATAAGGGGGATGGTAACAGTCTTTTCCCCAGGGTAGGGGAGTCTAAAAGCTTAGGGGGCATAGGTTGAAGGTGAAAGGGGAACGATTTAATAGGGACCTGAGGGTGGTGACTATATGCAATGAGCTGCCAAAGCAAGTGGTTGAGGCAGGTAAAATGGTATCATTTAAGAAGCACCTGGATAGGTACATGGAGGGGAGGTGCTTGGAGGGATATGGGCCAAACACAGGGAATTGGGACTAGCTGGGTGGGCACCGTAGTCAGGATGGACTGGTTGGGCTGAAGGGCCTGTATCCGTGCTGTAGTGCTCTGTGACTCTAAGTGCAATCTGTAGTGGATTTTTACTCCATTTCTTTCAATCAATTTCAATGCATGAAATAAAATTGATCACTAATTAAGAAACAAAACATCAAAAGCCTCCTTGTGCATTATTAATCCAGCTCACAGAGCCATACAGCACGGAAACAGGCCCTTCGGCCCAACTGGTCCATGCCGACCAGGATGCCCATCCAAGCTAGTCTCATTCACCTGCGTTTATCTCATAACCTTCTGAACTTTTCTCATCCATTTACCTGTCCAACTGTCTTTTATAAGTTGTTATTGTAGCTGCCTCAACCACTTCTTGTGGCAAGTCGTTCCACATAGGTATCACCCTCTGTGTAAAAAAGTTGCCCCTCACGTTCCTATCGAGCTCCTTTATTAAGCAAGGATGATCAGGAAACTACAATGTAAATATTTGCCATCTTGCTGATTAAGCTGTGGTGTTTTCTGTTTGTGTGTGATTGTGCAAGTGTGGAGGGTGACAATGTCTGTGTGTCTGTGTGCTGTCGGATGGGAAAACACACATGGTCAGAATCAGAGTTAGATTTATTATCACTGACTAAAAGACGTGAAATCTGTTGTTTTGTGATCTGCATATCTGTTTGAGTTAATTTGCAGAGGTTTCTACTAATTTTTAATTACTGCTGTCACTAAATGTGATCAGATAAGTCATTCAGTCTGTGAGGCCAGCTCACAGTGCAATACAAAAATACATTCCAGTGATTTCAATTTTGCAACAAATGATCTGAAATGAAACTGAAATAGAAGAGAGATGCTGCCTCCAGGAATCATCAAGAGAAAATCTCCTAATGATTCCTTCAGACAGGAAGGGCTTTACTCAAGCCACATTGGCACTTTACTCTAAACAGGGACATATTAATATTGGTGCTCCTCCAATTCTGGTTACCTGTGCGTCTCTGCAATTTCCATTGCTCCACCAAAGTCACTTGTCCCTTTACCTGTCAAAGGCCAAATTTCTGAATTTCATTCAAAAACACCTCTTTTCTCTTTGAAGCAACTGCTTAAATCACATCTCTCAGACCAAGTCTTTGGTCTACCCTAATATTTTCTTCTGTGGCTCAGTGAGAAATTTTGTTTGGTGGTTCAGCCATTTCTGTAAGTATTTACTGAGTTTTCTTCCCTGACCACCCCTGTGGTTTTTAACTATGTGCAAGAACAACAAGGCATGTGTCTGGTTTCCATCCCTAGAACCTTTGGAAGTGCAAACATAGTAGGAAGTTGTTGAATAAAACCATCAGGCTTTGTAAACAAACAGGAAGGCTACAGTGTTGTGAGAAAGGTTCTTTTGGTATCTTAAAGCTAAAGGTATCTGGACACACAGTCTTTGTACTTTAAAAGGAGGATTTTATTCACAAAGACCGACATGGGAACAGCATGTGAAGGAACAAATGCACCCTCGCACACTCGCGATCACACACGTGATTGTGAATGTGGAGGGAATCGCAACAGGGGGTGAGGTGCGCACACACGCGCACGCGCGCACACACACACAATAACTGGTTACAAATGATTGGGGAATAAACAATACAATGTTTGAACACCCTGATATTCTGGACAAACATTGGCTCTTTGACCTCGGGAGTCCTTAACTAACTGCCCTGAAGTAGTGCACAGCTTACCTCAACATCCTCAGAGACAGAGAGAGAGACAGAAAACCAAACATGCAGCACTTTTATACTGCTGGGGGGCTGGGTGGTCCAGCAAGGACAAAGGTGTTAAACGGGCCAATGGTAGGTGTGCCCAGGAACAAAGGTGCTCGCACAGACCAGTCCGAGTGGTCCAGCAAGGACAAAGGTGTTAAACGGGCCAATGGTAGGTGTGCCCAGGAACAAAGGTGCTCACACAGACCAGTCCGAGTGGTCCAGCAAGGACAAAGGTGTTTACCTAATGGGGTGGAGCCAAACCTTGATTGACAGTGGTGTCGCTTTCGGTCATGTGCTCAATGGTGTCATCCCAGCCAGAGGGGTCAGTGTTGTCAGTATTGTCACGGTCACATGACAGCCATGACCTTTTACACTACATGCAGTCAGAAACAATTCTATAAAACCTGTACGTACGATATAGGAGCAGAAATAGCCAATCTGGCCTTTTCAATTTGGTATTGGCATTGGTTTATTATTGTCACTTGTGCCAGGGTACAGTGAAAAACTTGTCTTGCATACTGATCGTACAGATCAATTCATTACACAGCATTGAGGTAGGACAGGGTATCATTGCTCTGCCATTCACCAAGATCATGGCTGATCTTTTACCTCAGTGCCATTTTTATGCAGTACCCCCATATCCCTTGGAACCCTTAGTGCCCAGAAATTTATCAATCTGTGTTTTGGATGAACACAGTGACTGAACCTCCACAGTTAAAGGTTCACCATTCTCTCAGTGAAGATGTTTCTCCTCATCTGTCCAAAATGATCTAACCCTTTTTCTGAAATTCTGCCCCCAGTCCTAAAATCCTCAGCCAGGGGAAGCATCTTCCTTCTATCTAACCTCTCAAGCCCTTCAGGAATTCTGTATACCTTGATGAGATCTCCTTGCATTCTTCTGACCTCTTGAGGGTATGATTTACTCAATCTATTTTAATGTGGCAAAGACACCATCCTTGGAACCAACCTAGAAGATCTTTGCTGCATTCCCTCTCTTCAAGGGATATGGGTTTCACAGGCTGAGTCAGCATTTAGTTGCCCATTGCTAATTGCTCTTGAAAAGGTGGTGAGCTGTCTTCCTGAACTGCTGCAGTCCTTGAGGTGTGGGTGCGCCCACAATGCTGTAAGGAAGTTCATTCCAGGATTTTGACGCAGCGACAGTGAAAGAATGCCAATTCAGGATGGTGTGCAACTTAGAGGGCAATTTCAAGGTGGTGGTGCTTTAGTTGCTTCTGTTCTTCCAGCTCGATGGCAAGGATATCCTTCTTTTGGTGAGGGTCTTCCCCTCCGTCATCAGATTTCTGAAGAGTCCGTGAACCCACGAACACTACCTCGTTATTCCTCTTTTGTACTATTTATTTATTTTTGTAACTTACAGTAATTTTTATGTCTTTATGTCTTGCGCTGTACTGCTGCCACAAAACAACACATTTTACAACATATGTCAGTGATAATAAACCTGATTCTGATTCTGACTCTGAGACTAAAACTACACACATTACTCCAGGTACAGTCTTGCCAAGGACTTATGTAATTGCAGTAAGACTTCCTTGCTCCTGTATTCAAATCCTCTTGTAATGAAGGATAACAGACCAGTTGTCTTCCTAATCAAGTCTAGTCAAGTAAAGTTTATCATGTGCACAAGTGCGGTGAGGTACAGGTACAATGAAAAACTTGCTTGCAGCAGCGTTCACAGGCACATAGGTACAGACAACACACAGAACATAAATTATACATGAATTCTTCAAGACAGTGAAGAAAAAGGCTGTGCAAAGCAAGACAGTGCAAAAGAAAAAGCACAATCAGAGACAAGTCAATGGTAGTACAAGAAGTGGTCCTTTGTGTTCCGTTGCTGAGGTCGGATTAGGTTTGAGCAGGTCGGTTCAAGAACCTGATGGTTGTAGGAAAATAGCTGCACATTCACTTCCAGTGACTTGTGTACAAGCACACAGAGGTCCTGTGGGACATCAACAGAGAACATAGAACACTACAGCACAGTACAAGCCCTTTGGCCCACAATGTTATGACATTTTATCCTGCTCTAAAATCTATCTAACCCTTCCCTCCCACATAGCCCCCTATTTTTATATCATTCATGTGTCTATCTCTGCCGGCAGTGCGTTCCATGCACCTATCACTCTCTGTGTAAAAAACTTACTCCTGACATCCCCCTTATACCTTCCTCCAATCACCTTAAAATTATGTCCCCTTGCACTGTTGTCGCACTGGGAAAAAGTCTCTGACTGTCCACTCGATCTATGCCTCCTATCACCTTGTACACCTCTATCAAGTCACCTCTCATCCTCCTTCTCTCCAAAGAGAAAAGCCCTAGCTCACTCAACCTATCCTCACAAGACATGGTCTCCAATCCAGGCAGCATCCTGGTAAATCTCCTCTGCACCCTCTCTGAAGCTTCCACATCCTTCCTATAATGAGGTGACCAAAACTGAACATAATTACCCACTCTTTCACCATATGACAAATGCTCCGGTGTCTGGTTATGTGCACCAAAGTTGATAATGTTTTCCACACATTATGTTCTATCTGCTGCAGCCTCAGTCACTCAGCTTGTCCATATCCACTGGAATATCCTCTATCCTCTTCCGTTTCTGTAATCCTACCTAACTTCGTTTCATCAGCAAACTTAGAAATTTGGTCACCTCAGCCAACATGAGAATCTGAGGCCCAAGAATCGAACCCTGCAATGTGCTAGTAGTCACAGCCTATCAAACTGAGAGTAATCCCGTTATTCCCCTTTGCTTTCTGTCCAGTCACCTATTCATGTCATTTGGTGGTCATTTGGCTTCAACAAAGCTTTGGAAAGGGTGCAGAGGAGGTTTACCAGGATGCTGCCTGGATAAGACAGTGTGAGCTGGGAGGAGAGGTTGGACAAACTTGTATTGCTTTCTTTGGAGCATCAGAGGATGAGAGTTTATAAAATTATGAGATGCATAGATAGGGGAGACAGTCAAAATCTTTCTCCCAGGGTAGAAATGTCAAGTACTAGAGGACAGGAGGGGAAATGTTTAAAGGAGGTGTGCAGGGCAAGTCTTTTTTACATGGAGAGAAGTAGGTGCTTGGAACAGGTTGCCAGGGGTGGTGGTGGAAGCAGATCCAATTGTGGTGTTTAAGAGGCATGAACATGCAGGGAACGGAGGGAGATGGACCATGTGCAGGCAGAAGGGATTTAGTTTAATTTGGCATCGTGTTCAGCACAGACATTGTGGGCCAAAGGGCCTGTTCTATGTTCTAATAACAGACAGACAGGAGATTTTGAAGTTTGTATTTTCCTACATAAAATATAACTCCATTATGAATACTTGATTCCATTTAAACTGCCCTCCCACCCACATCCCCACAGAAGTGAAACCCACTGGAAATTTAACTCCATTGTTGCTTTTGAAAACATGTTTCACCACTTGGAGATAATCCAAAATTGTAATTTTATAACAGATTAAAATTGTATCGAAGAACTGTTACAGATACGAGACAGAAGAGGGAGAGAGAATCAGAACTGTCTTTTCTCAGGCCAGGAGAGGAGGTGGCAGTGTGAAACTCGGTGTTAGATCAAGAGAAAGCTGCAACTTCAGCTGTTATCAGCAAATGACATTTTACCTTAAAGATAAGACTTCTTAGTGACATGGGGACTGCAGTAAGGGAAGGGCGATGCCATATCTCATCAAATCATGAGAGAATTGACTCCTTAGAAGGTAAGAGCGTCCTCAGAGCTCTGCTTGTAGGATAAAGGAATAGAGAGAAGGGAGAGTATAATAGTGCCAGCTGCTAAGTTATTGTAAAGCTTTCAGACGAAAGTTATTTCAGCATAAAATGAGTAATTTGGGTTTTTTGTCACCTTGTCAGAACTTCTGCAAAACTGGCAGCAGTTATATTACAAGCTCTTTGCAACTGCAGTTAAGTACTAGAGAGAAGGAGGCTGAGGGGTGACCTGACAGAGGTTTATAAAATCATACAGTGCATAGGTAAGGTGAATGGTCACAATCTTTTTTGCAGGTTAGGGGAGGCTAGAACTAGAGGGTATGGTTTAAAATGAGAGGGGAAAGATTAAAGGAGATCTGAGGGACAAGCTTTTCACACCGAAGGTGGTTGATGTATGGAAGGAGATGCTGGAAGTAATAGTAGAGGCGGAAACAATTACGTTTAAAAGATATTTGAACAGGTACATGAATAGTGAAGGTTCAGAGAGATATGGGCCAAATGCAGGCAAATGGGATAGGCTTACATTGGCATCTTGGTCAGCATGGGCGAGTTGGGCTGAAGGTCCTGTTTGTGTTGTATAACTCTCTGACTCCTGTGAAGAACATTGAAACAATTGTCTACATGAAAAGCACAGTATTACAAATAAATCTGTTGGATGAGTTTGGGATCAATCAGCACATCAGGGAAGGCAAGTTCTGCTTGCAAAATTTCCTGAAATAAAAACAGCAAAATGCTTATTGAAGATGCCCAGAAATGTCATTGGATCCATTTGAACTGGGGCAGCCGACCTTCAGTCTGTCTGCAAACACAGTTGTCACAATACAGGTTTTCCCCGGGTTATGAACACCTGGCTTACATACACTTCAGACAAATGAATGAGTGTTTGGGAGACCGGCAGAGTGGAAGGGGTGGACTTGCCGGCTGCAGGCATCTTCTGCCGGGTGGGAACGGGGCATTTCCCCCTGCCTTCTCTCCTCCCACACTCCCTGAGCAGAGCCAGAAGCACTGAGCAGACTCGCTCGCTCACTCACTGAGTCAGTGAGGCCGGCTGGTGGCTGCTCTCCCCGTGCCTGCTCACTCCCCCGTCACGACTGTTTCTGTGATCCTCTCCCACACACTGTTTCTGCTCATTTCTGCCTTACGAACAGTTCAGGTTAAGGGCAGTTCTCAGTAACGGAACCCTGTCATAATCTGGGGACTGCCTGCATGCACAGCCCACCTCAAGAGTTCTTACCGTCCAGCAGTTCCAACGTTACAAATATGTCCAGACACCAAGAACTGCTTTCCAAAATGCTTGCTGTACTTGCACATTAAACTTCAGACATTTGTGACTGTGAGCTTTGTGATGTCTTGAGGTTGTATCACAAAATAGAAGCACTTCATCCACTTAACAAGGTCACGGCAGAACTTGTACCTCAGCTCCTGAAGTAAACCCACATCCCTTGATTCACTTTTATCTGAAAATCTATCAATCTATGCTGTAAATATACTCAAATATGCTGTAAATATATATGAGTTTCTCCTTATCTCCATCCTAAATCTATTCCCCCAAGTCTTAAGGCTCTGTCCCCTTCTAAAGTTGAATAAGCCAAGTGTCCTCAAAGGGCAACTCCTCTATCCCAAAAGTCAATCTGACGAATCTTCACTGTGCTCCCTTTGTCACAAGTATATCTCACCTTCGGTAGGCAGAACAATTCTCAATATTCCTGATGCAGTCTCACTAGTGCTCCATGTAATTGGAGCAAGACTTCTATACTCTTGCACTCAAATCCTCTTGCAACAAAGGCCAATGTACTCTTCCTGACAAAGGATCTTCAACCTTTAAACGTTAGTTCTGTTACTCTTCCCACAGATGTGGCCTGACCTGCTGAGTATTTCCAGCATTTTCAAGCTCAGATGGACATTGTGGCTGGCGTGGTTGAGTTGGGCCAAAGGGCCTGTTTCCCTGCTGTAGAATTCTATGACTCCACAGAAAGGGCGAGTTTAGGAATTACTGACAAGGAGGCGACATCATTTTATTTCTAGCACCTGCAGTTTTTTTTTATTTTCACCAACTCTTTGCTTTCTGAAATGTTTGTTGTACCTGCACATTAAACTTTAGACATTTGTGTCTGTGAGTTTTGTGATGTCTTGAGGTTGTACCATGAAATAGAAGCACTTCATTACATTCTATTCTGTAATTCCCCAGACTTTTGGAATACTGAGAAAGCCCACCTGTACTTATCCCCACCAACCTTCCCTACAGGTAACATGACAATGTAGGTACAGGAAGAATAAAACCCCCTCCTTCTCTCCAGTTCTTACTGGAAGCAAAGGGTTAAAATCTGGGTAACTAGATCAAAGAGCAAAGAATTTCAAATTCAATCAATAACCATCACAAGGTTCCCTTGTGTCAATTGCACATCAAAAGGAATGCCTTGACTTTGATTTTTAATTATTGTGACATTAATGACTTTTTGATTATTATTGGTTAATAACGGTTCGCTGCCCTTGGCAACTTTTGGATTGAGCTGACATGTGACCAGGCATCGATTCCTGAACATCGACACACTACCACTCCCAGCATATAGGGGGCAAACCAACCTCCTCGAGGACAATGGTGGGAGTGGGGGTGGGGTTGGGTTGGACGTAGCAGTGGAGGACGCCACACCGTTCAGTCGACAAATGGCATCAGGCTCCATGAAAATGGAGCAGCCTGCTTGTTGCTTATGACATTCGCAAGAGGAAGAAGTAGAAGAAATCGGGTGTTCTTGCTTCTCAGATTGTTGTAGCATTTTATTTTAGAAGATCTGAGCACCACTGGCAAGGCTGTAACTTACTGGCCATCCCTTATTTCCTTCAGTGCAGTCCTTCTGGTGAAGGTGCTCCCACGGTAGGGAGGGGGTTCTACAATTTAGACAAATTTCTAGAATTCATTTCCAAATTCAGAATGGTGTGTGACCCAGAGAGAAACCTGAAGATGATGTTCCCCTGAACTTGCCACCTTTGTCCTTCTTGAAGAGAGATGAGCAGGTTTGTAAGGTGGTTGCCAGAGCAGTCTGGGTAAGTGACTGCACTCCATTTTGTCAATGGCACACACTGTAGCCACGTGTGCCACTGATGGAGGAAATGAACATTTGAGGTCTGCTATCCGCTATCATTCAAGTAGGCTGCTTTATCCTGGATGGTTTAGAGCTTCTTGAAAGCTGATGGAGCCACACTCGTCTGGGCAAGTGGAGAATATTCCTTCAGGTGACTGTGTCCTGTAAATGGTGGACCAGCTTTGGAATGTCAGGAGGTGAGTCACTCGCTACACAGCACCCAGCCTCTGACCTGCTCTTGTTGCCTCACATTTATGTGGCTGGACCAGTTGAAGTTCTAGTCTATGATAACCCCAGGATGTTGATGGTGAGAAACTTGGCAATGGTAACACCGCTAAACATTAAGAGCATACAGACAGACTCTCTGTTATTGGAGATAGTCTTTGCCCGGCAATTTCATGGCGTGAACTTTACTTGTCAATATCAGCCTAAGGCTGTTTGTAGTCTGGGTTTTGCCACATGTAGGATTGCACGCTGCATGGATTGGTTCATCATGGAGGATTTCCAATCATTATCGAACATTCTCACTTCAGACCCAAAGGAAGGAGGTTAATTGCTGAATCATCTGAAGATATTTGACCCTAGAACACTGCCCTGGGGAGCTTCCACAATGATGTTTTGGGACTGAGATGATTGATTTCCAACAACCACAACCATCACCCTTTGTGCAAAGTATGAATTCAAAACTGGAGTGTTGTTGGTGTCTTTATGTCCTCCAGAGCTTCCAACCACCCTCTTCTCACAGGCAATTAGATTAGCACATGGATGCAACCATGAAGAAGGCACGCTTTCTTAGATGATCTCTATTTTCTTGTATGTTTCAGGAGATTTGCCATGTCTTCAAAGACCCTGACAAAATTCTATAGATGTGCAGTGGAAAGCATTCTGACTGGTTGCATCATGGCCTGGTATGGAAACTCCAATGCACAGGAATGCAAGAGGCTACAGAGAGTGGTGGACTGGGCCAGTTCCTTCATGGGTACAGCTCTCCCCACCATCAAGGACATCTACAGGCAATGTCTCAGGAAGGCGACATCCAACATTAAGGAGCCCCACCACCAGGGCCATGCCCTCCTCGATGCTGCCATCAGGCAGGAGGTACAGGTCCCTGAAGACCCACACCTCAAGGTTCAACAACAGCTTCTTCCCCACTGCCGTCAGGTTCTTGAACCCACCTGAAAACCGTAATTCTACCTCGAGCTAGATTTCCCTCAACTTGCACTAACTGTTATTACGTTTATTTTTGTCTTATTTTGTCATGCAAGTTATAAGTAAATTATGTTAATTTAAGTTTATGTAACTTATGTTTGTCATGTTTGTAATGCGCTGTGCTGCTGCTGCAAAAAAGCAAATTTTCATGGCATTTATACCCTGGGGATGAACGCCCATGACAATAAACTTGCACTTAAACTTACACTGAACAAACAATAAAGGATGAGCAATAACTGCTGGTCTTGCCAGAAACACCAGAATGTGGGTGAATAAAACAGAAATAGCTCAAACATAAGCTGCAAGGAATGTTGCATTGTCCCGAATTAGTGAAAATTGTTCCAGAGGTAACTTAGTTGGTTTAAGAAACAACCAAAGAAAAAAAGCAACTTCTGTTATGGTTGTTGACTGAATTTGAAGTTCTTTTCTCTTTGATTGAGTTACCCAGATTTTAACCACTTGAATCTGACAAGAACTGGAGAGAACGTGGGAGGTTTATTCGTCCTGTGCCTTCATTGCAATTTTACCTCCAGGGGAAGTTTGTGGGGATAAGCACTGACAGGCTTTCTCAGTATTTCAAAAATCTGGGGAATAATAAAAGAAAAGAACTTAACAAATTTCTTCCAGATAGTGGTACAACTGCAAGATATCACAAAACTTCACAGACACAAATCTCCAAAAAGTAATGTGCAGGTACAGCAACCATTTTGGAAAGCAAAGAGGAAGTTGGTGAAAATAAGAATAAAACTGCAGATAATGGAAATAAAATGATGTTGCCTCTTTGTCAGTAATTCCTAACTTCCCTTTTCTGTGGAGTCATAGAATTATGCAGCAGGGAAACAGGCCCTTCAGCCCAACTCAACCATACTGACCAAGATGTCCATCTCAGCTTATCCCATTTTTTTATATATACATTGACTTTCACCCTTTGGCAATACATGGTCAAACTGCATTGGCCACCTTGGACATGATGGGAGAAGGTGTGGAACCCATTTGGTTAAGTCCACTGCTACTATTTTTGTTCAATCTAACAGAACCCATTCCATTTTCAGTTAATACAATCACCTCAGCACAATCAGAAGTTGAGCCAGGGCAAGATGATAAGATAAGACATCTTTATTAGTCATATGTACATCGAAACGCACAGTGAGATACATTATTTTTTGCATAGTGTTCTGGGGGCAGCCCACAAGTGTCGCCACACATCTGGTGCCAACATAGCATGCCCACAACTTCCTAACATGTACGTTTTTGGAATGTGAGAGTAAACCAGAGCACCCGGAGGAAACCCATGCAGACATGGAAAGAATGTACGAACTCCTTACAGACAGCAGCCGGAATTGAACCTGGGTTGCTGGCGCTGTAAAACGTTACACTACCGCTACACTTTTTGTGATATTTATAGATGACTTAGATGAGGGGGTGGAAGGCTGGGTCAGTAAGTTTGCAGAAGACACTAAGATAGGCGGTGTTGTGGATAGTGTGGAGGGCTGTCAGAACTTACAGAGGGATATTGATAGGATGCAGAGCTGGGCTGACAAGTGGCAGATGGAGTTCAATCCGGAGAAGTGTGAGGTGGTACACTTTGGAAGGACAAACTCCAGGGCAGAGCACAGGGTAAATGGCAAGGTACTTGGCAGTGTGGAGGAGCAGAGGGATCTGGGGGTTCATATTCACAGTTCACTGAAAGTTGCCTCACAAGTGGATAGAGCAGTTAAGAAGGCCTATGGGATGTTAGCTTTCATAAGTCGTGGGATTGAGTTTAAGAGCCGCGAAGTGATGATGCAGCTTTACAAAACTCTAGTTAGACCACACTTAGAGTACTGTGTTCAGTTTTGGTCACCACATTATAGGAAGGATGTGGAGGCGTTGGAGAGGGTGCAGAGGAGATTTACAGGATGCTGCCTGGATTAGAGCATATGGAATATGAGGAGAGGCTTAAGGTGCTAGGGCTTTATTCACTGGAAAGGAGGAGGATGAGGGGAGACATGATAGAGGTATATAAAATATTGAGAGGTATAGATAAAGTAGACAGCCAGTGCCTCCTTCCCAGGGCACCAATGCTCAAGACGAGAGCGCATGGCTTTAAGGTTATGGGTGGAAGGTTCAGGGGAGATTTCAGGGGGAGGTTTTTCACCCAGAGAGTGGTTGGTGCATGGAATGCACTACCTGGGGTGGTGGTGGAGGCAGATACATTGGACAGGTTCAAGAGTTTGTTGGATAGGCACATGGAGGAATGTGAGATAGAGGGATACGCAGGAGGAAAGGTTTAGATAGTGTGAGGGTGGTTTGATGGACGGCACAACATGGTGGGCCGAAGGGCCTGTTTTGTGCTGTATGGTTCTATGGTACTACTGTGCCTGCCACACTACTGTGATAAGAAGGTTAAATAAACAAGCTCTGAATTTCCTCAGGTCTTCTGTTGATATTCTTACTTGAAATTGGTGGGGGAAGGACAGTTCAGCAGTGTGGGGTGGGAATAAAATAGGGCCCAGAAATTTTAGGGCTGTCCTCCACTCTGAAGGCATGGTTGTATAAATACCCTGTGGAGCCAAGGACATGTTGAAGTTCATCGGTAGCCTGCTTATGGGCAGGCACTGTAGTGTAGCGGTTAGCGTAATGCTATTACAGCGCCAGAGATCTGGGTTCAATTCTGGCCGCTGTCTGTAAGGAGTTTGGACATTCTCCTCGTGGCTGTGTGGGTTTCCTCTGGGTGCTCTGGTTTCCTCCCACATTCCAAAGACGTATGGGTTAGCAAGTTGTGGGCATGCTATGTTGGTGCCGGAAGCATGGTGACACTTGTGGGCTGCCCCCAGAACACTCAACGCAAAACATGTATTTCACTGTGTGTTTCGATGTACATGTGACTAACAAAGGTATCTTATCTTATCTAAAACAAGCTGGAGCCAATAGAATGGGAGAGCTGCTTCTTTTTCCTTTGTATTCACTGGGCTAGATGTTGGGGAGAGACCGGATTAGTGTACTGGGTCAGTACTCAGGCATCTAATGAGGTAACCAGAAGCACAGCCAATCACAGAGTCATACAGCAATGGAAACAGGCCCTTCAGCCCAACTGGTCCGTGCTGACCAAGATGCTCGTCCCATTTGCCCACATTTGGCCCATATCTTACTAAACCTTTCCGATCCATGTACCTGTCCAATCAGTCCTCCCATCTTCTTCAGGAGAACATGAGGGTGCTGTGCACAATTATTGTGGCCTCAGAGATAAGGGAGTACGGGGAACTTAACTGGCCAGCTGAAGACAGGGATTGTTTTAGATGGGAGCATTAGTTTGAGATCTCAGGTGGACATGAAAGGTCCCATGGTACTATTTTGTAAATTAGAGGAGGTCGCCCCTCGTTCTGTGGCTCCCATTTATCTCTAAACCAACAATGCCTGGAAAATAAAACATCCACCCTCCAACATGTGATTTGTTCCTGAAATCTCGCTGTGCACGATTAGCAGTTGCTTTCCAACACTCTCACAGAGACTATTTATTTAATATGGTAAATCTGGTTGCTCTGTTCGGGAGCCAACATTGACACTATGGACCAAATGGCCTCCTTCTGTGCTGTGTCTATTCCACAATTCTATAAAAATATTTACTAAGCTATAATACACTTGAAGTTGTGAAAGGTGACCTGTATGTTCCACATCCTCTCTGCATCCTAATACAGAGTTGGTCACACCTCCTTCATTGACCATCCAAATTAAGCATCTTCCTTTGGTCATACATTGAAGATCCATTCCGAATCAGAGCATCTCTCACCATGGATTCCTGTCACATTCCTGCACTATCAATGTAGGTGTGTGTCCTTAGAAACCCTGCCTCTCTAATCTATGTAAACAAGGTTTCTGTTGCTCATCTTGTATAGTGTGGCAGTGTAGAGGCAGGAGGTTGAGGGACTTCAAGACTTCAATTCAATTTCTGCATTAAAAATAAATCTAATCTGAATTAAGTACATGGAATAAAAATAGTACTGGAGGCTTTTTAGTGCAATTCCAACCTGAATTATTCATGATATTCAATAATTCGAATGAACTCCAAATTACGTGCAGCCCACAATAATTTCCAGGTTATCCTGTGTTAGCAACTTGGTGACAATTTACTTTGTGCCTTGGCAGATTTAGTGAGCGAGCTGTTAGGGCAAAAAAATATGCTTAAGTAAATCACAATGTGTCATGGTAACATTTAGGTGAAACCTTCAAGGAGTCCTTTGTGTACATGGCAATAATAGGTTTTTGTTAATTAAATGCAAAGGGCACTGTCCAAGGTACTTAAATCAAAGCACGGGAGTAATGCTTGAGTATATTTGGGAAACGGGATAATGAGTAGAAGGGGAACAAGCCCATTCTAAGACAATATGTTTGATTTATCAACACTGCATTTTTGTAGTCTTATGCTCATAGCTTTTCCCTTTGCTGACAAGAAATTGTTTTTCTTTATTGTTAATATCTTATTTTGTATACATTTTATCATTGTGCTCATGGCTGTCAGTTACAGGAGGCTCCTAATGGCATCAAACATATAAATCACATCATTAAAAGTCACAGAGCGAATAATAAAGTTGAGCATATTGATTTTAGGATTGGTCCTTGTTTACACAGCCCATATTTCTTTCTTAAGATTATCTTGGACACTGAGGAAATTGAGGATACAGAGATAGTCTGAGAAGGTGGAGTTCAAGTAGCTGTGATTTTATTTAAAGGTAGCAGACTTGAAGGGCTGACTAGTCTATTCCAATCCTAATTGTTTTATATTTTCATTCCCTCATTGTATAACAATAATTACGGATAGCTGTGGATACAGCCCAGTCTGTCACAAAAACCTGCCTCCCCTCCATTGATTCTGTCCACACTTTCTGCTGCCTTCGGAAAGCAGCCAACATAATGAAAGACCCCTCTCACTCTGGTCATTCTCTCTTCTCCTCCCTTCCATTGGATAGAAGATACAAAAACCTGAACGCATGCAGCACCAGACTCGGACAGCTTTTATCCAGCTGTTATAAGACTCTTGAATAGACTTCTTATACGATAATAATGAACGCTTGATTTCTCAATCTACCTCATCATAGCCCTTGCACCTTATTTATCAACCTGCACTGCACTTTCTCTGCAACTGTATTTTGCATTGTTACTACTTTTCCTTTAGTACTACCTTGATGTACTTATGCTTAGGAATGATCTGTCTGGATGGCATGCAAAACAAAGCTTTTCACTGTACCTTGGTACATGTGACAATAATAAACCAATTGCCAGAATAACCCCTCCTTCTCAGATTGATTTGTGCTCCAGTGAACCCTACAATTAATCTTTTTTCCCTCCACACCATGTAAATGGTACACCTAAAAATAATTTATTGACAATTCTGACCCAAGTGTAGCCACATTTCAGATACTCTTTGACCACTGTGGATTTTCTGTCTGAATTAGCGAGACTGCATACGAGCTGTAATGGAGTGGATCGGTTGTCCGATGTGGAAACAACCCTGCCTCCATTATCTGCCCAGCTCCCTTTTTAATTCCTAATGATTTCACTGGAGGTAACAAATGGTCCATTTAACAAAAATAAGCCTCTATTCATTAATGAATGGGGCTCTTGGAGGAGAGCACCAGTAAGTAGAGGAATGGGGAGAGGGGTCAGTTAATGTGCGCATTATAAGAGGATTCTGTTAAATGGATGCATCAAATGTGGCCAACAATGAGTGAATGAAAGGCACCATTAAATTGTCTAACACTTGTCAGTTGTATGCATATTCAGATCCATTAAAGGCAATGGAACAAAATGAGGTCCCTACTCAGGGTCCATTTAGAATCTATATCCACCACTGCTTCAGCTATGCTCAATATTATAATTGAGTGACTTGTCTTTAAAAAGGAAATAATGTTGAAATGAACTTTGACATCTTATCTTTTATTCACAGTGCTAATTTACAATGATCACACCCTTCCTAGTTATCCCCCTGTGATCAAAATCACTCAAAGCTACCTTGATTAATGTCCAACACAGATAAGAATTTTTATTTTCCATGGGCTTACTTACTGGCATGGAAATAAGATTATAGTTCACATACAGCGCCTGCATCACCCATTGCAAATTCCTATCCATTTATTCCTTCAACGTTGCCTGCAGAGGAAATCACAGCCTTCAAGTGATTCAAATATTGCAGCAGTATTGCCTTGTGTCATTCTAGATGTAACAAATTGGGTGCAAGAACCTGTGTTTAGTCAGTGTAATTCTTCATAACCAGGCTGAGTGTGGTCCAGTAAAACCTTGAGGACTCTAAAGCTGACTGTTCCATAGAGCTGAGAATAAGCAGTAGTGTTTGAATAGTGCAATTCTCAAAGATCTGTGAACAACAACCAACTTCAGGTGAAGGTCAATCTAAAGCACAATCCAGAATCAGTTGTACAATTCCCAGTACAAAACTCACTCCAGTTATCATAACTCCGAAATCCAACCATACACTTAACAGAAAGCCTGATTCAAACAGAAATTGTTTCCTGTGGTCTGCTAGTTCATTGAGGTCTGCACACAATGCAAAGTATTTTAAGTTACTGCAGAAACCCTCCATTGCAAAGTTTCTATTTAAGGAGAGCCTTCATTTAGGTTCATTGAACACAAAACAGTACAGCATAGGAACGGTTCCTTTGGCCCACGATGTTGTGCCGAATTCATTAAACTAGTCATTAAATGTCTAACTATACTAATCCCTTCTGCCTGCACAATGTCCATATCCGTCCATTCTCTGCATATTCATACACCTAGCTAAGAGTCTCTTAACTGCCTCTATCGTATATGCCTCCACCACCACACCTGGTAGCACATTCCAGGCACCCGGAACTCTTGTCTAAAAAAAGCTTGCCCCGCACATCTCATTTGAACTTACCTCCCTCACCTTAAATGCATGCCCTCTGGTATTCATGTTGTCTGATCTGAAGAAATAAAAAGTCTGCATTTAAATAGTGACTTTTATATTCATCTCAGGATTTTACATCCAAAGGACTAGTCACTGTTGTACTGTGGAAAGCATGGCAGGTAATTGGTGGCAGGCACTGTAGTGTAGCGGTTAGCGTAATGCTATTACAGCGCCAGCGACCCGGGTTCAATTCCTGCCGCTGTCTGTAAAGGAGTTTGTACGTTCTCCCCGTGTCTGAGTGGGTTTCCTCCGGGTGCTCCGGTTTCCTCCCACATTCCAAAGGCATACAGGTTAGGAAGTTGTGGGCATGCTATGTTGGCGCCGGAAGCGTAGCAACACTTGCGGGCTGCCCCCAGAACACTCTACGCAAAAGATGCATTTCACTGCGTGTTTTGACGTACATCTTAGCACACAGCAAGCCTCCAGAAACAGGACTGTTACAAACCTGTCTTAGTGATGTTGATTGAGGGATAAATCCCCAAGGCACTGGGAACAACTCCTGCTCTCTGAAATAGAGCCATAGCAATGGAGGCAGAGTCTTAGTTTATTATTTGTTCTGACAAACATCAGCCGTGACAACAAAGCATTTCAACAGCACTGAACTGGTAGAATCAGCCTATAGTTTTGTGTTCCAAGTCCCTGGAGTGGGATTTGAACCCAGAACCTCTGACTCAGAGGTGAAAGTGCAACCCACCGAGTCAGATGCTACTAGTTAGAATGAATGAGTGAGTCACAGTGTAACAGAATTGCTAGTTGCCTCCCCTTGTCTGCCAGCTGAAGGTCTCCTGGACCAGACTTGGCACATTTTCCTTCAGATCAAGAATCAACACAAACTCTGGAAACAGCCACTGACTTTCCTACAGCATCTCAGTTCTACCACACAACAGATTAAGAAACCATTTCCAAGTCTTCACGAGAGCAACACACAAAATGCTGGAGGAACTCAGTAGGTCAGGCAGCATCTATGGAGGGAAATGGACAGTCGACGTTTCGGGTCGAGACCCTTCATCTGGACTGGAAAGAAAGAGGGGAGGTAAAAAGGTGGGGGGGAAGGGGTGGAGCAAGAGCTGGTGGGTGATAGGTGGATCCAGGTGAGGGGGGTGACGGGCAGGTGAGGGAGGGTATGAGTGGGATGATGTAAGAAGCTGGCAGGTGATAGGTGGAAGTAACAAAGGACTGAAGGAGATGAAATCTGATAGGAGAGGACAGTGGACCATGGAATAAAGGGAAGGGGGTGGGGAGGGGAACCAGAGGGAGTGATGGGCAGATCGAGAGAGCAGGGGAGGGGAAAGAGAATGGATGATGGCGCCAGTGGATAAGGGAAAAAAGGGGACAGAGGGGAGTTACCAGAAGTTAGACAAATCGATGTTCATGCCATCAGGTTGGAGACCCAAGGTGAAATATGAGGTGCTGTTCCTTTAATCTGCATCTTGTCTCAACTTGGCAGTAGAGGAGGCCGTGGACAGGCAGGTCAGTGTGGGAATGAGAAATGGAATTAAAATGGCTGGCCACCAGGAGATCCTGGCTGGTCCGGCAGATGGAGCGAAGCGATCCTCCAAACTGCATTTGGTCTCACCAATGCAGAGGAGGCCGCACCGGGAGCACCGGATGCAATAAATGACACTGATGGATTCACGTGTGAAGGACTGCCTCACCTGGAAGGACTGTTTAGTGCCCTGGATGGTGGTGAGGGAGGAGGTGTAGGGGCAGGTGCAACACTTAGTGTGGTTGCAGGGATAAGTGCCTGTAGGGGGATCGGTGAGGAGGGATGAGCGGACAAGGGAGTCACAGAGAGAGCCATCCCTGCAGAGAAGAGAGGGAAGGGGAAGATGGAAGACGTGCCTGGTGGTGGGATCCCGCTAGAGATGGCGGAAATTGCGGAGAATGATAGGTTGGATGCATAGGCTCATGGGGTGGTAGGTGAGGACAAGGGGAACTCTTATCCCTGCTATGTTGGGGAGGGGGATGGGGCAAGGGCAGATAGATGGGAATTGGAGATGTGGGTGAGGGCTGCATCATAGCAGTTTGGGGGGAACCACATTTCTGAAGAAAAAGATGACACTTCGGATATCCTGGAGTGGAAAGCTTTCTCACGAGAACAGATGCAGTGGAGACAGAGGAACAGAGAAAAAGGAATTGCATCCTTGCAAGTGAGAGGGTGGGAAGAGGTAGAGTCAACATAACTGTGAGAGTCAGTGGGTGAGTGGGATTGTAGAAGGTGTCAGTGGATAATTAGTCTCCCGAGATGGAAACAGAGAGATCAAGAAAGGGGAGAGAGGTGTCGGAGATAGACCAATGCTGATTCACTGTTGCCCCTAAGAAGTCTCCGCTGATACCAATCAACATGCATCACGACAACAACCCTTAGTGTAGTAATTTGTCTGGAGCTGATATTTCTAACATATTTGATCCTGAGCTGTTGAAGAGATATGAGACAGCTTCAAAGCCACTTTATTGTCACATGCACAAGTGTACATATGCAAGTGCAATGAAAACCTTACTTGCAGCAGCATCACAGGCACATAGTATCAGATAAGCAGCATTCACAAGAAAAACAAAGATGAAACAGAAATTATACACAATTTTTACAAGAAAGAATACAATTCAGCCTGTGCTGCTCAGGCTGAAAACATTCATGAGGTAAGTTCAAAGCTGATTAAGGAGAGGACTCTGTTCATTGTTTAGGAAATGGATTTGGGATATTTGAAAAGAGAAACAAAAAAAATCATGCAACCAAATACAGTTGAGGATCATAATCTAATTGAAATGAAAATATGTGGACACACACACAAATACATTTAAATTATGTCAAGAAAGAGAGCTGGCAACATTCTCGGGAAGATTTTCAGAGAAGATTTACTGGATGAATACTTTGAATGGGTAGGAGAAATGGTTAAGTGAATGGTGATTGAAGCATACAAGATCCAAAGGAGTCTTGAGACAGGGTGGACGTGGAGAGGATGTTTATTCTTGTGAGAGGCTTAAGAACTAGGTGTCATAGTTTAAAAATTAGGAGGGTACCCATATTAAATGGAGATGAGGTAAATATCAGCAGCAACTTGCCCTGGTCCAGCCATGTAGACACTATGGCCAGGATAGCACACCAGTGCCTCTACTTCTTCAGACAGCTAAGGAAATTTGGCAAGCCTCCGATTATCCGCAACCATTTTCATAGATGCAGCATCGAAAGCATCCTATCCAGATACTACAACTCCCCTCCATGGAGCCTGTCTACATTTCTCACTGTCTCTGTAAAGCAGCCAACATAATCAGACCCCAGCCACCCTGGATATTCTCTCTTCTTCCCCTCCAAATGGGGAGAAAATATAAAACCCTGAAAGCACATACCACCAGCTCCTATCCCGCTGTTATAAGACTATTGAACAGTTTCCTAGTATAATAAGGTGGACTCTTGACCTCACAATCTACCTCGTTATGGCCTTGCACCTTATTGTCTGCCTGCACTGCACTTCCTCTGTAACTGTAACACTATATTCTGCATTCTGTTATTGCTTCCCCTTGTACGACCTCAAAGCACTGTTGTAATGAAATGAGCTGTATGGATGGCATGCAAAACAAACTTTTTCACTGTACCTCGGTACATGTGTCAATAATAAACCGATTTACCAAATGCATCACAGCTTTGTATGGTAACTGCAAGAAACTGCAGAGAGTTGTGAACACAGCCCAGTCCATCATGAAAACCAACCTCTCCTCCATTGACTCTGTCTATATTTCCCATGCCTTGGGAAAGCAGACAACATAATCAAAGACCTCTCCCACTGCAGCCATTCTCTCTTCTCCCCCCTTCAATCAGGTAGAAGATACAAAAGCTTGAGAACATGTACCACCCAGCCCAAGAACAGCTTCCATTGCATTGTTCTAAGACCCTTGAATGGACCTCTCAGACGCTTAAGAACTCTTGATCTCTCAATCTACCTTGTCATGGCCCTTGCACTTTATTGAACTACCTGCACTGTACTTTGTAATTGGAGCACTATGTTCTGCATTCTGTTATTGTTTTCCTTTTGTACTACCTCAGTGTACTTTTGTATGGAATGATCTGTCTGGATGGCACACGAGCAAAAGCTTTTCCCTGTATCTTGGTACATGTGACAATAATAAATTAATTAAATCTCTCAGAGGGATGTGAATCCTTCGATTTCTCTTCCTTGAAGGGACGGAAGCAGAATATTTTGGAAGCAAAGATAGATTCTTGATAAGGAGGAAAGACGCATGTTGAGGTTATAATCAAATCAGTTATGATACTACTTGGTGGAACAGTCTCAGGTGGCTCAGAGGCCTACACCTGCTCTTAAGTTGTATATTTATTTAATACGTTGGGGGCCAAGAATAACTCATAGCTGGTAATTATTACCCTTGGGATGGATACCACTAATTAGGAGCATGAGATGAATTATTTGTTAAACAGCTATTTTCAATAATTGCAGTTATATTATTCAAATAAATAGTCTTTTTTTGAGTTACTATCCACAGCAAAATCTTTGAAGATCTATTCACTTTTGCCAAAATCAATATGATGTCGGTCTGGTTGCAAAACTTGTCGAATATGATTTTTGACATCAAATCTGGTTTCATCAAGATAGAAGAGACCAAATGTAGTTTTGCTGAAACTGCACACATGAGCTGTGACCCCTGTGGTGATGTATGATTGCCACCAAGTAAGTAATATTCCAATAGCTCTCCACTCTGTCTGGGACGGTCTCTGTGACATGATAATATTAAGACCTCCAGCTGAACAATTGCCATGCACCAATTCTCTGGAACATCAATAAACCTGAAAATAATAACTGAGAGCTTTTAAAAGCATCAAGACACTTATCAATCCTTGAGAGGTCAACAGCTTAGAGTAACAGAGCATGGCAAAAGGCCCTTTGGCCCAACATGTTCATGCCAACCCAAGGTGCCCACTTAAGCTCATCCCATTTGCCAGTGTTTGGCCCATATCCCTCTGAACCTTCCCTATCTGTCTACTCATCCAAATGTCTCTTGAATGTCATTATTTAATGAGTCCTATTCAATGGGTCCAAAAGAGTCGAAGTTAACGCAACAAGAACCTTGAGCCCTCCTTGTTGTTGATGTGCTGTCCCTACAACGTCCTCCACAATCACAAGAAGGGCAATGAGACAATCATTGTACTCCACCAACTCAACATCCTTGCCATTGAGATCCTAATTACGTGTGCATGCTCTGGACCAGGTCCCCAAAACAGACACTATTCCAAAATCTGTCATTAAACAGAGGAAAAGCTTCAAGGACATGCTCAAGTATCTGTGGAAAAACAATTGGACATCCCCATTGATTCCCTTCCTCGTAACTGCTGAAAATGAAGGAAGAGTTTTCGGGTTACGTCGGATTGATCATCCCAACACTGCAGTTGTTTCTTTAGCTGCCAAGGCCGTAAGCTATGGTTTCCTTTGTAAATCTGTATATCCCGCAACAATCTCCAGTTAGAGCAGCCCAGTTTAATAACTGCAGTGCATATTATAGATGCTACACACTGGACCCACAGTGCATTGATGGTGGAGGAAGGATGAATGATTGCGATGTTGCATGGGATATCAATCAAACATTGTCCTGGATGACGTTGAGCTTTTAGAGTGTTGTTGGAGATGGACTCGTGCAAGCAGGTGGAGAGTTTTCCGTCACACTCCTGACCTTATAGATAATGGAAGGACTTTGACTGTCAGAAAGTGAGTCACTCACAGCAGGAGCCGATCTGTATTTATGCGTCTGGTCCAGTTGAGATTATGGTCAATAAGTCAAATGTAGGATGTGGTTGGTAGGAAACACAAAAAATGATTATGCCATTAAATGTCAAGGGTTACTGGTTCCTGCAAATGGTCATTATCTGCCACTTTTGTGGTGTGAATATAACTTGCCACGAACATAAGATATCTTTATTAGTCACATATACGTACATCAAAACACACAGTGAAATGTATCTTTTGCGTAGAGTGTTCTGGGGGCAGCCCACAGGTGTCGCCACGCTTCCGGCGCCAACATAGCATGCCCACAACTTCCTAACCCATATGTCTTTGGAACGTGGGAGGAAACCAGACCACCCGGAGGAAACCCACGCAGACACAGGGAGAACGTACAAACTCCTTACAGACAGCAGCGGGAATTGAACCTGGGTCGCTGGCGCTGTAATAGCGTTATGCTAACTGCTACCCACTAATCAGCCCATGTCTGAATGTTGTCTGGTCCTGCAGTATGCAGGCATGGGCTGCTTCGTTTTCTGTTGAGAATGGAATCAAACGTTGTGCAATCATCAGTGAACATCCCCACTCCTGACCGAATAATGGAAAAGGACGTTGATCAAGCAGCTGAAGCTGGGACTAGATCTCTAATTTGAAGAACTCCAGCAATGAAGAATCAGACATTTAAGAATATAGGGGGTAAGTTCAAGGGAGATGTGCAGGGCAAGTTTTTTTGCACAGAGTGTTGTGGGTGCCTGGAATGTGCTGCCAGGGGTGGTGGTGGAGGCAGATACGAGAGAGGTGTTTAAGAGGCTCTTAGATAGGCACATGAATGTGCAGAGAATGGAGGGATAGGAATACAAGATAAGATTTCTTCATTAGTCGCACGTACATCGAAACACAGAGTGAAATGCATCTATTGCGTAGAGTGTTCTGGGGCAGCCCGCAAGTGTCGCCACGCTTCCAGCGCCAACATAGCATGCCCACAACATCCTAACCCGTACGTCTGTGGGAGGAAACTGGAGCACAGGGGAGAAACCCACGCAGACACGGGGAGAACGTACAAAATCCTTACAGACAGCAGCCGGAATTGGACCCGGGTCGCTGGCGTTGTAAAGCATTACGCTAACCGCTACACTACCGTGCCTGCCCACGTACTGAGAATATGTGTCGGCAGAAGGGATTAGTTTGGTTAGGCATTCAATTAGTAGTTTAATTAGTTTGGCACAATATTGTGACCTGTTTCTGTGCTGTACTGTTCCATGCTCTCTGTTTAGTGACTGGCTTCATTGACCTCCAACAACCACAACCACATCTTACTCTTCAGCCTCTTGAGGTTCTTCCCCTTAGCTCTACCAAGCTTCCTTGATGTCACACTTTGTTAAATGTTTTAGAAGTCAAGGGCAATAATTTTTGCCTCATTTTCCAAAGCTTGAACTTCCACGCTGCCGACACACTGAACCTTTGCTCCACCTTCTTTTTCTGTACGAAATGCTTTAGCATGGAGGAAGTTAAAGACACAATTTCACTTAGCTGAGAAGTGGAATCCCTGTGCTAAATCCTCAATCTAAGAAAAGTGTCACGAGTGCATTTAGTGGGTCACTAGACCCGGTCATCTCCTGTGTTTGCCTTGCAGGCAAGCCACCTGTGATTTTCTGACATTTGCAGACTCTCTGCAGTTACAGTTGTAGAGTGCTTCTTCATTAAATTTACATTGATGGTTTCCATTCACGAAGATGGCCGAGACTCATTTGCAACTTTTATGACTTCATTCAGCGCTCTGGAATAAAAAATTGTATTTTATGACAGGATAATGAGTCTCGGGCTGTTTAGCAAACTCGTTATGCATTAACCATGGTTTTTGCTTAACGGTGATTCATCATCATTCTTTCCTGACACCCTTCATCTCTTCTTTAAAGGGGCAGGTAGGACTTCATCAGAGCCATTTCCTTCTTTCCAGGCACATTTTTCAGAACTTCAAACTGGAGCGAGTAGGAAGTCAAAGGTGTATTGGAAGGTCATCAACTCGGTGAAAGACGCCCTTTGGTCTGCCCGAAACTTGTTGGTCGCCCGGCACAGTGAGATGTCCGTAGGGGAATGCTGCCGACTGGCGCATTCCAGGCTGCAGGAGTACGTGCCGAGGGACGCACTGAAGCTGGGTGCAGCCAACGCGAGGGCTCGCTGGGGAAGGACGACAGTTTAGGGTTCTTCTGCCACTGGAGAGGGAGGGGCAGCGTCAGGCGAGAAAGCCCCTTAACTATTGTAAATACAGGATTGGGGTAGCACCCCAGGGAGCCACACATGGTATCGATGATGTGGTTTTTATATAAAAAGGTAACGCTAATGATTGATCCGTACACGAATGTAAAGGTTTGCACTGTTTTATTGTTGTATATAGAGTGTTTTTTATGATGAATAAAGTTTATTTTGGAATAAAAAAAAGTCAAAGATGTATTCACAGTAGCGTAACGGTTAGCTTAACGCTATTACAGTGCCAGCAACCCTGGTTCGATTCCGGCCACTGTTTGCAAGGAGTTTGCACATCCTCCCCATGACTGCGTGGATTTCCTCCAGGTGCTCTGGTTTCCTCACACATTCCAAAGACGTACGGGTTCGGAAGTTGCGGCGCTTGCGGGCTGCCCCCAGAACATTCTACGCAAAAGATGCATTTCACTGTGTGTTTCAATGTACGTGTGACAAATAAAGAAACCTTAATCTTAGTTTCAAGGTTAAACACCAAATCCTTCAGCAGTCTGGGACTCTTGCCACACCGATCACCACTGTAAATGTCCTCCACTGAAACAATGTGGCTTAATGGGCCAATATTCTTAATTGCAAAGTTGTCAGCACTGACATCTCATAGTTCATCAGTCTGCAAACCTACCAGGCTGTTAGTTTCCCACACTGCCTGTCCAATAGGATGCAGTTTCTCCTGCGTCCCTCTCTCTGAGAAAGTAGATCCTGGCATGTCAGCCTTGCCTTCTCCAAACTTAGCAGGAGGGACGGTTTTATCCAATAATTTGAATCATAACCTGATCATGAAAAGGAAGAAGAATTGTGAGAGATGTGAAGTTCTGCGCTCAGAATTTCTGAGCAAAGAAAGAGGCCAATGTGTCTGTGCTGGCTCTTTGAAATAGGCATTCAATTCATCTGGGTCCCATTCCTCTCCCCCCACACCCCTCCAAAAGATTTTCTCCTCAAGTATTAATCCAATTCGGTTCTTGCCATGTTATTGAATCTGCTACCAACGCTCTCTGAGATAATACATTCCTGATCACAGCCAATCAAGTGCTTGCATCTGCTGACTGTATTCATTATAGCATGCAAGGTAATTGGTTAATTGTCCCATCAATCAAGCTTTCACTGCTGCAAGTGATTCCGATGATCTTATACACATAAATTATAGATAATTACCCTCCACTTACTGCAGTTTCCAGGAAATATTACCCCACTATTATCAGGAGAAGTTGCCATAGTTTCCCTTCCTCTGCTCTTCAGATAAATGATTTTTAAGTATCACTCCTCAAACTCTTTTGTAAAATATGTACTGTTAAGTTTCCAATACAGCTGCCAGATTCTCCACACTCAATCAAAACCCATGATATTTTGGAATATCGGTAGGATGTAAGATAAGATTTCTTTATTGGTCACATGTACATCGAAACACACAGTGAAGTGCATCTTTTTGCGTAGAGTGTTCTGGGGGCAGCCCGCAAGTGTCACCAACGCTTCCGGTGCCAACATAGCACGCCCACAACTTCCTAACCTGTACGTCTTTGGAATGTGGGAGGAAACCGGAGCACCCGGAGGAAACCTACGCAGTCACGGGGAGAACGTACAAACTCCTTACAGACAGCGGCTGGAATTGAACCCGGGTTGTTGGCAGTGTAATAGCGTTATGCTAATCGCTACACTATTGTGCCGTAAATGAAGACTATTTAGAAACTTGTTTATACTGATTACCTTGAATGAGACCATGAATAGCTCAAGTCAAGTGAAGAATAAGAATTTCATCTTCACTGTATTTAGCATGTCAAACTCCTTCAGAACCAGATTGTTTCAATGAGATCAGCTCTCATTCCCTCTGGAGAGTTTCCTTAGTGTTGGTTTACTAGTGTTATCGCAGCTATGGGGAGCTGGTGGACACGTCTGTGGTTTAACGTTTCATTCAAACGCGAGAGCTTCATGGAGTGAAATGTTCTCTCTGTACTCTACTGGACCATCTGTCTTCACAGATGGATGTCAAACAAGGAATGGTACTACTTTTGAATAAGATCACAACAGTTTTCTATTCACATTATCGCTCAGAGCCATTGAGTCATACAGCAGAAAAACAGGCCCTTTCGCCCATCAATCCCATACCAGCCATTAAGCACCTAACTACAATATCCCACTTCTTTTATTGTCCCCCTCGTTCTTATCAATATCCACCCAGATTCTACCACTCATCCACTACTTTGTTAGGAGTTGAGGAGATTTGGTATGTCACCAAAGGCTCTTACAAATTTCTCTAGATGTGTGATGGAGAGCATTCTGACTGGTTGCATCACCGCCTGGTATGGAGGCTCCAGTGCACAGGATCGCAAGAGGCTGCAGAGGGTTGTAGACTCAGCCAGCTCCATCACGGGCACAACCCTCCCCACCATCGAGGACATCTTCAAGAGGCGGGACCTCAAGAAGGCGGCATCCATCACTGAGGACCTTCACCACCCGGGATATGCCCTCTTCTCGTTACCACCATCAGGGAGGAGGTACAGGAGCCTGAAGACCCACACTCAATGATTCAGGAACAACTTCTTCCCCTCTGCCATCAGATTTCTGAACAATCCATGAACACTACCTCGTTATACCTTTGTCTTGCACTACTTATTTATTTTTGCAATTTATAGATTTTTATGTCTTTACACTGTACTGCTGCCACAAAGCAATAAGTTTCATATCACATGTCAGTGATAACAAATCTGATTCTGATCCACATACTAGGGACAATTTACAGCAGCCAATTAACCTACCATCCTGCATGTCTTTGGGATTCGGAAGGAAAAAAGAGCACCCTGGTCATTGGGTGAACTTGTAAACTCCATACGGACAGCACTGGGGGTCAGGGCTAAACCTGGGTCGCTGGAGCAGTGAGGCAGCAGCCTACAGTTGTACCACTGTGATGCCTTTTATTGCCTTCTATGGGAATGTTTCGGGTCAAGACCGTTCATCAGGACTGGAATGAAAGAGGGGAGGTAGCCAGAATAAAATGGTGAAGGGAAGGGGTGGAGCAAGAGCTGGCAGGCGATTGGTGGATCCAGGTGAGGGGGGAGGTGTGACAGGCAGATGAGGGCGGGAATGATGCTGGGAGGTGAAAGGTGGGAATGACTGAAGTTCCTGGTGTGTACGGATGCGAGTGGAGAGCGGCCCTGCTCTTCACTACAGAACTGCTTCCTCATCGTGTTTCTGCTTGGCTGTGTTCTGCCAGTGTCTGATAAACGGGCCCAGCACAGCCACCTGCAACCTGCAGCAGGCCTGCCAATTTTCAAAGGTAGCACACAGATCCGGATGCTTATTTTTAACCTGATGTCTCAGGAACTGGAGATAAGGGTCTAAAATATTAAAATAGCAGCTGTGAAGGTTAAAGAATGAAATACATTTCCAAATCAAAACCAGACTCATGCTTTAGCCATTTGACCTTTATTTTCGGCCCTTGTTGCCAGGGCCTCCTTATATTGGTGGCACGGTGGTGTGGCGGTTAGCGTAACGCTATCACAGCGCCAGCGACCCGGGTTCAATTCCTGCCACTGTCTGTAAGGAACGTGTATGTTCTCCCCGTGTCTGCATGGGTTTCCTCCGGGTGCTCCGATTTCCTCCCACATTCCGAAGACGTACAGATTAGGAGCCGTGGGCATGCTATGTTGGCGCCAGAAGAGTGGCGACACTTGCGGGCTGCCCCCAGCACATTCTCAGTAACGCAGAAAGATGCATTCCACCATGTGTTTTGATGTATATTTTCATGATCAAAACATCAATTGAGTCCAATCAGACTAAGCAAAGCATCACCGCCATGAATATTCAACCTCTCCAGCTGTCCAAACTGATACCAGCTCCTGAATACATGTGCTCATGCAGTCTGACACTCTCCCTTTCCTTTACAAGATTATTTGGTGGCCACAGCTCCTCAGCAATGCAAAGATTCCAAACAAGGTCATCATGCAGCTAGAACAAATCATTTTCTGAAATTCCTTAACAATATATAACTTTCCCTTATCCGTTACACAAGAACACAAGAAAATAGGAACGGTGGTGTTCCACCAATCCCCTCAAGCTGTTCTACACTGATCTGTGGTCTTCTTCTTTGCCAGTTCCCCCAAACTCTCAATTCTTCAATCTTTCAAATATTTATCTATCTCCACCTTAAATAGATCAAATGATGTTGCCTCCACTGCCCTCGGGGGCAGAGAATTCCAAAGATTTACCACCGTCTGAGAGAAGAAAGTTCTCCAGTAGGCCTACAAAGCAAACTTAGTACAAAACTTGAGCATTTTAGAAATCAGGCAACATTGATCTTAATTTCCAACTTATTCTCATGGCACTAAATATCAATAAAAAAAAAACTACATCCATGAATTGAAACAATTCTGGCAAAAGTTAGTAATGAACCAGGTTTCAACAAACAATTGAGTACTGTTACAAGCTAAAATGGTTTCAGGTCTGACTCTGAAAGCAAAGTGTCCTCACGGTGTACTCATTTATCATCCACTATTTATAGTTGAACATCAAACTTTAGAAATCTTATTTGAAAAGCACTGACTCTTGCAGACTCAGTGCACTTGAAACATTTCTAGAGCAGAATGAATTCAGATCAAATGCTTTGAAGATCATAACCGTTCTGCATTGACCGCTGTTGACTTTTATTCCGATTTACAAAGAAACAGCCTCCCAAATCTAATCCGTGGAGGTTGACATTACTCTGATCAAAACATGTGTTTGGTTGAATAAATCACTGTGGACTACCTCTCCCCGCCATGCTTAAAAGGTAGAGGAGAGCATTTCCTGGGAGTCATCCTTACGTTTCCACAACTTCTTTCATGTTGTGAATTGACTCAGGTTACATCACCAATGTCTTCAGCCAAGAGAGGTGAAGAAAAGCTTGGACAATGAGATAGGATTAATGGAATGACTTCAAGGAAGAGAGAGAGGCAGAGAGGAAGGAAATGTCAGAAGAACCAGGCCTCTGATAATCGAGCAATGATAATTAAAATGCTCTGGCAGCTGTGAGATTTGTGTGGCTGACACAGTGAGTCCATGTTAAGAACAATCATCAAAGTACAAAACCATAAGATATTGGAGCAGAATTAGGCCATTCGGCCCATCAAATCTGCTCTGCCATTCAATCATGGCTGATTCTTTGTCAACCCCATTCTCCTATCTTCTCCTCATAACCCTTAACACTCTGACCAATCAAAAACCTATCAATCTTCGCCTTAAATACACTCAATAACCTGGCCTCCACAACCTTCCATGGTAATGAATTTCACAGATTCACCACCATCTGGCTAAGAAATTCCTCCTCATCTCAGTTTTAAAGGGACATCCCTTTATTCTGAGCCTGTGCCCTTGGATCCTAGACTCTCCTACTAATGGAAACATCCTCCCTATGTCCACTCTACCCAGGATTTTCATTATCCAGTAGGTTTCAATCAGATTCCCCCTCATCCTTCTGAATTCCATCAAACACAGGCCTAGAGACATCAAACACTTCTCAAACATCGAGCCTTTCATTCCTTGGATTATTTTTTGTGAAAACAGAACCAAACAGCTACATAAATCGACAAAGATCTGAGTTTTCTCTGCTCTATCACAGTCACCAACTGTAGCTTGGATCTGAATTAAGAAAAATTTATGTTTCCTCTTTTACACAAGGAAAATTTGTCAGACATCTGAGTTTCTGAATTAATTAAGAAAACTGAACTGCTTCATTGTCTTGGTGACAAAGTGAAACCTGAACAAAAATCCTACTGATCAGTAACTGGAAAACACCTGCTGACTAGCAAGCGGAGATCCCATGACTGCAGTCAGGGAATTTGCAGATGTAAATTTAATGCTTCAGAGTCATAGAGCCATAGAGCAGAGAAACAGGCCCTTCGGCCCATTGAGTCCGTGCCAACCATTAGAGCCGATCAACATTCCGATCAACTCTCCCCAGCTTTTACGACTCTAAAACTTTATTTATGTAGCACGGTAACAGGCCCTTCCTGCCCAACGAGCCTGCGCCGCCCAATTACACTCATGTAACGTTCTAACCCGCATGCCTTTGGAATGTGGAAGGAAATCACCCAGAGGAAACCCACACAGACACAGGGAGAACGTAGAAACTCCTTACAGATGGCGGTGAGAATTGAACCCTGATCACTGGCGCTGTAATAGTGTTACGCTAACTGCTATGCTACCGTGCTGCCGGCTATGTTCACCAACACGCTCGGGGTAATTTACACTGGCCAATTAACCTATCAATCTGCATGTCTATGGGAGGAAACCAGAGGGTCCGGGAGAAGCATTTGTGGCTGGAGGGAGAATGAGCAAACTTCACACAGATAGCACTGGAGGTCAGGATTGAATCCCAAGCACAGGAGCTGTGAGACAACAGTTCAACCAGCTGCCTCCCAACATTTTTCTCATTATTAGTACACAATGTATACAATATATAAGCAAGAAATGGAAGCAGGGACTCAACATGATTTCTATTCATGAGGTTACACTACCCTTCCCACCAGAGCCTCAAAACAAATCATTAATTTCAACACTTCAATACATTCAAATAGATATTGGTAATGTCAGTTATCAATTTATGATTATCTTGCACCTTATTCTGACCTGAAATTCCTGATCTATCAATCTACCTCATCATGGCCCTCGCATTTTATTTATCTACCTGCACTGTACTTTCTCTGTAGCTGCTACACTATATTCTGCATTCTGTTTTCTATCACAACTCGATGTGATTACGTGTGCTACGATCTGCCTGGATGGCACAAAGACAAGGGTTTTTCACTGTATCTCGGTACACGTACCAATAATAAACCAACTTCTACTCATGTAAACATTGTAATTTATTGACAAACCACATTTTTTTCTTTCCTCAAGGGATTCTGCAATCAAACTGTTAATTCAAGTTCAGATCAAGTCCAAAATCTTTAGTCTGGGTTAATGACGTTAATATCAATTTACTTCCCCTTCACAGTTGAGTTCAGGAGCACTTTCCAGTGAATTCCCTTGATGAAGTCAAGTGCATTCATTATTTCAACTAAAGAACTCAATGATGTGAAGGAAATGAGCAGTTATAAATATGAAATTTAGCAGGTCTCAGTTATGTATCTTTAATCTTCTTTTAATCCCTGTGAAATGCCAAAATGATACAGTAAGAAAGGCATCTAGTACCTTTTACGTCTCATTCACAATTTCCCAAAGAAATTTACAGCCAATCAGGTGTGGTCACTCATATGATCTCAGAAACATGCCAGCCAAACAGAAAGATCCCACAATGAAACTGATCAGACTATCTGCTTTAGTATTATTGGCTGAGATTAAAATATTGGCCAAGACACTGGGAAGATATCTTCACAACCATGGAATACTTGCTTTCGTTAGTCGAGGTATTGAGTATAAGAGTCAAGAAGTTATGATGCTTCTCCATAGAACTCTGGTTAGGCCGCATTTAGCATATCGTGTGCAATTCCAGTCACCTCACTACAGGAAGGATGTTGAGGCTTTAGAGAGGGTGCAGAGGAGGTTTACTAGCATGCTGCCTGGATTAGAGGGCATGTGCTATCAGGAGAGGCTGGACAAACTTGGGCTCTTTTCTCTGGAGTGGCAGAGGCTGAGGGGTGATCTGTTGGAAGTGTGTAAAATTATGAGGGGCATAGATAGGGTGGACAAGCAATATCTTTTTCCATTATTGAGCGATCCAGTACCAGAGGGCATGCACTTAAAGTGAGAGAGGGTAGGTTCAGAAGAGACGTGAGGGGTACGTTTTTTTTTACTGAGAGAGTGGTGGATGCCTGGAATGCGTTGCCTGATAGGGTGGTGGAGGCAAATTCATTGGGGGCTTTTCAGAGGGGCTTGGATGGGCACATGAATGAGAGGAAAATGGAGGAATATGGGCATTCTGTAGGTAGGAGGGATTAGCTATGTCGGCACAACATTGTGGGCTGAAGGGCCTGTTCTGTGCAGTACTGTTCTATGTTCTATACCAGGGGAAGGTGTTCATCCACGTGAGAAAGCAAACAAGGCCATTATTTAACATCTCATCTAATGATGACATTGTGATTCAGTTGGTAGCTCTGTTACCCCAGTACATCGAGACCCCACTCCTGAGACCCAGAGTGCAGCACTGTCGGAGATGGTGTCTTTTGTGTAAGGCATTAATTAAGATCACAGGTGAAATTTAAATGATGTAAGATCCCACTACATTTGTCTTCAAAAAGAGGAACATTGTTTTCCCAGCATCGAGATCAATATTTAACTTTCAACCAATGCTACTAAAACTGAGGGAATGTGGGCATTATTATTGTTGCTTGTGGGAACTTGTAGTACAAATGGACCACATTACGACCTTCATTACAACACTAACCAAGATTCAAATAGTTACTTCCTTGGCTATAAAGTGATCTGGGATGTATGCAATATTGAGAAAGTCATTTGGAAGTGACAACATTAAGTTTCAAGCACATATTATACTCAAAGCTCCTCAGAACATTTTTACACAAAATCTTGAATAACTTTCTTTGAAGAACTGTTTTCAGAGTATGGTCACAATGGTAATATGATTGCCAATATGAAGTCGCTGGTGTTGTATGCAGTTCAAAAGAGAGAATGCTTCAGCTGCCAGTACACGCTGTTAACAAGATCTCCTGCTCAACAGCCTGTTCTAAAAACATAGCTCGGTAAAATTGGGAGCTGTCATCCTGACATAACAGCATGTCATCAGATGGTTAAAATGCCACTTGATCAGACCTGCTCACTCACTCCAATTGCACTTAAGATGATGGGTATAGTTGAACTATGATGAACTTCCTTGAGACTTTTGAACTTGTCACAATGATTGTACAATAAAATTTCAGGTAATGCTCTTAACCTTGCTGCATCGCATTTTGTCAAAGCAATATCACAGACAAATGTCACCAAAGTACTTGGAGGAAATAGCTGAACAATTTCCTTTCCGAATATCCTGTGCCTCAAGTTAATTGACAGGTGGAAGAAATATAATTGTTCAAATCACCTGGTCTAAGGGAACAATGGTGGTGAAGTACCTCAGAAGACTTCACTTCAGCTCTCATTTCCAGGCTAAAGAAATTGAGCATGTTCCCATTGACCCTCACCAATTTTTATCGATGCACCAGAGAAAGCATCCTATCTCTATGCGTCACGGCTTGGTATGACAATTGCTCTGCCCAAGACCGCAAGGAACTGCAGAGTTCTGGACACAGCTCAGCACATCATGGAAACCAGCCTCCCCTCTGTGGACTCTGTCTACACTTCTCGCTCCCTCGGTAAAGCATCCACCCCAGACATTCTCTCTTCTCCCCCCCCCCCCCCCAAAGGGCAAAAGATATGAAAGCACGCACCACCAGGCTCGAGGACAGTTTCTGTCCACCACTATTCTAAGACTATTGAACGGTCCCCTTGTATGATCAGATGGACTCTTAACCTCACAATCTACCTCGTCATGGCCTGGCACCTTATTGTCTGCCTGCACTTACTCTGTAACTGTAACACTATACTCTGCAGTCTGTTATTGCTTTTCCCTTGTACTTCCTCAATGAACTGATGTGATGAAATGATCTGTATTGGTGGCATACAAAACAAAAGTTTTTCACTGTACCTTGGTACACGTGACAATAATAATCCAATCTACCCATATGAAATCAGGATAAAGTCAAAGACTTCACTCCACCAATTGTAAGGGTCTTTAGTAAACAATGTTGGATACAGGTTCACAACACAGAGCTACCTGTACCTCAGCACTAACATGTGGCAATTCCGCTCAGGAGCTATCGGGATGCCTGGTGGTTACAGCATTGTACAAGCAACTTTGGGCCCCGAGTTCAAATCCCACAAATGTTAAGTCATAAAATCAAATTCAAGAATTGGGGTCTAGCTCTAAAAAAATGTCAGATTATCTCATAAATCTATTTACATCACCAATGACATTCATGGAGAGTTCATGCCTACACAGTCAAGTTCACTATTCACATATTGCACGGTCAGAATCTCAACACCCTTCAAGTAAATTGGAGTGAGTAATGATAGAAAGTTGGGACTGTGGTCTTTGTGATGGGAAGGGTCAGGAAAGCACAACTGAGGTCCTGGGTAGTCTGATTCAGAAGACACAAAGGGCTGAAAGTGTTGGATGCTGAAGTTGAAGACGCCAGTCATCAAACAGAAAGGTTAACAGATTTTCCCTCTCCACAGATTCTGCCGACCTGCTGTATAATTGCAGCCAATTTCTGTTTTTTATTTCAAATTTACGGCAACATAGGTTCCGCACTGGTTTCCCTGACCCTTTTTGGATTTTCCATGCAGTGCATGTAAAGTATTTCTCTGTTGCTCCTGAATAATTGGAAGAATGACTTCTAAATTATTTAGTGTTAGTGATGTCTGCCTTTCATTCTGATGACAATGCTCAATCCTTGGTGCCTAGGATGGACTCTAATTGTGTCTTCATATCTGAAGACAACAAACGTGTTCACCCAAAAAAGTAGAATCTTAAAACTTATTAGGAAACGTCATTAACTTTGCCAGTTTCCACCTCGTTCTCAGTAACACGTGGCCCATACCCAACTCTTTCCTTTCTTGACATCTCTGTCTCCTGCAGACACAATTGCCACAAACATCTGTATCTCACAAACGTAAAGTAACTGTATTGAAAGGTCACCATTTTAAGTATCTATTTCAACCTGTGGAATCCAAACCCAATAAACTCTTCATTCACATTACTTTTCACTGGGCAATCTATTAATACCACAGTGGGAGTGGTGATCAAATGAATGATCAATCTAGATCCCAACTGATGGAATATTCCTCTGTTGCCATTGAAACACAAATTGTATCCTCTGTAGCAGTCAAAAGTAAAATCTCACGTAAAGTCTCAAACAGTTGCCAGAAAAAGCAGTTAGCCTGAGGATCTGGAACATTTTAGAAATCAACAAAAGATTACTATGACAATAAGAAAAAGGGGAACATCGAGCCTGACAGCAAACTAATGAGGATTGTAAAAACAATCAGACTGAGTTCCTCTACAGGTATGTCAAAAGGAAAAGATGAGCAAAGGCAAATGTGAGGCCCCCACAGATAAAGGGTGGAAAAACTTTGCAATTTTCTCTTTGGAGTGCTGCAGGGTTACAATCACTGGCAGATTTTTAGATATTAGAGGAATCAAACGATACATTGATTGGACAGGAAAATAGTGGAGAGGTAGAAAATTGCCCATGATCTTAATGAAAGGCCAATCAGGTTCAAAGAGCTAAATGGCCATCTTCTGCTCCTATTTCTTGTGCACCTATGCAAACAGTAAACTTGAGTGCTGGATTTCTGAGAATGCGGGACAGAATGTGAAGAGGAACCAGTTCACCTTAACCTGTTTCAATGTCCTAGTCTCAACCAAGTGAAGGGGAATGCCAATAAAACCTGTACACAATCACAAAATGTAAAGGACTGATAGTTAACACACTCCATGAGAAAACATCTCTTCTGAAGCTTGCAGCTTCCAGGTGAGATGGGAATGCTGAAATTAAACTGCGCTCCACATTATTCAGAGAGACACAAGAGACTGCAGATGCTGGAATCTGGAGCAAAAAACAATCTGCTGGCAGAACAGGCAGCATCTGTAGTGGGAAATAGACAGTCGACGTTTCAGGTCAAGACCCTTCATTTGGACTGCTTCATCTTCCTTATCTTAAGATAAGATTTCTTTATTAGTCACATGTACATCGAAACACACAGTGAAATGCATCTTTTTTGCGTTGAGTGTTCTGGGGGCTGCCCACAAGTGTCGCCACACTTCCAGCACCAACATAGCATGCCCACAGCTTCCTAACCCGTACGTCTTTGGAATGTGGGAGGAAACCAGAGCACCCGGAGGAAACCCACGGAGACACGGGGAGAACATATGAGCTCCTTATAGACAGTGGCCGGAATTGAACCCGGGTCGCTGGCACTGTAATAGCATTACGCTAACCGCTACACTACTGTGCCTGCCCAGGTATTCTGTGATTTACCCGATTGAATGAACATAAGTGTATGGTTTAAAAAGTCTATAGTGGTGATGGAGTGCATGTTGGAATAATTACACATAATGGGCCACCTGCTGCCAAAAGAGAATAGCTGTATTCCTGAAGAGTAATTTTCATCAGTTTTAGATGGAGAGGGAGTGGTCTTTAATGTTAAACTAAAACATCAAGGAACTCAGTTGATTGGTTTTACATCTGCACTATTTTAACCACCACTGGAGTCTCTGCCAAGTTAAGTCTAAGAGCATTGGGTGCGATCTGGCCAGATACATGCATGCCAGGTGAGATTATTATGCCACTTACAACTCCATTTTGGGTGCGATCTGGCCAGATACATGCATGCCAGGTGAGATTATTACGCCACTTACAACTTCATTTACAAGTTTGCAGATGACGCCACCGTAGTGGGCTGGATCTCACACAGTGACGAGACAGAGTACAAGAAGGAGATAGAGAGCTGATTGGTATGATATCAAGACAACAATCTTTACCACAATGTCAGGAAAATGAAGGAGCTGGTCATTGACTTCAGGAAGCAGGGCGGAGTACATGCCCCTGAGGTGCTGAGGTGGAGATGGTTGAGAGCTTCAAGTTGTTAGGTGTAAATATCGCCAAGAGTTTGTCCTGGTCCAACCACATGGCTGCCTGAACCAAGACCTCATGGATGCCTGAACCAAGAAAGTACACTAGTGCCTTTACTTCCTCAGTAGGCTGAGGAAATTTGGCATGTCCCCGATTACTCTAACCAATTTTTACAGATGCAGCATAGAAAGCATTCAATCCAGACGCATCACAACTTGGTACAGCAACTGCTCTGCCCAAGACCGCAAGGAATTGCACAGATGTGAACACAACCCAGTCCATCACACAAACCAGCCTCCCCTCCATTGAGTCCATCTACACTTCCTGCTGCCTTGGGAACACAGCCGACATAATCAAGGACACCTCCTACCCTGGTCATTCTCTCTTCTTCCCTCTCCTGTCAGGCAGAAGACACAACAGCTTGAGAGCATCTGCCACCAAGCTCAAGGACAGCTTCTATCCCTCTGTTATCAGACCTCTCATACACTAAAAGATGAACTCTCGATCTCCCAATCTACCTCATAGTCCCTGTACTTTATTTGTCTTCTTAGATGAGACTTTCTCTGTAACTGTAACACTATATTCTGCATTCTGGTTTCTTTTTCTTACCTGCATGTAATCATGATCCATCTGGATGGCACACAAACATAAGCTTTTGACCGTATTTTGGTACATGTGATAATAACAAACTAATACCAATACCAAATGCCAATGTCCTTAAATGATTAAAACACTGCCACATGTACACTCTTTGGGAAAATCAAACTGCTTTTGGAAGTCACAAGAAAGACTGCAGATGCCAGAAATCTGGAGCATCACACACCAAATGCTGAAGGAACTCAGTGGGTCAGGCAGCATCCATGGAGGGAAATGAACAGTCGACGTTTTGGGTCGAGACCCTTCATCAGGACTGGAAAGAAAGAGGGGAGAAGCCGGAATAAAAGGGTTGGGGGGGGGGGGGGGGAGTGGGAGGATCATGAGCTGGCAGGTGATAGATTCGTCCAGGTGAGAGGGGGGGGGGGGGGGGAGGGGAAGTGGGAATGATGTGAGAAGCTGGGGGGTGATGGGTGGAAGAGGCAAAGGGCTGAAGAAGATGGAATCTGATAGGAGAGGACAGTGGACCATGGAATAAAGGGAAGGAGGTGGGGAACCGGAGGGAGGAACGTGTGGCGATGGGCAGGCCGTGAGTGTGGGGGAGGGGAAATAGAAAGGGTTGGGGGGGCCAGAGGAATGAGGGAAAGCAAAGGGGGGGGGCAGAGGGGAGATGTTACCAGAAGTCAGAGAAATCGATGCTGATGCTGTCAGGTTCGAGACGACCAAGACGGAATAGGAGGTGTTGTTCCTCTCATCTGTGTCAAGCCTCAACTTAGCAGTAGATGCAGCCATGGACAGACACGTCAGTGTGGGAATGGGGAGTGGAATTAAAATGGCTGGCCACCGGGAGATCCCGGCTGTTCCAGCGGACTGAATGAAGATGCTCGACAAAGCGATTTTGGGAGTGCATGTTCTGTGATGCTATTGGGAGTGCCAGTTTCAAGGAATTGGGACAGGTTAATGTGAATTATGTTCTAAAGGACTTTGTCTCCCAACCTCAGACGTACAGACTCAACTTCATCATTTACATAAGAACGTGGGAAATAGAAGCACAAGTAGGCCATTCAGCACCTCTGGTCTGTTCTGTTAGTCAGTCAACATGACCATGGTCAACCTTCTCCCTCAACACCTGAACATTCCCAACGTAATGAACACAAGAAATGAAAAGTGAAAATGCAGGAAACACTCAACAGGTCAGATAAATAGAGTTTGGCAGAATCGAACACGATTTTCTTGCCTACCAATAGTCGCCACATCTATTCAGTGATGCAGCAGTCTTTTCTGACCTTTTATCGATACTGTCACGAACCAGCAACAAAAGAAACACACTGAGCATGATTCAGTGTTAAAAACTATTTTATTAATCACTACTTATGACCATACGTAAAATAAAAGTAAAAATGTTAGTATGTTAGAATTCAAAAATGTTAAACCTTGAACGCTAACCCCAAAACTAAACTCTTCGTGTGTGTGTGACAAAGTCCCAAACTCCAAGTTCAGGAATGGTTCTTAAAGTTCAGTTCCACAAGCCATAAGGTGAAACATGAGCAAGGGCTTCTTCAACAACCACCGTTGTCTGAAGATAAGATGTAGACGTAGAGAAACATAGAGAGAGTAAATACGAAATCCAAATGTTCCACGATGGAACCCAAACGACACTTAAGTGTTTACTCGGTAGTGACTTCCTCACCCCGAAAAGCATCCGGATCGTGGTCGTCCACACACAAATACCTGTTTCCTTCTACAGGTCAGCAACAAAGTGAACTCCACCGGATTACTTCCAACTTCCATACATGGATTTCAGTGGCAGACACAGTTATAGTTTCTCATCCATCGATAGAGAAAACTAGCAGGCTGGTGTCTCTCTCCCTTCTCTCTCTCTTCTTCTTTTCTTCTTCAACAACGTCATTACGTCCTTTATCTTCTATTGACGTAAGCACGCCACACACACAAACACACACACACACACTCTCTATCTTAAAGGGACATTCAATGAGTCCGTAACAGTACTTTTGAAGAGTCATAAAGCCATACAGCATGAAAACAGGCCCTTCAGCCTCACTCGTCCATGCTGACCATGATGCCCATTTAAGCTAGTCCCATTTACTTGTGTTTAGCTCATATTCCTCTAAACCGTGCCTATCCATATCTCACAGTGTGTTAAAATACTCACACGTGGTAAAGTTTCCACCAGTGTTGTACATCAGGTGCTCAAGGACAGCCCTTGCGAAGCAAAGTACCTGTGTTTGCTATTAAGATCCATTTATACACTTTGGTGGGGGTGGAATCCGTCAGAGAACATCCAAGGACTGATCAATGGACAAAAATCAAAACAATTGTGGTTGCTGGAAATCTAAAATAAATGCTGGAAATACTCAGCAGGTCGAACTGCATCTGTGGGAGGAAAGATGAGGTGACACTTCAGGTCGAAGATTGATCAGTAGACTCTTCTTCAGAAGTACTGCCAATCTTACCTCATGCCTCAGTAGGGTCAGCAAAGGCAGATGTTTCAGCTCATCTTAAGGAAAAGCAAAAATCATAGATGCAGGGAATCTAAATTTCATGGAATCTAAATTCCACGTGCTCTCTTCCGTTTTACTTTGGTTCAACCAGCTCGTTGCCGCATGCCGTTGGAAATGATCTGCTTTCTGAAGTCAAGATTGCTGCTCTATCAACTCATGTAAGATACTAGAAGGCACTCATACAAGCCACAGGTCTCTCATCAGCACTCGCTCATTGTAAAGCACATTTTATGTAAACTGGGTGGAGTGCCTGCAACGTACTCCATGGACTCTGTCTACACTTCTTGCTGTCTTGAAAAGGCAGCCAACATAATCAAAGACCTCTCCCACCCCGGTAACTTTCCCTTCTCCCCCCCTCCCATTGGAGAGAAGATACAAAAGCCTGAAAGCACGTACCACCAGGCTCAAGGACAGCTTCTATCCCACTGTTATAAGACTACTGAACAAACTTCTTGTACGATAAAATGGACTCTTGACCTCACAATCTACCTCGTCATGACCTTGCACCTTATTGTCTGCCTGCACTGCACTTTCTCTGTAACAGTAACACTTTATTCTGCATTCTGTTATTGTTTTCCCCTCGATGTACTGATGAGATGAAATGATCTGTGTGAATGGCATGAAAAACAATGTTTTTGACTGTATCTCAGTATACGTGACAATAAGAAACCAATTTACTTGTTCTATGGAACAACACACACACACGCACACACACACACACAGAATCTTAAGGGTTATTATTTTGCTGCACATAAAATGGTGTAATTTAATCCCACAAGTAGCTAGTTTGTGATTTTGTTTTTGTGTTTATCTAACTAATCCTTGAGGAGGAGGACAAAAGCTAATCATTCCGGCACCAATAATGCAGCTTTTAGAAGTGCATCTTTAATTTAGTAAAGACATCCTCTCAGATATTCACAGGAGCAAAATCAGACGAATGTTGGAGCTACATCAAAGGGAGGTTACCAGTATTTGGTCAGACTGGTAGAGTTAAGCAGAGAGCACGAGAGAGAGAGGCAGAAAGAAAGCGGGATGGGGGATAAGGAAAGGTAGAGAGAAAGGTTGAAGGGGGGGAGAGAGAGAGAGAGAGAGGGAGGGAGGGAGGGAGGGAGGAAGCACGAGAGAGATGGTAGTGAGTGACAGAGCTGGAGAGGTCAAGAAATGCAGGGAGAGTGGGGAAAGGAGAGATGGTGAAGCTGAAAGAGGGAGGTGTGGAGAGAGGGTAGGGAGAGTTAGCGAGAGGGATAGAAGTATTGGTAGAGAGAGAAAGAGATAGTGGGACAGAGAAACCATAAGATATAGAAGCAGAATTGGGTCATTTGGCCCATCAAGTCTGCTCCACCATTCAATCATGGTTGATTTTTTTTTTCAACCCCATTCTCTCACCTTTTCCACATAACCCTTAACCCCCGCAGAGGTGGGGGGAGAGAGAGGTAGAGAGAGAGGTAGAGAAAGGTAGAGGGAGGTAGAGAGAGAGAGAGAGAGAGGTAGAGAGAGAGAGAGAGAGAGAGAGAGAGAGAGAGAGGAAGAGAGAGATATAGAGAGGTAGAGAGGCAGAGGGAGGTAGAGAGGCAGAGGGAGGTGGAAGGAGAGGGGGGAGAGAGGGGGAGGGAGAGAGGGGGAGGGGGAATCATCTCAACAGCTTAGTAACATGGAATCAGAAGTTTGGCTTTTTAATTCCTTAATTACAATGATCTCAAGATCACAAGACAAGGGAGCAGAAGTAGGCCATTCGGCCCATCGAGTCTGCTCCAAGGAAAAGGGAAAAAAGAAAAAGAAATGAGAAATGGGGGGGAAGGAATAAAACTATTCTAATCCCAATTTCCGGCCTTATCCCCATATCCCTTGATACCCCGACTATTTAGATATCTATCTATCTCTTCCTTAAATGCCTCCAATGATCTGGCCTCCACAGCAGTACCTGGCAAGGAATTCCACAAATTAACCAGCCTCTGGCTAAAGAAATTTCTTCTCATCTCAGTTTCAAAACTGTATCCTCTAATTCTAAGATTGTGCCCTCTGGTCCTGGACTCACCCACCAAGGGAAACAGCCTAGCCACATCTCCTCTGTCCAGTCCTTTCAACATTTTAAATGTCTCTATGAGGTCCCCTCTCATTCTTCTGTACTCCAGTGAGTACAGTCCAAGAGCCGACAAATGCTCATTATATGTAAGGCCTTTCATTCTGGGAACCATCCTCGTAAATCTCCTCTGAACCCTCTCCAACATTAGCACATCTTTCCTAAGATTTGGGGCCCAAAACTGTGCACAGTATTCCAAATGAGGCATCACTAGTGCCCCGCAGAGCCTCATCAACACTTCCTTACTTTTATACACTATACCTCTCGAAATGAATGCCAACATAGCATTCGCTTTCTTTACCACCGATCCGACCTGGTGGTTCACTTTTAAGGTATCCTGCACGAGTACCCCCAAGTCCCTTTGTACTTCTGTACTTTGAATTTTCTCTCCTTCTAGATAATAATCTGCCCGTTTATTTCTGTTTCCAAAGTGTACAACTGCACATTTCTCAACATTGAATCTCATCTGCCATTTCCTTGCCCATTCTCCTAAACTATCTAGGTCTCGCTGCAACCTTTGTGTCTCTTCAATACTCCCTACTCCTCCACCTATCTTGGTGTCATCTGCAAACTTAGCCACTAAACCATTTACTCCATCATCCAAATCGTTAATGTTCAAGGTAAAAAGAAGCGGCCCCAACACCGACCCCTGCAGAACACCACTAGTAACCGGTAGCCAACCAATGGGAACCCCGATGTGCATATTCCTGCAAGAATAATTTCAGAATGATCCGTTTTGGCAGAGGGGTCATTAACAAGAACGGGGAACACACTTGAGTCAATTGGAATAGTTGAGAAAAACCATTTTCCCAAGGGCTGGTGGTCAGGAGTGTAATATTCAAGAGAGGGATGGAAGCAGAAACCCTCATCACAGATACAAAAGATAAAAGCTTGATCTGTGGTCACCTGCAAGGCCACAGACTGAGATGTGAGGAGCAGCATTAGTCTGGATAGCCTTTTTATGGATGTTATGGATATGATGGGCCGAATGGCCAACTTTGTGTTGTCAATTTTTTACGATGATGTGACACAACCCTTTCTCCATGTTGTAAATTCTGAGGCTGCTTTACAGGAAACTGGCAGATGTTGTCATCACACCAGTTGTCCCGGTTGACATTGCCAAGTTGTACTAGACATTGAATACTGCTAAAATGTGTTTACCCAGATAAATGTCAATACACAATTCATGACACCTAATCACCGGATTTACTAAAATTAATTTCTAACAATGCACACTCCTATAGGAGGAGCTCTCTGCCAGATAGCAGATGCAATTTATTTTATTGCCCAGTTTGAATTCAAATTTGCATTTTTAATCTCTATAAACTAGACCCTTCAACACAACTGCCCTCATTTCCTATGAAGATCATAATAAAAAAAACAAAACAAATTTTACTGGGAGCTGCAGTCTGTTCACAGCATCAAGAATTATTTTGATCAGGAACCTGCAATCAATCCAACCATAAATAATTTATTTTAATCACCCATGTCCACTTTTGTTCAACAGTGAAACATTATGCATTCATTGCAATATTTCAGGATTGCTGTGAAAGTTGTATGATATTGGACTCAATCCAGAGGGAATAAATTCAACCATGGGACTTACTCTAAATGTAAATAAGGGATTGTTAATAATACTGATGTAATTTGCCTCTCTTATCACTTTGTAAGTTTTTCATTCGACAAGACTTATACATATTACAGTGGTGGTTAAAAACATTGCACAGTTTGAAAATGGTTGGTCACACAAGGCTTAAGGATATATCAATATTTTATAACAATATAGCATTACCCATTAGGTTTAGAAGCAGGAAAACCACCCAAAAGAATGACTGTTGGATGCAAAGCAGGAGGAAAATGAGTATTAGCCTGGAGTATGTCAAAGCCTTCAATTCGAGTACCTGTTTGAGAGAGCAGCAGTTGACATCATCAAGTGGAATTTCAAAGTCAGAGCTGAACACAGTTAACTTTCAACTGCCAGAATCTACAACAATCTTTTATTAAAATACCTGGGCTTCAGCAAGTTTTCCCACTGGAAATTCAGATCTTGCATCCCCTTTTACTAGTGCCAAGTGCTAGCATTATAACTGTTGCATTGATTTATTTATTTCTGTGGTACATTGCCACACAATATAAAGGGAAATGTTTTCAGTGCTGCTAAACTGCACCAAGATTATATCACAAAGTATTAGAAAGCATTTAAATAACACAGGCAAACTGAGTGATCCATGTCAGGCTTTACAAAAACTTAAATTACTAGAGAGGCACCCAGGAGAGCTGGTTCGAATCCCACCAAGACTCTCAGCAAGTTAAAATTCAAGCAATTAAATAACTTCGAAAAGTAAACAAAAAAGTTAGTGTCACTAGTTGCAACCATGAGTCTACAGGATTGTTGCAAAAATTTATTTGGTTCATGAATGTCCTTCAAAAGAGGAAATGTGCTGTCCCCAGCCCTTCTGTTCCATGTGTGACTTCAGAACCACTGATGTGATTCACTCCTAATCGCCACCTCAAGTAAGGAACAATCAAGATTGGACAATAAATGCCAATGTTACCAATGATCTCACCTAATAAAGAAAATTAAATGCCGATGAGAACAGCGATCATGTTAAAATTGCCTCACTAGTAATCCAGAGGCCTCTACCTATCCAGTGACACGTTCAAATGTACTGAACATCTCAGGAATTTAAATCCAGATTTCTGAAGTATTTTGGAATTTGAGGGGGTTGGTGACCATGAAGCAACTGGACTGCTAAATTCAGCTAGTTTATGAAGGCGCTCATGGGGCAGATTTTCTTTCCAAATCTGGTGTGGTCCAGTTGCAACTTCAGACCCACTGAAATGTGATTGACTCTTACTTGCCCTTTAAAATGGTTGAGCAAGTCACTAATTCTATCCAACCTGCTATGATAGAACAGAAGAATGTAATTGGGTGGACTTCTCAGCATCAGGTAAGGTACCAAGTTCAAAGTTAGCAAAGACATTCCCAAACCAGTCGACCTTGCACACTCCTCCCAACGAACAACTGGGGACCTCATCCAAGCAGGCTCCTCTGCAAGTCTGAACAATACCCTTCTTTGAACGTATCCTGGGTCTAAATCCTTGGCCAATTAGAGCTTAATGGGAGTATATTCAACATAGAAGCTGCAGGGGTTCCATGACTCTAAGGGTAACGAAGGGTGAACGATAAATGCAGGTGTTGCCAACAACACCCACATCCCAAAACTGAATTTAGAAACTCCTTTAGCCACAAGAGAATCAAGAGAATTGGAACCAAGCGTGCAACTGAAGTCAATGTAAAACTTATTGAATGGCGAAATAGGCTCTGTGGCTGCATGTCCGACTCCTGCTCTTTAAACTTATATTCCGAGCCCATTCAAACTGATCTTCCTTTCTTTTGCCCAACAGCTTCCTTTTGAACAAGTCCATGTGGTCTCATCAACTGCTCAAACAGTGTACTGGATCAATCAAAAATGATCTTTTATTCATGGGCCTAATTTCTGTTCTCTCCACTAAATGGAGCCATCGTCACCCATCAGTTTTACCAAACTTTTATAACCTTAAAGAGCTTTATCAGATTATCTTTCAGGACTTCTTTTCCAGAGAAAAAAGCTGTTTTCAGATAGGTTTAATTGGAATTGGTTTACTATTGCCATATGTACCAAGGTACAGTGAAAAACTTGTTTTGCATACCGTTCATACAGATCAATTCATTATAATAGTGCATTGAGGATTGAACAGTGAAACTTGCTATTCCTGAAAATATTTTTGTCACCTTTTCCAGTATTGACAACTCCTTCTAATTTATGGAATCATAAAGTTGTACAACATAGACACAAGCCCTTCATCTCACTGTATCTATACCACACATTGTGCCTATCTATACTAGAACATAGAACACTACAGCACAGTACAGGCCCTTCGGCCCACAATGTTGTGTCAACATTTTATCCTGCTCTAAGATCTATCTAACCCTTCCCTCCCACATAGCCCCCTATTTTTCTATCATTCATGTGACCATCTATGTCCCTAATGTATCTGCCCACACAACCTCTGCCGACAGTGCGTTCCACGCACCCACCACTCTCTGTGTAAAAAAACTTACCTCTGACATCCCCCTTATACTTTCCTCCAATCACCTTAAAGTTATGTCCCCTCGTGTTAGCCATTGTCGCCCTGGGAAGAAGTGTCTGACTGTCCACTCGATCTATGCCTCTTATCATCTTGTACACCTCTATCAAGTCACCTCTCATCCTCCTTCTCTCTAAAGAGCTCTAGCTCGCTCAACCTATCCTCATAAGACATGCTCTCCAATCCAGACAACATCCTGGTAAATCTCCTCTGCACCCTCTCTAAAGCTTCCACATCCTTTCTATAATGAGGCGACCAGAACTGAACACAATCCTCCAATACTCACAATACTCAATACTAATCCCACTTGCCCACATTAATTCCATGTTCCTTTATTCCTGCTCATTCAAGTACCTGTCAAAATGCCTCTTATATTGTTCCTGCCCCACGACTTCCTCTGGAGGCTCATTCCAGATACTAAGTACTCTTTGTGTGAAACATTTACCCCAGATCCCCTTTAAACCCTTTCCTTTCCACCTTAAACCCATGCCCTCTAGTTTTAGACATCCTACCATAGGAAGCAGGCTCTTGCCATACTCTATCCATGCTTTGCATAACATTATTATCATAACATCTTTCAACTTCCTTTGCTTTAGGGAATCAAAAGACCTAGACTATCCCATTCCTCCTAATAACCCACCCATGCCCTCTAGTTTTAGACATCCTACCATAGGAAGCAGGCTCTTGCCATACTCTATCCATGCTTTGCATAACATTATTATCATAACATCTTTCAACTTCCTTTGCTTTAGGGAATCAAAAGACCTAGACTATCCCATTCCTCCTAATAACCCAAGCCCTCTAATCCAGGGAGAAATTAGAACTGATCCAAACTTGGATGAACAAGGAATGTAGATAATAGTGTAGTTGCTGATCAAAATCAAGGATTTCAAAGAATCTATGCATGTAACTGGTTTGTACCACAAACAGTGATAGGAGACCACTCCCTGGAACTAAATGACATGGACTCTCCTGTTGTTATGAAAGATCTCACGTGTATTACAGTTTATGTGACCATGAATTGGTATTTTACAGGTCGGTCGAGATATTACAGAATACCATTTTAACAGCACACCACAGAGGGATATGTTGGGACAACTACCGGTTAGGTGACAATATTGGATATTGCTGAAATCCTGGGAACTTTGGCAAGGTCCAAAGGGCATTGCATGCGAGACGAGTGAAAGTTGCACTGCTTAGCATGACTCTTAGGAGTGACAGTGTTCTCAGGACCAATCAGGATCCGGGAGCATTGGTCTCCAGGTAAGTGGTGATGCCAGCAACAGTGGGGGCTGATTGAAGGTCCAAAAAGGCCTCATTGGGCCACGGCGCACCACGTCCACACCGACCAGTGGGCACCCATCTGAATTAATCCCATCTTCCATCACTTAGCCCACAGCCTTCTCTGCCTGGGCGATTCAAGTGCTCATCTAGACAACTTCTTAAATGCTGTTAGCAACTCTGCTTCCACCACTCTCTCTGGCAATGTGTTCCAGGTACTCACCACCCTCTGGGTGAAAAAAGTTCCCCTCAGTCCCCCTCTAAATCTCTTCCCCCTCACCCTAAATCTATGTCCTTGAGTTATCTGCCTCTGATATGGGAAATAGTTTTGTGCACTCAACCCCATCCATACCCCTCATAATTTTATGTACCCTCAATTGTGCCCCCTTTTGACCTCCTCTGCTCCAGGGAGAACAGACCCAGCCTCTCCAGTTTCTCCTCATCATTGAAACCTGGGCAACTTCCTGGTGAATCTCCTCCGCACCCTTGGTGAGACTGGGTTTTCTTGGTGTTTGTGGAGCGTACAAGCATTGTAGCTGGACAGAGAGTGTGGGTCTCAGAGGCTGGGAGTTATGGCCATAGGTGTGGAATGGAGGCACTGGTTCAGGGGTCATGGTCAGGTTCAGCATCTCAGTGAGTGAGCTATGGGTCAGACCCCAAAGATGGGGATAAGAGAAGCTGAAGCTGATCGGCATGTAGTGGGTAGTGTTGCACGTGACCGCTCCAGTGACCTGGGTTCAATCCTGAGCTCAGGTGCTTTGTATGCGGAGTTTGCACATTCTCCTTATGACTGCATGGGGTTCCCCCGACTGTTCTGGTTTCCTCTCACATCTCAAAGGTGTCCTGATAGGTTAATTGGCCACTCTAAGTTATCCCTGGTGTAGGAGTGTGGTACAAGGATCAGAGAGGAGTTGATCGGCATATGAGAGAGAACAGGTTGCAGAGAAATAAGTTGGGCAATGGGACTGATGGGAACACAATGAAAGTCATATGGAGGGACCAAGTATCTTCATGAATTATGAGCATTGGGGAAGGTTAGCAGATTTTTGGAAGGTGGGGGCAGGTACGGTAGTGTAGTGGTTAGCGTAAAGCTATTACAGTGCCAGGGACCCGGGTTCAATTCTGGCTATTGTCTCTAAGGAGTTTGTACATTCTCCCTGTGTCTGTGTGGGTTTCCTCCGGGTGCTCCGGTTTCCTCCCACATTCCAAAAAGACATACGGGTTAGGAAGTTGTTGACGTGCTATGTCGGTGCCGGAAGCGTGGCGACACTTGCGGGCTGGCCCCAGAACACTCTACATAAAAGATGTATTTCACTGTGTGTTTCGATGTACATGTGACTAATAAAGATATCTTATCTGAGAAGGTGTGGTGAACGTGTTTCACAGGGCAGGATTTGACGGGAATTCAGTCATTTGGTGGGGGAGGCAGTGTGACAGGGAGTTGGGATGGGGTCACATTCAGAATCATGGAAGGTTTGGTTGTCAGGTAGAAGAGGGTGATTGGGAGAGCACAGTGGGTTCGTTCTGTGCGAGGTCAGGCCAGCTACAAAGTGGAGGGGTTTACCCATATGGTAGTCCTTCCCCAATGGAGCATTTATTACACATGGTTGTGCTAAGAGTGATCATACAACATCAGTTATTGGTCACTCCTGGAAAAAAAATGCATCATTTTCCCACTCAGCCTTCCAAAATGCATAAAGAATGCTCGCCCACAGCTATCAAATAACAGTACAAATAACTATCAAATAAATGCACAGTATTGCAAGAGGCTGCAGAGGGTTGGAGACTCAGCCAGCTCCATCAAGGGCACAACCCTCCCCAATTGAGGACATCTTCAAGAGATGGTGCCTCAAGTAAGCGGCATCCACCAATAAGGACTCTCACCACCTGGGACATGCCCTCTTCTCGTTACTACCATGGGGGAGGAGGTACAAGAACCTGAAGACCCACACTCAACGATTCAGGAACAGCTTCTTCCCCTCTGCCATCAGATTTGTGAACGGTCTAGGAATACTACCTTGTTATTCCTTTTTGTTTTGCACTATTTATTTATTTTTGTAATTTATGGTAATTTTATGCCTTTGCACTATACTGCTGCCGCAAAACAACACATTTCACATCATACAAGTCACTGATAATAAATCTGATTCTGATACTATAACAAGACTGACAGATGATGTGCATATCTGAATACTTCAAAATGCAAAAATCATCATTGAGAGAGACCAAATGCTCATATCCGATGGTATTATCTGGTTGTGTAAACCTCATTTTGAGCATTGGATATTTTTGTATTTGTTGTGATAGTAGTGTGTTTGGTTTGTCTTGCTTCAATGATTTTGGTTTCTGTTTTTAATGCACTACCACACTTACAGGGTGACAGTGCAGTGAAGCTACCGAGGAGCTCTGGGGAAATGATCCAGACATCTTTCTCTCACTGCAGTCCTAATGCAGGGTCTCAACCCCAAACACTGACTGTCCATTTGTCTCCACAGGTGCTGCCTGACCCGCTGAGTTCCACCAGCAGTTTGTCGTTTGCTCCTTTCTTCCCTTCGCTTGACTTTTCAGCATTGCAAGTGGCCTGTTCCTTTTGTGATTCCCTCAGTCCACCTTCACGGTGCATTGCTTCAGGAAGGCTAACGGAACTGTCAGGGATACCTGCCAGCCTGGCCATTCCTTTTTCTCTCTTCTATCTTATGGGAGAAGATACAGGAGCTTGAAAGCCCGGTCGACCAGACTCAGGAACAGCTTCTTCCCCACCGCGATTAGACCTCTGAACCAATCACCTCTTTCACGTCGAACAACACACAAAAAGCTGGAGGAACTCAGCAGGTCAGGCAGCATCTGTGGAGGGAAATGGACAGTCGATGATTCGTGTTGAGACCCTTCATCTGGGCTGCATTCTCTTCCACATCCCCTTCCCGGTAGTGCTACCACATTCTCGAACCCTTGATTCTACCCCACTCGGTTCATCCGTTATTGTCACTTTAGCATTTCTTTTTTCACTGCTCCACATTTCACTACAATCTGTGCACCATTCTTTTTTGTTTTGAGCTCGTTGCTGTAGTTATTGCTGTATTTATTATTACCATGTACACTGTTTACTCTGTGAGCTTCACACGAGCAAGGGATTTCATTGAACCCTCGGGTATATGACAATAAACTAATCTGAATCTATGATTTGCTGGTTTGATCTTCCATTTTCACCAACAATTTCCTCTCTCTGTAGATGCTGTCTGATCTACCAGGTATTCACAGCATTCCCTTTTGCTTCAGATTAGCAGAAAACGCTTACACAAGAGACCACAGATGCTGGAATCTGGATCAACAAACTAGATGCTAGAGGAACTCAGGGGTTAGTGATGGCTGCCGCCTTCTTGAGGCACCTCCTCTTGAAGATGTCCTCAAAGGTACAGTTCTGCTATTACATCGTTCAACTTAGATTCCCACATCTCCCCTACTACTGACAATAGCGGAATAGGTTGGTAGCTCGGAAACACAAGAGATTGTGGATGCTCAGACCCGGATCAACAAGAAATTCACTGAAGGAACTCAGCAGGTCAAGCAACATCTGTGTTGGGCGGGGGGGGAGGTTGGGGAGGAGGTGTTAAGGTTTTGGGTCAAAACCCTGCATCCACTGACTCCTTTCAGTCTCCTTCCTTTCTTAAAAGTGGGGTCATACTCCCTACACACTAATCCAGAATTCCAGAATCGATAGAATTTAGGAAGAGGATAACCAGAAATATTCACTATCTCCATGGCCACCTCTTTCAAACTCTGAGATGTAGATCGTGGTCCTTTCGATTTATTACCTATTCGTCTCCAACTTGCTCATTCTCAATCAACCTATGAACAAATGAACAATTTAAGCAGTTGAACACATTCCGAGATTTGGAGAGGGTAAGTTGGGAGACTGTTCATTATGACCTGCCTCCTGGAACGTCAACAGACGGGAATTCCATTCCATTTTTTCCTGATGCATTTAACATCTCCAAAAATCATTTCTCACCCCATTTCGTGAGAACACCCATCTCTTTTCTCTTATATAATTTAGCACCAGAGACATGATTGAACCAAAGTTCTAGAATCGAGGCGCTCAAAGAATGCACTCCGAATTATACCTAATTCCCGCTCTGGAACAGATAAGACAGTGAAGGTCGCGGGAATTGTTTCTTCCTCATGTCTAGATACCACTTGTCACACTGGATGTATCAATCTTCAATGAACTGGACAGAAAGCAAGAGAGAGATCAGACCAGACTTAAATTCCAAAGTTGAGCTCTCCCAGTCAACCCATTCTATCATCAGGTCATTAGAAAGAATAGCATGCAAACCACGGGATGCTGGTGTAAGGGACGGGTGGAAGGGTTCGGCCAATAAGTCAGTTCAAGCAGGCTCCTGAACTCCCAGTTCTACTTCCACCAACAGAAGCTCCAACCTGACAATCGCCCTGATAATACGGAGGCATTGTTCTCCGGATTAAATGGAATAAGAAATGGAATTCAGAATCTGTTGCTAATAGAATGCTGCTTCCCTTTGATGGTAATTCTTTTTCCGCATCTTTGTTTCAAAATTTTAAATTGGATAATGAAAGCTTTCAACACAAGAAAGGAAATGTGTCTGCCTGGAAATATCTGTCAGAAAGATAAAACAAAATCATTACAAAGGAAGTGTCTGAGGTAGTATGCCACCGGTAGTTTTTTTTATTAAATTTCTTTTATGAGTATAAAAGACATATCACAAATGCTGCAGGCAAGAGCTCTGATGGGTTATTCCTTGAGCCAACAAATATTATTAATACACCAGCTGTTGTGACACTTTCTGTCCAATCTATGGATGATTCATTTTTACTGAACCCACTGTAAAGGAGGCTCATTTATATGCCCATAATTTATTTGTCTATGTGAATGTATGGGGAGGCCAGTCCTCATTATACAGCACTGGCAAAACAGAGCAACAGAGGATCATCAGTTTCATAGGTCATCGATGCATCTTGATGTATACAATTAGATTAACATTTGATGGGGTTGCAAGTGACATTTTTGTTCATACAAGAAGGATTATTTTCTTCTGTATATTTGCCAATTTGCTGTCGAGGTTCAAATTGCTGCTACAGCCAGTTAAGTGGTGAGTATATAAAGCATCTGTTAGCTACCCCAATGCATTTACACATTGTGCATGAATCACAGTGTATGGGCTCCTTTCTATTTCCAGCTTAGCTATACTGGATCACTCTTCCTTCTTCCCTTTTTCGTGGAACAGTTTTCATTCCCCCACAAATATTTTCTTTTGCAAAGCTGCCAGTGGAGTAACATAGCTGTTAATTTACTAGATTAGTAATCGCCCTCACCAATTTTTATGGATGCACCACAGAAAGCGTCCTATGTGGACGCATCACAGCTTGGTTTGGCAACTGCTCCGCCCGAGAGAGCAAGGAACTGCAGAGCGTTGTGGACACAGCCCAGCACGTCACGGAAACCAGCCTCCCCTCCATGGACTCTGTCCACACTTCTCGCTGCCTCGGTAAAGCAGCTAACATAATCCTCCCACCCCGTACATTCTCTCCTCTCCCCCCCACCCCCCCATCAGGCAGAAGAATCAAAAGCCTGAAGGCTCATGCCACCAGGTTCAAGGACAGTTTCTATCCCGCTGTTATCAGACCATTGAACGGACCTCTTGTACAATAAGGTGGACTCTTGACCTCACAGTCCACTTTGTCATGGCCTTGCACCTTATTGTCTACCTGCACTGCACTTTCTCTGTAACTGTAACACCTTATTTCGCATTCTGTTCTTTCTTTTTTTGTACTACCTCAATGTACTGATATGTTGAAATGATCTGTATGGATGGCATGCAAAACAAAGTTTTTCACTGTACAGTGTATGTGACAATAATAAACGAATGACCAATTAGCGTCAAGTGGCCTGGATGACGAATACAGAAATGAGAGTTCAAATTCCACTGTGACATCAAGGGAATTTAAATTCAAGGCATTAAATAAATGTGGAATAGAAAGCTAGTCCCAGTACTGATGACTAGACTTCACAAATATCCCTCAGGGGAGGAAGTCTGTTGTCTTAATCCAGTCTGGTCTGCCTGTGATCCACTAATTTGATTAACTGTTAACTATCACTTCAGATCATGATCAATTGGAAATAGGTAATAAATGCTGGCATTGCCTGAGTTCACATCTCTTCGGTAAATGAATAAACTAAACAGCAAAGAACGAAATAATAGGAGAGATCAGAAACACAAGGAAAACCAGAGTGTTGGCAAACATGAAAACAATGAATGACTGAATCTCTCTCAAATGTAACATTGTACGCATACACACACAAGTGTTGAGTCGTACATGGAAAACAAGAAATAAATGGTCCACAGAACAACCAAGACCAGTCCAAGAATAATGGACATACATATATTTTCAAAGATATAAGCAGAAAGATAGGACATGGCTTTTTATGTATGGCTATTTGAGATGTCTAAGGAGATACAGTTGAAGTGAAGGCATTGTTGTAATATAGAAAATGCATCAACTATACTGGTCCACAACAAGGTACTATGAAGAGTTAGTGTCCAGTTAATCTACATCAGTGATGATGATTGGAAGAGCAGGAAAAAACAATCCCCTAAACTTTCTCAAAATGGTACCACCAAAATTTCACATCCAGGCATGAAGGTGGACAAACTAATTACAGTTGTGGCACTTCCTCAGTACTGAACTGCAAGGTTGAACCTGGACTTCGATCAAATGTCTCTTGGGACTTGAACCCACAATTTTCTGACTCAGGGGTAAAAGCAGTACCATTCCACAACAGGGTAACAAGCCGATTGCACTGTTCACTACAGTCACACACAGGCAAAGTATTATCCAAAGCCAGTCAACATGAACTCTATTCCTCACAGCAAAATGATGCAGCACAGACACACACAGAAATGTTTTTGTGGCATGTGCTGGTTATTGGAGCCTGCTGGAACATTTTATTCCTGTAGATTTTATTCCTATAGATTCACAATAGATTTGTTGTTTCCGATCAGTAAGATCCAACATTTCCACTTCATAAATCTTACCCCAATCTTTCCCTGGCTCAGCTCAGCTGCTGCTCAGATCTTCATCCATAAGAATAAAAGAAATAAGGAAATAGAAGCAGAAGGGCCGCATTTGGCCCCTTGTTCCTGCTCTGCCATTGAAGACAGTTTTATTCCAGCACCACTTTCCGACATTAATTCCACATCCCCTGATTCCCCTTAATGTCCAAAGAACTATCAGAATCAGGTTTCTTTTCACTGACTTTATGTTGTGAAATTTGTTGTTTTGCAGCAGCAGTACAGTGCAAAGACATAAAAAAACTATAAATTACGAAATAAGTAAATAGCGCAAAAAACAGGAATAACAAGGTAGTGTTCATGGGTTCATGGACCGTTCAGAAATCTGATGGCAGAGGGGAAGAAGCTGTTCCTAAATCATTGAGTGTGGGTCTTCAGGTTCCTGTACCTCCTCCCCAATGGTAGTAATGAGAAAAGGGCATGTCCTGGATGGTATTGATCCTTAGTGATGGATGCCGCCTTCTTGAGGCACCTCCTCTTGAAGATGTCTGTGATGGTGGGAGGGTTGGGCCCGTGATGGAGCTGGCTGAGTCTACAACCCTCTGCAGCCTCTTGCGATCCTGGCATTGGAACCTCTATGCCAGGCTGCGATGCAACCAGTCATCATGCTCTCCACCGTACATCTACAGAACAGTGTTAAGGTCTTTGATGACATACTAAATCGACCTGCATCTTGAATATACTCAGTGACTTTGTATCCACAGCCTTCTTCGGTAGAGACAGAAAAAGACATGCTACCATTTTGTCATTTCACACTTTACTTTGACCTGGACATCCCAATCTGGGGTAGGATCATCTCCACAGCAACAATGTCAGGCCCAATAGGAATGTTGTAGTTTCAATGAGGTCTTCTAAACTGTAGAAAGCTCAGGCCTAATCTGCTTAATCTCTCTTTGCAGAACAAAGTCCCTCGTATCAATCTGGTAAGCCTTCATTGTCCTCTCTCAGTTGCAAGGATATCCTTATTTGATGAAGGAGACAGGACTGTACACAATACTTCAGGTATAGTTTCACCGAGGCTCTATATCATTACAATAAAACGTCTTTACTTTTATAGTTTAATTTGCTTGCAATTAAGGCCAACTGGTTGTTTACTTTCCTAATTGTTTGCTCTACCTGCAAATTAATATTTGGTGATTTATGTGCAAGGACACATAATCCCTTTGAACGTCAAACCCTTAAAAAAATACTCTGCACTCCTACTTTTGCTTGAAGTGGATAGCTTGTATTGTTCTGCATTATATTCCATATGTCACGTCCTGACCCATTAACTCAACCTGTCTCTATCCCGCTAGAGTATCTCTACATCTTCCTCTCAACCCACACTGCGACCTGCCTTCTTATCATTAACAAACCTGGATGTATCACATTTGGTCCACTCATCCAAATCACTGATGTAGATTGTGAACAGCTGGGTCTGAAGCACAGATCTCTGTGGCACCCCACTCGTCAAAACTCCAGCCCCAAAAATGATACCTTTAATCCCAGTCTCTGTTCTCTGCTCATTAACTAATCTCTAGTCCACACCTGTATAGAACCATAGAACACTACAGCACAGGAAACAGGCCATTCGGCCCTTCTAGTCTGTGCCAAAAGTTTATTCCACTTGTCCCTTTGACCTGCACCCAGTCCATAATCCTCCAGACCTCTCCCATCCATGTATCTATCCAAATTATTCTTAAAACTTGGGAGTGAGCCCGCATTTACCACATCAGATGGCAGCTCGTTCCACACTCCCACCACTCTCTGAGTTAAGAATCTCCCCCTAATGTTCCTCCTAAACCTTTCCCCTTTCACCCTAAAGCCAAGTCCTCTCGTACTTAATCTAGGTGGAAAGAGCGTACTTGCGTTTACTCTGTCTATATCCCTCTTAATTTCGTAAACCTCTATCAAATCTCCCCTCATTCTTCTACAGTCCAAGGAATAAAGTCCAAACCTGTTCAATCTTTCCCTGTAACTCTACTCCTGAAGACCCAGCAACATTCAAGTAAATCTTCTCTGCACTCTTTCAATCTTACTTATATCCTTCCTATAGTTAGGTGACCAGAACTGCACACAATACTCCAAATTTGGCCTCACCAATGTCTTGTACAACCTCACCATAACATCCCAACTCCTACACTCAGTACTTTGATTTATGAATGCCAGGATGCCAAAAGCCTTCTTTACAACCCTGTCTACCTGTGATGCTACTTTCAGGGAATTATGTATCTGAACTCCAAGATCCCTTTGTTCCGCCGCACTCCTCGGTGCCCTACCATTTACTGTGTAAGTCCTCCCTTGATTTGTCCTTCCAAAATGCAACGCCTCACACTTGTCTGCATTAAATTCCACCTGCCATGTTCTGGACCATTTTTCCATTTGGTCCAGATCCCTCTGCAAGCTTTGAAAGCCTTCCTCGTTGTCCACGCGTCCAATCTTAGTGTCTTCAGCAAACTTGCTGATCCAATTCACCACATTATCATCTAGATCATCGATATAGACAACAAACAACAATGGTCCCAGCACAGATCCCTGAGGCACACCACTAGTCACAGGCTTCCAGTCTGAGAAACAATCATCCACTACCACTCTGTCTTCTCCAACACAGCCAATTTCAAATCCAGTTTACAACCTCTCCATGGATACCTCGTGTCTGAACCTTCTGAACTAACCTCCCATGTGGGACCTTGTCAAAGGCCTTACTAAAGTCCACGTAGACAAAATCCACAGCCTTTCCTTCATCTACTTTCTTGGTAACCTCCTCGAAAAACTCTACAAGATTCGTTAAACACGATCTACCACGCACAAAGCCATGCTGACTGTCCTTAATCAGCCCTTGGTTGTCCAAATACTTGTACATCCGATCTCTCAGAACACCTTCCAATTATTTACCTACTACTGATGTCAGGCTTCCTGGCCTGTCATTACCTGGTTTCCTTTTAGAGCCTTTTTTAAAAAAATGGAACAACATGAGCTACCCTCCAGTCCTCCAACACCACACCCGTGGCTCAGGACATTTATCTGTATGTTACCCCAATCCCATGTTCCCTCAAGTTGTTTCATAATCTCTTGCAATGGCACCTTATTGAATGCCTTCTGAAAGTCCAAATACAATGCTGGTTCCCCTTGATTCCTTTTACTACCTACAGCCTCAAAAAAACTCTACGTTTGTTGGCCCATTCTTATTATTTTCTATGTGTCCTGTTACCATTTCCTTAATAATCAAGTTCAAGTTTATTGTTGCCATAGGCATACATACACAGGGTATAAATGCTATGAAAAGCAGCTTTTTGCAGCAGCAGCACAGTACATTACAAGACGAGGACAAACATAAGGTAACATGAACTTAAATTGACATAAATTTTACATAACTTACATGTGCAAAATAAAGAACAAAATAAACATAACGACACTAGATTGAGAGAGAAAAAAGAAGATTCTCCAGCAGCTTCTCTCCTGGTGCCAGGCTAACAAGCATACAGTTGCCGATTTTTCTCTCTGTTAAATAGTAGGGCTACATTTCCTACCTTCTAATGTATGGGAACTGTTCTAGAAACGAAGGGATTTTGGAAGATAACAACCACTGCATCAACTTTCTCTCCAGACGTCTTTTACAAAACCTTGGGATGTAGGTGATCAGGTGCTGAGGGTTTATGGCTTTCCAGTCCCATTAATTACTCCACTGCTATTTTTGTATTCTTCGACCTATCACCTCTCAGCTTATTACATCTTCTGCCCCTCTCACTACCTGGAGGAGGAGGAATCCGGTAGGAGAGGGCAGCGGACCATGGAATCAAGAGTGGGGGAGGGGAGGAGAGGAGAGGAGATGGGCAGGTCATCAAGGCAGGGGAAGGGAGCCACGGGAATAAGGGATGGGGCGGGGGGGGGGAAGGAAAAGAAGGGGTGGGGTGACTGAAAGTTAGAGAAGTCAAAGTTAAGGCCATCAGGTTGGAGACTTCCAAGGTGGAATATGAGGTGTTGTTCCTCCAACCTGTGCCTGGCCTCAACATGGCATTAGAGGAGGCCGTGGATAGACATGTCGGTATGGGAGTGGGATGTGGAATTGAAGTTGGTGGCCACCGGGAGGTCCTGGCTATTGCGGCAGACGGGGTGAAGGTGCTCGATGAAGTGGTCACCCAATCTGCATTGGGTCTCACCGATGTACAGGAGGCCACACACACGGCTCCCCTGCCCCGCCTTGATGACCTGCCCATCTCTTCTCCTCCTTTCCCCCGTCATTTATTCCATGGTCCACTGCCCTCTCCTACCGGATTCCTTCTTCTTCAGCCCTTTGCCTCTTCAACCTGTCACCTCTCAGCTTATTACATCTTCTCCCTCCCCACCCCCCCGCCCCCCCACCCACTACCTTCCCCCTCTCACCGGGACTCGCCTATCACCTGCCTGCATATGCTCATCCCCCTCCCTCCACCTTCTTATTCTGGCTTCTGCCCTCTTCCTTTCCAGTCCTGGTGAAGGGTCTCGTGCCGAAACGTCGACTCTTTATTTCCCTCCACGGATGCTGCCTGACCTGCTGAGTTCCTCCAGCACTTTTTGTGTATTGCTCCAGATTCCAGCATCTGCAGAATTTGTTGTGTCTCCGCTATTTCTGCGCTGATGCTAATGAAAGTAATCAAAGACCCCACCCACCCAGCTCATTCCCTCTTCTCTCCTCTCCCATCAGGCAGAAGATACAGGAGCCTGAGGGCACGTATCACCAGGCTGAAGGACAGCTTCTACCCCACTGTGATAAGACTATTGAATGGTTCCCTTATCCGATGAGATGGACTCTTTCCTCACAATCTACCTTGTTATGACCTTGCACCTTATCGTCTACCTGCAATGCACTTTCTCTGTAGCTGTGACACTTTACTCTGTACTGTAATTGTTTTTACCTGTACTACCTCAATGCACTCTGTACTGACTCAATGTAATTGAACTGTGTAATGAATTGACCTGTATGATCGGTATGCAAGACAAGTTTTTCACTGCACCTTGGTACAAGTGACAATAATAAACCAATAACAAATATTAATAGGCTTGACTATTTTGACTGACAGCTGTTCACAACGCTGCCTAACTTTGAGGATATCCAAAGCAAAGACCAACTTCCTTTAGCTGCCTTTTCCCTCTCTATTTCTGAAGTCCATCCAGTTCTTTTAGATACTCAGCTTCCTCAGCAAGTATCCTCTCCCCAAATCTCCCCGTCTTTCTACTACTCTTTCCTTTTACTTACAAGCTACCCCGTGGCCCAAGCTTGCTGGCAACTGCCCAATAACTGCTCAGGTAGATCAATGTCAAAATTTGCATAACGATATTGCTGTGAAGCCTTGAGATGTTTTCCCTCCAGTGAAAGGCGATATATAAATACAGATATTGTTGGTTCGCTGGTTTCTCTCGCAGAATGGACAACCCAAAGCAAAGAAGCTAATCTTGTAAATTAGCCGTGAAATCAATTAGGATATAATTAAGTGCAATGAGCAGCATGCAAAGCACTGCGAAGGCACGGGCAGTTACTTAGCAAGCAGCTCCTGAAGAGAAATGAAAGGCTTGCATTTTTGAGGCGCCTTTCACACCCTTTAAAATGTCCCAAAGTGCTTTGTAGAAAAATCAAGCAATTTTGAAGTGTGAACATCAGTATAATATAAGAAATGCAACAAGCGGCCACAAAGGGATAAGAACCAGATGCTCTAATCATTAAATATGAATTGAAATATTAGTAAAATACCAGGGATCATCTGTATTCACCAGAGAGGGTAGATGCAGCCTGAGTTTAATGTGTCATCTTTCCACAAGGCCTGTTTGAGCCATCTACATTCATGCAAGCCTTCTCACATTGGATAATAGATTGGCAGAGAAATCACTTGCCTTTACAAATAAATAGAACTCAAACTCCAGCCTGGCAGGATTCTGGATTCAGCTAGAATGTGGAAACACACCTGCCAATCCAGCATAAGCCAATGCACAGATACAAATACATGCTGTGTCCAAGAAGTTACTCTAGCCTTTGACAAAAGATATAATGAGGCATAGGTTTAATACAATGTTGGATAACCTTTGCATCCAAAATTACATGGCTCCTCCTAACATGATTCAGGAAGATTTGTCTCTTAACTTGAAGGATGTGCACTTAAGGTGAGAGGGGTAAAATATAAAGGAGATGTGCAGGGCAGGTTTTGTTTATATGTGGGCTGCCAGGGATAGGTTGGAAGCAGATACAATAGTGGCGTTTAAAAGATTGTCAGATAATCACATGAATATGCAGGGAAGGGAGGGATATGGATCATGTACAGGCAGAAGAGATGTAGTTTAATTTGGCATCGTGTTCGATGCAGAAATCATCAGACAAAGGGCCTGTTCCTGTGTTGTACTGTTCTATGCTCTATGTAACTGGTGCTGGCAGTGGACAATGATTTGATAACTGCTTCCAATTTGGAATGATGGAAGCGCCTGCAAGCTCTGAAGAAGGAAACTCTGAATTTCAGACCGAGGTATCACCACCTCAGAAAGATAGCTGGTATAACATCAACGCTTAATCACCATACACAGAGAAATTCGCCCACAATAACACACACCGCAGAATACTAGTTATCCAGTGCAAATGTTTGACTTCATGGGAGGTCACAATTTGAAGGCGTAGTCAAGCTATTTTTGAACACAAGTAGAGTTGGTGGATATGGTCTAATCTATCATAAAATGTTACAGCTTTGGCACTTCCTTGAAATGACCTGGAACTAGTGTCTGGATCTCCGTTGTTGTACTGCTGGCACTGGTGTTGATTGCTCAAAATGGCATTTTCAACTATTCTGCCAACATGCACCTGTCTACATCAATGGTGCTGAGGTCGAGAGGGTTGAGAGCTTCAGGTTCTGAGGAGTGAACATCACCAATAGCCTGTCCTGGTCCAACCATGCAGATGCCACAGCCAAGAAAGCTCACCAGAGCCTCTACTTCCTCAGGAGGCTGAAGAAATTTGGCATGTCCCCTTTGATGCTCACCAATTTTTATCGATGCACCATAGAAAGCATTCCATTTGGATGTATCACTGCTTGGTATGGCAACTGCTCTGCCCGGGACCACAAGAAACCGCAGAGAGTTGTGGACACAGCCTAGCGCCTCACGGAAACCAGCCTACCATCCATGGCCTCTTGTCTATACCTCTCGCTGCCTTGGTGAAGCAGCTAGCATAATCAAAGACCCCACCCACCCAGGTCATTCTCTCTTCTCCCCTCTCCCATCAGGCAGAAGATACAGGAGCCTGAGGGTACATACCACCAGGCTCAAGGACAGCTTCTATCCCATTGTGATAAGACTATTGAACAGTTCCCTTAAACGATGAGATGGACTCTTGACCTCACAATCTACCTTGTTGTGACTGTGCACCTTATTGTCCACCTGCAATGCACTTCCCTGTAGCTGTGACACTTTACTCTGTATTCTGTTATTGTGTTTACCCTTTACTACCTCAATGCACTGTATAATGAATTGATCTGTATGAACAGTATGCAAGACAAGTTTTTCACTGTACCTCAGTACAAGTGACAATAATAAACCAATACCAATACCTTGACCTTGGAACCCGAGGGAGGTAGAGAGGGAGGCGGAGAGAACCATAATCTACACAAAGGAATGATTCAGCACCAATTCTGTTTGGTGGCTTGAGATTTGTTCCAAATAGAGTCATAGTCATCGAGTTATACAGCACAGAAATAGGGTCTTCAGCCCAACTCATCCATGCTGACCAAGTTGTGTAATTGAGCTCGTCCCATTTCCCTGCCTTTAGTCCATATCCCTCTGAACCTTTCCTGTCCAAGTACCTGTCCAAACGTCATTTAAATGTTGTAAATATACCCGCCTCTACCACTTCCTCTGGCAGCTCATTCCACATACCCACCAACCTCTGAGAAAAAGTTGGCCCTCGGATTCCCTTAAAACATTTTCCCCTCTCACCTTAAACCTATGCCCTCTAGTTTTAGACTTCCCTCCCTGGGAAAAAGACCATGACCATTCACGTTATCTGGGCCCCTCAAGATTTTATAAACCTCCATAAGGTCACCCCTCAGCCTCCTGTGTTCCAGGGGAAAAAGTCCCAATCTCTCCTTCTAACTCAAACCACCAGTCCTGGTAAGATCCTCATGAATCTTTTCTGCACCTTTTCCGGCTTAATGATATCCCAGGCAACCAGAACTACATACAATACTCCAAAAGTAGGGTCTCACCAACTTCTTGTCCAGCTGTAACCTGATGTCCAAACTCATGTACTCAATGCCCTGGTTTCACGGTTAGAATGGTTAATATTGTTTACTTCAGGAAGCACGTTTAATGCTGGCACGTCACTCTGAAAGTGGCGATTGGCTAAAAACCAGAATATGAAATGAGAATGATCAATCTGTTCACCTTTCCAAGATTTCAGAGTGCAGTCTCTCCCTTAAGACTGCTGAGAGATGTGGATAATAAAAACAGACTTTAGTTACAGACACAAGAGGCTGCAGATGCTGGAATCTGGAGCAACAAACAATCTGCTGGTGGGGCTCAGCAGGCCGAGCAACATCTGTAGGGTGAAAGGAATTGTCAGATTCAGGTCCAAACCCTGCATCAGGACTGAGAGTGGAGAGGGGAGAAGGTTGGTATAAAGTGGAGAGGAGAGTGGTGAGACATCAGGGATTGGTGGACCAAGGGTGAGGTTGGACGATGGGCAGATCTAGCCAAGTAGGGGAGGAGGATGGTGGAGTTTGGAGACAGAAGCAGGAGGATAGTAGATGGAAGCAGACCAAAAAAAAAAGAGAAAGATGAAGCCAGGCAGGATGGAAGGGAGAATGAAGGCGGAGACAGCCACTGGAGGGTGATACGCAGGAACACAAAGACTATCAGCGCTAGAATCCGAGAAGTAAAGAAGGTGATAATGGGAACCATTAGGGGAGAGGGGAGAGGCAGATGGAACCAGATGAACCTTAGTTACATATTTCTGCAGAGAGACAGTGGTGGCTGACCCTTGAAGTACCTCCTTTACTGAAAGATGGGTTAAAAAAAAAGTTCACTAATAGCTGGAACAAGGGCTGGATGTACACAAGTTTGCAATAAACACCTAGCCCAATGTAGGGCACAAACTGAAAACATTAGTATTCATTCAATATCCTTTCAACTCAACACCAGTAATCAAGTCTGAGACTAAAGAAAGGAACACACAAAAGCATTTCCCATCCCTTTATCACTAAATTGACCATAAATTCTTTGTAACAAGTTTTATAATGTCATTAAAAATAAGGCACAAAGAAAATCTTCATTACTGATATGTCATTACCCATACTAACAAAAGTAATACTTTCCTTGGCTATGAACGATATAACAGAATGCAAGTTGCAAAACCCAACATCAGAGACTTAAAGAAGCACATACAAACATCCATCATTTGATTTGCTTATGAAATTTTCAATGCATGCAAAACTATTAAGCAAGAATTCAGCACAATGACTGATGATGTCACTGAAGAACTGAATACTTATTCCGTGCCACAGAGAAAACATTTGAGACACAGAAAAAAAACATGCCCCTCAGAAAAAGAATGTGCAATGTCATCTGCAAATAGGTGAAATGTTGAGGTAAATAGTTTGCCTTAAAAACAGGTGGGAAGTAAAAAAATACATTTAAAGGAAATGCTCAACGAGTCAGGCAGCATCCGTGGAGGCCAAAACAAAGTTAATATCTCGATAACCTTTCATCAGAAATGTTAAGTCTGCTTCGCTCTCCGCTGCTCTACCTGACCTGCTGAAAATTTTCTGTCATCTTTCAACCATTTGAAATAAATAAGGCCAACAGCAAGAAAACAGGTCAACATCCGACTTCACTTGGAAATGTCAGATTCAGAATCTTATTCTCTTCCTTATTCATATGTGTGTTTCTGGGTATCTGTGTGCTTGGGATGTTTTTTTTACAGTGGCAGCGATGACTAAGCCTAGTTAGTGATGACCTAATCCTCATGGGGAGGGAAAAGAAAGGGAAGGAGAGGAGGAGAGAAGGGGAGAGAAAAAAGGAGACAGAGAGAGAGAGAATGGTTCAGAGAGAGAGAGAAGCTGGAAGGGAGAACTGAGGACAGGGCAAGTAGAAAGAAGTGGATAGGAAAGGGAAGAGGAGAGAAAAAAAGGAAAAAACGTCAGAAGGAGAAAGAAAATGGAACAAAGAAATAAAGAACGATGGGGAAAAAAAATATGGGTTGCAGTTTCAATGAAGGAAGGAGTGTGCACTGCTCATTACAACCTTAAATCATGCTAAATTTCACTGCCAATGTGATACAATGAAAAATGTAACCAAAGCCCAACACAGAACATTGAATGGGAGTGAGATAATCCACGATTCAGAATTGGTGGGAGTATGAGGTAAAGGTTGAAATTAATTTGAATTCTCAGCAATGCCTGAAAGCAGACACTACCTCCTGACATTATATTAGATCAGGGAAGTGAGACTGTGGATAATTCAGCAGGTGTGGACTCACACGATGGCAAAGACAATGCCAGCTCTGCAGATTGTGAATTCATCAGCCACATGTGAATTAATATGTTTCCCTATTGTCCATGATAGCTCCCAGAGCAGGCACAAAGAGCTGTCTTTAGCTTTCTGGGAGGATATACAGTAGCAGTTGGCGAAAAAAATGTTTTTCCTTAAATGGAGCGTAAAAACAGAAAAACTGCTCCTGCAGAAGAGAGACAATTGTCAGATAAACCTTGAATGATTGTTATTTATAGCTCACTGCAGCTTAACATGGGATATTTTGGAATATAGACCGAAAGAAGAATCTAAAAATGACACCTTCTAAGGATGTTTGTTTCAAATGATCGGTGTCAAATTAAGTAAAATTTGATTGGTGGCTTCTGATCAGAAAAAGTAAAATTTGAACCTTGGAATTGATTATGGGAATAATGTGAAGTTAATCTTATTTGTGAAGATCAGTATGGAGTTAAGGTATTAATTAGCGAGGGAAAGGAAGAAACGGCATTCACTGCCAGCTTTCATTCATGTAGTTCAGAGGCAGAACGTAATGAATGTGATCCATCTCAATTGTCCACTCTTTACTTCAGGAGCAACACACACAAAATGCTGGAGGAACTCAGCAGGTCAGGCAGCATCCATGGAGGGAAATAAACAGTCGACGTTTTGGGTCGAGACCCCACTTCAGGACTGGAAAGGAAGAGGGCAGAAGCCAGAATACAAAGGTCGGTGGGGGGAGGAGTACAAGGTGGCAGGTGATAGGTGAGTCCAGGTGAGGGGGGGGGGGGGGGGGGGGGGGGGGGGGAGGGGGCGATGAAAGGGAATGATGTAAGAAGCTGAGAGGTGATAGGTAGAAGAGGCAAAAGGCTGAAGAGGAAGGAATTCTATCCCTGTTTATATCACAGCACTGCCTTCCCCTAAACAATTCAGAATCCTACACAGCTGAATAGCGTACAGATGTAAAATACCACAAGGGGTTCAAATCTGCCCGGAAACTTTGCTTCACACTTGTTTGCCCTTTGGATTGGAACTGATTTGTTATTGTCACGTGTACAGAGATACAGTGAAAAACTTCTGTGTGCCACCCAGGCAGATCATGCCATACATAAGTACATTGAGGTAGTAGAAAGAAAACAGAATGCCAAATATAGCGTTGCAGCTACAGAGAAAGTGCAGTGCAGGTGGACAAGTGAAATGCAAGGGTCACATTGAGGTAGAATGAGAGATCAAGAATTCATCTCTAGTGCAAGAGTCCAGCTGTATGCAGTTTTAAGCTTTTGCATTTTCCACCTGGGGGAGAAGAGAGAATGACTGGGGTGGGAGGGGCTCCTTGATTACGTCGGTTGTTTTCCCGAAGCAGCGGGAAGTGTGAGCACTGATAAATAAACATGCAAAATGCATTTGCAAGGATCTGCTATGGTTACGGTGCAAATTCCGGAATGCTGAGTACTTAAAAGATTCTGCATGACTCAACCCATTGTGGATAATTGTTCATATTTTTGTTCTTGGGTCTCTGGGGTCCAATGTTAACTTGCTCCACTCTGGTTCTGTGGCTTGTGAAGTGATTGAAAAGGTCACTGTGGGAGCTGTAGACTCTTCCACAGATGGGGCATGAGGTGTCAGAAGGACAGGTGGGTGGGTACTTAATTTGTGAGGTGATGCACCCCTTTGACCATTTATGCTGGGCTTCTGTATACTTCTGATGCACGGACTCCTGATTCTCAGTGCAACACACTCATACCTTCTCCACTTTGAGCAGTCATGGGTCAAAGATTCCCAGGAGACAGTGGGCTGACTGCAACTTTTCCAAGGTGGATCTGAGCACATCCTTGAATCTTTTCCATAGTTCATCTAGCAATCTCTTCCCTTGACGGAGCTTACAATGATGAGACAGAATACAGGAAGGAGATAGAGAGCCTAGTGGCATGGTGTCAAGACAACCACCTTTCCCACAATGTCAGCAAAATGAAGGAGCTGGTCATTGACTTCAGGAAGCGGTGGAGTTCACATCCCTGTCTGTATCAACGGTGCTGAGGTGGAGGTGGTTGAGACCTTCAAGTTCCTAGGTGTAAATATCACCAACAATTTGTCCTAGTCCAACCACATAGACGCCACAGCCAAGAGAGCACACCAATGCCTCTCCTTCCTCAGAAGGTAAAGGAAATTTGGCATGTCCCCATTGACCCTCACCAACTTTTACAGATGCCCCATAGAAAGCATCCAATCCAGACGCATCAAAACTTGGTACAGCAACTGCTCTGCCCAAGACCGCAAGAAATTGCAGAGAGTTGTGAACGCAGCTCAGTCCATCATGCAAACCAGCCTCCCTTTCATTTGCTCTGGCTATACTTCTTTGCTGCCTCGGGAAAGCAGCAGCATAATTAAGAACCCCTCCCACCCCAGTCATTTTCTCCTCCCATCTTCCATCAGGGAGATGATACAAAAGCTTGAAAGCACGTACCACCAGATTCAAGGATAGATTCTATCTGATTCTTGGACTGACCTCTCAAATACTAAAGATGAACTCTTGATCTCTCAAACTACCTCACGGTGGCATTGCACTTTATTTGTTTACCTTTACTGCATTTTCTCTGTAAATGTAACACCATATTCTGCATTTTGGTTTTCTTTTTACTACCTCAATGTACTTACGTATGGAGTGATCTGTCTGGATGTCACACAAACAAAGCTTTTCACTGTGTCATCATAATAAGCCAAACCAGATAAGAATAGAGTGTCTGGTTCAGGAACTTGCTGTCGGGCATTCAAACAACGTAGCTGCCCATTGTACGTTACTGAGTGTAACTAGGTCCTCGGTGCTGGTCGATGCTGGCTTAGGAGAGGATACTGATGTGGTCTGCTAATCCTTCCAGTGGTTTAGAAGGATATTGTGGAGGTGCAAGAGTGAGTGGAGTGCTGCACGTTTGGAGGGGGTGAGGTTCGATGGGGTGAGGAGAGTGGAGGAGTCCGGGCAGTTCATGTCACATTGGTAACTGGCAATGAACAGGTCAATAGAGGGCAAAAGGCTAGAAGCGGGTGCCCAAGGGGAAGGAGAGTGAAGGGTATTGTGGAGACTTGGTGACACCTTTTCAGTGAGGTGTCTGCTGTAGATAGTCAGCAGATAGCAGATAGGGCAGGCACAGTGGTGTAGTGGTCAGCATAATATTATTACAGCGCCAGCGACCCGGGTTCAATTCCGGCCACTGTCCGTAAGGAGTTTGTACGTTCTCCCCGTGACTGTGTGGGTTTCCTCTGGGTGCCCCCGTTTCCTCCCACATTCCAAAGACGTGCGGGTTAAGAAGTTGTTGGCATGCCGGAAGCGTGGCGACACTTGCGGGCTGCCCCCAGGACACTCCATGCAAAAGATGCATTTCACTGTGTGTTTTGATGTACATGTGACTAATAGAGATATCTGATCTTATCCAAGTGTCAGAAGCACACAGGAGGGCAAGTGTTAGTTGTTCCACAGACCATAAGGTCTTGATCTGCGCTCTTTATCTCAGTCAGCCAAAGGCTGGGCTAGCGGACTGAAGACAATGGTAAATGTCATCATCAAAATCTGCTGAGGAATACGGGAAGTTTTCCACGTTTTCCAGGGTCTCACCATGAATGCCACCATCAGTCCGCAAGTCAAAGTCGAGTCTATTGTCATCTGCACAAGTACACGTATCCACAGGTGCAATGAAAAGCAGTGTGGAGGATGCTTCAGTATGCAAATATTCGACAGCCAACCTCCAAGTTACACTAAGCATTAGATCAACAAAGGTCCTTTACCAACTCAAGTTGTGGAGATATGGAGAAGGAGATTGAGGGAGGGAGGTTACTTAGTTTAATATTTATACACCGGTTACAGGTATTTATGCACAGGTTACAGAGACTGGGAGACCCACATCTGCCCTTTATATCCTGTTTTACTCAATTCTATTGGTCTGGGCAGTAGGCAGAGAATGGTCTGTCCACAACAGATGGGTGCTTTCGACAATAGTGACCCCTGTATCATTTTTTATGTGGGTTCCTTTATTCTACATCCAAAGTCTATCCAAAGAGATGGATGGCCAAGATTATGAGGCATTGTGTGGTCAGTTGGAAATGTGAAGAGGCAGAAGAAAGATTCAGACCACTTCAGTTCCCTTTGCCGATTTCTCATGAGCCTTTGTGCTCATATTTCACTTCCTCCCTGGCACCATGAATTCCCCCACTTGATGTGCCTGGGAGAGAAATATGGTGAATGGACAGGACATCAGGCTACATGAGAGTCTCTGTGCCCAGTACTGGCACCGTCGCCTCCCATGTGAGCAAAGTGGACCAGACCTAGCTTGGAGGCTGCCACCTTCAAGGGCCATCATCATATGGCAGACACAATGGCTCAGAGCTGAATGTAAATCGCTTCAAGCTCTTCTTCAGAAGGACTTCAATCAGAGTAGAATGTCATGATCCTTGTGGTTCCCCAGAAAAAGAACAATTTAACTAAATGGCAACATTGATGACGTACAACCAAGCTGCGAGGAGAACTTTCCTACTCCTTCCTGAACAAAGCCATGGAATCTTTCACTTTCATCCAACAGGGTGGTTTATATCTCAGCTGAAAGGTGGCACCTCTGACAGCTGGGGACTCCCTCAGTACTGCCCTGGGCCAGTAGTCCAGAGGCTTGTATCTGCTATACCCCGCTCCACAGGCACTCACATCCTATTCAAGTTCTAGAGGTTACTTTTTTAATTGAACTATCGTCCCCTTTTGTTACAATCTCCACGTGATGCAGTTCAAGAAGAATGATAAGGTCAAAGACGCAAGAAACTCACTCGGAGAGGAGCAACAGTGTGGTGTAATGCATGTTGTTGTGAATCTGAGACAGAAATCTGACCTTCTCCAAATGGGGTCAATTCAAAAGACTTGCATCAAAACTTCGATTGTCCTTTCAAAAGAAAATGTGGAAATTCATGCCCAAACTCCCAAGGTAACAATGCAGCCACTGAGCCAAAGCTGGCGTTTATGGTCATTCCAATGGGGATGAGATATGCCTGGGAGATATTACAAAGATGGAAAGAATTAGTCCCAAGGATCTATGGAGTTTAAGATTAATCAGGGTGTCTTCCTTTCTCTTAATTCACTGTTGGGATATAGACATCTGTTGCTAGGCTGGCATTTAGTGCCTATCCGTTCCCCCTTGAGCAGATTGGACCATTTTGAAGTGCATTTCACAGTGCTCGGTGGGAAGTCACACGTAGGCCAGATTGGCTGAGAAATGCAATGTTCTTCTTCTACGAACATTAATAAACTAGATGAGATAATAGTTCTGAGGGATCTTTTATAAGGATTGTCGTGGTTCTGTCTCAGCCAAGGTCTGTGGAAGATGGGAGTGGGGAGGGGAAGTGAAGCATTGTCCGGCTAGGATATCACATGTCGACCTATCCATCCCACAGCTTTTACACCAAAGCTATGTTTTTCATACAACGTAATCAAAAGGGTTGCAAAAGTAATAAAATTTCAGAAGAATATCTTTGGCAGCAAAAGAAATTGGGATATCCTGAGGTCATGAAGATTCTACTTTTACTTGTAGCTAACTAGATGGAATATAAATTTGAATTCGAGTTTATGGGTTAAAGTACAAGAGTGGCCCATTGAAGATATTTTCTTTTGCAATCCAACTTTCCAAGCAGAAGTCTTTCGATTGTCTCCCACAGATGCTGCTCAACATGTAGAATTACTCCAGTAGATTGTTTGTTGCTCCAGATTCCTGCATCTGCAGTCTCTTGTGTCTCTTTCTATTGTCTGTTCAGGAATACATCATTATTTGTGACACTATCATCTACTTAGAATCATGGAAGCAGGCCCTTCGGCCCAATTCATCCATGTTGCCCAGCGAGCTAGTCCCATCTGCCTGCGTTTGGCCCATAGCCCTCTAAACCTCTCCTATCCATATACCTATCTAGATGGCTTTTAAATGTTGCTAATGTGCCCGCCTCAACCACTATTTCTGGCAGCTCATTCCAAATATGCACTACCCTCTTGTGTGAAGAAGCTGCCCCTGATGTCCCTTTTAAATCTCTCACCTCTGATCTTAAACTTATGTCCTCTTATTTTTAGCACCCCTTCCCTGGGAAAAAGATTGTGCTTTGCCCCCTCCCCCCCACCCCCATGATCTTAAATACTTCTATCAGGTCATCCCTCAATCTCCTACGTTCCAGTGTGTAAAGTCCTAGTCTACGCAAGCTCTCCTTGTAACTCAGGTCCCCAAGTCCAGGCAACATCCTGGTAAATCTTTTCTGTGCTCTTTCTAGCTGAATAACATTTTTCCTATAACTGGGTGACCAAAACTGTACACAATGCTCCAAGTGTAGCCTCACTAACGTCATATAACTGCAACATAACTTCCCAACTCCTGTATTCAGTACCCTGACAGATGAAGGCCAGTGTGCCAAACGCCTTCTTCACCACCTTATCTACCTGTGATGCTGCTTTCAGCGAACTATATACTTGCACTCCGAGGTGTCTCTGTATCTTTTCTTACCATTTCATTTTTCACTCTCTTGCCTTGTACATTTGAAGCTCACCCTAACTGAACACACTTGCTATCGTAAATAAAACAGAATGGATTTCCACATTTTCTTTTGAAAGGACAATTGAAGTTTTGATGCAAGTCTTTTGGATTGACCCCATTTGGAGAAGGTCAGATTTCTGTCCCAGATTCACAACAACATACATTACACCACACTGTTGCTCCTCTCCGAGTGATTTTCTTGCGTCTTTGACCTTATCATTCTTCTTGAACTGCATCATGTGGAGATTGTAACAAAAGGGGATGACAGTTCAATAAAAAAAGTAACCTGTAAAATTGAACACAGCCACAGAAATTATGAGCAAATTCCCACTATTTATTCTGTAGCTTCCTATGTATTCTAGAACATCTGTTGAAAATCATACCATTTTGTTGCATAGACTCATGGTGTAATAATCTTCTGATTAGATCTAAAGGGTCCCTGAGGAATCCTATCTTCCATCAGTGAGAATCCAGATAGCTTATTGAATTGTCGATTGTAGGCTATTAATGTTGAAACAAGAAGGATAAACCACATTCTAGTCTCAAAGGAGTATTTCCAGCATTTTCTGTTTTTACTTCTAATGTTATGTATTAACTTTCTGATAAACTTAACCACTGTAGATATACATAGGACAGAGATGCTTATCCAGATTAGTATGTTTATCATTTGCTTTAAAGGACAGGGAAGATCTCAAAATTGATTTTGACTAAATTTGCTAATCTCATCCTGGGAGGTCACAAACTGGCTCCAATTCTGGGTTTAAGAAAAAAGAAAAGTTCCTAAATACCCCACGTAGACATACCTCAAGCAAAAGAAAGGAAGATAAGATAAGATATCTTTATCAGTCACGTACATCGAAACACACAGTGAAATGCATCTTTTTGCGTAGTGTTCTGGGGGCAGCCCGCAAGTGTCACCACGTTTCCGGCGCCAACATAGCATGCCCACAACTTCCTAACCTGTACGTCTTCTGAATGTGGGAGGAAACCAGAGCACCCGGAGGAAAACCACGCAGACACAGGGAGAACGTACAAACTCCTTACAGACAGTGGCCGGATTTGAACCCAGGTCGCTGGCGCTGTAAAGCGTTACGCTAACTGCTACACTACTGTGCCTGCCTAGTTAGAAAAGTGGCTCAGGGAAGTGTTTCCAGTGAAGACAAAGGGAGCCATTGATTTGTTTGTTTTAATAATCTTACAAATCAAGAAAATGCTTCAGCACTGTCAACTACCATCTGTCTTCATACCACAGTAAGAACAAAATGTCCTAAAACACAATAAACATCTCATCCAATATTAAGAATACATTCTACTAATAGTAGTAAAATTCAAAATTTTCAGCATGTCATTTTGTCATAGTATCACAAACAACTTGTGGTTTGTAATGCCAGCTGAAGTATCGCCTTTGACCATTATGGAAGCCAACTATCAAAGCTGGTAGAGAGATTGCACAGCCCAGGAGAATCATTGCAGTCCCTCACTCATTCCTGGCTGCTGTAATTCAGTTGCGCATTACTATTCTACACTCTATCAAGAAGATATCAGGTTCTCCTGTGCAGATCAACCTGGAACGTAAAAATAACTCCTTTATTCTTTTCTCGACCAACCTCCCTCTTCTAAATATAACTGCAACATAACTTCCCAGCTCCCATACTCAGTGCTCTCACTGACGAAAGCCAGTGAGCCCAATGCCTTCTTCATCACACTACCTACCTGTGACAACGTGACCTCCAAATGCTTGGAGCAACTCATGGAGTTCTTGTCAGTAATGATCAAAGCCACAGGTTCTGTTACTTCTACCCTTCATTGTTTTCCAGTCTGTCTCCTTCCTCCTTAGTATTTACCTTGTGCCTGATCCCCAACATCTCCATCCCACAGAACTACTAACCACTTTGCTTCTAACCCTTTGTTAATAAAAATTGCAAGCAGATTGTTTCCCTTAGCAACCATCCTTGGTTCCATCATGGCCTGGTACAGCAATTTGAACGTACAGGAAGGCAAAAGGCTGCACAGAGTAGTGGACACAGTCCAGTCCATCACAGGCACAGCCCTTCCCACCATTAACAGCTACAAGAGGCTATGCCTCAAGAACGCGGCACCTATCGTCAATGATTCCCACTATCCGGGTCATGCACTCTTCTCACTGCTACCGTCAGGCTGGAGATGCAGAAGCCTGAAGTCCCACACCACCAGGTTTGTACCTTCCTACAACCATCAGGTTCTTGAACTAACCTGCACAACCCTAACCCTACCTCAGCAACAGAACACTGCAGACCACCTCTTGCACTACCATGGACTTGTCTCTGATTGTGCTTCTTGTTTTGCACAGTCTAATTTTTTTCCTTCACTGTCTGGTATAAATTTATGTATATTCATGCTCTGTGTACCATCTGAACCTATGTGCCCGCAATTCTGCTGCAAGCAAGTTTTGCATTGTACCTGTACCTCACCGTACTTGTGCACATGACAATAAATTCAACTTGACTTGGTCTCTAATTCATCATCAGCATCTCTGCAAAGAACCATCAATCTATACCTCAAACATGTTGACTCCCAAATCCATGACCAGTCTTCTAGATTCTAAGCTCTGAAATTCTCTGTTCAACCTCTTAAGACTCTTACAGAATTCTACCTCTATGATCTAACTCCTCCTTCAGTATGCCATCAACTTATGCCTGCTGAAACTCTTCCCCATCTGAACAACACAATCTGAATGTAAATTGCTGTAATCCGTAGCTGTAGTCGTGTGGTCAGATTAATTTGTGTTGGAAAAGCTTGAAGGATATCTTCCCCAATAGGAACAGGAAAGGTCAAGGAATGTGTGTTCTTTATAGTTTCCTTTGCAACTTACATAAATAGTGCCACATGGTCTTTCACCATGGAGGAGTTAAGAATCTTATGAAAAACTCAGAATTAATTTACAATCAATTAAACTTCCAACCACTCTGCCACCCTCTTGACCTCTGTGTTAAGAAACATTTAGTTCCACTCCCACTGGCTTTCAGAAGGATCTGGATTGCAGAGGAATTGGAGGTTTTCTCCTTAGTCTGCAGTAATAATAATAATAATTATATAATAATAATAAGGATAATAATCTACAGCAGACAAGAACAGAATATTAAGTCACCAGAAAAGTCATCCTGTACAGAATGAAGCTGCTCACCACAAATTGTAACATCCCATCATTTTGCCTGCTGAAGCCCAAAATGATGTACATACTGAGACATTCATGCTGGCTCCAAGGCTCAGCACAGAGAGGGCATTCTGGAAGTTTCTTGTTTATCTGACACCAAGTGTGAGTGATTAAGATAACACAAATCTCATTGATATGCCTCCCCACTTTCATGGAATCAAGCGATGCTACAGTAATTACAAGGTTTGTGCATCAGTCAAATGCAACAGCAATAAACTTACTCATCTGAAATGCAAGAAAAATAAAAGTGGATTGTTCGGTGAAAAAAATAACCTGATTACAATCCAGTGCAATTATTTTTTTTATTTGCGTTATACATGTAACTTGAAGCATCACATGCCAGAACCAACTTGAAACCCACTGAAATTAGCTAGTATGAGGACAACATTCACTGTTTATATCAAATTAGTGATTTATTAGAACGGTCTGGATTTCCTTCCACCTATCAGAAACAGAGCTGAGAATCTCGCCTACTCGAGAGCAGTGATTACCTGTGTCATTACCTTGTAACCATGGGGTAGGAGGAAGGGAAGAGGTCATTCTAAATGCCCAAGCATGGCACACTTTCTTCAGAGACAGAAAGTAAAGAGTTCAAGTCCAGGGCACAAACAGATATTTAAGTTTGATGGCTTTTGGAAGGGTATACTTAACAGACATGCATTAATGCGCGCACGCACACACACACACACACACACACACACACACACACACACACACACACACACACACACAACATCCTTACTGTGCTCTGAGAGTAGTCAGCAGCTTGTGTCCCTGTTGATCCACTCACTACAGAAGTCCCATTCAAATCCATCTCTGTAAATGTGTGCACAAGATCTGAACTGGGATTTCAGTGTGGTAAAGAGGGAGTCCAGAATGTGGGAGATAGAAATTCATTAGTGCCTGTAAATGCCGGAGCGATACAGGAATGCATGCACACATTACTCCGCCTCTGAAACTATAATGTCCATTTTGCTCACGTGGCCAAGAAAAAAATTTCACTCCATCCTCTTTCAGATGAGACATCGAACAGCTAGAGCACGTACCACCAGGCTCAGAGACAGATTCTATCCCACTGTCATAAGACTCTGTATGCTAAAGAACTCCTGATCTCTCAATCTACCTCGTCATGGCCCTTGCACCTTATTGTCCACCTGCACTGCACTTTCTTTATAACTGTAACATGATATTCTGGATTCTGTTATTGTATTTCCTTCTGTACCACCTCGATGCACTTCTGTATGGAATGATCTGTCTGGATGGCACGCAAACAGAGCTTTTCACTGTATCTTGGTACATGTGACAATAATAAACCAACTACCAATCCTGTCTGTCCTCTCAGGTGCACATCCTATGGCAGCCCGTCAACTACAAGTGAGCTTTCTCTGAAGTCCTGCTCAATATTTATCTCCTAATTATCATCACCTGAAGAGATCAAGTATCATTTGCATCAGGCCACTGTCTCCGGCACCATCACCTACCTCATCACCTCTGGAGATCTCCCCTCCACAGCCTCCAATCTCATCGTTCCCCAACCCCGCACTGCCCATTTCTACCTCCTACCCAAGATTCACAAATCAAACTGCCCCGGTCGGCCTGTTGTTTCTGTCTGCTCCATCCTACCAAACTCCTATCCTCATAACTTGACTCTATCTTGTCCCCCTTGGTTCAGTCCCTTCCCAACTACATCCGTGACACCTCGCATGCTCTCCACCACTTCAACAACTTTCAGTTCCCTGGCCCCTATCACCTCATTTTCACCATGGAAGTCCCGTCCCTGTACACTTCTATCCCTCAACAGAAAGGCTCAGTGATCTCCGTTTCTTTCTGTATAACAGACCCAGCCAGTTCCCCTCCACCACCCCCACACTCCGTCTGGCAGAATTGTTGCTCACCTTCAACAACTTCACTTTCGGCTCCTCCCACTTTCTCCAGACCAAAAGGTGCAGTCATGGGCCTTTGCATGGGCCCCAGCAATGCCTACCTTTTTGTTGGCTAGGTGGAGCAATCCATGTTCCAAACCTACACCGGTAATGCTCTCCAACTCTTTCTCTGCTACATTGACGACTGCTTCCTGCACCCGTGCGGAGCTTATCAATTTCATCAACTTCGCTATCAACTTCCACCCCACCCTCAGATTCACTTGGTCCATCTCTAACACTCCTTTCTTGATCTCTCTGTCTCCATCGCGGGAGACAGATTATCCACTGACATCTACAAACCTACTGACTCCCACAGTTACTTCCCATCCTGATGCTTGCAAGGGCGCAATTCCCTTCTCTCAGTCCCTCCATTTCTGCCACATCTGTTCTCGTGATGAGGCTTTCCACTCCAGGACATTCTAGATGTCCTGCTTTTTCAGAAGACGGGTATCAATGCACCACCACTGCTATCAATGCAGCCCTCACCCACATCTCTTCTATTTCCCATATGCCTGTCCTCACCTTATACTATCCCACCCCAGACAAAACAGGGATAGAGTTCCCCTTGTCCTCACCAACCACCCCACGAGCCTTCGCATCCAACAAATCATTCTTTGAAATTTCCACTTTCTCCAATGGGATTTCACCACCAGACACATCTTCTATCTTCCCCTCCCCTCTCCACAGGGATGTCTCTCTCTGTGACTTCCATGTCTGCTCCTCCCTCCCCACCAATCTCCCTCCAGGCACTTATCCCTGCAACCGCGCTGTGTTGCACCTGCCCCTTCACCTCCTCCCTCACCACCATCCAGGGCCCTGAACAGTCCTTCCAGGTGAGGCAGTCACAAGATCACAAGACAAGGGAGCAGAAGTAGGCCATTTGGCCCATCGAGTCTGTTCCAAGGAAAAGGGAAAAAAGGAAAAGAAATGAGAAATTGGGGGGGGGGGGGCAGGCGAAAAAAAAACACACTATTCTAACCCCAATTTCCGGCCTTATCCCCATATCCCTCGATACCCCGACTATTTAGATATATGTCTATCTCTTCCTTAAACGTTTCCAATGATCTGGCCTCCACTGCTGTACCTGGCAAAGAATTCCACAAATTCACCACCCCTTGGCTAAAGAAATTTCGCCTCATCTCTGTTTTAAACCTGTACCCTCTAATTCTAAGATTGTGCCCTCTGGTCCTGGACTCACCCACCAAGGGAAACAGCCGAGCCACATCTACTCTGTCCAGTCCTTTCAACATTTTAAATGTCTCTATGAGGTCCCCTCTCATTCTTCTGTACTCCAGTGAGTACAGTCCAAGAGCTGACAAACACTCATCATACGTAAGCCCTTTCATTCCGGGAATCGTCCTTGTAAATCTCCTCTGAACCTTCTCCAACATCTTTCATAAGATATGGGGCCCAAAACTGTGCACAGTATTCCAAATGAGGCCTCACTAGTGCCCTGTAGAGCCTTATCAACACTTCCTTACTTTTATACACTATACCTCTCGAAATGAATGCCAACATAGCATTCGCTTTCTTTACCACCGATCCGACCTGGTGATTAACCTTTAAGGTATCCTGCATGAGTACCCTCGTCCCCTTGTACTTCTGTACTTTGAATTTTCTCTCCGTCTAGATAATAATCTGCCCGTTTATTTCTGTTTCCAAAGTGTACAACTGCATATGTGAATCCATCAGTGTCATTTATTGCATCCGGTGCTCCCGGTGCAGCCTCCTCTACATCGGTGAGACCTGAAGCAGTTTAGGGGACTGCTTCATCAACCACCTTTGCTCCATCTGCTGTACCAGTTGGGATCTCCCGGTGGCCAGCCACTTTAATTCCACTTCCCATTCCCACACCAACATGTCTATCCACAGTCTCCTCTACTGCCAAATTGAGGCTAGACTCAGATTAGAGGAACAGCACCTCATACTCAACTGCTGTGCCCAGGACTGCAAGAAACTGCAGAGAGTTATGGACACAGCCCAGCACGTCATGGAAACCAGCCTCCCCTCCATGGACTCTGCCTTTACCTCTCGGTGTCTTGGTGAAGCAGCCGGCATAATCAAAGACCCCACCCACCCGGGTCATTCTCTCTTCTCTCATCTTCCATCAGGTAGAAGATACAGGAGCCTGAGGGCACGTACCACCAGACTTAAGGACAGCTTCTACCCCACTGTGATAAGACTATTGAGCGGTTCCCTTATATGATGAGATGGACTCTGACCTCACGATCTACCTTGTTGTGACCTTGCACTTTATTGCACTGCACTTTCTCTGTAGCTGTGACATTTTACTCTGTACTGTTAGTGTTTTTACCTGTCGTACATCAATGCACTCTGTACTAACCTAATGTAACTGCACTGTGTAATGAATTGACCTGTACGATCTGTATGCAAGACAAGTTTTTCACTGTACCTCGGTACAAGTGACAATAATAAACCAATACCAATACCAATCTGACAACATGAACATTGATTTCTCTAACCTCCTGGAACCCCTCCTCTCTATCCCCACTTTTTACCCCCTTATCCCACCAGCCCCAATGACCCTATCCCTTTCCCATCCCTGCTCTCTCGATCTGCCCATCACCCACACATACCTCCCCCCAGTTCCCCTCCCCACCCCCTTCCCTTTATTCCATGGTCCACTGTCTTCTCCTATCACATTCCATCTTCTTCATCCTGTTGTCACTTCCACATATCACCTCCCAGCTTCTTGCATCATTCCCACTCTCCCCCCTCCTTCATCTGCCTATCACCACCCCCCCCCCATCTCATCTGGATCCACCTATCACCCACCAGCACTTGCTCCACCCCTTCGCCCCAGCTTTTTATACTGGCCATCGTCCCTCTTTCTTCCCAGTTCTGATGAAGGATCTCAACCTGAAATGTCGACTGTCCGTTTCCCTCCAGAGATGCTGCCTGACACACTGAGTCCTCCAGCACTTTGTTTGTAACACAATCACAAAGGCAGATTAGTTGCTAACGGAGCAACAAACAACCTGCTGGAGCAACTCAGCGGGTCGAGCAGCATCTGTGGGAGGAAAGGAATTGACAACGTTTCAGGCTGAAATGCTGGATCAGGACCAGAAGAGGCTCAAATGTCCGCGGAGGAGGCTCCGTGGTCTGCTTGAAATCTGCTCTTGCAGTAGAGGGAACGATCCACAACCAAGTGTTGCTATCCAGCACACTTTCCAAGGTTCTGGAGAAAATGCCACAGGTTACACTCAGCCTGCTGTGGATTCCAACAGCCGTGCAGCAGGTAGTACTGCTGTTTCACAGCATCTGAGATGTGGGTTCAGTCCTGACCTCTGATGCTGTTTGAGTGGAGTTTGCATTTTGTCCCTGTGACCACCATGGTTTCCTCCCAGCACTCCAGTTTGGCAGGGTAATGGTATTGGTATTGGTTTATTATTGTCACTTGTACCGAGGTTAAGTGAAAAACTTGTCTTGCATACCGATCCTACAGGTCAATTCATTACACAGTGCAGTTACATAAGGTAGTACAGAGTGCATTGATGTAGTACAGGTAAAAACACTAACAGTACAGAGTGAAGTGTCACAGCTACAGAGGAAGTGCAGTGCAATAAGGTGCAAGGTCACAACAAGGTAGATCGTGAGGTCATAGTCCATCTCATCGTATAAGGGAACCATTGTCCCTTGAGTAGGTGGATGGCAGAAGAAAAAGTGAAACTGATGAACACCTGAGAGGGAATGGGTTACGGGAAAATAAAAATTTTTAAAACTGCAGATGTTGAAAATCTGAAGTAAAAACTAAAACTGCTGGATACACTCAGCAGGTCAGTCAGGATCTGCGGAGAGAGAAACAGCTAACCTGTCAGGTACAAGATGTACCCGTTTCTATTGCATTGATTGATGGGATTGGTCTGACAATAGGCATTGTCTTGATGGGCTGAATGGCCACCTTCTATGTTGTAGGTGAATATAAAAATACGAAGCTGGAACCTATAAAAACAACCTCGGGGAAGGCCACTCTGACATGTCCTAACCCCCAATAAACCTTCTCAAATGTTATTAGAGAAAGCAGAAGAAATGGAACCTGCTCTCTCTCAAAACAAGGTTACTCAATGCAAAACAGTATTCTTGTAATGTGCAAAAATCTTGATTGTAAATACATAAGGTAACATGGACATTTTATGTATGTTTGAAATAAAGTATTAATTTTGTGAAGGAAAGTTAATTTGTTGGGATACAGACCATTTGAAGTTTTTTTTCTGTGCTGAATTACATTCCTTTATATTCTCTCACTGTTTAATGTTTAATGAACCTGTGCTAGTTACAGGCAAGGTAATACACTCTGCAAGCAGGGAAAGATTGAAATGGCTTCATTCAAATTCCCTTGTAAATATAGTACAACACTATAATTTATTTACATGGTATGAGATTAATACAATAGCAAGCTTAGTGAAATGAAACAAACAGTAAAACACAGACAGACATCCAAGAAGATTAAATGTGGTGCTGGAATTAATTTCAGTTATTGGTTCATGGGATGTCACTGGAAAGGCAGGTGTTAATTGTCCATTCTCAATTACCCACCAAACTGAGTGGATCATTTCAGATGTGACAGGTCTGGAGTCGAACTGAGGTCAGATCAGGTAAGGTGTCGGGGGGTGGGTGGGGGGCGGTGGTTGAGGTCCTTTGCTTTTGTGTTGTAAGTTTTAATTTACGATCAAGTCTGCCTCTTGCTCTTTTTCCAGAAAGGCACTCCAGATCATCATACCAAAGCAAGATTAAAAAAATCCTTCTCATCTCCTATTTATTCTATTTGTTCCTATTTATTCAATCATGCCCTTGTGCAGAACACTTACTTTTACTAAGGTATGACAGGTTATACTTTCCAAAATGCGTGCTCCTCCTTGGACAGAAACACTGCCAATCTCCTAAAGGACAGCAAACAGCCTCTGGATATTTCTGCAAAAATAAGACTTACATTTACATAGCGTCTTTCACAGCTTCGGGCCTTCGTAAAAATTTCAGCATTGTAACGAAAGTGCAAAATTGTTCCAACATAAACAACAGCAATATTTTGGTGTCTGTAAGTCCTGGACAGTGCCATTCTTCTGAATCATCCAGTGGGGACTTCAACGAGACACAAGAGATTCTGCAGATGCTGGAATTTGAGTGATATTTCTCTCCACAGATGCTGCCTTACCTGCTGAGTTCCTTCAGCATTTTATGTGTTGCTCCAGATTCCAGCATCTGCAGTCTCTTGTGTCTCCACACGTAAGATTTGATAGGTTTTGGAGAGGTAAGAATGTGAAGCCTTAACATTATGGGAAAAATGTTTGCAAATCCACAGTAATCAATGTTTTAGATAATGGTTAAAAGGCTCCAAGTCCCAGTGTGCGTACCCTTAGGGACCATTAGTTTTTACTCCTCTTTGGTGGCTGTAAAGGAGGATTAATCCTTCCTTTGTTCTGGGGTTTTTGAGGCCAATCTTATACCCCATTCCATGCAGACCAAGTGCTGATCAGAGTGGAGAACATTTACCCTTTGAATAAGTATGGGAACTGGGGTTGGAAAATCAAAGACCCTCAAGGAGTTAAAGGATTAATTTTCAACATGCTGTTGTGAGAAGCTCAGGAGAAAAATCACTTTAAAAATGGTTTTTGAGTGATAAAAATTATTGAAGAAAGATGTGACTGGCTGGAACATTTGGAGGAAGGAGGTTGTGTGATGAAACTACCAACAATGCAATTCATCCAGAGATCAGTATCCTTGAGGGACTTACTGTCAACTCTTCCTGTTGACTTGGGTGAACATCTCCCACAACTGCTCTATCCAATTATTTCAAGAACTGGCAACATGCTTCTCCAATAAGGACCAATGAGCCCAAAGACTAACGGAGGTCAGAGCAGAAGATCACAGAACCCAGGCTGCCTATCTTGGAAGACAATATTACACAGTACTTGATGGTTGAGTTGACTTACTCCAGCGGTAAATCATTGTCTGATAATTACAGACCCCACAGATTTAACATCACAAAATAGTTTTGTTTATTTTGCAAACAACTTGACAATTACATATATTTAGACCACAAAACTGATTACATACTTTACTACAAGAATAACTAGTAATTGTTGGTACTTTGAGCTGTCAACAATATTGAATTGTAACTTTATGATATTATTCTAGGTACACTATTCCAAGGTTTTCATTGTTCTTGGAATAAATAGGATGTGTTGAGTGATGGCCCACTTAAGGAGATTATAGGATTCTTCCACAAAACAAACTGCTTTTAATACACAAACTCAATAACTCTGGAGAAGGCTGCAATACAGGCAGTGCCTGCCCCCAAGGGCTGAATGAAATGTGATGATATCCCCTCTCCTCATGTACAGAGCTTGAGTGACCTTCCTACAGCAGCAGTGAGCATCAAACTGCATGGTCAACAGCAGAAGGTTGGAAAGTTCTGAGGCTGGGAAGCTGAGCATGACCACGATCTTGATTGCAGGAGGTCCTAGATCTCCACAAGGATAAAAGGCGATTTCAGTGTTGGTCCTTTTAAATGGCATGGTTTTAGGCAAATGGGGTTAGTAAAAGCTAGGTCTTCTGTGAGTAAATATTAATGGCCATTTTCAGACATCTGCAGAAACTTTGCGCAAGTAATTGCAAGTTTTTTTGTTTTTGATACTCACGGTAGGGGTATTAAAATAAGATGGCATAGAGAGGAAGGAGCTTTAAAAGGGATTTGGAGGGTTTTTTTTTACACAGAGAGTGGTTAATATCTGGAACACACTGCGAGAGGAGGTGCTGGAATCAGATACAGTTACTAAATTTAAGAAGCATTTAGACAGACACTTAAACAGTCAAGACAAAGAAGGATATGGTCCTAATGCAGGCAAAGGGGAGTCATGTAGATGGGCAAAAAGGTCAGCATGGATTTGGTGGGCCGAAGGGCCAGTTGCTGTGTTTTACAACTCTATGACTTGCTAAGTGCCAGAAAAACTGTTGAGATTGGTCACATCGGTCAGAGGACAGGAGTTGGGGGAATTGGTGCACAGCAGGGGCCCAGGGACAAAGTGGCCTGCAGGTTAGTCTCGAGCCCGGGACTAAAGTGGGCCACGCCTGCCGGTGGATGATGGTTGGGAAGAGGAGGGGTTTGCACCCCAAGAGAGGGAGCAGTTGCACTCTGGAGAGTGCAGTGGTAGGGACAAAAGGTGGAGTAGGGGTAGGGGAGAGAGGGAGAGTGATTGGAGAGGGAGGAGGCACTGAGAAGGAGAATGCAAGAGAGGGAGGGGCATTGCTGTTGGAGAGAGTGTGGGCAAGAACCCTTGCATTTCTCTTCTCTATGTTGAAACAAATTCAGCCCCAACTCTTACCTCACAGCATAAAGTAGGGAGGAACACGTATCTACTTGGGACAATTAAACATTTAGCCCAGTTTAATTAAATCAAATTTTAAAAATCCTCTGTGTGTATGATTTTACCCTTTGTTTTCAGTGGGCCCATTGTAGGCAAACCTGGTGTACCCACATGGGGTGATTTCCCAGCCTGAGAAACCTATGGAAGTTCAATTTCAGGTGAACTGCTCCCTGTCTCTTTTCTCTCTCCTCCTGATCGACTCTGTTCCTCCTACACCCACCCCAGCTCCCACTCACCCTGTTTCTTTCCCGTCCTCCACCCACTCTATCTGCCTTTGACCCACACACTCCTCCCACTGGGTCCCCTCCCCCCCTCCCCTTGATTCCCATCTGCCCTCCCCACCTCCCTTACTTGATTCCATGCTCTACCTTCCTTTCTGATCAGATTCCGTCATCCGCGGCCCTTCGTCCCCTCCACCTATCGCCTCCCGGCCTCTGTCGCTATTCCCACCCTCCCCTCCTCCATCTGCCCATCACCCCTCCTCACCTGGATCCACCTATCGCTTGCTATCTCTTGATCCACCCCTTCCCCTCACCTCTTTCTATAAGATATCTCCCCTCTGCTCTTGCAGTCCAGATAAAGAGTCTTGACCCAAAACGTCAACCGTCCATTTCCCTCCACAGGTGCTGCCTGATCCGCTGAGTTCTTCCAGCATCTTTTTCGATGCTCCAGATTCCACCATCTGCAGACTCTTGTGTCTCCTATGGATGTTTGTGCAGCCCATTTGAAGTCCATGCGGAATCCAATTAGGTGGTGCAGAAGTCCTATACCTAATGATCTCCAAGGAGAAGGCAGCTCCCACTCAAGGACTGGCCAGCCAAGGGCATATCCACTGGCTGTTTTGTTGCAGATTTGCCCTATACACTGGCATCAATACAAGTCACGTTGGTGAACTTGGTGTTCTGTTAAAAATAATAACCCAAAGGGTTGTACACTCTCGTGCTTCTTGTCTATAACAACTCACATTTACATTTAAAAATTTAAGATTAAGATCTTTATTAGTCACATGTACATCGCAACACACAGTGAAATGCATCTTTTGCATAGAGTGTTCTGGGGGCAACTCGCAAGTGTCGCCACGCTTCTGGCGCCAACATAGCATGCCCACAACTTCCTAACCCGTACGTCTTTGGAATGTGGGAGGAAACCTGAGCACCCGGAGGAAACCCGAGCACCCGGAGGAAACCCACGCAGTCACGGGGAGAACATACAAACTTCTTACAGACAGCGGCCGGAATTGAACCTGGGTCGCTGGCGCTGTAATAGCGTTACACTAACCGCTGAACTACTGTGCCTGCCGTGTATATAAATGTTTGCATTTATACAGCCGTTTGCATAGTTCCTAAATCAGTACTTCCATTGAGCTGTTTGCAAAGTGACGTCACTGTTGAAGGAAAGGCAGCAGGTGAGCCGAGCACAGCAACCTCCCAGCAAACAGCAGTGTGATAATGACCAAATAATCTAATTTTCAGTAATGCTGAGTGAAGGATAAATATTGCCCCAGGCACCCTCAAGGTAGTACCATAGGAGCTTTCCTATCCACCTTAGAGAGGATAATGCTGCTTCACAGCTTAGTGCCTCATTAGACCTGGCCTCATCAGCAAAGCCCACTGCAGTTTCGATGACTGTGCCTTTGACTTGTGTTTTGTGCCCAGGGACACCTCTCTAAATCTCTCCTCCTCTCTCTCTCCTGCATTAAGACATGTTTATATCTTGGGCCAAGCAGCTTAAGGTCATCTCTATGATATCTCCACCTTTGGCTCAGTTTCATTTGTTTTCTCTTTGATTACAATGCCAAATCATGTCCAAAGGATATTGGTCTACAAAGAAAGCTTTATGTAAATGAACAGTGTTGATATCTTCCAGACTTAATAGAGCTTTTATTGTTGAATTTTCTTTCTCCTCCACATTGTTTCCCATGTTTTAATACCAAACAAAATTCTCTGAAGGTTGATGCACGCATCCAAGTAGAAATTTAGCTTAGCATCCTTTGAATGTGGGGCAGTAGTCAGAAACAGCAGCTGTCAACCTGCAACCATACCGATTTCATAGGCTTCCCTTGGGCGGTACATTCTGATGTTCCTACATGTTGTAGTCGTTGTTACATTTGGTGATTATCCCCTGTGACTTGCTGGGACTTATCAATTAACATCATAGGATTCATGGGGAAAAGTTGTTTTTAAACATGTGCCTGGAACGGGCTGACAGGGATGGCAGTGGAAACAGATATGATAGTGGTGTTTAAGAGGCTGTTAGACACATAAATATGCAGGGAATGGAGGGAGATGGATTACGTGCAACCAGAAGAGAGTTTAACTCGGCATTATCTTCAGCACAGACATTGTGGGCCAAAGGGCCTGTTCCTATGTTCTATGTTTAAAAAGAGATTAGCTGGTAATCTTCCTATAGCAGGCAGTCTTTCACGCATTGTAACAGTGACCAAACTTCAAAAGATTGTGATGTTAATTGACAAGTACTAGTAAATTGTCAAGAGGACAAAAGGGGGCTACAAAGAGATACAGATAAATTGGGAATGGGCAAAGATCTGGCCAGTGGAGTAAAATGTGGAAAAATGTGAAAACTGTCCGTTTTGGTAAGAAAAACAAAGACACACATTATCTAAATGGAGAGAGACAGAGCGCTGAGGTGCGAAGGGATCTGGGAGTCCTCGTGCATGACTGACAAGTGTACAGGTATAGCAAATAATTAGGAAAACTAAGTTATCAGATAATGCTTGGGGGAGTTGAATACAAAAGTCAGAAGGCTGTGCTTCAGTTATTGATTAAACAATATCTGGCATGGTGTGTACAATACTGGTCTCTTCAATTTAAGGATGTAAGTGTAATGGAATCAGAATTATTACCATTGACATTTAATGTGAAATTTGTCATTTTGCGGCAGCAGTTCAGTGTAAAGACAAAATTACCATAAATTACAAAAATAAGTAAAAAGTGCAAAAATAAAAGTAATAACGAAGTGGTGTTCATGGACCGTTCAGAAATCTGAAGGCGGAGGGAAAGGATCTGTTTTTGAATTGTTGAGTGTGGGTCTTCAGGCTTCTGTACCTCCTCCCTGATGGTAGTAATGTGAAGAGGGCATGTCCCGGATGGTGGGGGTCATTTGTGATGGATGCTACTTTCTTGAGGCATTGTCCCTTGAAGATGTCCTCGATGGTGGAGAGGGATGTGCCCGTGATGGAGCTGGCTGAGTCTACAACCTCTGCAGCCTCTTGCAATCCTGTGCATTGAGGCTCCATACCAGGTGGTGAAGCAACCAGCCAGAAAGCTCTCCACCATATATCTGTAGAAATGTGTAAGAGTCTTTGATGACATACTGAATCTCCTCAAACTCCTAACAAAGTAGAGCCGCTGGCATGCCTTCTTCATGATGCATCAATATGTTGGGTTTAGAATAGATCCAGGAACTTGAAGCTGCTCACTCTTTCCAGATCCGGGAAGCAGATCAGAGAATGTTTACTGGAATGATTCACCAACTATGGGCAAGGATTAGATTGGCTATGTTTGTATCCACTGGAGGTTAGCTGAGTGAGAGGGGACTTGATTGCTATCTATAGGATCCTGAAGGGTGTTGACAGGGTGGATGTGGAGAGGATGCTTCCTCCTGTAGGAGAATTTAGAACTAGGGGTCACTGTTTAAAAACAAGGGATCGCTCACTTAAAACAAGTAGCACTTTTTTTTTCTCTCAGATTGCTAAACTTTTTGGAATCTTTCCTGAGACTGGTGGAAGTAAACTCCTTGAGCATTTCTAAGGCAGAGGTAGGTTGGTTCTTGATGAAGAAAGGGGTGAAACATTCCTAGAGATAGACAGGAATTCAGAGTTAAGGTCACAATCAGATCAACCACCATTGAATGGAGGGATAGGCTTCAAGAGCTGAGTGGACTAGTCCTGCTCCTAATCCATATGCAAGTAAGTTTGTATATCATTGTCAAACTGCTGATTGCTAGGAGCTTGCTGTGCTCGGCTTACTCCCTGCCTTTACTCCAACAGTGACTTCACTTTGTATGCACTTCATTAGCTGTAAAACGCACTGGGACATTCTGAAAGGGTTGTGACAGTCGTTATAAAAAATGCAGTGGGAGATAAAACGAAGGCTGTCTACCGACTCTTCACCATTGTACAACACTGCATTAAAGGTTCATGATGAAACCTTGGAAAATGTGCACCACTTTCCAGTAGCCACCTCTCAGCAAAGTTGGACATTCACCATTACCTTTGCAGCACAGTTAGACATCAAAAGAAAAAAGATGTTTGAAGATTTGAAGATCAAGACCTCAAATCTATCACAAAGCTCATGGTCTGCAGGGCAGCAGTAATCCCTTCCTCCTGAGTACAGGGCTATTCTACAGCAGGCAACTCAAAGAACTGGAAAGATATCACCAACTGTTTCCCAGGCTTGGGGAATCAAGAACCAGAGGGCACAGGTCTAAGGTGAGAAGGGAGAGATTTAATAGGAACCTGAGGGGCAACTTCTTCACCCAGAGGGTGGTCCGTATATGGAACGAGGAAGTGGTTGAGGCTGGTATATTAACAACATTCAACAGACACTTGGACAGGTGCATGGATGGGAAAGGTGAGAGGGATATGGGTCAAACGCAGGCAAATGGGACTGGCTGAGATGAGAATCTTGGTCGGGCCGAAAGGCCTGTTTCCATGCTCTGTGACTCTGTGTCTCTGCGATACCTTGTCTCTGCAGAGCCTACCAAATCCATTAAATAAGTAGATTGGTAAATTGGTTTATTATTGTCACATGTACCGAGGTACAGTGAAAAACTTTGTTTTACGTGCCATCCATACAGATCAAATCGTTACAACGGTGCATTGAGGTAGTGCAAGGGAAAACAACAACAGAATGTTACAGAGAAAGTGCCGCGTAAGCAAATAATGTGCAAGGCCACAATGAGCTAGATTGAAAGGTCAAGAGCCCATCTGATAGTACTAGCTGACTGTTCAATTATCTTATAACAGTGGAATAGAAGCTGTCCTTAAGCCTGGTGGTACATGCTTTCAGGATTTTGTATCTTCTGCCCAATAGGAACCAATGTCAATGTCCTCTCAGAGGCCAATATCACCAGCATTGACTAATAGCACTCAGCCAATTCTAATCAGCAGGCCACACTGGTCACACGATTGACACCAGACTTCCAAAACAGACACACTGTTCCAAGATCTGTCAAGGTTAGAGGAGAAGATTCATGGATGTTCTCAAGTCTTCTTGAGGATGTGCAATATCCCCACTGATCCTGGGAATTCCTGGCCCACTACCAGTCAGTGGAGAAGCAGCATCTTGGATGATATTCAAGCACCTCGCCCATGTTGCGGGAGCCCAGTGTAAATGGCAGAAGTAGTGCGGTAACTCGTTACCCCCCCCCCAATAAGCACCTCCTGCCCCACCTGTGGGTCCCACATTAGATTCACCCACCAGCCACCACAGAATCCACAGGACTGGCGTGGAAGTCATCCTCAGTCCCAAGGGACTGCCAACAAGAAAAAAAGAGAAATGCAGTTCTTTGTCCCTATGTAGATATATATTTTGCACAGAAGTACATCCTAAAACAGGTTACAGGGAACTTGCCAATCCCACTGTTACATATCTGAATCTGTACTGAAGTACCTTCCCATTCAAAGGAGCAGAAAGTTGTTACACAACTGCGCTATTTAATGCAGCAAACAATCTCCTGGAGGAACTCTGAGTCAAGCAGCAACTGTGAGGTGAAAGGAATTGTCGACATTTCAGGCCGAAAGCCTTCGGGACCACTTGCTTTCCCTCCACTGATGCCGCTTGATCCACTGAGTTCTTCCTGCAGATTGGTTGTTGCTCCAGATTCCAGTATCTGCAGTCACCTGTGGCTCCGTATAACATTTAATGCCATATTATTATAGTCCCAATTTATTGAAGAGTGCAAACAATGAATGGGCTAGAAGAACGCCTTTCAAGATGTCCCAAAGTGACGTATATTGGTTATCTTTTAAGTTTTTTGTGAGTGAACTCAGCAGCCAATTTATGCACATCAAGGTCCCACACAAAAGGCATGAGCATTTGACCTAGTACATTCAGAGGCAATGATGAAGTAAATGATCTTATTATTGACTTTGCAGTTGTCTGATGAAACTTTAACTGTTGTTCATTAAACTGCTCAGCCTTAAAGCGTTTTACTAGCAGTCTTGTGTCAAAGTTGTTGGATGATTCAAAAGTGTAATTGAGCATTACACAGAGAATCTATATAAAGAATCCTTAGCATAGTAGTGTCTGGTCACCCACTCCAAGACCAACATGGCCCCATCATGTGTTGGGTTTGGTGTATATTCTGATGAGAGATTTGAATTTGGGTTGTGATGAGGCAGGGCCATACCAGCCTAGCCTAGAACGTCACCCAAAGATTTATTAATCTCCTTCAGCATCCCCCTGGGATCAAAGAGGACTTACTTCCATCATGAAGCAAACCCAATGAGATATCTGGAGATTTTCCACTGTAGAAGAATTTGACTGACTGAATGGACAGGTGGGTATTTTATGAGATGGTCCACACCTTCTGTTCCCAATGCATGGTCTCAAAGTTCTCAATACCAACCAGAATATATCTTCTCCATCTTGGGCAGTCATTGACCAGACATTTTCAGGAATCAGTGGGGATGTTGCATTTCTTCAAGGAGTTTTAAGCACATGCTCATTTTTTTTTTTCCCCCCACTGCCTGCCTGGCAATCTCTTCCAAGACACAGTCAACTTCCACTCTACAATATGAGGTTTAGATGCAGAATATCAAGACCCTCACAGACAATCCCAATGTTGACAGTTCCGGCAACTGAAAGGCATGTTTGCCATTGTTATACTTACGGTGATGGTCAGGTTGAATGCAGAACAAAGTTTAAACCCTTGGGTTCAAGTCAGGATGGATTTTATACTCAAACAGTGGTTTAAAGAGCGAGTTCATCCAAATATTTAATACCTTTAAGATTTTCATAGGGTAAGATAAAATATTTTCAGTCCCAAATAGCCAGAGGAAAAAGATTTAAAGTAATGTTAAAGTGTGAAAAGATGTTTTATGTAGTGAGCTGTTAAGATCTGGAATGCAATACCTGAAAGAGTGGAGGAAGCAGAGTCAAGAACAATTTTCAAAAGGAAATTGGATGAGTACTTGAAGGGAAATAAAATTATAGGTTTGTGGGAAAAGGCAGCACGGAAGACTATCCTGAAACCTCTTTCAAAGAACAGCCACAGGCATGGTAGACCTCACAGTTTCTTTACGTGTTCTATCCTTCCATGATTGTCTGCACTTCTCCCTTCGGGTTTCATCCTGAAATTGTTAAAATAATCTTATGGAGAACTGCAGGCTGGTGGCCTGGAATTTAAACAGTTTCCACCAGCATTTTTTTTTGCTGTTTAACTCTATATTTACTTTGGCTCCCATTTTGGTTACAGGGAGACTGGGAAAGTCGCAAAAGCAATTTATCCAGATTTGCTGATTTATTTTCCACAACATGCAAACAAGATGAACATGTTACACTGTGGAAATATTTCCATCAAGAGATTGTATCATAAAACTAGCAATAGATGAGTTGCCTGAGTGTCAAAGAATTTCAAGGAATCTACAGAAGGAAACAGGCTGTCTGTTCCAACTGGTGCACGTTTGTGTCTGTGCTTGACATTATGACCTCCCTATTATCCTTCCCACTTTACCTCCGTTCCTGCTTCATTCAGTAAACATCAAGCCAAGCTCAAAAACATCTTTAAAATCTGCTTCAACCACACAATGTGGTAGTGAACATTCACATTCTCAGCACTCTCCATGTAAAGGACTTTTCTAAAACTGTGTAGTTACAGCTAGATCCTTCAGGAGTGAGTCATGAATGGAAACAGTTTTGCTGCGTTCACTTTATTGAACCCTTCTGATTCTGAACATCTCCAAGAGGTCTCTGCTTCATATTTTCTCTTTGAGAGAAAGAACCTGCAGTCTGTTCAAGCTTTTCTGTCAATGCATCCCCTCAAAAGAATGTCTTTAATGAAATTCCTTGATATATTTCAGAGCAGAAATCTATTGCAATTTGAATAATGATGCTGAATATGGGTTTAAGCCAAAACAAAGCATTTTAAATATTAATAAATTACCTTGTCATTAGGGCTACAAAGCACGGAAATATCCACTTTGGCCCAACTCATCCATGCTGAACAAGTTGCTGAACTGAGCTCTTTCCATTTGCCTCGTCTGGCCCATATCCCTCTAAACCTTTCCTGTCCACGTACCTGTACTAAACGTAAGCAGACTCATGCACAGGCAGGGAATGGAAGGATATTGACTATGTGCAGAGGGGATTCATTTAATTTGGCATCACGGTCAGCGCAGACATGGTATCCCTGCAACTTTAGCTCACTCATTCCTGGTATTGCTGGAACTTTGGCCAGCTACTGTTCCAGCCATATGGATCTCAGGCTTCACACTATTAGAGGTGTTTTTATCCCGTATTTAGTTATATGTTGCTGCTTTTGGCTTCCATTCACTTCATGTGGAGTTACAGACGGGAGTACATTGTCAAATGTATTGCATTGGTACCAATGAAGAGGTCAATAATCACCTTCTCAGGGCAATTATGGATGTGCAGTAAATGCTTGTCTTGCCCACCTGAAAATATAATGTCCCATTGGTCCAGGGCTACGCTTATGCTCCACATACACTTCCTCTGACCTCTTTCCCTCCAACTCCCCGTGTCTTTCTCACCAAATATCCGTATTTTGTAACAGTGGTGGTGGTGGTGAGGACAGAGACCGGTGATCAATGTCATTAATTTAGTCTTTGAGTATCCACTTCACTGTAAGATTATTCTGACTGTTTATGCTCCATTAAATCCTTTATTGGCATGGATTACATCATACCCTTTCACGTCAAAGCTGACTGTGAACTTCTCAATTAGAAAAATGTCATTCAAGTGTGAACAACCCTTACATTTTTCCCACATATTCTCACATTTCCTTACAGCATAGGAGACTATTCAGCCCTTCAAGTCTATGCCATCAATCCCATTCCCTCACTTGTTTCCCTGTAACCTATTGTCTCTCAGATGCCTATTAGCTGATTCCAATAGCACCACATACTAGGGGTAATTTACAGCAGCCAGTTCTTCTATAACCTGCATGTCTTTGGGACATGAGGGGGGGAAACTGCAGAATCCAAGGGAAACCCATGCCGTCTGAGAGAGAACGTGCAAACTCCACAAAGGCAGCACCTGAAGTCAGCAGTAAACTCGTTACTGGAACCGTGAGGCAGCAGCACTACCTGCTGCTTCCATTATCACCTTGACTTGATCTGCTGTGTTCGCCTTTCCTGTTGCTTCACAGTTCCAAACCACCCCCCCCAACTTTCTGCTGTTATTTTATCCTCTTCACTCATCATCAGGATGATGATACAATAGGAAGTCAGGCAATCAAGCAATGAGGTATGAAAAGGCATGATCAGACTTCTGCCTTACTTCTATGCAATCTTCTCCAGGAAAGTTGAGGTTCAATTATGTGAAATGATCAGTCACTTTAATATGGTCAAATTTCTAATTAAAAGTGGCTGTGCAGCAAAGCATTTTACAAAAGATAAAGAAGTGTCATTCAGAAGAGAAAGCTCCATTACTGTAGCAGCTACACAGGTGGGATAAACTGAACTAAATTAAATGTTTTAAGTTCAACACCTGCAGCTGAAGCAATGAAAATCCTAACTACACGGATTATGTGTTGAAGAGCTTTCAAAGCTATAAACTCCTGGTGTGTAATTGGAATAAAGAAATAGACATAAGCAGCTTTTGTTTCAAGCCATAGATTTGTACTAATGTATCTGGTTTACCAATTCATAACCTCTTATCTCAAAAACTGCAGGTCTGCCAGCAGCTTAACATCACATCCTGATTGCTTAACCTCCGTGAAAACACACAGCCTGTTAGGGACTATTGACAACTTTATACAATACTGACTTAAGGCAGTGTAATGCTGAACTGAGTCTGTTATAACCATGTACTCATTTGGGCTACACCTTATACTAATGAAGACACAGGAGAAGGCCATTTGGCACATTGGGCCTCTGCCAGCTCCCAAGAGAGCAATCCCAATATGGCCACTGTCCCTTTCCTTATTTCCCTTACTCTCTCTCACACATTCCCATCAATAACCCTCAGTTCCTACCGTCATTAATCGAAACCAAAGGCAATTTACAGTAGCTAAATAACCTACCAGCATATCTTTGGCATGTGGGAAGAAATTGGACCACCTGGAGAAAACCCAAGCAGTCATAAGGAGAAAGTGCAAATTCTGTACAGACAGCGCCAGAGTTCAGGATTGAACCTGGCTCCTGGAGCTGTGAGGTAGCACCACTAACTGCAATACTAACATGTCACCCTGGGCCACTGTTATCAGAAGCCCTACATGTTATTGCTTATTAAAGCTCGTTCTACCCTATTAAGTACCTCTATGTTGCATAAAGCTTAAAGCATCTTATATTGAACCCGAGGCATGTAGGATAGAATTGATACGTGTCGGGTAAAGCTCGCTTACTGTTTTGCAAAGCTGGTTTGGAGCCAGATTATTCCTGATACTGACGGTACTCAATATATGTAAGGCAGCTGATTGTGCTATTTAAACTGTATTATGCCATTGCTTATCTACTCATAAAGCCACTTAATTCAAGTGAAATTAGGAATGTGGTATAAATGTGAACACACATACACACAACATTTTGGGAGAATAAATTTTGGATTGGGGCACAGGCTGCCTGTTAAAATCGGCAGACTGATATTGCATTGCTCAATTTCCAAGATGAATCCTCGGTGCTTGATGCCCTGACTGGAAACCGAGATGACAAAATTTCCCCTAACACAAGCTTTGACTTACTTTTTTTCTGGAAATAAAGATGTCAAGTTAAAACTTGTTCGGGGAAATTTACAACTTTATTTTTAATTATTAACTTGGGTGGAGTGTAATTAAACATCTCCAAATCATGAATGATTATTTAAAATTTTACGTACGTGATATGAAAACACATGAAAAACATATGGAGATACAATGCATGATGTAACACAAGAGCAAAGTGGTAGCCTACACTGTTAGTCCGTACTCATGGCACAATCCATGAATAACGGAAAGATAATTTTCATTTATATTTGAACACATTTTTCCTGATTGCTTTGTCATCTTGTCTTTCCCCTTGACATCTCCCAGCATCACACACCAATCCACAGCTCACAGATGGAAGTGCACCTGCTCCCATATCTTTGCCAATGCTGCTCTTTAGACAACTGTTGGAAAGCGGGCTTGCAATCCAGGTCAATACAAACATGAATTCAACAACTGCTCCTTCATTTCAGAGGAACATGGCTCCTCCTTAGATGCTATGATAGCACAGTACTGCTACATATAGTATATATTCAAAGATTCAAAACATTATTGCATCATATTTTATTTTTCAACAACAAAACCATTATGGTTCTTTATCTTCAAATCACGAAGCTCAGAACAACTTTCAGACTTTCATACGTGCACAGTTTCAGTGAAGCTTTGGACAGTCTGCCTCCTTCCCTGCTTAAGAACTAAAGGCAATAGGAAAAATAGAACTGCAGATACCGGAAATCTGAAATTAAACCGAGAAAGATGCTGGTAACATTCAGAAGGTCAGGCAGCATTTGTGGAAGGAGAAACACAATGAACATTCTAGCTGGAAGACCCTTCGTCAGAACTGAAATGTTAACTCGATTTTCCTTTCCACAGATGCTCCTGATCTACTGCATATTTGCAAAATGTTCTGTTTTTACTCAAGGCATTTATGAATCAGCCTACTTTAAATTTGCTGAAAATGGTACACTTTATTGTATCATGTTTAATGGAATTTTTAAATGTAGGACTAAACTACAATTGCAGCTTGACAAAATTGATGGCCTTAAACAAATAACAATTTTATAATGTAAATTCCGAGATAAATAAAGTTAACGTTTTCAAATGGCACAAATTAGTTTTGTTTTAATTTTTTTTTACTATGTTTGTTTGATTTCTCAGCTTCTTCCAAAATCTAGAGTGCACTTCAATTTTTATTTGACACTCCATAAAACACATTAAAAGCTAATTAAAATGTGTATTTTCTCCTCCCTGGTAAACTGTCTGTGAGAATTCATCAACACAATCAGCTATTCAGCAGCTTGATGACATCACAGTTGCTGGGTGCAAGAGATCCTCTGGAACTGATGATCATTTGCAAATGCCATTGGGAGTTGAGAGAGACTACTGGCACATTAGAGGAACAACACCTCATATTCCACCTTGGGAGTCTCCAACCTGATGGCTTTAACATCGATTTCTCTAACTTCCGGTAACCCCACCCCTTCTTCTTCTCCCCCCCCCCCCCCCCCACCCACTCCTTTGTCTTCCCTTATTCCTATGGCTCCCTTCCCCCGCCTTGATGACCTGCCCATCTCCTCTCCTCCCCTCCCCTCCTCCATCCTTTATTCTATGGTCCACTGCCCTCTCCTGCTGGATTCCTTCTTCTTCAGCCCTTGGCCTCTTCTACCCATCACCTCTCAGATTATTACATCTTCTCCCCCACCCACATACCTTCCCCCCTCACCTGAACTCACCTCTCCCCTGCCTGCATGTACTCCTCCCCCTCCCCCCACTTTCTTATTCTGGCTTCTTCCCTCTACAGGATGTCAGCTCTTTTAGGGAAAACGCACAAGAAATCTTTAATTTTGAAAGCAAAATAACCCACTGAAAGAAAAGCAAAAATTGTCTGTCCTTTAATCCAAGTCTTTAAATATTGTCAACCATTTTAAGATTTTAAATTATTCCCCTTGCTCAAAAGTTAATTGAGGTCTATCACAATCTAAACTCAGCAATCTTCACTTAACCTTGTAAATTTAATGCATTTTTAGAAAGATTAGTTGCTGTTCAAGGTGGAGATGGTTCAGAGCTTCAAGTTTCTAAGTGTAAATATCACCAACAATTTGTCCTAGTCCAGCCATGTGAGACCATGGCCAAGAAAGCACAACAATGCCTCTGCTTCCTCTGAAGACTAAGGAAGTTCAGCATGTCCCTGCTGCCTCAGGAAAGCAGCCAAAATAATCAAGGAACCCTCCCACCCCGGCCATTCTCTCTTCTCCCCACTCCCATCAGACAAAAGATACAAAAGCTTGAGAGCATGTTCCACCAGGCTCGAGAAAAACTTCTGCCCTATTTTTATCAAACTCTTAAACAGACCTCTCATACGTTAAAGATGAATTCTTCATCTGAATTTACCTCGTCATGGCCCTTGCACCTTATTTATCTACCTGCACTGCACTTTCTCTGTAACTGTAACACTTTATTCTGCCTTCTGTTTTTCATTTTGTACTACCTTGATGTACTTATGTCTGGAATGATCTGTCTGGATGGTATACAAGCAAAAGCTTTTCACTGTATCTCAGTACATGTGATAATAAAAAACCAATTACCAGTAGATTTACAGAGCTCAATATGGATATACATCTGCCAGAAATATGTAAAATAGTGAGCTCGATTCAAGTAAGATTAAAACAAATATCGACAGCAGGAACAGCACAACATAGGCAGGTTGAACTCTGTTTGTGAAATGTGGCTCCACTGACATCAATGGAACCAAATGCTAGAAGCAAAGATCCACGCACTTGCTAGATATAATGTGTTTCATGTATACAACACAGGAGGAATTTCTCAGGACAGTATTGCTCTCAGGATTAATTTGTTTCTTTTACTGAAGGAAGTTGTTGAACCACTATCCTCGATCCAATAGTTTCAGGGTCACTTTTACCAAGACCTGCTATTAATTTCCAGCAATTTTAAACAGTGAATTTAATTCTCAATCTACCATAGTGAGATCTGAGTTCATGTTCTCTGAATTTCTAGTTGGATAACATAAGAACTAAATACTCTTTATGCTAATGTAGCATGAATGTTACCTGTCAAAGACTGACATTTTCAATGATGCTATCTGGACAACCTTGCAGAACAGATTTCCGCACATGTAGCGCCCACCTAGACCAGCCATTATCGTACATAGGAGGAGGTGAGGATGTTAGGTGTCGATAAAGGGCAGGCAATACCCTCCCAGGTTACTGCCTGGACCGATAGATTGAAAATGACTGCCGTTATCTCATATCACTTGATGTATTACACAACGCTAGAAAGTTTACAATATCACCACAAACACCAATCAGAAGAATCCTTAAACCTTGCTGAGAAGAAACACAATGCAGGTGAAAAGTAACCGAAGACCTGAATTTGCAGGGCTCCAGATGAAGAGCTGGCAAATGGTGTTATGTTCAAGAGATTGTTTTTGACTAACACAGAAAAAAAGGGCTAAATGTCCTCCTTCTGCACCTAAAGTATCATATGGTCGCAGAAAAGCATATTTCATAATCTCAGAATGCTTTAGAGCCAATATATGTTTTTTAAGGTGTCATCACTGTAGTAAATCATTTGCACACAGCATGCATCCACAAACAATGAGACACTGACGTGATAATCTGTTTTCGCAACATTGATTGATTGAGAAATGTCGGCCAAGACACAAGGGGTAATTCGAAGCAGCGCAGTGGGATTTTTTTTACAACTACCTGAGAGTAAAGAATGCATCTGGGTTTCACATGCCATGCAAAAGACAGGACTCCCTCGGTACAAGCCTGGAGATTCTTCTGTGGGAGTTGAAGCCTCATCTTTCTGACTCAGATACAAAGACCTGAGCAACTCAAAACCTTAGCAACGAGTATAAGTAAGAATGTAGATTTACCCCCAAAATATCAAGTTCCTGTGTGTAACTATCACCCACAATTCATTTTGGTCCAGCCACATGGACACTACAGCCAAGAAAGCACACCAATGCTTCAACTTCCTCAGAAGGCTGAGGAAATTCGGCATGTCCCTGATGACTCAACAATTTTTACAGATGCACCATTCAAAGCATCCTATCCAGATGTATCACAGCTTGGTATGGCAACTGTTCTGCCCAGGACCCCAAGAGACTGCAGAGTTGTGAACACAGCTCAATTCATCATGCAAACCAGCCTCCCCTACATCGACTCCATCTATACTTCCCGCTGCCTCGGGAAAGCAGCCAGCAAAACCAATGACCCCCTTCTCCCACCCCACTGGCTCTCTCTTCTCCCCTCTCCCATTAGACAGAAGATACAAAAGCTTGAGAGCATGTACCACCAGACTCAAGGACAGCTTCTATCCCACTGAATGGACCTCTCATACGCTAAAAGATGAATTCTGATCTCCCAATATATACCTCGTGGCCCTTGCACTTCATTTGTTACCTGCACTGTACTTTCTCTGTAACTGCAATACCACATTCTGCATTCTGTTTTCCTTTTTACTGCCTCAATGTACTTGTGTATGGAATGATATGTCTGAAAGGCACACAAACAAAAGCTTTTCACTGTATCTCAGTACGTCACAATAATAAACCAATTACCAATTCTTGATCCTTCGCATCCTGCAATCAATGCCTCGTCAATTTTGCACATACAGTGGCATGCAAAAGTTTGGGCACCCCAGTCAAAATTTCTGCTACTGTGAATAGCTAAGCGAATAAAAGATGACCTGATTTCCAAAAGGCATGAAGTTAAAGATGACACGTTTCTTGAATATGTTAAGCAAGATTACTTTTCTATTTCCATCTTTTACAGTTTCGAAATAACAAAAAAGGAAAAGGGCCCGAAGCAAAGGTTTGGGCACCCTGCATGGTCAGTACTTAGTAACACCCCCTTTGGCAAGTATCACAGCTTGTAAACGCTTTCTGTAGTCAGCTAAGGGTTTTTCAATTCTTGTCTCGGGGATTTTCACCCATTCTTCCTTGCAAAAGCTTTCTAGTTCTGTGAGATTCTTGGGTCGTCTTGCATTCACTGCTCTTTTGAGGTCTATCCACAGATTTTCGATGATGTTTAGGTCGGGGGACTGTGAGGGCCATGGCAAAACCTTCAGCTTGTGCCTCTTGAGGTAGTCCATTGTGGATTTTGAGGCGTGTTTAGGATCGTTATCCTGTTGTAGAAGCCATCCTCTATTCATCTTCAGCTTTTTTTTTTACAGACAATGTGATGTTTGCTTCCAGAATTTGCTGGTATTTAATTGAATTCATTCTTCCCTCTACTAGTGAAATGTTCATAACTACCAGGAACACGTCTGTAACTTCTTGATGATCTCCTAATGACTCTCGTTCTCCAACACCAATGCAAGGGCTTATCCACCTGCTCACACACTTCCTCTCCAACTATAATTGTACATTCTCCCCTCAGGATGAATGGTTGGAAGTTAGTTATGACATTTCAATTGAATTCGGTACTTTGGCTCATCTTGCCAAGTGTCTTAACTCTTGTCACAACTGTTGACTTGTACATGCTCATTCTGAGAGCCAAGTGGAGGTATTGAAAGGCCAAAGCTCTCATCAGCTTGCTCAGACTACGTGCTTTAATCCAGAAGAACTTCGCTTACCACAGTGGGCTATCCACCTTCATCATCAGCACCTTCTCAACCACTTTGTGTCAGTTGATATTGTTACAACTTTCTTATAGCTGCAAGCTTAACTGGTACCCAAACCATTTCCCCAAACAATAGGGAGAAAGAAGAAAACTTTCATCCTTTCATTCTGGGCAGAATACAAGGTTGCAACCCAGAGTCAAATTGACAGCCTTCTAATTCACTGACTCACTCTTGCCTCAATTCACACTTGATGCAGTAGTGTAGCAGTTAGCGTAATGCTTTACAGCGCCAGTGACCTGGGTTCAAATCCGGCCACTGTCTGTAAGGAGTTTGTACGTTCTCCCCGTGTCTGCGTGGGTTTCCTCTGGGTGCTCCGGTTTCCTCCCACATTCCAAAGACGTACGGGTTAGGAGCTGTGGGCATGTTATGTTGGTGCCAGAAGCGTGGTGACACTTGCAGGCTACCCCCAGAACACACTATGCAAAAAAAAGATGCATTTCACTGTGTTTTTTGATGTACATGTGACTAATAAAGAAAATCTACCTATATTAATGTATCATCTAAACCGCACACATTATTGCTTTAGGACTTTTGTAAGTTTTAATCACATGTTAGAATGTGCTTACTGACGTGTGCCTGGAAGTATAACTGTGGTCTGTCAGTAAGCACAGATTTGCTGAGAAAAAGGCAGGCACACTAGTGTAGCAGTTAGCGTGACACTATTACAGCACCAGCGACCCGGGTTCAATTCCAGCTGTTGTCTGGTTAGGAAGTTGTGGGCACACTATGTTGGCACCGGAAGTGTGGCAACACTTGTGGGCTGCCCCCAGGACACTCTACACAAAAGGTGCATTTCATTGTGTGTTTCGATGTACGTGACTAATAAAGATATCTTACGTTAAATTCATCTGCAATTGTTTGTGCAGAATGAGCTATATAATACCACCAGTGTATTTGAAGGCTTTTCCATGGAATAGATTCCAGAGAAAATGTAGACCCCGCTGATGGCACAAATGGAGAATTTACCACTACTGACTGCAGATGAACTTCTGGGAAAATAAAGCTAAACTTTTAGCGTAGAAATCGAAATTCAATGCTCATCAATCTCACTCTATTCAATAATGAGCCGAGACAATTAATTTTTCTAAAATATGAAATAGGTGTCTATCAGTTCCACCACTTTTAACTGAGCATAATTTGCAGCAAGCAAGGTGAGAAATATATTGGCCCAGAGTTAACCGTCAGCAGTTTCACCTTCCACTTGCAAAGAAAATCCAGTAAACTGACTAACAAGAACTTTTCTTCTGACACCGGCTGTTGTCAGCAGAAGTTCAAGACAATCTCTGGTATCCAACAGCTGGTTTGATGAATTCCTATGAGTTCCAACACTGTCTGTAAATACAGTAATCATCACACACACAGTTAGGTCTGCAATAATGAAATACATGATCAGTGCATGAGGACAACAAAGAGATTTTGCAAGTTTCATTTTGAGTAGAAACATGGTTTTTTTTCTAACCCCATCTACATAGGGAGACTGGACCATGGCAAAACAGCAGCTTGTATGGAGGTTTCCTTTTGCTAGGAGCTTCATAGAGAACCACCTTAAGGACATTATCTAGCTTGCCTCACCTTGCGTAGTCAGATGCCTCATGTGCCAACATCTGCACCCCTGCGCCGCTGCTAGATTCACAATTGATCCCAGGAGCAGAGAGCTGAGTTGAAGAACCACATGCACTTCACATCTGGCTCCTTCACTTTATATCAGAGGGTGCGTCACTGATCACGTGAAAAAAAAGGTAAATGACGTGGTTTACTTCTCTTACTTCATTTTTGTGTCTTCAATTATTTGTTAACATCTTATGACCTTTTCAATTTTCTCTGTGTATCTCTCAAATTATTTAAATCAAAGGATGTCAGAATAATCTGGGGGTGGTGCCTTGGGATCCTCAGACATGGAGGGTCAGTTGAATGACTGCCTGATTCTGGAGTTGGTTTGTGTAGGCAGAGAGATCTTATTTTGTCCACCTCTACTCCACTTAAGTGTCAGTCTAACTTATTGAACATTAAAATTAAGATATCTTTATTGGTCACACGTACATCGAAACACACAATGAAATACATCTTTGGCATAGAGTGTTATGGGGGTAGCCCACAAGTGTCGCCACACTTCCGGTGCCAACATAGCACGACCACAACTTCCTAACCTGTACGACCTTGGAATGTGGGAGGAAACCAGAGCCCCCGGAAGAAACCCACACAGACATGGGGAGAACATACAAACTCCTTACAGACAGCAGCCGGAATCAAACCTGGGTCGCTGGCGCTGTAATAGCTTTACGCTAACGCTATACTACCGTGCCTGCCCTTGAACATCCTCTGCATGGGGTTTCAAACCCATGGGCCTCTGGCACAGAGATAAATGCATTACTATTGAACTCAGGCATGAGAATCAACAAAAAATATAGAGAGGGAAAGAAAGACCATAAATATTTACGATTAAATATCTCCATATCTCCAGGATATCCAAAAGCATTTCACAATGAACGGATCACTTTTGAAGTATAATCATATTTGTTGTGTAACGAAACGTTCTTTACTTTCCATTTCACATTCAAAGCTGTCCTTCAGAGTGTTTTAGTAGTTGAGAACATTGAAGAAACTGACCTTGAGGAACTGCCAAGTCTGACAGCACAAAGCAGTGGAATTAACACCAGCAGAATTGGTCATTAACTCAGAGAGGAGAACATGACCTTGTAAATTCATTAATTCAGCTCCTTTGCTCTTGGTAACCCCTCCCAAGCCATTCAAAAGGACCATTTCTCAGTCCTCTCTGCTTGACTTAGTATTAAATAGTGGGAAGAAAATGACCACAGCAAATGAAGACTAAATAGTCTGTCAATTTCATTTCTTTGGGACACTTTATTTTCAAAAGGTCAAATGGCGTGGTTACCGTCACAGAGTTTATAAATTCCTAATGACTTTTGTGACAAGTGATATTAAATGCACACTTACAGACTACTTTGATTATTAGATCAGACAGGCTGCTGTCAACCAAACAGATCAACTGATGTTCTTTCCCTGTCCCACACTTCACCACACCACCACTCCACCTCATTGGGCAGGTACGGTAGTGTAGCGGTTAGCGTAACACTATTACAGCGCCAGCGACCAGAGTTCAATTCCGGCCACTGTCTGTAAGGAGTTTGTACGTTCTCCCCATGTCTGTGCGGGATTCCTCCGGGTGCTCCGGTTTCCTCCCACATTCCAAAGACGTATGGGTTAGGAAGTTGTGGGCGTGCTATGTTGGCACCGGAAGCGTGGTGACACTTGCAGGCTGCCCCCAGAACACTCTATGCAAAGCTGCATTTCACTGTGTGCTTCAATGTACACGTGACTTAAAAAGATATCTTTTCTTGTAATATGGGGGCTACTGTGGATACTCACAAGAAGAATTTCTCTTGCCTTCTGTGAATTAACAATCCAGCGAGATCTTTAAAACAATTCAAGCTATGAAGGTCATTGTACCAAAGCCACAAGCGGGTGACTGTGAGAAGGGTCTCATTATACAATTACCATTTAACAGTCTGTAGTTTTTTTACTGCTGCATTATGGTTTGTATCTCACATTTCTGACTATTTGTCCACAAATCACATCAAAGCTGTAAATCCAACAAAACTCCAGAACTTGCTCAAGGGTGCAGTATCTCACATGCATTTACAAAGGTGTGATGGAACAGTCAGGGACAAGGCATGCATCCCAGAAGTCACATTTCAAAATCTTCAGCTTTGATGGAATGAGCACAATTTTGTTAATTAGCTTCCACCCAAAGTGGAAAAGTCTTGGATCAGAAATGAAATATTGAACGGTGCAGCAAATCATTCTAACCTTCACCCCATCTCACAGGAGCTGTTGTACAATGTGAAGTGCCAGCTCACCCCAAGACATAAATAATTGATGAACCCCTAATTAGGCCAATTCTCTCACCTCATGTAATTTAAATCATCCTTCATTTGTCACACTAGGTTAATCCCAACTGCAATGTGACATTTCAAATCATGTCTGACAAAGTTTAGCATTGCCTCTTATCAATTGATCATCCAGGAATGGGGCGGCACGCTTGCGTAGCAGTTAGTGTAACGCCATTGCAGCGCCAGCGACCTGGGTTCAATTCCGGCCGCTGTCTGCAAGGAGTTTGTATGTTTTCCCCGTGTCTGCATGGGTTTCCTCCGGGTGCTCCGGTTTCCTCCCACATTCCAAAGACGTACAGGTTAGGAAGTTGTGGGCATGCTATGTTGGCGCTGGAAGCGTGGCGACACTTGCGGGCTGCCCCCAGCACATTCTCAATAATGCAAAAAGATGCATTTCACTGTGTGTTTCGATGTGCATGTGACTAATAAATAAATATCTAATTGATAGCATTCTGTTTTGCCCCCCAACCCATCTCAGTTTGTTTTGGGGTGTTCAATAGTGTTGTAGTCACACTGTACATGTGTAACAGTAGCAACAGCAAAAGCACATTGAGGATTGTAGGAATGGTATTGAAAATCAAAAGACATCGAGCAACTAAAAACAAAAAATGCTGGAAGGTCAGGCAGCATCCGTGGAGAGAGAAACAGAGTTGATATCTCAGGTCAATGATTCCTTGTCAGAATGTTGGCATTGTGTTTCTAAAACAATGGGTGCATCAAAGCTAGTGTGTATCTCATAGCGTCATAGATTTATACAGCACAGACATAGGCCCTTCAGCCCAACTCATCAACACCGACCAAGTTGCCTAGCTGAGCCAGTTCCATTTGCCTGTGTTTGACCATATCCCGCTGAACCCTTCCTATCCATGTACCTGTCTAAGCGTCTCTTAAAGGTTGTAATTGTAGCCACCTCTACCACTTCCTCTTGCAGCTCGTTCCATATACCCGACACCCTGTGTGTGAAAAAGTTGCCCCTCAGATCCCCTTTAAATCTTCCCCACTCACTTTCACCCTGTGCCCTCGAGTTTTAAGACTCCCCAACCCTGGGAATAAGACTGAGGCCATTCACCTTATCTCTGCCTCACTTGATTGTATAAACCTCTAAGTAAATCCTTCAGCCTTCTTTGCTAGCCCCAGCACATCCAGTCCCTCCTTATAACTCAAGCCCTCCGGTCCCAGCAACGTCAATGTGGATCTTTTCTGCACCATTTCTAGCTTAATGACGTCCTTCCTATAGTGTGGCAACCAGAACTGCGCACAGTACTCCAAGTGCGGTCTCAATAACGTCTCGTACATTTCTAACAATGGATAACAACACTGTACCATTGTTGATATCTGCCAACTTCTGGACCACGGCGAACCTCGAAGCCCCATTCTTTAATATGAGAGCCACCTCTGTATTACAACCAACAGTGAAACCAAGCTCTGTACTAGTTCCTGCCTCATATCCCATTTTCCTGTGCGTCTGCCATTAGACCCCATGGAACATCAAACAAAAGCATGAACAAAAAAATGGATGAAGTACACCAATACAAGTTTGACAATTTTCCATTTCTTTAGATCGATAGAATTTAAAGTTGAGAATGCCATAAAATGAGCTGCCAATCAAGAATGTGTGACAGAATGCGGCAGGATTGTCTCTTTCCAACCACTTCCATGCAATGAATGATATCCTTTGGTCCATTCAGTCTCTACAACTGTGCCTGTGTTTTACAGGACAACTTCCAACTCCCATCTCTGTATCATTAACAGAGTTGTTGGGAGAGACAGCATGGAAACAGGTCCTTCGGCCCACTGAGTCCATGCTGACCATCATCCACACAGTGTAGCGGTTAGCGTAACACTATTACAGCGCCAGCGACCCAGGTTCAATTCTCGCCACTGTCCGTAAGGAGCTTGTACGTTCTCCCTGTACCTGCATGGGTTTCGTCCGGGTGCTCCGGTTTCCTTCCACGTTCCAAAGATGTATGGGTTAGGAGCTGTGGGCATGCCATGTTGGCACCGGAAGCGTGGCGACACTTGCGGGCTGCCCCCAGCACATTCTTAGCAACGCAAAAAAAAAATGCATTTCACTGTGTGTTTCGATGTACATGTGACTAATAAATAAATATCTTACCTTATACCGATCTCAGTTTATTCTCTGCACATTCCCATCAACTGCTCCATCTACCCCCCCCCCAACCCCACACCCCCAGATTCTACCACTCAGCTACACACTAGGGGCAACTTACCATATCCAATTTACCTACCAACCCAAACATCTTTGGAGTGGATGTAACTGGAGTGCCTGGGAGAACCCCACATGGTCAAGGCTAAAACGTGCAAACTCCACACAGACAGCACCAGAGGTCAGGATTGAACCCAGCTTGTTGGAGATGTGAGGCAGCAGGTCTCCAAGCAGGGCAACTGTAAACATAGAACCGTACAGCAGAGGAACAGGCCCTTTGGCCGACCATGTCTGTGCTGAATATGATGCCAAATTAAACCAATCTCTTCTCCCTGCACATGATCCATTTCCCTCCATTCCCAGTAAATTCATGCGCATATCCAAAAACACCTTAAACGTCCCTATCAAATCTCCTTCCCCTACCACTCCAGGCAGCACATTCCATGCAAACACAACCCTCTGTGTAAAACAAAACTTGCCCTACGCATCTCCTTTAAACTTTCCCCCTCTCACCTTCAAGCCATGCCCCCTGGTATTTGATATTTCTACACTGGGGAAAAAAAGATTCTGACTGTGTACCCTGTCTCTCATAAATTAAGGAACTTCTATCAGATCTCCCCTCCAGAGAAAACAATCCAACTTTGTCCAATCTCTCCTTATAGCTGATACCCTCTAATTCAGGGCAGCATCCTCGTAAACCCTTCTGCACCCTTTCCAAACCCTTCCATCCTTTTTGTACTGGGGCAACCAGAACTGCGCACAACTGCAGCATAACCAAAGTTTTATATTGCTACAGCATAGTTTCTTGTCTCTGATACTCAATGCCCCAACCAATAAAGGCAGGCATACCATATGCCTTCTTTAACCTATACCTACTTGTGCTGCCCCTAGAATCTCCCAGATCTCTATTTATCACAATCCATCTCTTAACACTGAATCCCATCTATTGTAATGGATTACAACTCATGTTTGGATCCCATCTTGGAACACTAGAACATTATTTTACTAACTTTAAAAAGTGCTTCACTGTGGCCTTAAGAATTACATTTTTTTCTAAAATATTCAGTAAAATTTTTGTGGTGTTATTTCAGCAGATTCCCAATGCCATAAGCCAATGGTTGTCAATGCCATAAGACATTTGTGGATCCTGAGGAACTGAGAGGGTATGATTTAACAAGAGAAAAAAATACACCTTACATTTACACCTCATGACTTCAGACTTTGATGTCCAAAGTACAGCCCAGCCAATGAAGTACTTTTAATGTCATTGCTGCAATGAAGGAGGGTATTTGCACACAGCAAGCCTTCACAAACAGCAAACAAAAATCCAGGGACGCAGACAGTCTTTCCGAGTGAAGCAGTGATGCACTTGCACCTCTTCCAACCCAGTGTGGTCTCCCCTGCACTGGAGGAGCCAAAAGCAGATTGGGTGACTGCTTTGTAGAACACCTACGTTTAGTCCACATGGGTGACCTTGAGTTTCCCATTGTCTGCCAGTTTAATTCTCCATCTCACTCCCACTCTGACCTATCAGACTTCAGCCAGTTGTGTTGTTACAATGAGGTCCAATACAAGCTTGACGAACAGCACCTCATCTGTCTGGGCATACTGCAGCCTTCTGGACTTCTGAATTCTACAACTTCAGCAAACTTGATCTTTCTGTCTGATCAGCTTTTTGGGGTGTTTCCCCCTTTTTTCCTCTGGGAGTGGAGGACATACCCAGCCCCTCCTGCCGGGCACATCTTCTCGCTCTGCATTTCACACCTCCTACATTCTTTTGTCTCTGTTCTCACTCTCCAACTGCTCCCATTCACTCATTGACCAGATCACTTGCTTCACAGCTTATCTCCATGGTAACCCAAGTTTTACCTGATCAGAAATTTCCCCCTCCTACACCCTCTCTGCAACTTAATGAGCCTCTTTTATCTCCTTTTCAGTTCTGATGAAGGGTCTCCAGCCAGAAATGTTAGCTCTGTTTCTCTTCCCACAGATGTGGTCTGACCTGATGAGACTCTCCAGCATTTTCCAACACAGAGAGCAGTATTATTACAACTGATCTAATGTTGAGAATGTTAAGTAAGGGATAAATGTATTTGTAAATACAGTGGGGTAGAACTCCCTTAAACTTCTTCACATTTCACAATTATCTCTCAACACTGGATCCAAATTCCCAATACTGGATCCTGATTCCCAACACGGATTCCAACCCAACACTGTATCTCACCACACAATGATGGCTCCCAGCCCCAAACTATTTCACAACACGTGATCACTTGTATGACATCTTTCACATCTACCTGGGAATGAAGATAGGGCTTTAGTTTAACATATGGTCTAAAAGCCAACATATAGTACAACCCTACCTCAGTAATGCACCAGATTATTAGTTCAAGTTTTTGTGCCCAAGTATCTGGAGTGTGGCTTGGCTTCTGATTCCAAAGCAAGAATGTTACCAGTACCTGATATGACATCAAACATTAACGCCTTTATCCAGCCACTATACCCATAAACTATAATTTGAAATAATGTAGAACATAAAATTAAATGCAAGACAGCCAGATAACAGTCTGAATTTCTTTGGCAACTCTGTTGACATATTAGCAAGGCAGCAGCCAACATTTGCTCCTCATTTCGCTGAAAGTATCCCAAGATTTGAAATGCAGATGACATCAGCATATATCTGTGTGCCACCAGGTGGTATATGTTTGCATTGCATACGGATGTTGACTGGACAACAGGATTTTTTTATATCCTCACATTTGCCCTGTATAAGAACATGTGAATTCCCAAAGGATGAAGAGGCTAACATCCTATGGCACCAAAACCTCTTCCAACCGTCAAACAAAAAAGATTTAATGATAAGACCTGTGTGTATTCAACATGTAGACTGCAGATGCTGGAATAAGGAGCAACACGCAAATGCTGGAGGAACTCGGCGGGCCAGGCATCATCTATGGAGGGAAACGACCACCTCACATTCTGCCTGGGTGGTCCAGCAGCCGGCGGCATGAACGCTGAGTTCTCCAACTTCCAGTAACTTCTCTCCTCTTGATCCACCTGGCCCCCATCATCCTATCTCTTTCCCCCTCCCCTAGCCTATCCATCTGCCACTCATCCCACGAGTCCCCCCCCCTCCACTCTGCCCCCCCCCACAACTCCCTCCATTTGTTCCACCTTCCTCTCCGATCAGATTCCATCATCAGCAGAAATTTGTCACATCCACAAGTCACCTCCAGTGACCGGGGGCCATTCTCACTCTCCCCTCCTCCCTCTGCCCACCACCCCTCTTCACCCGGATCCATCCATCAACCTGCCAGCTCTTGCTCCGCCCCTTCCCCTCACTATTTTATACTGGCTATCTCCCCTCTTATCTTTCTGTCTAGATGAAGGGCCTTGACCCGGCAACTCAACCTGTTGTTTACAAATGTAATTCCACTGTATCACAGACTGTACAAAGTTACCATTTGTCTGGATATCTCAGAGAAGCAATTGGGGGAGGGGGAAAAGGCCAAAATAAGTTCTATCCCATCCTTCTGGACAATCAAAATTCAGCAGGAGATCATTTTGGTCCTGATTAGCATTGTATGTGCTGCTTTGGTATTCATCATGTTCAACTGACAGAAGAAGTGATTCACCCATCAGTGCTCTCTGCATGAAAGAGGCAATCTGTCCCGTGATCTGTTTCTAATGGAGGTGGAAATAAATCTAAAACCTTATCTAGTGCTGTCTCTTGTCCTCCTTAAACAGTGGGAACTATTCCTCACAATAATCTAATCCCTTCCTCTTTTTACGAGTCTTGATCAAGTTAACACCATCCAGGTGTAAATACGTAAACCCAGCTCTTTGAACATATCTGGGTAACTGTTTTGTTCAGACGAGGAATTAATCTGGTGTCAGTCCTCAATAACCATTCCAAACCCTTGGTATCACTTCCCAGGAGGAGACCAAAACTGGATACAGTATCCTAACTATGACCTTGTACATGGCTGCATTCATCACTGCACATGATTAGACCTGCTCTGCAGGAGGGGTATATATGCTCCCTCGAAATGAGAAAGAAGCCACCCTTGAACAGTGTTGAGGGTTCGAGCTGGATATCATCTTAGATTGGAGTACAAGAGCTCCACTCACTAGACCATCTGGACTTTGCAGGTTGATGTTCCTGGGCTATCCTTAAACACGAAAATAAAACAAAACTTGTGGATGCTGGAAATCTAAAATAAAAACAGAAAATTCCAAAATTCTCAGCAGGTCAGCCAGCATCCATGGAGAGTTAATGTTTCAAGTCAAAGACCCTTCATCAGAACTGGGAAGGAGAGAAAAGAAGCTCGTTCAGCTGAATGGAGGGGGAAAATGTCTCCGATTGGGTACAACCAGGGTCAAACCAATACAGTGCTTTGTCTATGTTCTCACGCTCTAACTGCTCCCATTCACTCATTGACCCGATAAACCCCCACGGTCACCCCAGTTTTATCCCCAGAGACATTCTCCGCACCTTCCCCCAAACCATAAAAAGCTTCATTTGTCTCCTTCCCAATTCTGACGAAGGGTCTTTGACCTGAAATATTAACAGTTTTTCTTCCCACAGATGCTGCCTGACCTGCTGAGTACTTTCTCAGCATTTTGTGTTATTTCACAATCCTTAAACTTGCTGACACAACCACTGAATCAAATATCTGCATGCATGTTATAAATCATATATTGAATATTATTAGTCTTCTAACAGGATAAAGTCAGGCATCTTCCTATAGGTAGGGAGCTTCATGATTAGCCATTATAAATATTTAAACAATTTGCTCATGTAAGGTTTTTTTTTGACAAAAAAAATTGGAATCAGGTTTATTATCACTGACATATGATGTGGAATTTGTTGTTTTGCAGCAGCAGTACAGTGCAAGACATAAAATTACAATAAATTACAAAAATAAATAAATAGTGCAAAAAAAAGGAATAGAGGAGTAGTGTTTATGAACTGTTCAGAAATCTGATGGTGGAGCTGTTCCTGAATTAGCAAGTGTTCCTGAATTAGGCTCCTGTATCTCCTCCCTGCAGATAATAATGAGAAGAGGGCACGTCCCAGGCGGTGAGGGTCAATGATGGATGCCGCCTTCTTGAGGCATCGCCTCTTGAAGGTGCCCTCGATGGTGGGGAGGGTTGTGCCAGTGACGGAGCTGGCTGAGTCTACAACCCTCTGCAGCCTCTTGCGATCCTGTGCATTGGAGCCTCCACACCAGGCTTATCATGACATTACTACACTAAATTCAGTCCAGTGTACATTTATCTGCTGTGAATTCATTTCCTCCCTCACCTCAATATTACATCTTTTGTCACCCACTCTGTTTTCGATATTTTGTGCACGTGTATATTTACATTATTGTTTTAATGGTTCCATCAGCCCACACACAACCCCTCCCCCTCCTGTTCCCATCAGCCCACACTCCCCACCCCCTCTCCCCTTCTCTGGTTCCACCCATCACATCTTTGCTCAGGTGAGGCCAAATGCAAACTAGAAGAACAGCACCTCGTATTCTGCCTGGGTAGCCTACAAGCCAATAGCAAGAACATTGAATTCTCCAATTTCAGGTAAACTGCTCCCCCTCTGACCCTTTCTCTCCTCCTGATCTGCTCAGGGCCTCCTACACACTCCTTTATTTCCAAACTCCCTCTACACCACCCCCCCCCCCTCCCCATCACCCAGTTTCCTTCCCTTCCCTCACCATCTGCCCAAAACCCACATACTCCTCCCACTGGGTCCCCTCCCCCAACCATAAGCATCCCTCTCTGAACCGGTTGCGCTCTTCACCTATCAGGTTCCACCATCTGCAGCCCTTTGTTGTCTCCATCTCTCACCTCCCAGCCTCTGTCACCATCGCCACCCTTCCCTCCTCCCACCCAACTCCACCTGCCCATCAACCTCTCAGCAGGATCCACCTATCACTTGCCAGCTCTTGCCTCACCTCCCCCCCCCCCCATACTGATTGTCTCCCCTCTGCAATCTCAGTCCCAATGCAGGGTCTTGACTCCAAACATCGACCCTTCACAGAGGCTGCTCGACCCACTGATTTCCTCCAGCAGCTGGGTTCGTTTGCTTCAGATTCTAGCATCTGAAGTCTCTCGTGTCCTTACTGTTTACAAGGTTTACCGGCATATAAAGGTGGAGTCATACAGCATGGAAAGAGGCCCTTTGGCCCAACTGGTCCATGCCAACCAAGATGCCCATCCAAGCTTGTCCCATTTGCCTGTGTTTGACCCATAACCTTCTAAATCTTTCCTATCCATGTATCCGTCCAACTTTCTTTTAACTGTTGTTACTGTACCTGCCTCAACCACATTATTATGCTGCAGTGAGTCTATCCAGCAGATTATATGCTGGTCCAACAGTGCCCATCTTCCATGGCACGGTGGGTGGAGAGAAGATACAATCCAAGGGCAATGGGAGACCGCAAAGGCCTCAGAAGGAGAATGTCTTTGTTGCTCCTCTCTCCAAATGCAAGGAAAGAGATCACTGCTGTGACCCAAGAGCAGAGCTTTAAATTATGATGGAGTTTGACAGGGCAAACATTGAGCTGACGTATCAAATTAAGTTAGCCGTTAGTAAATCCAAGAGGGACTTTCGAGACCCTCTTTCCACAAGAGTGGTGCAGAAGTACAACTTGCTACCATAAGGAGCACTTGATCAAAGAGTGTGGATGTATTTAAGGGGAAGCCAGTTAAACAAGGAAGACAGAGTCATAGAGTAAGACAACACAGAAACAGGCCCTTCGGCCCAACTAGTCCATGCCCACCAAGATGCCCACCTAAGCTAGTCCCATTTGCCCAGAGTTTGGCTGGTATCTTTCCTATCCATGTACCTATCCAGATGTCTTTTAAATGTTGTTATTGTACCTACCTCAACTACTTCCTCTCGCAGCTCATTCCAGATGCATGAAGACGTTGACCCTCAGGTCCCTTTTAAACCTTTCCCCTTAAACCTATGTCCTCTATGCACAATAGCACAAGAAGAGGAGTGGGAGGAGACCCTTGTAGACCATGAACACTAGCATTGACCAAATGGGTGGAATGACCTGTTCTGTGATTTAATACTTGTGAAACATTTTGTGAAATCCTATGGAGCTTTATCTGACAGGATTTGATCTTACAAAGGAAGCATTATCCTCAAGTCACGTTATTACCTAGGATTAGAGCATTGTGAAACCGTCAATTAATTTTGCCCTTTAAAGATGAGTGTTAGAATTTATCGAGTCCTAATATACCACCTTATCTGCTCATGATCCAACTGGAATATCGACCCTGCTCGTAGCATCAGAATGTTCCTTCTGTTAAAATTAATGGCTCACTGTCACTTGTTCGGTGAGGTCCCATGTCATGTGGAAACGTTAAACAGAGGAAGACACGCTTTATTGTGGGAGTGATTAGCACTGCTAATAAACACTTCTTCTGTCAATTGTGAATATGGATCATAAAACAGTATTAAAGTTTCCATCAATTAACAAGATTAAATGGGAATGTTGATACGGCAGAGTTTGAGTCTCCCGATATTGAACAATGATGGAACATCACTGAGGCACTTTGCAGGAGTTCTGTTTTCTATCTCACGAATCAGATAGTTAGAGTTATACGGCACAGAAACAGGCTCTTTGGCCCAACTTGTCCATGTTGACCAAGGTGCCCATTTAAGCTAATCCCATTTGCCCAAGTTTGGCCCATATCCCTCTCAACCTTTCCTATCAAGAAATAGAAAGAAGCTATTTGAGCCATTGAGTCAATGCCAGTTCTCAAAGCAATCCTATTCCCCATTTACTTCCCTATAACCTATTCTCCCTTACAGTCCATTAACCCAGGAATGAAAGGCTTAATGTACGAGGACCATTTGATGGCTCTGGGCTGGTACTCGGTCGAGGTCAGAAGGATGAAGGGGGATTTCATTGAAACCTACTGAATACTGAAAGGCCTGGATAGAGTGGACATGGAGAGGATGTTTCCATTAGTAGGAGAATCTAGGATTCGAGGGCAGAGCATCAGAAGAAAGGGACATCCCTTTAGAACTGCGATGAGGAGGAATTTCTTCAGCCAGAGGGTGGTGAATCTGTGGAATTCGTTGCCGCAGAGGGCTGTGGATGCAAGTCATTGGGTGTATTTAAGGCAGAGATTGATAGATTCCTGATTGGTAAGGGGGTTAAGGGTTATGGGAGGAAGGAGGGCGGTGGTGGGGGGGGTTGCGGTTTGAGGAAAACAACAGCCAGGGCAGACTCGATAGGCCAAATGGCCTAATTTTGCTCCTATATCTTAACTCTTCTCTGATTCTCCCACCACCCAGCTAGACTTGGGAGTGATTGACAGAAGCCAGTTAACCTATCTTTAGAATGGTGGAGAGAATATTAGAACACCTGGGGGAAAATGAGCCACTTAAGAAGTTTTAGGAGAGACGACCAAAAGCTTGGACTAAGGCAAAGGTTTGACACTGAGTTTATGTCAAGCAGAGAAATGGAGAGGTATGGGAAAGGAATCCCAGGGCATTAGAACCAAGCATCTGAAGGCACAGCTTCCAACAGTATGACTTGGAAATCAAAGATACACAAGAGGCAAGATCTGGATGAAGCTTAAGACCTTGAAGGCTTCTTGGGCTGAGCACAGACAGTTGAAAGGGAGAATGCATTCTAAATGTGTGTGTCCTTGTCCACCAGGAACAGGAACACACACACACAGATACTTGTAAAATATTCCCGGTGATTCTACCTTCTGTTATATACTGCATGTTCTTTAAAAAAAATCAAATTGGCAAATACAGCTGAACTCACAATCAAAACTGAAATGGAATAAAACATCTCCCTGAGATGATGAGACTAAATTAATGGTGCTATTTCTGGAAGTTAGATCCATGTTCCTGCAGTCAGTAACTCCTCTTCATTCACGCTAATCACTGATTTAATGTAAAATGCCAAGTTCAGCATCTCCTTCCAGGCAAAGGCCTTTAATAATGACTGTGTTTACTGATGTTCATCCTACTCCCTTGAACCATTGGTTCAGGACATTCTTGCCAGGCAACTGCTTCATTTACATTGCAGCAGTCAAGACTTAAGGCATACAGTGAAAAAAGAGTCAAAAAAAAGTCAAGGCAGATTAGTCTAGTTCCAACACAATATGCAACAAGGAGCCAGTTGTTCAGAATCAGGTTTATTATCACTGTTTTCTATGACATGAAATTTGTTGTGATTGTGCTGGCTGAGTCTACAACCCTCTGCAGCCTCTTGCCATCCTGTGCACTGGAGCCTCCATACCAGGGGGTGATGCAACCAGTCCGAACGCTCTGTCCCGCACATCTGTAGAAATCTGCAAGAGTCTTTCGTGACATACCGAGTCTCCTCAAACTCCTAACGAAGTACAGCAGCTGGCGTGCCTTCTTCATTACAGGAGAACACAAAAAGCACTGGAGGAACTCAGCGAGTCAGGCAGCGTCAATGGAGGGAGATTGACAGTCGACGTTTCGGGTCGAGACCCTTCGTCTGGAGCAGTTGTTGTAGGAACTCTTTCAGTGGACTTAGACCATTTTGGGGCCTGAGTAGTCTAAGCTAGTATTTGTTTTCCATGTCCGTTATCTTTGCCCCATCACCCTAACGTTCTATTCCTTTTCTCATGGGCTGACGTAGCTTCCCCTAAAATTCCACTATGGTATACAGCTTAAAAACTGAAGGCAGCTGTAGTCGTAAAGTTAACCACTAAACCTGTTCAAACGTGATGGGAAAAGACAGCAACTCTATGTGAATTCTGGGAAGAGGAGTGACCATAACATGGACTCTCTAAACTTCCCTGGTGGAGGAAGTGGAACTAGACAGGCACCTCAGCTAACTAAGCCATACATCCATCACTAAGGGCCCTCACTATCCGGGACATGCACGCTTCCCATTACTACCATCAGGGAGGAGGGACAGGAGCCTGAACTCAACAATTCAGGAACACCTTCTTCCTCTCCGCCAGCAGATTTCTGAATGGCCCATGGATACGACCTCATTGTTCCTTTTTTTAAAAAAATGTATTTATTTTTATAATTTACAGTATGTCTTTGCACTGTACTGCTGCTGCAAACAACAAATTTCATGTCATGTAAGTCAGTGATAATACATCTGATTCAATTGCGAAGGGCTGTTCAACCTCGATGAAGGCTCAGGTCACTAAATTAAGGATGGAAAAGGGAACAATGGGACAGATGTGTCCCGTTTTTCCGGACCCCAGAATGAATGAGCTCAGAGCCATGAGGTCGTGGGCAGCAGTATGTCAACAAACCTTCTGGTCAGAAGAAATCATATAAAAGAGGGGTCAAAGACATGGGTGGTGACAACTCAGGAACGAGCTGAAGGAAGATGCCAAGTTTGGAACTCAAAAGATTACAACCCTCACCAGAATGAGCTTGGCCAGTTCGGGTGGGTAGTATTTACATTTAAGCCATGAGTCTTGTGAGTGAGCTTCATGAGTGATAATTCACAACGGAATCAAATACAGAGTTATTGGAAATTAATCCTATGCCAGCATGTCCACATAACTTGAGTGCTAATAAAGACCAAGTTGTGCACTTGGAAAGTCTCTTTGTTTGCCACGTCAGTTAATACCCGATACAGTTAATAGGGTCAACACAACAAATTCCACCTTCATCAGCTGAGGAGACGTTTTCTAAGTCACTATAGTCTTTAGTTTGGTGAAGAGAGCTTACTCAAAACAGGATTCAAAATATCCAATAAAATGTACCCCTACACCCTATTTTATTTGAAATAACTACTTTCAAGTAGTTTTTTTTTAAAGTAATATTTTAAAATCACAAAAAATTTTCATACTAATAACCATGGAGTTTAAATTTTGTGTAGATCGAAACAGAGATTCTTTTTCACTACGGGATGATAAGTAGTATTTATGTCAGTTGACAATCAGTTGACACTCATTGCACAGTAGTGCAATGAGTAAATTCTGAGTAAACAGGCCATTATTAATTTAAGTATACAGTAAATTAAGGACCATCAATCCAACTTGTTTGAGTTTGATGGCAGTGACCACATTTTGAATGTTAAACCTCACTGAGGTTACTGGAGAGAATCACAAGGGAAAATGCTGTTCAGTTACTATTTTTGTGCAGGTTCAGCTCCAGCAGATTTTTGTATGACTACATGTAATTTCCACAAATTTGAAACAGCCACAGCATTTACAAAATGGCAAGTAAAAATTCGAGGACAAGTGGAACGCAAGTGATGCTGTAATGACTGAGCCCAAAACAGTGTTCAAAGTACCAGACTGACAGCTGGAGGTACAGGGTCAACTCTTTCATATCCTAATGGTTCAGAAGTCAATCTTACCCCAAAGGCAATGCTCAGCAGCAACAGAAATTGAGAGTCTCCTGAGAACAACCTCAAAAAATAGGTTTAATTATTCTGGCCAGAGGTATTTTCATTTTCATGCTTTTGAGAGGAAGCCAGCCAAGCAGTTGTCCTTGTAATAATTTGCCAGGATGTGTTGCATGGACTAAGCTAGTGCTTTCTTAAGTGAACAAGATTAAGAGGTGATCTAATTGATCCATTTAAGATGATTCAAGAAATTGACAGGGGAGATTGAGAGAGGGAATCAGTCCAATACATGGAGGCATGACCTTAGGTTGTCCAAGGACGATGCCAAGAAGTTTTTTCCTTCATTCACAGTGTGGTGGACTTTGGATCTCAAAAAAGCACTTGAGACAAAGGCTTCAACTGAAAATGTTAAAATTGAGGTTGATGGATTTTTTCTCATTGATTAAGGTTACAGAACCAAAAGCAGTTAAGATGTGTTGTTGAATGGAAGAACGAACCTCGGCAGCTGAATGACCAACTCCCATTTCTAAGTGTCCTCTATAAACTGATTACTGCCAATATAAAATGATTTTTTCCCTTACAGAATTTCCACTTAAGACTGAAAATCTTGTGGAATGACCAGTGCATGTAATGTCTAAGTTCTCTCTCCAACAATGCTGCTTCATCCGCTGGGGATTTCCAGCATTTTTCATTCTCATTTAAAGTTAATCTACAATGCCACATTTTGGAGCCGGTGATCTATCACTGTCAACGTGGATCACAGACTGGGAGATCTGGGTGTCACGGCAGAGATTACATTTTGCCAGTAATATCTTGGTGCAAACATACCTTTTTAGAGAGTGCACTAACATTGAACACTTTACTAATCTTAGTTTAATGGAAATTAGGACATGGAGTTATAGGTAAAAAGAACCCAGTCAGAGACAAGTTTGAGACCAGAAACCATTTCTCTGTTGGAATCCAGTTGAAGAATGGATGAGGGGCCAGTTTACAGGTACAATTGGGTATTATTACGACACTTAGCTGGTACAATGTTTAAAAGACATTTGGTCCAGTATGTGGACAGGAAAGGTTTGGGGTATATGGGCCAAACGCAGGCATATGGGACCAGCTCAGTTAGGCAATTTGGTCAGTATGGACGAGTTGGGCCAAAGAGCCTGTTTCCAAACTCTGTTACTCCATGATTATTTTAGATTTTATTTCACCAATTTCAATAATTTTTCCAAATTTGAACGTAAAAGTAGATTGCATCTCAACGAAGCCGATAATGGTGCCAACTACTTATATTGGATGCATTTGTGTAAATGTAACCAGAAGTGTTGCATTGTATTAGGTTGTTTTGGGATTATTGACAAATGCAGTCACCATCATTTATGAAGTGTCCTCAATACCTATGAGAACGACTCTGGGGTCAACAGCACTCTCTGTAACAGTAATTCATTGATGGGTTTCATTCTGTCTGGGTCCAAAATTAATTTGAAATTAAATCCCAATCTAATCAGCTACCCTCTTGTAAAATCAGCAAGTAGTTTTGGGCACAGAATTGCTCACAGAAGACCCAACCAATGATTTATGACCTAACCAAGGCTAAAGAAATTTGGCATGTCCCCTTTGACACTCACCTGTTTTTATCAATTCACCAGAGAAAGCATCCTATCTGGATGCATCACGGCTTGGGATGGCAACTGCTCTGCCCGGACCGCAAGGAACTGCAGAGCATTGTGGACACAGCCCAGCACATTATGGACTCTGTCTATACCTCTTGCTGCCTTGGTGAAGCAGCCAGCGTAATCATAGACCCCACCCACCCAGGTCATTCTCTCTTCTCCCATCAGGCAGAAGATACAGGAGCCTAAGGGCACGTACCACCAGGCTCAAGGACAGCTTCTATCCCACTGTGATAAGACTATTGAACAGTTCCCTGTTACGTTGAGATGGACTCTTGACCTGATAATCTACCTTGTTATGACCTTGCACCTTATTGTCTACCTGCAATGCACTTCCCTATAGCTGTGACACGTTACTCTGTATTCTGTTATTGTTTTTACCCTATACTACCTCAATGCACTGTATAATGAATTGATCTGTACGAACGGTATGCAAGACAAGTTTTTCCACTGGTACAAGTGTCAATAATAAACTAATACCAATATAGTTTAGCCAAAGTTAATTCCATTGATACAAATGTTATCTTGTATGGAATTCCTCTTATAATCCATGTTTGATTCATTTAACTATTTCTAGATGATATCAGGAAACCAGAGCCCACCTTGCCCATAAGGCATAGGAGCAGAATTAGGTTATTCGGCCCTTCAAGTCTGCTCTGGCCATTCGATCACAGCTGAATTATTTTTCCCTCTCAAACCCATTCTCCTCTCCGTAACCTTTGACACCCTTACTAATCAAGAACCTATCAATCTCCACTGTCTTTGACATATCTGCCAATTATCTAGTCAGACTCGTTCATTGCCAGATGTAATCACTCCACTGTCACTGACTGTGCTTTCAGTTGCCTGTCACTTAAGCTCCAAACTTCCTCCCTGAACTTGTTCCTTTAGACATACCATGGTTCAATATTTTTTCATCTTCTCTCCTATCTCTTTGAAACTTCAAGTTCGTTCCAAGCTTCAAGTTCCTAGGAGTGAACATCACCAACAGACTATTCTGGTCCAACCACGCAGACATCCATGGCCAAGAAAGCTGACCAGCACCTCTACTTCCTCAGGAGGCTAAAGAAATTTGGCATATCCCCTTTGACACGCACCAACTTTTATTGATGCACCATAGAAAGCATCCTATCTGGATGCATCATGGCTTGGTATGGCAACTGCTCTGCCCAGGACCGCAAGGAACTGCAGAGAGTCGTGGACACAGATCAGCATAATCACAGAAACCAGCATCCCCTAAATGAACTCTGTCTGTACTTCTAACCGCCTCTGTAAAGCAGCCAGCATAACCAATGACCCCACCCACCCCAGACATTCTCTCTTCTTCTCCCTCTCCCACTGGGCAGAAGATACAAAAGCCCTGAAAGCACGTACCACCAGGCTCAAGGACAGCTTCTATCCCGCTGTTATAAGACTATTGAACGGTTCCCTTGTATGATAAGATGGACTCTTGACCTCACAATCTACCCTGTTATGACCTTGCACTGCACTTTCTCTGTAGCTGTTATACTTTGTTCTGCATTCTGTATTGTTTTACCTTGTACTACCTCAATGCACTGTGTAATGAATTGATCTATACGATCAGTATGCAAGACAAGTTTTTCACTGTACCTCGGTACATGTGACAATAATAATAAACCTATTCCGATATGGTGGCAAAGGTACTTTGGGATGTGGCCACGAAACCTGGAATGGGTAGGTTGCCTATTGAGGGAAGGTTGGACAGGCTACACTTGTATCCACTGCAGTTTTGAAGAATTAAAGTGGGCTTGATTGAAACATACTAGATCCTGATGCATCTCAACTGGATGGAGATGAGAAGATCCATTACTGAGGTGATAAAAGCAAAACATTTTATCACAGAGCAGCATCAACATAAGAAATAGGAGCAGGAGTTGGCCATCCGGCCCATCGAGCCTGCTCCACCATTCAATAAGATCATGGCTAGAGGGTGCAGTTTCAGGGTCAAGGGGAACTCATTTAAGACCGAGATGAGGAAGATTTTCTTCCCTGTAGGGTTGAAAGTCTTTGGAATTCCTTGCCCCAGAAAGCTGAGGAGGCAGAATCCTTGAATAGAGTCAAAATCAAGATCATATTTTTTAAATCAGCAAAGGAATTATAGTCTGGTGAGATGGCAGGAAAGATGACTTGAGGAAGGTTGGATCACCATATTCTTATTGAATGGCGAAGCAGGATCAACAAAAGAACATGAGAAATAGGAGCAGGAGGAGGCCATCTAGCCCATCGAGCCTGTTCCGCCATTCAATAAGATCATGGCTGATCTGGCTGTGGACTGAGCTCCCACCCACCTGCCTTTTCCCCATAACGCTTAATTCCCCTGCTATGCAAAAATCTGTGTGTTAAATATATCAAGGGGAAGATTGGCCTACTCCTGCTACTAAATTATATGTTTGGCTACGTTCAAGGCAAAGTATAAATCAAAGTCATTTTGTTTTGTAGTAATACCTCGTTACTTGGCTTGGTGTAGTTTGTCCATCTACATGTCTGTGAAGCATCTTGAGATATCAGGCTACTGCCAATGAATAGTGAACATAGTCCTTGTTTGTTGCTGGGCCAAACCCCAAGATGCCTGGACCAAAAGCGCAGTGTCCTTGCCATCAGAAAAAGGAGCTCACCACCTGCTTCTCAAAGAGCATTGGGATGGGCAATGAATAAACCTTGACCCAAGTCATCCTTAAAGCATGAATTTCCTGGAGAGGACACAGAAGATGTTTATAAGAATGACAACAGGGGATATAATTACGTAGAGGAGCTGGAGAAGATAGGAAATGTTTGCCTGAGATGGTTTAGAGAGGTGAAGGCAAATTAAGAGGCGTGAAGTGCTTCCACTAGTGAGAGAATCAGTAACCAGAGGATAAGGATTTAAATTAATTGAAGGGAGAAGAGAATTTTCAGTGAGCTGATGGACTCTGGAACATGCTAGGTATTATAACGTTGGATCAGGACTCAACTTTGAGTGGCATAGAAATCAGAATGGAAAAATGTACAAGAGGAATGGAAAGGAGAGCAGGGGAGTGGGACTAATTTGGTGTCATTTCAAAGAGCTGGTATGCACAGAATGGATCCAATCGCTTCCTACTCAGCTTGCATGTATTTGAAATCAAGTCAAACTAGAAAAATTCTGAATCATTTTTCTTCTAAAATTGAAGAGGACGAGATAACGAGCACCTGAGAATTTTCTACAGATGGAATCCAAGTTAAAAATACCTCTGTCACTATCAAAGAAAGAAATCTCAGCAACAATTGAAGTGTCACGTCAAAGTCTGCAAGGCCCATACATAACAACAGTATGTGTCTTCCCAGGTAATACTGGAGGCGTAATCAGCATTCACCCTCTGGTCTTGAAGCAATTGAGACTGGAGGTAAATACTTGGGATTAAAACCTAGAGAGGAGCAAGTCTGTTAAACAGCATCGACTAGTTTACACCGTTCTCAACGATCGGAACTCGGGGGATTGCATGTCACACTTCTTTTGTCTATTTGATATTTGCGGTGCTGCATTTGAATGAAACTCAAAGTGATGGAATGAAAATGTCTCCCTGCTGACACATAGGGCGTAGCTAAATTGGTCAGAACAATGACAAATGAACTTCTGTAGGACAAAAGGCTTTCCACTATCTGGCACAGCTGGTACTAAGTGTACAATTGCAAAGAGAACCTCACACACAGAATTCAAGGCAGGCTGAGACTGGTTTAACAGATATTCCCTGAAGGTCAGGGTAGGGTTGTTAGAGCAAAATTACAAAAGTGTACACAGCTGATACCACTTTAACTTGATGAAAGACACGACGATGCTGGAGGAACTCAGCAGGCCAGGCAGCATCCGTGGAGAAAAGCAGGCGGTCAACGTTTCAGGTCGGGACCCTTCCTCAGGACTGAAGACAGGAAAATGGGAAGCACAATATATAGGAGGGAAAAGCAGAGCAGTGATAGGTGGACAAAAGAGGGGAGGCGGGGTGAGCACAGGGTGGTGATAGGTAGATGCAGGTAAGAGATAGTGATAGGCAGGTGCGGGGCAGGAGGGGAGAGCAGATCCACCGGGGGATGGGTCAAAGGTAAGGAGAGAAAAAAGGGGGAAAGAAAAAGAGAGATAGGCTAGGAAAGGGAAGAACTGACTGAAACATTGACCGCCTGCTTTTCTCCACGGATGCTGTCTGGCCTGCTGAGTTTCTCCAGCATCGTACTGTTTTTCATCTAGATTCCAGCATCTGCAGTCCTTTGTTTCTCTGCCACTTTAACTTGATGCTAATCCTGGACAATAAAAGTGATCAAGTGCTCCGTTCCTCTAGTGGAAAAAAATCGTCAATTCAATGGAAATGTCAACCACTTTAAGGATGATTGAGACAGAAAATCTCAACACCCTGAACCAGAGGTTGAATAACTTTGACTCACTGATGCAACTATGCAGCAAGTTTAGAGTCATCCAGCAAAAAAAAAGTCCATTCAGCCCAGTGTCCATGCCAGCATTCAAGAAGCTATACAAATCCCATTTGACAGCATTTGGCCTGCAGTCTTCTAGCTCATGATGTTTAAATTGTTCATTAAAATTCTGTTAAATTTCCCATTACAGCTTGTATCAATAATGATCACGGAGTTATTGATTGTGGCAAAAACCTGCTTGGTTCACCACTGTTTTTCACGGGAACCTGCCTTCCCTACCTAATTATTCCTATGTGTGTCTTTGGGCTCCAGCGATGGAGTTGACTCTTAGTAGCCCTCTGAACTAGCCTCTAGGAAGCTGCCCAGCTGTACAATTAGATGCAGACAGCACTTCTGCCCAATGAAAGACTTATTCCAGATAAAATGTCCTCTTTCATAAAGTGGCTTCCACAGTAAGGCCCAAAGCCCACGATGTAAATTCAAACAACAGTGTATGAAACAGGGCACAGCAACATGCAAATGATCCAATCATTTGGTTTCACTAATGCTGACTGAGGGAGTTCAGTACTCTCCTATGACCAATACCATGAGAAGTATGTCTAATTGAAGCCAATAATCTCTGAAGGGTTTCCTGGTGGTGGGTTTTGCATTTTGCACATTAATATTTATTAAAGGCAAAAAGCAAATAAATTTAAAAGCTTCTCATATTGCAATGAAATGATTACTCTAAAAATAAAAGGACCTGCATTTAACTAGAGTCTTGGTTGATAGAGCATCCCAATGAAAGAGTTGTTGGAGTGTACTCACTGTTGGAATTGCAACAGGCAATAAAGGAAATGTTCCAAATCTGGGCAAGAGAGTAGGACACAGAAATTTAGCATTGGCTTACAGCAAACAGTGAGTATGACAAATGGAATATTAGCCTTTATTGCTAGGAGGGGAGGAATACGAGTGTTGCTCCATTTCTTCAGAGCTTTGGTGAGACTCACCTGAAGCACGATGCACAATATTTGTCTTAACTAAGAAGGGATCGATTTGCAATGAAAACATTTCAGAGATGTGTCACCAAGATGATTTCTGGGATGAACAGATATCCAATGAGGAATGATTGGCCAGGTTGGATCTTCATTCATTGAACTTTAGAAGATGATGACAGGTTCTTATTGATAAATAAAATATTGTGAGGAGTCTTGACAGTGTAGCGGTTAGCGAAAAGCTATTGCAGCGCCGGCGACCCGGGTTCAATTCCGGCCACTGTCTGTAAGGAATTTGTATGTCCCCCCCCCCGTGTCTGTGCGGGTTTCCTCCAGGTGTTCCCGTTTCCTCCCACATTCCAAAAGACATATGGGTTAGGAAGTTGTGGGTGTGCTATGTTGGCACCAGAAGCATGGCGACACTTGCGGGCTGCCCCCAGAACACTCGATGCAAAAAAAGACACATTTCACTGTGTGTTTTGATGTACATGTGACTAATAAAGATATCCCATCTTATCATTGGGGAAATCTAGAACAAGAATAAGAGATTGCCCATTTAGCTTGGTGATGAGGAGGATTGTCTTCAACAAGAATGTCATGAATATTTGGAATAACCCATTTCAGAGAGCTGCAGTCATTGAAAATATCCAAAGCTGAAAGAGGTAGGTTTTTGGACAATAGGGAAGAGTTACAGGAAACAAGCTCAAAAGGGGAAATCGAGGCCAAGGTCAAACCAGTATAATCATATTGAACAGATGAGTAATCAGCACTCACTCTCCACTACAAAAGCAATTGGGGGTGGAGACAAATATTTGGGGATTTAAAAATAGCTCCAGAGAACTAAATCTTTTAAATTGCATCAACCAGAGTTTACCATTCTGAACTATGAGAATCCAGGGTGAATGCATGTTACGTTTGTTTAGCCTGCTTAGTGTCTGCAGTACCGTATTTGAATGCAGCTCAGTGATGGAATGAAACTCTCTTTTCACTTCCTGGTGTCTACCTAAATGAATCTGAAAAGTCACAAATGAGCTTCTGCAGAACAAAAAACTGTCCACAATTTGGTAAAAATTAGCATAAAATGTACAATCACAAAGAGAAGTTGAAAGTGATACTAGTCTGATAGGTGTTGTTACTGAGGTTGGGGTCAAGAGAGGTCGTTGGGGAAAACTGCAAGAGGGTGTGGAGCCAATGCTAGCATGTCTTGACGTTGATCTTTGATGACAAAAGTGGCCCAGCGTTCCATTATATCAGTGCCGACAAATCTCACTTTGATGACAGATATCCAAACCACTGGCAGGACAGAAAATATCAATACCTCGACCAACTGCAGTTCAGGCTGAACATCTACAACTGTAGGATCATCTGTGTCCGGGTAACTTGCTGTGACAGAGGTTACATTATGCCTCTTTAATAACATGGCTTTCAAAATAAAAAGACATTCCAAAGGAGTTTACAGCCAATGAAGTACTTTCATAGTAAAGTGACTGTTGTAACTTGGGGATTGTGGAAGCCAAGATTTATGCAGCAGTATACAAAAGGCTAATGCACAGATGGCTGGGTTTATAGAGGTGATTAGGGGGAAGATTCATACTCCTCTTCGAATACTTATATGGATTCGTTTAAGATTTCATAAAATTAGCTCTGTCCAATAATCTGCAGTTAAAAATAACAACTGCTTGTGGGTTGCAGATCTAATGCATCAATTGACAGCATGTACTACGAACAAGTAATCTAAAAGAAACCTACAATAATCCTTTCACTCTTCGCAATTAGATAACAGCATCATTCACAAAGCTGCAGCCACATCATCAGGAGCTAATGCCAAGTTGTTCAAGAATGCAGCCCACACACTAGTCCATTCATACCAGTATTGTGTTGTGGTATGGTTGGAAATGGCTATGTGAAAGTGGTCAAAGACCTCCCTGCCTTCACCTAACACTGACAAAAATCAATGAGGAACAGATCATGAGTGATTGGCTGCTGAACCATCACATCTCGTCTACAGAGAGCCAGAATCATTGAATGGAAACAGAATGTACTGTTGAAAGTATCCTGACTGGTTGCATCATGATCTGGTACAGCGATTCAAATGTGTAGGAATGCAAGAAGCTGGAGAGAGAATACATTACACACACACATCTCTCCCCACCATCTACAGGAGGCGCTGCCTCAAGAAGGCAACATCCATCAAAGATCCCCACCATCCGGGCCATGCCATCTTCTCACAGTGACCATCGGGCAGGAGGTACAGAAGCCTGAAATCCCACACCACCAGGTTCAAGAACAGTTACTTCCCTTCCACCATTCGGTTCTTGAACCAACTTGCACAACCTTAATCATTACAGTTTAGCAACACTATGACAACTTTGCACTAAAATAGACTGGATTTTTTTGCTCTAATTGTGTTTCCTTGGAAAAACTGTGGTTAATTTATGTTTTCCTTGTGAATTCTGCTTATGTGCCTGTGATGCTGCTGCAAGTAAGTTTTTCCTTACACCTGTGCACACGTGCATATGACAAGAAACTCGACTTTGACTTTGAGAATACTGAAAACACTCAGCAGGGCAGGCAGAATCTTTGGAGAGGGAGAAACAAAGCTTCAGACCCTCATCAATTCTGATGAAGGATCAGAAACATTTTTCTATCTCCACAGGTGCTGCCTAACCTGCTGAGTGTTTCCAACATTTTCTGTATTATTTCAGATTTCCAGCCTCCACGGTATTTCTGTTCTCAGTCAGAGCCATAGAACCCATTTCTACAAGCCTGGATCTCCAAATTTGTAAAAGCTTTATGACTCATGTTGGATGAGGCATGGTTAGTGAGTTTGCAGGTGACACTAAAATAGGCAGTGTCATTTACAGTGAGGTTGGTTATCAGAATTTACAGAGGGATCTTGATCAGCTGGGTAATTGGGCCAAGGAATGGCAAATGGAGTTTAATTCAGATGAGTGCAAGATGTTGCATTTTGGGAAGACAAATGAGGGTAGACTTTTTCAGTGAACCATAGGACCTGGGGAGTGTTGTAAAACAGAAGGGCCTAGGAGTACGTGCATGTTTTCTCTAAGAGTGTTGTCACAGGTAAAGGGTGGTGAAGAAGGCTTTTGGCACGCTGGCCTTCATCAGTCAAGGTATTGAGTACAGAAGGTGGGATGTCATACTGCAGTTATGCATGATGTTGGTGAGGCCACATTTGGAATATTGTGTTCGGTTTTGGTTACCCTGCTACAGGAAAGGTGCCAGAAAGCTAGAAAGAGTGAAGAGGAGATTAACGAGGATGTTCCCAGGATTTGAGGGACTGAGTTGTGGAGAGAGGTTGAACAAGTTGGGACTTTTTTCAATGGAGCATAGGAGATTGAGAGGTGACCTTATAGAGGTGTATAAAATTATGATGAGGCATAGATAGGGTGAATGCACTTCCGTCTTTTTCCCAGGGTTAGGGAATCAAGAACTAGAAGGCATAGGTTTCAGTTGAGAGGGAGAGATTTAATAGGAATCTGAGGGGCAACTTTTTCACCCAGAGGGTGTTTAGTGTATGGAATAAGCTTCCAGAGGAAGTGGTTGAGGCAGGTACATTACTAACATTTAAAAGATACTTAGACAGAGACATGGATAGGAAAGGTTTTGAGGAATTTGGACCAACGCAGGCAAATGGACTAGCTCAGTGGGCATCTAGGTTAGCATGGACCAGTTGGGCTGAAGGGCCTGTTTCCACACTGTATGACTCTATGGCTCAACCACAACTTTAGCTTAGATTACAGAGGTCTTTATGAGATGGTCACACCACCATGGATCCACCAATCTTCGACAGCGGGTTCAAATGGTGCAGACATGGGACTAGAACAATGTCATCAGCAAGCAATTTAAAACTGAAACATGTTAAATGCCACCAGGCTTAATCTGCCAAGGATGATAAGGGCAGTTGTCAACTAATGTATGAGAGATTAAAGAGCCTCCTCTCCATCCACAGAAAATCAAATCTGTCCATGCCATATAATTTGGATTTGACATTCAGGCAATGTAGCGCATCATAAACTACTGTCCATGATAGGAGTCTGCTGACAGTTTCTTAAACTTCCATCAGGTACTAGCAGAAGCTATAACCTGACTTTAAAAACATAATAACGCTGGAGGTTTAAACACCAAAGGAGAGATCCTCTGAAACCTGACTGGCAATGGCACCTCGAACGAGGCTGAAGTACCAACTTTCTCAGTTGTTCGACTCCATCTAAACTGAGTCACTGGATTCACCGAAGGGTTAATGACCTTTTCCTGCACTGTTCTAAACCCCACCCCGCTCCCCCAATCCCATCAATGCTGGAAGTGCTGGCCTGACTCAGCACAACTGGGGAGCAGCTGAGCAGCAACGTGTTGTGATCCTGCAAGTACCTGGGAGGCTCAACATCTTGCTTTCCCACAGCTGTGGCTCCTGATCCTGGGCACTGTATCCAGGCCCATTTCTTACTCATGCTTCTTCTACTGCACCACCTGCCTCTTCTGCTCTCCACACCTCTGCCCTCATATTTCCTAGCTTACCATTAAAATTCTCCGGACCCTCCTGTTTGGCCACGTTTTGTCCCACATTGCACATGCTCTTTCCAAACCTTGTGTCATCTTTTCCATTATCCACACTCTTTCATGGCTTGCCCAGTTCTCAAAAATGCACAAGAGTCATAGAATCATACAGCGCAGAAGCAGGTATTTCAACACACCACGTCCATATTCAACCCAGCTATATTAAATCACATTTTCCATGTTTTGGTGAAAAACATGATGATGCTGGAGGAACTCAGCAGGCAGGCAGCATCCGTGGAGAAAAGCAGGCGGTCAACGTTTCGGGTCGGGACCCTTCCTCAGGACTGAAGATAGGAAAGGGGAAGCCCAATATATAGGAGGGAAAAGCAAAGCAGTGATAGGTGGACTAAGAGGGGAGGGCAGGGTGGGCACAGGGTGGTGATAGGTAGATGCAGGTAAGAGATAGTGATAGGCAGGTGAGGGGAGGAGGGGAGAACAGATCCACCTGGGGATGGGTCAAAGGTAGGGAGAGAAAGGAAAACAAAAGAGGCTAGGGATGGGAGGGGATTATTTAAAGTGGGAGAATTCAATGTTCATGACATTAGGCTGCAAGGTTCCAAGATGGAAAATGAGGCGCTGTTCCTCCAGTTTGTGCTTGGAATTCTCCCGGCAGTGGAGGAGGCCAAGGACTGGCATATCAGTGATAGTGTGGGAGGGGGAGTTGAAGTGACTGGCAACGGGGAGATGCAGGTCGCAGTTACGCACTTACTCCATGCTTTAGTGGTTCAAGTGCTCAGCTAAATATTTCTGAGATGTTGTGAGAGTACATGTCTCCATCATCTTCTCAGGCAGTGTGTTCCAAAACTGAAAATTACTTCTTCAGATTCCCTCTAAAACTCCCACCCTTGACTATTAACCCATAACCTCCTGTTATAGACACCACTTTGGGGAAAATTCTCCCACTATATACACTATGGCCCTCAATTTTGTGCACCTCAATCGCGTTCCCCCTCAACTACTGCTGCTCCAAGGACAACAAACCCAGGCTATTTAAGTTATGTAACATTCCACCCCATGCAACATCCTGGTGAATCTCCTCTGCACCTGGTCCAGTGCAACCTCTGCCTTCCTGCAGTGTGGCGACCAGAACTGCACGCAGTACTCCAGCTGTAGCCTCACCAAATGCTTTATGAAGTTGTTCCACAACCTCCCTGCTCATAGGTTCTATGCTTAGCTAATGAAGACAAGCATCCCCTATGCCTTCTTTGCCATCTTATCTCCCTCTGCTGCAGGGAATCAGGGAACCTTGGATTCGTACACCATTCCTCATTACTCCCTCAGGACCTATCAGTCATGAATTCCTAGCCTCATTAATCCTCCAAAATGCATCACATCACACTTCCAAATTTGAATTTAATCCGCCACTGTTCTGCACATCTTACCTATTGATTCTGTAGCTTAAGACAATGCTCCTCACCGTCAAGAAAATAAACAATGTTCAGATCTGTGAACTCACTGAATATACTTCCTACATCCAAATCATTAAAGTACATCATAAACAACAAGGGTTCCAGCACTGATCCTGATGGTGCAGTTCCAACCTCTGATCACAGGTTTCCAATCACAAAAACAATCCCCACCATTATCCTCTACGTTCTATTACCAAGCCAATTTTGGGATCAACTTGCCTTGAATTCCATGGACTCTAACCTTTTTGGACCAGCATCCATTTGGGACCTTGTCAAAGTTCTTACTGATGGCCTCATTAGCTAGGCATAGAATCTCCAAGCAAGGAGGCTCTGGTACAACATTATAAAACATTGGTTAGTCCACAGCTCGAGTACTGTGCACATTTTTGGTCACCACACCATCGGAGGGATGTGATTGCACTGGAGAAGGTGCAGAGGAGACTCACCAGGATGTTGCCTGGGATGGAGCATTAAAGACTACTTCAACTGCACTGCCCTAAACAATGCATTTTGTTATCTGGAGACACAGGAGACTGCAGATGCTGGAATCTGGAGCAACAAACAATCTGCTGGAGGAACTCAGCAGAACAAGCGGCATCTGTGTGGAGGAAAGGAATTGTCGATGTTTCGGATCGAAACCCTGCATCAGGATGGTTTCAACCCCAAAATGTCGACAGTTCTTTTCCTCCCACAGATGCTACTTGACCTGTTGAGTTCTTCCAGCAGATTGTTTGTTGTGATATTTTGTTATCTCTTCAAAGAGGTTTAATAAAATTGGACAGGATCTGCCCCTAATGATGCTGACAAACTTTGCTTAACCCCCAAACATAGATTAATCTTGACCCTCAGATTTTTCAATAGTTTTCTTACTACTTCTGTGGCCTGTAATGATCTGACTTATCCCTGCTGACATTCTTGAATAAAGATACCATATTTACTGTCTTTCAGTCATCTGGAGCCTCATCTGTGGCCAGTGAAGATTCAACAATCTGTCAGAGTGAAAAGAATGAATTTGCATTCATATGTCACTTTTCACAACATCAGGACGTCCCTGTGAAATGCATTTTGAAGTGCATGCAGTATAGCAGCCAATATAGTAAATATCAAACTTCTTTAGTGGAGAGTCAAAGACTCCCCATTTGTGAAATAGCACCTGGAATTCAACACTTCTTTAAACTCTCTCTTCTTCAGAGGATCTAAATGTGCTTCAAGTGATTACTTGTCTGAATACTGGTGGCCACTTGCAACGTAAAACAACTCCACAGAGAACACACGCTGCTCGGGTAAATATTGGCCCAGATGAATTGTATGGTAATAATGACAGCAGGTAATAACGATGACAGAACCAGCAGCATTCACCGTCTTTGCAAAACTGAGAGCAATTTGGAATTTCCACGGATGTATAGTTTTAAAGTTGGAGCTGCTGATAGTGATTCAGTGTCTCACTACAAGCTGTACTGCTTGCAACCTTCTCCGACTTAATCAGGGGAAGTCACAAAGTATTACAATACTTTGAGATACTTACTAGCTAGCCCCACTATAAATTCTCCGAAATTTATATACTTTGCTGCATGAGGTTTAAGTTCTTATATGGCATTTTAAACTTTTATTACTGCTTAGTAACTGTTTGTCAACACCCTCCCAGAAAAAAAACATTTAACCTATTGTAAATGAGGTTAAAACATTCAGGATTTTAAAATAATCTTTTTAAAAACTATTTCTTTTCGTGTTCATCTTACTTCTGTATGTATCCTCCAATCTTTTTGCTCTGATCTTCAGCACTCCGCATAAATGTTTAAAAAAAATTGATCTGAAATTGTGCTCTTTTTCCCTTTCTACTGTGCTAAAATGAGTATTCCTTGATAATGATTGGCAGTTTTGTCCATCTTAATGACATCATTGCTGGCTGGTAACCTGGATTCCACAATCCAATGCCTGGTAACAGTAAGCACTGGAAACGGAAACATTTCTCACCACCAGGATCCCTTCATACACAGTTTCCTCAGGTTAATACTTTGTCAGTGACTGCAAATCCTAGGTCTTGATGTGTTACCAATTTCCAGAACATGTATTTGGAAACCAATTAAGATATATGCTTTGCACTAATTAATATTATGAAATAATACAGTTACAAACCAACTAGCTGTAGTCTTACAAGTTATTCAATCATTCTATCCCTCAGGACAATATTCTTGGAAAGCATGCATTTTTTTTTTGCAACCCAGCAGAATCATGAGAGTCCAGACTTATATTTTGATTTCTGTTAGAATTTTAATGAGATCTTTCCCAGATGTAACACCCACTCTCACAAATAGCACTTCTGCCCTTTGATCATGGAAAGCAACGTAGAGTGGAGCAGTGGATTTTTCAAGCAATTTACAACTCAAAGCAGTGTTCGGTCTAGATGTCACTCTTGGCTCATTGCTGCAGTCTCTCCTGATTCAGAAAGTCAGAGGTTCCAACCTCACACCCCATGAAGTCAATGGGCTGAATTTCAGAGGCAGAATACAACATGCTGACAAAACCATGCAAGAGTATACACCGCTACCACTGGACTTGAATGTGACAACAATAATCTTTCAGTACACTTCAGGAAAACACTGGGGTCAACAGGTTGCATTACATGGAAGGGACGGAGGGGACACTGACCACCTAGAAGGCTTTAAATTGCCTCCAATACACAAAATTGCCTGTCAAATCCCAATATCCCAGCCTCACAATTGCAGCAGGAGGCAAATCTAATCAAAATAAGTTTGAAAATTAACAATTGGTCCATTAGGGGAAGGAAGCTCCAATCTTCTACCAAGTTACTCTTCTTCAGTACTGTGTTACGAGAGTTTATACAACTCAAGGCAAAATAATTTCACTGCACAATGACCGTAATATCAGATGTGTATCTCATCAGCACACGAATGCAAAGATTAACCAACTCATTTCTGGTCACATCTGTGGTTTTGAACACAACACATATAATTGTTCTATGAACGTGAGAGGGAAGGTCATTTTTTCGCCACTCTTGATCAGGAGTTTCTCGATGTTTCTCGATGTTTCACAGAAATGGAAAATGCAGAGCAGTCAGAGATAATCTGGCCCTTAAAGTCTGTTCATACCATTCAATGTGATCGTGGCTGATCGCCATTTATAACCATATCTCGATCCGCCTCTTTCTTAGTATATTCAGTGACCTTGGCCTCCACACCCTCTGTGGTAGAGTGTTCCGCAAGTTCACCACCCTCCTGTGAACCATTTTCTCCTCGTCTTCATCCTGAATTACTCGGCCCTTGTCCGGAGACCGTTATCTTGGCTCGAGATCCCCAGCCAGGACAAACATCTTCTCTGCATCCAGCCTATCAAGCCCCATCAGAATGGTGTACATTTCAATGATATTGCCTCCCATTCTTCTGAACTCTAATGAATACAAGCCCAGACAACCCAACTTCTCCTTGTATGATAGCTCCACCTTTCCAGGAATTGGTCTAGTGAACCTTTGCTGCGCTCCCTCCAAGACAAGTGTATCCTGTCTTGGGTAAGGAAACCAAAACTGCAGCGATAATCTACTCATTGAATCACAAGGCTCTGTCTAATTGCAGTCGGATATCCTTTGAGGCGGAGCTCAAAACCTCTTGAAAGCAAGGCCACCACATCACTTGCTTTTTAACCTGCAGAACCTCTTCTACCCGCACAAGTATTGGGCATATTTCCTTTTCTTTTACCACTGTGATTCCAAGTCCTTGTCTAATTGTGAACACACACATATACCTGGTTATAAAATAGAGGAGGAGGAAAACACCTTCCTAAAGTAATCCAGCAGAGTGATCCTTGCTTCTGATGAAATTGTTCATGTCACCTGTCACTATAAAGTGGACTTTCTAAAGATATTCATCTCCACCGGAGTGCATGTGAAACCTACTCAGTCATTCCAGCAAAAGAAAACAATTGCCATTCCACACAGCATGACAGCTCAGTCATGCAGAAACAGGGCATAATTTTAATTTTTCTGTAGAGTGACTAGTCAAGTCATTTTGTAATGTGCTGAGTCGTCTACTACGGAGCCAAAAGCTCCAATCTCCCTTTCAAATTATCATTGTGCACTAAATGGAACAGAAATTATTCTGTTTAATGCTTATTCTAAATGGGTTAATGTGTCCACTAAAATAGGAGAGAGGAAGCTTCCAAAGAACATTGAGCATTGCCATTTCAAGCCATTGTCGAAACCACACAAAACGAACAGGAAGGTAACGATTCTGGGTTCAGAGTTGTTTTCGGTGCAATGCTTTGTGTGGTGAAATATGACCCATGTCATTATGTTTTTATGGGTCATCAAAACATTTCAGGTTCATGCATCAGTCATTGGCATTATACCATTAGATCCTGTTGAATACTGGACAAGGCATGTCAAAGAAAGCATCAAGGGGATGGTTGCACAATGTTCAAGTCCATTTGCAATTCCTCATCAAATGAAGTAGTCCACATCTGTACACAGCGAGACCTAGACGACATTCAGGAATGGGTAGGTAAGCAGCAAGTCACGTGTGTCATAAGAGTGCCAGGTAGCGACCATCTCCAACAAGAAAGAATCTAACCACCTATCCATGATTACCATTGCTAAATTCCCCACCAATGTCCAGTGGGTGACTCCTGACTGGAAATTTAACAGGACCAGCTATTAATAGTGTGGCTGCGGTGTATACAATTAATAAAATGCACTGCAGTCATTTGCCGAGGTCCTCTGAAAGCACTTTCCAAAACCTTGACCTTTAATCACCAAGAAGGACAAGGGCAGCAAGTGCATAGGAACAGCCCCAACTACAGGACCCCCTCCGAGTCACACACCATCCCAACTTGGAAATATATCACCAGTTCCCTCCTTGGAACTCCCACTCCAACATCACTAATGGGAGCACCTTCACCAGAAGGTCTGCAGCATTCAAGATGGCAGCTCACTATCACTTTCTCAAGGGCAATGAGGGATGGGAAATAAAGGCTGGAGCTGCTGATATAACTATCAATAAGAGGCATTAAAGTAGTCTCCACACAAACAGGTGATTCTGCCCCAAACGTGATTGCTCAAAACTAACTAAACAGAAGCGGGAGTTTACTAATTACTGCAGAGAAGTCTGAAATGAGTGTTAATTGTATAATGATAGTTATAGTGTAATACAGCACTGAAACAGGCCCTTCGGCCCAACGTCCACAATGACCTAGATGCCCGTGTGAGTCTGGGACAGGGCGCAACACATGCAGATTTTTGAGCTTTTGAGGTGTCCCCATGCTGAGAGGCGTTCTATTGACTTGGTCTCTATGAATAAGGGAAGTTTGTATGTTACTCCACACTGGAAGTATGCATACATTCATGAAGTCAATGGTGTGCTAAGGAATTTACATGTGACCCCTCCATAACTTGTTGGCCTCCCTTGTGCATGCTCCTGTGATGTATTAATTTGATCCATGTATCATTGGTGTTCGAGCTTAGGCAGATGGTCATGCAAGGATTCAAGACACTTGGTTGCAGAATCAGGAATCTCAGCACAATGAAAGCATTCCCATCAACTTATTTAATGAAGGAAGGGAAGCAAGACCAGTGATGTGCAAGGGTCAAACTGTTAAGATCCATCGCTAAACTTTCTCTGTTATTTTCAGGCCTGGGACATGACTGAGGAGCAACTAACTCCAAGCATTCAGGATTTGCCCATTACACGAGGGCACCGTGCAGACAACTGTGAACTAACAGTCCCTGCATTCCTCAGCCCTTGAATCACCTTCTGCAGGAGATGTTGGCCAGTATGGTGCCCTCGGGTATGAAGGAGGCTCTATATCAAAGCAAAGCACCTCACTGCTGCAGAACCATGAACTTTAGTACAACCCTAGGCCCAGTGTCCAAACCTTGGTTGTCATCAGACTGCCACCTTTCTCATTCTGCTCAGTACATACCAGAAGTGATTTTCTTCCATCTCTATACTTGCTGCACAGTCACAGCTGGAATAGTTCTTCCCCATTTCTTAAAAACAAAACCAAGGCTTTTATTGTGAGAAGACAAACGTTTTTTTTGTTCTAAAATATTGCAGGAACCGTTAGATAAGAGAATTTTATTAGTCACATGTACATTAAAACACACAGTGAAATGCATCTTTTGTGTGGAGTGTTCTGGGAGCAGCCTGCAAATGTCGCCACACTGCCAGTGCCGACACAGCACGTCCACATCTTCCTAACTCATATATCTTCGGAAAGTGGGAGGAAACTGGAGCACCCGGAGCAAACCCACACAGACACGGGGAGACACTTACAGACAGTGGCCAGAATTGAATCCGGGTCATTGGCGCTGTAAAGGGTTACGCAAATACACAAACTGCTACGATACCGTGCCTGCCATGACCCTGATCCACCATTTATTTCAGACATGGTTAATCCATATCTGAAGTCCATCTACTCAGCAAGGTTCTTCAGTTGAGTAAAGAGAGAGAAGGACAAGGACACCAAGACTCCCAGTACAACATACACAGGAAGAACGAGCTTGCTTTCAAATAACTTTCAAAGGCCTGGTCAAAACTTACTCTTCAGTCAGAATCAGGTTTATTAACACTGACATATGTTGTGAAATTTAATGTTTTGCAGCAACAGTGCAGTGCAAGGCATAAAAATTACTATAAATAAATAGTGCAAAAGAGGAATAATGTCATGCTCATGGTTTCGTGAACCGTTCAGAAATCTGACGGTGGAGGGGAAGAAGCTGTTTCTAAACATTGAATGTGGGTCTTCAGGCTCCTGTACCTCTTCCCTGATCGTGGTAAGGAGAAGAGGGCATGTCCCAGGTGGCGAGGGTCCTGAGTGATGGATGCCACCTTCTTGAGGCACCACGTCTTGAAGATGTCGTCGATGGTTGGGAGGGTTGTACCCTGATGGAACTGGCTGAGTCTACAACCCTCTGCACACTTTTGATCCTGCACATTGGAACCTCCATACCAGGCGGTGATGCAACCAGTCAGAATGCTCTCCACCGTACATCGATAGAAATTTCAAGCATCTTTGGTGACATACCAAATCTCCTCAAACTCCTAATGAAGTAGAGCCACTGGAACGCCTTCACGAATTTTCAAACAATTTCAACCAATGAAAGAAAAATGATGACCTGGACCAACAAAATCTGCTGGAGGAAATCAGCGGATCCAGTAGCATCTGTGGGGGGGAAAGGAATTATCAATATTTTCAGTCGAAACCCTGCATCAGGACTGAGAATGGAGACAGGAAATGGCCGGTATAAAAAGTAGCAAGGGAATGGTGGTACAGGAGCCAAATGTGATTGGCGGGTTTCGACGAGATATCAAGTGACGTCTTCCCCCCTCCCGCTGATCAACCAATCACCTCAGGCCAGTCTGCGATTCTGAAAGTTGCTACAGAAATGCACAACAGTTCTTAAGGCTTGAGGAAAGACTCACCTCCAGTTCACTTATAAATGCTCTGTGCTCCAAAATACATTTGCAAGTATCAAGAAAGCTCATGTCCCTTAGGGTTGAGAAACAAGGACTGTCGGAGGAACGTCACCTCATATTCTGCCTTGGTAGTTTCCAACCTGACAGCCTCAACAATGATTCCTCTAACTCTGGTAACCCCTCCCTTTTCCCCCCCCCACCACTTTTATCCCCTCCCTCCCCTTGGTTTTCCCTCATTCCTGTGGGCCCCTCACCCCTTCTCCTTCTCTCATGACCTGCCCATCTATTCCCCACCTCCTTCCCTTTGTTCCATGGTCCACCACCCTCTCCTACCAGATTCCTCCTCCTTCAGCCTCTTCTACCTATTACCTCTCAGCTTCTTACATCTCCCCTCCCCCACCCACCTACCTTCCCCCTCTCACCTGAACTCACCTGCCAACCTGTGCTCCTCCCCCTCCCCTAACTTTCTTATTTCTGGCTTCTGCCCTCTTCCTTTCCAGTCCCGATGAAGGGTGTCAACCCGAAACATCAACTGTTTATTTCCCTCCATCTGATCTGAGTTCCTCCAGCCTTTTGTGTGTGTTTGCTCCAGATTCCGGCATCTGTAGAATCTCTTGCGACTCTGTCTTCTATTTGGAGACACCAGAGACTGCAGATGCTGTAATCTGGAGCAAAGAACCAAGATGCAGGAGGAACTCAATGTGCCAAATGAAGGCCAACTGTCCATTTCGCTTCACAGATGCTGCCTGACCCATTGAGTTCCCCCAGCAGTTTGTTTTGGGCTCTGTCTTCTATTTGGCAGCTTTTGTCAATATTCCAGAATTTTTCCTCATCATCAAGATCCTCACATTGGTATCTAATATTGACCACTCTCCAACTTTACAAGTAAACTGATACACGTGCAAACTTAATCTGTGGAGAACACATTAAGGAGAGGATGCAATATTAGCAACTGGGAGACCCTGGGGTCTCTTTTCATTCTCTATACCTGGTGATCTGTGCATCATTCCAGTCGTCATTTGAAAACTTCTCCCTGCGACTGAGGTTGTGGCTCTGAAAACTAATTTAAGGAAAGCTTTTCACAGCTCCGGGCCATTAAATCATTCGACACTTCTGTTACTGCTACCTTCAGCTGACAGTCAGTGATCATAATTCATCATATTGCTTGGAAAAGAGATTCTGGACCCATACAAATGAGGAAACACATTTGTTCTAGATACCAGGGACAGAGAACTGATTTGAGTAAGCCACTCACAGGGGAAGTGCACCTCTGCTAAGGTCATCTCTCTCGAGTCAACTGATCAACATCACAGAGCAGCCTTGATCTCAGGCTCCCATTCCTTCTCATGTCAAAACTAAACTAACACCGTGCTTTATAAAATGTTTCACTCTCAAAAATTGTCTAAATACCAAAATTTTTCCAAAAAAATTGCATTTGCACCCTCTTGAAACATCTACCATGACCATTTTGCTTTTTAAAATCTCAATCAAATCACCTTTCAGAGTTAGCATGCATTAGTTTTCATTCAAAACATATGCCGTAATATTAAATGAAAATCATAATGGACTTCAGCTGCCTTGTACTGAGGAATTAGAGGCAGCTCAATGACTTCATGGGATAAAGAAACTTCTCTGCTGATTAGCTCATCAGCTTCACTGGTTTAGCTTGGGGCAAGGGGGTATCTCCAGAAGAGCAGTCACCATCCTGTACATCCTTTGGTACATGAACCTTTCATTATTACTGACACCAACACTAACTTGCATTTTATAACAATTTTCACATAGTAAAACATCCGAAGGTGTATCACAGTAGTGTTAATAGAACCTGACACTGACCCACACAAGAAGAGCTTGGACCACCAGAAACTTGTTTGTGTCTTAAAGCAGGAGCAAGGGAAAGGTACAGAGAGGAGAATCTGGATCTTAAGCAGTTGAATACAAGGCTACCTCTGGTGGAAGAGAAGGAAATCAGAGTTGGGGGGGGGGGGGGGCGGTTGGCGGGGGAGGGTGGGAGGTGGGAATCACAGGATGCCACTATGGTTATAGGGCTGAGGGACATTACAGATAAAGGCAGAGGAATTAGGCTATTATTGTCACATGTACCAAGATACAGTGAAAAACTTTCTGTTTGTGTGCCATACAGATCATTCCACACAAGTACATCGAGGTAGTAAAAAGGAAACAGAATGTGGAATATAGCATTACAGTAGAGTCAGAGAGTCACACAGCAGAGAAACAGGCCCTCTGGTCCAACGGTTCCATGCTAACCAGCATTCCCATCTGCCCACATCCTCTAAACTTTTTTCTATTCATGTTACAGGGAAAGTGAGGTGCAAATGGACAAAAAAACATGCGAGGGCCAAGATAAGGTAGATTGGAAGATCAAGAGTTCATCAAGGAATATGAGGGGTTTGAACAAGGATGAAAATTTGAAGTGTTGATGGTCTGGGAGCGTGGGCATGTTGGATGGAAGGACTTGGGAAGTGTTAGGAGGCAGGAAATTTTGGATGAGTTCAAGTTAATGCAGAGTGGAAATTGGTGGACATCTAGAGAAGCATTGGAAATAGCCAAACCAAGGTGCACAGATTGTAGATATGATGTGATCAGTCCCAGACAAAAAAGTTGGAGATTTCCAAATTCATAACAATGAGGAAAAATGCACTGGAAAGCAACATTATTATAAATATGATATTCATATCATGACATATGTAAATTGTATAGTCACCCACAGAAGAGTTTTGCTAAATTACTTTTCACAGACACTTAAAGTCCACTAAAAGAAACCACTGAACGTTTTTCTCAATTTACTGTAAACCACTCTCCCAAAAAAATTCCTGTTAATCAACATGAAGTGTGCAAGTCTGAAACGGTGTTGTACACAGCAAAGTGTGTCCTGACAACACTTATCCTTTAAACGACAACTCCAAAGTCTGATAATGGACAACTGATCAGTGCCAATTCTGAATGCACAGATATTTGCTGTTATGTCTCCTGCAGAACAACAGTTACTTCAGAACACGTCAAGCACTTTGGCACAACCCAGGGCTGGGGAGGAAGCTACAAATGTCTTTTTTTAATTCTATTTTTCTTTGTAATTATTCCAGGACGTAAAACTGGCATTGAGCAACCCCTGGACAATACCAGACTCTTTCATAAACATAGTTTACTCAGAGAGTAGCTATTACAAATTTATAATTCAATTCTCCCATATAACTTTGCCAAGATATTTTCACAATGATTTTGAACATTTTTTGGCTTCTGGGCATTCTTCACACAAATATCCTGCGTATTCTTGAGGGGGGAAGTATCTTTGTTTGGAAGCCTTTGGCCAACATATAAATGCAGCCCATCATAATGTGTTGACGACTTCTTGACTCATGAATTCCCAGACCAAATCATCACTCCTCAGAGAAAGATACCATTTAAATCCAAGTGACATTTCCCTTCTACTCAAATCAAAGCCCAAAGTACAGGAGGGTACCAAAGGATTCATATGAAGTTATAGGCAACCACACCCAGCTGCAAATATTGTTCCTGGAACAACAGTTGCTAGTGAATTTGGGGGAATATTATTTGGAAGAAGAATTTAATCGAGAGCTTGATATAGATTCCAAGAGACGTTAGTGCAAGCAATATAACTGATGAAGCTAAAACACTACCTCCGTTCTCTCTCCAGAGATGCAGTCTACCTGCTAAGTACTTCCAGTATTTTCACTAATTCAGTGAAAAATGAATCCTTTCATCATATTCTTAAAATAATTCATGCCAAAACCAAGGAGGAGGAAATTCATTGAACCTTCTCTCTACAGGTAGAATTGATCTACATTTTTCTTGCATTCGACAGATCGTTTTCACAGATCCTGCCCAAGTTCAACAAGATTCCAGCATCAGACACACATTTCGCTCCTTTTCAGCATTTCAACAAGAGGCCGCAGAGAGCAGGGGCAGAGTCTGGTCCATGATGAGCGTAGCCTTCCCCAACCATTGACAGCATCTACAGGAAGCAGAATCTATCATCAAGGATCCCCACCATTCATGTAATGTCCTCTTACTCACTGCTATCGTCAGCAGGAGGTACAGAAGCCTGAAGTCCCACACCACCAGGCTCAGGAACAGCTACTTTCAGACAACCATCAGGTTCTCTGAACTGACCTGCACAAGTCTAATCCTACCCAGCAATGAAACACTGCAGACTACTTCTTGCACCACCATGGACTTGTCTGATTGTGTCATTTTTTTCCTCTCCTCACTGTTTTGTATAATTTATGTTCTGTATGTTGTCTGTACCTACTTGCCTGTGATGCTGCTGCAAGCAAGATTTTCATTTTACCTGTACCTCACTGTACTTGCGCACATGACGATAAACTCGACTTGATTTTCAAAGGTAGATAGGAAAGAAGTTTAAAGGGGAAAAGAGGGGAAATTGTTCACGACAAGAAGTTGATTGGAGTCTGGAATACACTGCCCTGAAGAACTGGTGAACAGAGATACACTCACAATATTAAAGCAGCGTCTAGACAAAGTACTTGAATCACCGAGGTATAGAAGGCTATGGACCTAATGCTAGTAAATGGGGTTGGTGTAGATAGGTACAATGGGCAGTGTGGACGGTAGGCCAAAAGGGCCTGTTTCTGTATGACTCTCTCCACAGATGCTGCCTGACCTGCTGAGTGTTTCCAACATTTAGTATTTTTATTTCAGATTTCGCAGCAAATGATGTCATAAAATGTGCTCAAGTAAAATGCAGTAATACGGCAAGTATCTATACTGCAATTGAAAATGGTGAACCACCCCAAGGCATGAACACGAACAAACAAAAAAGGGATTTTTAGGCCAGGTAAGCAAAAACAAGTATAAAAGTGGGTTTAGATCTAATTGCACTAAAATGGACATTGTTTTCTTCTGTTCTAATTTTGTTCTTTCATGTAAATATTGGGTATTATTTGTTTTTCTTGTGAATGCTGCTTATCTGATGCTATGTGCATGTGATGCTGCGGCAAGGTAAGTTTTCATTACACCTGTGCATACGACAATAAACTCCACTTTGACTTCAAAGGATATTCTTAAAAGGAGGTTCAGAGAAACAGGCACATGGATTTTGGAAGAATTCTAATCCTTAAACCCAGATAACTAAGGCGGCACATGGGGGGGGGTGGGGGGTGGGGGGATGGTGTGGGTGAGGTGAAAAACAAAGGGCAGTGGCAAAGTGGTTGTATTATGAGATGGGAAATTCAGAAGTTTGGACTAATTAGCAGATGATGAGAAGTTTGAACCCAACCACAATGGGCGAGGAGTTTTAAAAGCATTACTTAAATAAGGAATAAGATACTGATGATCACAAAGTGACTAGCTACTCATAAGAATCCACCTGTCTCATCTAATGTTACATAGAACATTACAGCACAGTACAGGCCCTTCGGCCCACAAAGTTGTGCCAACATTTTATCCTGCTCCAAGATCTATCTAACCCTTCCTCCCACATAGCCCTCCATTTCTCTATCGTTCATGCGTCTGTCTAAGGAGTCTCTTAAGTGTCCCTAACGTATCAGCCCCCACAACCTCTGCCGGCAGTGCGTCCCATGCACCCACCACTCTGTGTAAAAATAACTACCCCTGACATCCCCCTTATATCTTCTTCTTCGAGGAAGGATATTTCTTACCCTTACTTGATCTGCATCTGATGTCAGGTCTACAGCAACATGGATAACTTCTCAAATGCAATCCAAGAAGGTCTAACAAGCCTTTCACTTCAAGGAAAATTTATCACATATAATGAACCCAGGATTTCTAGTGTAAAACAAAATGAAAATTGTAGTCTTAAGAATGCGAAAATATCAGAGTGTTGAAAGCTTGAGGTTACAGGGAGAGTGGTGGTGGTGGTGGTGGTCGTCATCATCATCAGGGCTATCCCTCGAGGTCGAGGATGATGGTCTTCGTTCTGCAAGTAGGCTACAGAGTGAAGATGCCTGTGCGTGTTATTTTGTTCAACGTGTACTTGATGTTGCACTACAAAGAGCACACAAACTTCACAAATCAACCAACTGATTCAATGGCATGGAAACCACGACGATTGGAGCCGATGGATTTGTTTGCGCCCTTCATCCGCTTCACAGCCATTGAGTTTGAAGTATACTTCGTCTGCCTGTTCCACCATTGAGGTCTTGGTTGGATTGGTCTTGTCAGGGACCTCACCGTCGACCTTACGCCATGGGTGACCTACCAAGGAGCATAGCTCCAGACAGCATCACTCTCGGGATCTCAGGACCACACAAGCTTCTTCCACCACAACAAGGTGACAATCCCTGGTGGTAGTAAGGATTTGAAGACACAAATGATAATTTAAATTTGTGGGGTTATTGGATCAGGACCCTTTTGTAAGACGTCCTTGTAACAAGTCAAAGGCTGGTGTTCAGCCATTGTACGCTGTCATCATGTAACTTCTACATGAATGCTAATTCAGTTCACTGTGAAACAATCTGCAGCCTACAAATGTGTCTCTTCAAAAGGAATCTTACAGTGATATTCCCAGCTGATTGAATCCCTTTTCGAATAAAAGCTCCAAATAAATAAAATATATTCCGACAAGCAACAGTTTTGTATTAAAACACATATTTGCATGTTTCGCCTGCAGTTTCAAGGCATTCCAGAGCAGATATGTCAAAACATTTTCTTCATAAGAACATATCCTTTGATTTCCAGCAATTTAGATGCCCAGAAGACAGTTCAGCAAACCTCCTCAGACACAAAAACGCAACACTTTCATGCACCCTAAAACATTAACAAAACAACTAATTCCTGATTGGACCTATTTTGAATGAATCCATCAATTGCTCAGCTGGATGAATTGCATTAGTCAAGGTACATGATCTCCCCCTCTATATCCTTCATCATTTTTCCTTGGCATTTTCACCTTCCTATGTAGGATCATTCAGGACAATGCCTGCTAGACAACAATGGTCCAACGATCCCCACCTTCCTCCACGTGAACTTTCAATCTCAGCATTAAGGAGAAAATCTCATCTAGAGTATTAGCATGGTCACTGAGAAACAATTCTTGACAAATTTACATCATACTGTGTGAATAATATCAAAAGAAACAGTAGTGGTGATTTCTGAAACATGGATTTGAATAGCCATTTGCTACATATCCTTTAGGGATTAAATAATCTGAAACTTCTGAAACACATCAAGTCTCCCATCACACTGATGTACAAAATGCCAGAATATGTTCAAAAGTCAGTGGGAAGCTTTGAAATGACAGAAAATGTACATACCGGCAACATTGATTAAGTTATTATCATAAGTGACTTTGCAAAAAATATGCACACCAAAAATTAAATGTATCCATATCAATAGCCCATTTAATAATAACATTTCTTCATGAGTAAAACATTCTTCCCATATTTGAATGTCTTCCATTCAAACGCTGTTTTGCGCTTGTCACTATTTATTGTTGATTTAATATTACCATATATATTGTTTACTTCTGTGAGCTCCACATGAGCAAGGAATTTCATTGCACCCTAGTTTAAAATGACAATAAACTAGTCTGAATATGAGATCTGAATCTGAAGTTGAGACAAGTCAAAGGCCAAAGAAAGTTTTTGTTGTTTATAATTAAAATCAGAATTGAATACATTGGGCATGGGTTGGATGCCATTATTTTTCTTTCTTTGAAACATTCATTTAATACCCAACCTCTAACCAGCTAACAATTTAACAAATATTTACCGAATGCCAAAGAAGAACGTCCATACTCTTCTTTGAAACAATCCAATGGGATCTTTTCGTTAGCGCACAGATAGGGCCTCATCTGAAACATAGCATCTCCAACAATGCAGTACTCCCACTGTACTGCACTGGAATGCAAGCTTTCTATTCAGAGATGTGTAATTTCAGACTAGGGTGTTTGTTCAGAATAAACTTCATTAACACTGACTTATATGACGTGAAATTTGTTGTCTTGCAGCAGCAGTACAGTGCAAAGACATACAATTACTATAAATGACAAAAAAAGTGCAAAAAAGGAATAACAAGGTAATGTGTATGGACCATTCAGAAATTTGATGGCAGGGGGGAAGAAGCTTGTTTGAATCATTAAGTGTGGGTCTTCAGGATCCTGTACTTCCTCCCTTATGGTAGTAATAGAAGAGGGCATGTCCCAGGTGAAGGTCCTTAGCGATGGATGCTGGCTTCTTGAGACACCGCTTCTTGGAAGATGTCCTCGATGGTGAGGAGGGTTGTGCCTGTGATGGAGCTGGCCTGAGCCTACCACCCTCTGCAGCCTCTTGCAATCCTGTGCATTGGAGCTTCCATACGAGGCGGTGATGTAACCTGTCAGAATGCTCTCCACCGTACATCTATAGAAATTTGTAAGACCCTTTGGTGACTATCAAATCTTTTCAAACTCCTAATGAAGTAGAGCCACGGTGTGCCTTCTTTGTGATTGCATCAGTGTGTTGAGATATTAGTTTGATATTTGGATTTTTCAGAACTTCAAAAGTGATCTTTTTCCTGAAAAGAAATTATTCATCTGCAAAATTGCCTCGATCCTTCATGTGATGCTACAACACACTGTGATTCCAATGGCTTAACCCTCATAGTTGTCCCATTTTAAAAATAACCTTTATATAAAGAACAAAAGGCATGTCTTGCTAATAGCACATATTCCGGCTGACCACATCACTGGCCTTTCAAGCTTCATGTTTAAAAAAAAATGCATTTCCAAAATCTTTCCCAATGCATCAATCATTAAAGCAAAACACCCCATTGTATTTCAAACAAAGTCAGCATAGATCTGTATTTTCCCACGAATAAACTAGCAAAAGCTTTTCATTCATGGCATATCGGTTTGGAATGACAACTAAATGGGTTTCACAACACTTCATAAATGTTGACTCCAAACAAAGCCATGACCATTTGCTTATTGACAAGTTCCAGTTCCTCAGGAAGTTACACAATGTAGCTTTGGAGCACACACCAGACAAAGAGACAGCTGAGAGGATCTGTTTGCAAGGACAGTACAAATGAAGAGCATTTCCCAGGGACAAATGACAAAAAGTCACGACAAATTAAAATTCTTCACAAGTCTTGATATATGACTGCTAATAACACGAGGAGATGAAATTTGATACATTAAAAAACAGAAAATGCTGGAAACACTGAGCAAGTTAGACAGCCTATGTGGAAAGAGGCACAGAGTTAAGGTTTCAGGTCTGACACTGCTCATCAGAACATCATTTCTGAAAAAAGTCAACTCTTTTTCCACAGATGCTGCCTGACCAGCTGAGCATTTTCAGCATTTACTTTTTTTTAATTCTAGATTTCTTAATTTTCATGGAAAATTTAATACGTTCCTATTGACACACTGTCCGATACAATAAAACACCAATGAAAGTAAAGTTGTCATCAGTGCCACAGGGGTGGTTACGCAGAGAGTTCTTCTGATCGGGAACTTGCTTTTCATGAAGGTGTTGCAAACCAAATGGGTCAAGTTTCCAAAAGGAGTTGGATGGGGATGAAGAAAAGATAATTTGCAGGGTAACAGGGAGAGTAAGGGCAATTGGAATTCAAGGGTTTTTTTTTACTGGGAGCTAAGCTTGGCTTGAAAGGCTCTTTCTGCACAGTAAGAGTTCAATGGTTTTGTGCTTATAGGAATGTCATATCCTTAATCTGCTCAGAAGATAGAGTGGAAAGGAATGTTTTCATGATTCCACTCTGATTACTGCACAGGATGTGTTTTCCCAATTCTTTTGGATCGTAACATGCTTCTGTCAGGGAGTGAAAATAAAGCTCCATCCCTACGACCTTCCATCTAAGGGAGAAGGGCCAATTTCAATATCTGCACAAATCACACCTTATTAAAATTCAACCTTTTCTCTATTTCAATTCATTAGCCACGTGTGGCTAATTGGGATACCAGATGTAACTAATTGAATTTCTGATCATTAAATTAAAAAAGAAAAGAATAAAAAGGTACCATCACTGGACACATGATGTAGCGACTGATAGATGCTCAGTGTGAAGTGTAATCCTTTTCATGTGTTTGCTGGTAAAATGGCAAGGTAAAAAGCAGAATGCTTCTTTGATCATTACCAGTATGTCTTTGATTACTGACTGGTATTAGATATTTGTTAATATCGCAAGGGAAATGTACTTATCTATATTGGGAGAGACATCTTATGCAAAAATAGAATAAGACCAAAACTGGATTCCTATGGGGATGTGTGGTTTAACATTAATTCTAATCAAATGACACTGATCCAATCGCTATATTAAGCATCAAAATATTAAATGTTAATTTACTTTTTTTTTAATTGTGAATTTAACAAACATAACACCTTTAATGGTTGTTGAGTTGATGTGTGGAACCAAACCAATAATGCGGAAGGTCATCAGTTCAACCACCTGCCTGAGTTCTCAGCCAGAGAGGAGGGTCAGCTGTTACAGATCGTAAGAGACAAACAAGGCATCTAAAATTCACACTCTAGATACTTGTCTACTGACTTTCAAATAGGAGTGTGTTTGTGAGTGTGACACTTAATGGACATCAGACATTTGAACATCTTAACAACAAGGTTACACCCGAAGTTTGATCCAAAGATATTCATCAAAGCTAGTGTCAGGACACATCAGTGAAGTCCAAGTACATCAGAAAAGAAAATTCCCACACTTTTGTCACATCAGTTTTCCTCAGTCTGAGAAAGCCCATTAGGGACATGGCTTTATGTTGATACAGCGATAGTGCCCAGCTATTCTAACAGCTCAAGCAACAACCATTATAATAGCTTATAACACATTAACACTGATGCAAACATCATTTGTGGTGCTATTTCAAGTGGAAAATGTTATTCTCAGTGTCTAATCTGCTTTCAGCAGCAACACCTGATAGTGCACATCAACTACAATCAGCTACTGTGAAATTATCCTTCAAGCAACATAAGCAGGACCCTTAATAATATTACTGTGCTGTTTGTTCCTTTGTGGCTTAAATGGTGGGATCCTCAGTGGGGGATACCATGTCCCAGAAAACCTTCTGGGCTGCTATTCACTGGTTGACCCAGAGCTTGAAATGAGCTTGCAGACTTCATCTTGTTTTTCATTTGCTAATGTTCCTCTGGGATGTGATTCCAGACTGACTAGTTCTGAGACAATTGCAGTAAGTATGGTTCTCATCACCTCTCTGATCCACTAGTGCCTCAAGTGTAGAATTTCTATCCCTCTGCTCAAAGTCGTCCTGCCCCATTTCCAGAATCCCTGCTCCATTCGTCCAACTCTTGACATCCCCCACTTCCTTTGTCCTGTTTTCACACCTGCCCTTATTTAATACCAAGGCCAGTGCAAAGCAACACCATCCCCAAAACTCTCTGCCTCTCACCACTTTTCAACCAAGGTTTTAGTCACCTGCTCCATCTCCATCACTGCCTGTGAGGCTTTGTCCAGTTAAACACAATTCAAATCTTTTGCAAGAGGACTGTCAAAGAGTCAGAGTGTTACAGCATGGAAACAGGCCCTTCGGTCCAACACGTCCCAGCGAGCTAGTCCCATCTGCCAGAATTTAGCCCACAGCCCTCTAAACCTCTCTTCTCCATGTACTTATCTAGATGGCTTTTAAATGTTGCTAATATGCCCGCCTCAACCACTATTTCTGGCAGCTCATTCCAAATACGCATCACCCTTTGTGTGAAGCTGCAGCCCCTGACGTCCCCTTTAAATCTCTCACCTCTGATCTTAAACCAACGTCCTCTTGTTTTTAAGCACCTCCTCCTTCCAGAATGTGATACAATGCCAAGATCAGCATCTGAGAGAGAGCGGTATAGAGCATTGGAGCGGGAAGGGTTAACTTTCTTTACTGAAATAAGCTTATAATGTATGAGTTTTACAGTGCTGGACTCATACAATTGCCCTGCAGTCTCCCAATAAAATCAGAACACACATCCTCCACTTTATTCTTCTGTACGATAGTTCTGCCTTCAGATAGCTTGGCCCTTTAAGGGCACAAACAGATTGTGAAAAATCAACAAAGTCTGACAACACTTAAGGGTTCCATGACTGAAAAAAATTTGCATACTGAAAGGTACTTACACAATTTTTGGCTTCATTTCAGATAACAGAAAGTAGCATTAAAAAAAAAATCACACAGCTACATTTTAAATAGAAAGCAGCATCAGAAGTGCTTAGGTTTTTTTTAAACCAGAAAAAAATATTTTAACTTATTATTGCAATGAAAGATGGATAGAACATTAAGGAGATAGATGAAGCTTCTTGCAATACATACCTCCCTTGATTTATAAGTGAAGGAAACATAATGCAAGTAATGACTCATGTGCAATCTTGCCCTTTAATACTTGGCATATGCTTATAAGTATGCAGGTTGTTCATTTTCTCAGGTAATTAATAAACCCTATCATCCCAGGATGACCAAGGGGCAACCCAATTATAATGCAAACCTAGTGTGGCAAAATGGTTACCCCAAGAGAATCTAAGTTGTTGACTCTGGATGGGATCCAGAGCTAAACTGACACTGTTTCAGGCTGACATGAAAAGGACCATTCCATGAAAATGGATTCCAATCCTGTCAATGAACGCCACAGAGCAAGCTGTTGGAAATGAGTCAAGTAGTTAGCCTTAGAATAGGATGATAAATGAAGATGGTTGAAGTCAGGGAGCTAAATGTACTTATTGAATAGATTGGCTCATTCACATTTCCCTCCCAACCCATTTTCTGAGGGCATAGAGCATTCCACCTCCTTCCCATTTCTCTCTGCCACATCCTCACACCTCCCCCTTCTCCATGACCACCACTGCCATCATTACTCAGAGTCGCTGAGCTCATTTCCCTTGGAGATCATCCCGATGCGGCTCCTGATCTGAGTCCCGCAAGCAAAGCCAGCTTCTACTTCTTCCCTCCCCCAACCCCCAGGACACACCAGTGGAACTGTGCTGTAAACCATTGTTCCAGCCTGCTCTTACCCACAAAATTCATTCTCTCTTATCTTGACCCCTTTTAGTACCTTCCCTCATCCAGACGCTTTCCATCTTCACCTGCCAGACTTCAGATGCCAATAGTTCCAGTTTTCTGGTCCCTACCATCTCATTCTCACCATGAATGCCCAATCCCTCCCCTCTCCATCTGTACCAAAATGCCCTTACAGTCCATTACTACTTCCTTGAACAGAGGGACTAACCAGTCCCCTTCACATTACTCTTCCTGGCCTGAACAGCATCTTAATTTGCTCCACTGCAAAAGTAAGAGGTAACCTTTATGGGTCCAATCTTTGCCTCTTTGGACAATATGTGGAATATTATCTGCTTCAGTTCTACACAGGTCCTGTCCATCACCTCATTCTTCAAACCATTTTTGTATCAGGACCACTTCTCACTCTTGTCTTCAGCTCAAAAATCCATCACCCGTGTTGCCCATTCTCATCTTCATTTGACCCACCTCTGACTCTTCTCCTCTACAACTTCTCGACATTTATTTTAGGAGATAGGCTAGCAGGTAGGATCCACTGTAGGCCCTCCAGCTACCTTGATCACACTTCCTCCCAAATTACTTCTTCCAAGGACACCAATCCAACCAACCCTATGGGAAGGGCAAATGAGCTGCAGCATCTTACCCAATGTGAACGCAACACACTGAACTAAGTACTCACTGCAATGTCAGAGCTGTACACCTATCTCCAAGCAGACAGTAATAAAACTGGAGATGAAACTCAGAGTAATGGAAAGTCAGAGTCATACAGCATAAAAGCAGGTCCTTCAGCCCATCTGGTTCAAGCCAACCAAGATTCCCACCTAAGCTGCTCCCACCTGCCCACGTTTTGCTCACATCTCTCTAAACCTTTCCTATCCATGTACCTGTCCAAGTGCCTTTTAAACTCTTTGAAAGTTTTTATTTAAGATCAAGGATTTGTACATCTCAATCCCATCTCTGGAACAATTCTAACACTCTTGATAAACTTGATTAATTACTATTAGACTCGGACACAAGACTACACTTTATTATTGAACAGAAAAACAAATGAACGCCCTGCAATACAATCAGATAGTTAAAAGTCAATGTTGCTGGCTTTGTGCAAATTGGACATATTATACTGTGGGAAATATTCCCACAGTACAATAATCTTCACACTTCAAGAGCACTTTACTGTTTAATAAACATTTTAGGACAAACTGAGGCCACAACAGTTATATATAATCATATGCCAGCCTTCCCTCCAACCCATTCCTCCCCCCCACCATTCTTTTTGAATCCAAGTTTCTGCCTACTTCCCAATTTAAACTGTAAATTGCCCATTTCAACTATTATAAAATAAGCAACTTTTCCTTTTTTCTTTTGCCTTTCACAAGCTTTGGATTCACTGAGAAGCTTCACATTCAGTGAAGTGCATTCAAAATGTAGTCGTAATATGTGAAATTCAGCCAACAAGTTGCATACAAGGAGATCACACAAAGGGTGTGCATCTATATTGCAGTATTGGTTGAGAAGCAGCTACCGTATTGGGAGAACATCTCTTTTTATGAAGTAGTATCATTAAATGTTTTACATTTATGAAAGTGAGTAGTTCAATGTCACAATTGAGAGACAAAACATCCTATAGTTGAATGGAGACACAAGAGACTCCAGATGCTGGAAATCTGGAGCAACACACAGAGCTGAAGGAACGTTGACTGTTTATTTCCCTCCATAGATGCTGCCTGACCTGCTGAGTTCCTTCAGCTGCTTTGTGTGTTGATCCTATGGTTAAAGTTCGTTTACAGTCTACCTTTCATTTTGAACATGGGCCATATCCACAGTTCAAATTAAGTATGACGTGGCATTTTCTTCATTTTATAATCATCCTATCGGGGTTGATGACAACTTACCACCCCCAAAACTCATTAAGGGCAAAAGCTAATACTATGCAAGGAACCCCAACACACTGATTACTGTATATGCCATGTAGCACAATATTGTACAAGCTTTTGATCTCTTAGATGAGTTGCTGTCAAGTAAGTGAGACTCCAGAAAGAGACATACGCTTGTAAAAATGCTTGGGCATGAAAAATTGATGTCATGTAAACATTGTAAGTGAATATAATGATGTGCTTGGTGCAGTGAATGACACCAGATCAATGCTCTGTGTTGCATAACTGCAGTGTTAAAATAAAATCTTTTTGAAAAAAGTGCTTGCAGAATTTTACAAAAATATTTGTTTAATCATAAAATTGGAATAAACTTTTAGATTGGATTGTTAGAAATGATTTGACTCCTTACATTGACTATCTAATAGATTTGGATGTAAACAATGATTTTTTTCTTATGCTTTTATTTAACATATTGTTAATTATTAATGCAATGTTTAAATATAACTGCTGAGATCAACTTTCATCAAGAAAACAACTTTGAAAGTCTAATTTCAAGAATTAATTTCAAATTATCGCGTTTTTTCTTCGTGATACACCAGCACCAATGGCATATTTGGTAGAAGAATAGTTTGAATAATTGGATCCATTGTGTGAACAATTTAAATCCACTGCCCTTGTTGGTTCTTCTTTTAACTTCAAGTTGATTATTTCATGCAATTCAGCTATGTTTTGAAAGTGAGCAAAAGTTTCAAAAACATTTAAAGTACTGTCAATCATTTCACTTATAAAAAAATTATTCAGAGTTCCCTCACAAACCACAGAGAGGAATATCACATTCAACTAAATACAGACTCTGGGATTATCTGCAAAATAAACTGAATGTAGAATAGGTACCAAGTGCAATTTCAAAATTGAGACTTAATATCAATCAGCATACTAATTTAACTATAGAGCATATGCACTCCACTACTTGGCGATTATAGATATTGTCTCCATTGTGACAAGTGACTGATGTGGACAAGAGGCTCTTCTTTCAAGGTCGAGTATTTATTATTACTGGGAAAATATTGGACATGCAGTAGCAAAAATAGATTAATAGAACAACCACCTTACATGATAAGGTTGAACTATATATCAGCATCCACAGACTGCAGATGCTGGAATCTGGAGCATCAAACAATCTGCTGGAGGAAAGTGGGTTGAGCAGCATCTGAGGGGAGTGGGGGGGGGGGAAGGAATTGTCAATGTTTTGAGTCAAAAACCTGCATCAGGATGAAGAGCAAAGAGGGAAGACCACCTCTTCTCCTTATACTAATCATCTTCCCTCTCTACTCTTTGTACGGATACAAGATTTCAGCCCAAAATGCTGACAATTCCTCCTCCACTGCCCCCACCACAGATTCTGCTCAACCGGTGGAGTTCCTCCAGCAGATTGTTTGTTGTTCCCTTAGAATGCGCACCATTTGCTATGATATCAATAAAGCTTGATAGCAATCTATATATCATCTTCTTAGAAGGTCCCTCTGGGTTAAGGATGACCTGCTTACTCCAGTACTGCATACTCTGAGGTGGCTGAAGAAACTAATGCAAGATCCACAGCTTCAGTCACAAGTTGGGTTAGCAGAAAATAAACTGAAAGGTATGTAACAGAGCGTGGATAGGTATTGCCGAGAACGTACAGGCCATTTGGTCTAACAACGTCCATACCTCCACACCAACCTCCTCTCATCTTACCTCATTTGCTGCTTCTATATAGCCTCTCCTGCACTTTTCCAATGTACACATCAATTCTTTTGTGTTATTTGCCCAAACCACTCCATATAGTTCGTTCCACATTCTCACTGCTGTTCTCCCCAATTGTGCATTAGGCTGAAACTTAGTGTTTCTAGTTTTGAACTCCCTGACAAGTGCAAGACCAGTTCAGAAGAGCTGGAGATTCCAAATGCCTACTATTGTATTAGTCAAGAGTCCACTTCATATTGGACAAATACAACTAGAGGTTCCATTGGTAAATATACCTTGGAGCGGGCAATTGCCCAGAAAAGTGGCCCTTTAGTCACCAGCTCCACCGCTGCTCAACAGGAAAACAAGCAGCTGTTGAAGGAAGATCGGTCTGACTGTACATCGGTGGCAAAATTGTGATAGAGGTATTGATGTGAAGCGGCGGGTGAGGAGCCCCGATTTCGCAACACGTTAGCGATAGGTGCGAGAGATTTCCATTGTGCATTGATGAATTTGTTCCTCTAATTAGTTGCGGCTCGCCATCCGCATTGTGTCTGTCATTTACCCAGACCAGATTTGTCACAGTATAAAAACACAGCGGGATCTGATTCCTTCACCAGGCTGACGGCGAAAGCAGAAGCCCCCGTATAAATTTAGAAAACAAGACATTCGCTTCGGAAGTTCATTGCAAATTGCGCGGATCGCTCAGGATCCGCAATCTCCCAACTTGGAATATCAGGATTTGTTGTACGTTTTTATTACCTCGATAACAGCAACAAAGACTGTCAATTATTCTATTAACTAAACTTGATCTAAAGCTTTGGATTAGACGTGTGAATTATTGCAAATCTCCCAGTGATAGAAGTGATCTGGAATTTCCCGTTACCTTAGCTACCTTTATTTAAATATAACATGCGTCTTTCTGCTGGTCTTGTGCAAGCGCTGCTCTACAAAATAGGGCTTGTAGCAACGTTCCAATAATGCAAACAAAAACCCTCTGCTAACTCAAACCTCCATCCAAGCCCTCTGAGGTAGGAGCACTGGAATTCTCGATATTCAGTCAAGCTATGGCAACAACAGAAAACATTCAACCTCCTTTCACGAATCATTGGACATATTTCATTTAATCAAAAACCCCTGCTCCACACCAATTAAAAACCTTTGTTCTTGAATCACCGGCAAGCGGGGGGAGGAATCTGTGAGAGATTGGTGTGGAATGAAATTCGCTTCGAGGGGGATGTCGCCAGAGAGGAGTGTTTGTTAAACTCTTACATTTCCAAAAGCAAACACCCAGCTTCTCAAAGTTGGCCTTAAGGGGAGATGGTTCGCCGATGAGATGTTGTATCAGTACAGCAACTTTGTGTGCACGGATGGTGAAACGCGGAGCGTGTGTGTGTGAGTGTGTGTGCGCTCGTTCGCTTACAACCGATGGGTGATTATAATTCCGATCACAAGGGTACCCGCTGGTGTACAGTCACAGATTGTGATCAGATCACGAACCACACACTCAGCTCACGAGTTGAAGCTCGCTCCCCTCGTCCATTCCCACAGATCTGCCGCACGACCCAACACAACAGACGGTCGGTCCGTTTAGACGACACCGTTCTCTGCCGTTCAAAGCCCACGGTCATTTCTAAGGTTATTTAGTGGCGGGTCTCCAACCCGGCAGTAAAACTAGTGTTTCCTCTCTGGGAAATTCCGTGTCGGAATATCCCCCCCCCCCCCCCCCCGTTTCATAGAAACGATACATCAAGCCCTCAAACACTTCAAGCACGCGGTGCAAAGAAGCGGTCCAGATTTGGCAGTGTGTCCGTGAGAGTGCGAGGATGGGTGTGAGTGTGTGTGAGTGTGAGAGAGAGTGTGTGAGTGTGAGAGAGAGTGTGTGAGAGAGAGAGACAGAGAAGGAGCGAGTTATCAATAGTTCGCGACGTGGAACCGAGACAATACTCAAGGCACCGAGACAGTAAAACGAGCGATGTATCTTTGGGCTTGGCTTCACATCCAACTTTTAGACGGTGTCTCTGTCAACCGACAGAACGAACCAAGCCCTTGTAAAAACCACAGCGGGAAACGTGCACGCAACACACAAACCCAGTGTGAAATAGAACGGGGAAAGAAACCCAACCTTACCTATATGAATGATGGAATCTGCAGTCACAACCACCGTGCAATAAAGGCACCAGATCGAGACGAGAAAGATTGCTGGGTTAAGTTCCATTGCCTTCCCTTTGGAACGTTATCCTCCTTAATTTTCGGAACGGCGGTTCCCTCCGATTCTGCGGCCACTGTCTAATTCCGGGAAGTGGAGGCGGGAGAGGGAAGGTCGGGGGAGGCGTAGATCTGCCTTCTCTTCCACGATATTCCCTTCCCTCTCGCCCCTCTCTGCAATCCAATTGATTGGGGGGGGGGGGGGGGGAAGGAGAAAAAAAACCTTCCAGAATCTTTTTTTATCCTCTGTCCAGCGAACGGGCCGGAAAAAAGTCACATACACCTCCCACACCCTCCGTGTTTTTAAACAAATATTTTAATGGGTTGACAACAAAAAAAAATGCGAATCTGGTTATAATCCAACACACATTTCACACGGAGAAGCACTAACCGGGCAATGCCATTGGAGAGAACTTCAAATGCTCTCGTCTTGAAACTGACCCAGTCACTGGAGAAAATATTTTGCAAAATAAAATAGAAATTGATCCGGAACCGGAGAAGCAACGAAGGCACCAAAAAAAAATCGGAGAGTATAAACAGAATCCCAGTTTAACAGTAAAAGTGTGTCTCCAGGCACCAGCGAACGGTGATGTTAAGAATTCCCGATGTGCGAAGTCGCCTGTTGAAGCGGTTGCGGTTCCTTCTCTCTTGTTTTCTTTTTGCAAAGATGCATACAATTTGCGCACACACACAGACCCACACACACGGGTGAAACTTTTCTGAAGGTGCGGAGGATGAGCGAGAGGTAACCAAACGCCGAGCGAAGGCGGCGAGCTGTTCACTTGCACTGGTGTGGAGTTGGAGAGGGGGCGCTCAGCATCACTACCAACAAGAATTCATCATCCGGCAACCAAGAACAAATGTATACTAGAAACAAACAGCGGCGGTCCGCTGCTCTTTAACGACCAGGATCCAGCAGCTCTGTTCAGACGCAGGCTGGACTGAGCTGCCTGCTCGGTCTCTCTCGTCCGACCTGACAGCAAGGATGGTCTAGCGATCGGCACTGTCCCACATAGCCATACGCCAGCCCGCTTGGCAATAGAGAGCGGTGTTCTGAGTCCGATATTTAACTATTTGAAAGCCGCGTCTCTCCCTGTGTTCTTGTCTCCAGCCACGACCTACCTGCTGGTCTGCCATCAGTAGAACGGGCGGTTTAACCTAACGCAGAGCGAGTGGCGCGCTCCGAGGAGCGTTGCGTTTCTACACCTCGTCAAACTGAGCATCAATCAAAATTATTACCAGTCTGTCGCTTTGATACGTATTTAACCCCTCGAGTACAACGCCACGCCACCTAAAAACACATTTGTAGCGTAGGCTGGTTTTTAATTTAGATTTGGGAAATACAGTTGTGATTTTAAGCTTGACAGAATTGGAAAGAGTTTCAGTCGGAATTGTGCACCCCATATCTGTCACGTTTTTCAAGATCTTCCCTGCTTTTAAAATTGGACCGCCTCTTTAACGGCGTTCTACAGAAATTGGCATTCGATGGAAATGCTCACTGTTGTTTTTACACAAGTTGTCCATCACTAACATTCCCAGAAGTTACCACACTTTTGCTTTTCTGATGTACTGGTGTGTAAACATGCTTGTGTAAGTTTTTTTTAGAAAGGTTTAAAACTTTTTAAAAGCCTGGACCTGCGTCTTATGTGGGTGACAGAGCAGATAATCTATGTCACCTCTCTCTATCTACCCATTCCTTGGAGGAAGTGCTTTATATATTTTATAAAATGTGATTTAAACAGGTCAACGCAGCGGCTGTATTTAGCACTCTGCACTACAGGTTCAAGCAGAGCTCTGCACTTCACTATTTCCCGCTGAATCAGATTCACGAGCGAGAGTAAATCGGGTCAATTACTCCCAGTGAGATGTAGCAGGGTTCAGTGTGGGCCGAAGGGCCTGTTCCTCTGCGACCTGGATGCAGGGTCTTGACCCGAAACGTCGACAATTCCCTTCCCCTCACAGACGCTGCTCGACCCGCTGAGTTCCTCCAGCAGATTGTGTGTTGCTCCAGATTCTGCAGTGTCTCCATTTTACTGTTCTACTGCTATTTTTTCCCCAAGGCACGCCGACTCTGAAGAAGCTTTGCTCCTCCACGTGATTCAGGGTCTCCACCGGCGATGTCGACAATTTATTTCCTCCCACAGATGCTGCCCGACCTGCAGAGTTCCTACAGCACTTCGTTGTTCTGTTCCATGGTCTATAAATTAGCCCATCCAAACCTCTTTCATTTCTGAAAACGAGTTATAGTTTCTCCCAGATTTTGAAATTCCTCATAAATTTAGACAGCAAGCGTAACGTTTGGGAAATGGTGTCAATCCATTCCTACAATCCAAGCTTCCAGTCCTCATAGAAATACAATGAGTAGCGTCTATCCCACTGTGATGAGACTATTGAACGGTTCCCTTATATGATGAGATGGACTCTTGACCTCACAATCTACCTTGTTTGACCTTGCACCTTATTGTCTACCTGTAGCTGTGGCACTTTTCTCTGCATTCTGTATTGTTTTACCCTGTACTACCTCAACGCACTGTGCGACGAATTGACCTATACGATCGGTATGCCAGACACGTTTTTCACTGTACCTCGGTACAAGTGACAATAATGAAACAAAACCAATTCTGGTTAAAAGTCTTCTCTAAACATTTTCTCTCTCAGATGCTGCCTGACCTGTTGAGTGTTTCCAAGTGCCTAATCCTCCATCTAATTCTGCTTCCAATCTTCACGTTGACCCATGAAACACCTGTCTCTGATTTACTTTCATTGTTCACTTGAGAAGTCCTTGTTTCTTTTAATTATGGGATCAAAGGTACTCAATGAACCACAAATCTGGAGAGGACAACCGTCTGTCAAACAACAATCCTCTGTAATCGCAGACACCATTGGCTCTAGTTCACGGCAAGGTTATTTCACGTCTTGGTACAACACGGAGAAATGTTGCAATTGTCTTTTTAATAACGTTTCCTACCGCCATCGACTCGGTTTGAGGACAAAAGTCATCTGTATATCAATGTTCACCCTCTTGCTTATTTGACTTCCCGTCTATGTTTTTTTTAGACCCGCTAGTGGATGTTAGATTTTAACTGAGAGTGGAATCAGGCTGTTAAGTTCAGGTTTGAACTAAATTAATGTATTATATCTGGGTGGTTGATGGTCGGCGCGGACTCGGTAGGGCGAAGGGCCCGCTCACCACGCTGCATCTGTCGATGACTCCATTAAGTGTGCCTGCTCTGTATAATCAATCCTTCCCAGTGGATAAGGCTGGTCTCCGTGCGACGATTGTACTCCTTTGAGAAGGCAACGTGGATAATCAGAATTGTTTTTTTTGTTGTTTTTCCTATATAAAAGGGGGCGAGTAAGGTCAATCATGCTGATCAGAGGTCAACACCAGCTTGACGCTATCGGGCGCACAGTGTCCTACATTGCTGATAATTTCAAGGCTTAATCTTTTCCTTCATTGTACACGAATGGCAATTAATTAGGACAACAACCCCTACAGCGACTTGTCAAAAAGAATGGAAATGTTTAATGTTCAGGTTTGTGGGAGTTTTTTTTTAACCGCAATAATATCCAAAATGTTAAAATCCACCTGATTAGTTTACAGTATTTGTAATACAATCAATTTTGCGTAAATAAGCACTAACTGGAGTAATTTGTACCGAGATTGCAACAAGATCGTCAAGAATGAAGAATCCTCTCAAAGGATTTCAATGATTTAATCGCCTTGACAATCTATTAAAAACTGTCATAATGTTGTATTGAGTCTAATTTACAATACTTGATTTGTGTATTGAAAAAAAAATTCTTCCTGATCTTTGGTGGGTTATTTGCCACCTGCCTCATACCTTCGCTCTCTGCCTGCTGAAAAGAGATGGAATTGCAACATCCTGGTCATTTTTTTTTCCCCGGGACTGTCGTGACCGATGTTCGAATCTCGGTAACCTCCCCTTTTATCTGGGCCGCTGAGAAAATGCATGAGGTTCGATCTCCGGATCGCTTCTGTATTTAACGCACTGGAACAAACGTACACAAGGTGTCACTGGTTTACACTCATTTGAAGCCTCCATCGGCAACTGGAAAACCGAGCACAAGCCATGAGGGGTTTTAAAAGAAAGTCCAACGTTTTTTTTTAAAAGAACCTCCCGCACCAAAAAAAACTCTGTTGCTAGAGAAGTACTTTTGAAATGTCCCGACTCCCGCAAAGTAGGAAACACAGCAACCAATTCGTGCAGAACTCCTACCAAGAACACAAGACCCAGATAATCAGCAACAAAATAGTCCGATAATCCGACAAATTGAGGATTTGTTGGCGTCGAATTGGCCTATTTTCCAGACTATTGGATATTATTTCTATTAATTTCCAGATGTTACGCAGTATAAATTTCCCAGTGAACCAGGTAAATTGAAAAGGTGCAAAAAAAAAACATAACGGCTGGAGCAACTCAGCGGGTCAGGCAACAAAAAATTGGTTTGTTATTGTCACGTGTACTGAGGTACAGTGAAAAACTTTGTTCTGCATGCCATCCACACAGCTCATTTCATTACAACAGTGCATTGAGGTAGTACAAGGGAAAACAATAACAATGCAGAATAAAGTGTTACAGTTACAAAGTGCAGTGCAGGTAGACAATAAGGTGCAAGGCCATAACTAGATAAATTGTGAGGTCAAGAGTCCACTTTATCATACCAGGGGACCGTGCAATACCGTTCATCTTGCACCTCCATTCTCTGGGGGGAAATTGGACAGTCGACATTTCAGGTCAAGACTCTGCATCTGGACTGGAGCACCTGCATTCTCTTGTGTCTCTAAGTTGAAAGGGAGTGTAGGAATTAGGGGTTCGGTGAATGAAAAAGCAGCTTGGGAACCAGGAACCCTGTGGGTAGGAAGGGAACACAGCAAACATTACTGTGACACCTCATTTTGCATTACTGTTCTAGTACTACTACTGATAATAGCAGCATAGAAAACTTTTCTGTCATCCTGAGGGAACGGGCAACGTATGGGTTTAAGGTCTTGTCTGAAAGATGACACACCTGATGTACAGTACGAAGGGAATGTCACCTGGTGCCAAATTCACCACCTTTCCACTGCTGGAATCGCAGCTTGCCTGTTATTCCCACAACATTCTTCCTTTTTTTTATTTATTGGGTAAAATGTGGACTTGTTGGGGATTTCTCCAAATTGCAACCTTCAAATTATTCTGTATCCAACTATTCAGAAATCTTAAGGGTTTGAAATCTAGTTCACAAGGTAACATAGAACACTACAGCACAGGAACAGGCTCTTCGACCCACTATGTTGTGCTGAATGAATTAAATGCCTATCTCGATTAATCCCTTCTGCCAACAAAATGTCCATATCCCAACATTCTCTGCTGCACATTCATGTGCCTATCTAGGGGCAGGCATGGTAGTGTAGCAGTTAGCAGAACGCTATTACAGTGCCAGTGACCCAGGTTCAATTCCGGCCACTGTCTGTAAGGAGTTTGTATGCTCTGTAAGTGTCTGTGTGGGTTTACTCCGGGTGCTCCAGTTTCTCCCACATTCCAAAGACGTTCCGGTTAGGAAGTTGTGGACATGATATGTTGGTTCCGGAAGCGTGGTGACACTTGCGGGCTGCCCCCAGAACACACTGCACAAAAGATGCATTTCACTGTATGTTTCAATATACATGTCTAATAAAGATCTTATAATGAATTATAAATCTAATTATAGATATCATATTTTAATAAAGATATCATTGGGCGGCACTATTACAGCACCAGCAATCGGGGTTCAATTCCTGTCACTGTCTGTAAGGAGTTTGTATGTTCTCCCGTGTCTGTGTGGGTTTCCTCCGGGTGCTCTGTCTCCTCCCACATTCCAAAGAAGTACGGGGAGGTTAATTTGGGTTGAAAAAATGGGTGGCAGGGACTTGTTGGGCCAGAAGGGCCTGTTACCACACTGTAAATAAAATTGTAAAAGATTTAATTTAAACAGCCTTTATCATATTTGCCTCCACTATCACCCCTGGTAGTGCATCCCAGACTCCCTCCACTGTGTGTAAAAAAAACTTGCCCCACACATCTCCTTTGAACTTACCTCCCCTCATCCTCTAATATTAGAACAGAAGCAGCAACTTCAAAGAAAAGTAGTGAAGTTATCTCTAAGTGTCCTGGTCAACATTTATTCCTCAAGAGCATCATAAGTTATCTGATCTTTGTGATACTGTTGTCAGCCTGAGCCTGCCAAGGTTCTGACATAACTGCGCTTCAGAAGTATTTCATTGAGTATTGGTATTGGTTTATTATTTTCACTTGTACCAAGATACAGTGAAAAACTTGTCTTGCGTACCGATCATACAGGTCAATTCATTACACAGTGCAGTAGTACAGAGTACATTGAGGTAGTACAGGTAAAAACAATAACAGAATAAAGTGTCACAACTACAGAGGAAGTGTGAAGTGCATTGCAGGTAGACAACAAGGTGCAAGGTCACAACAAGGTAGATTGCGAGGTCAGAGTCCATCTCATCATATAAGGGAACCAATTAATAGTCTTATTACTGTGGGATAGAAGCTGTCCTTGAGCTTGGTGGTACGTGCCCTCAAGCTCCTGTATCTTCTACCTGATGGAAGAGGAGAGAAGAGAGAATGACCCAGGTGGGTGGGGTCTTTGATTATGCTGGCTGCTTCACCAAGGCACTGAGAGGTATAAACAGAGTCCAAGGAGAGAAGGCTGGTTTTCCGTGATGCGCTGGGCTGTGTCTGCAACTCTCTGCAGTTTCTTGTGGTCCTGGGCAGAGCAGTTGCCATACCAAGCTGTGATACATCCAGATAGGATGCTTTCTGTGGTGCATTGATAAAAGGTGGTGAGTATCATAGCCTCCTGAGGAAGTAAAGGTGCTGGTGAGCTTTCTTGACTGTGGCATCTACATGATTTGACCAGGACAGGCTATTGGTGATGTTCACCTCTAGGAACTTGAAGCTCTCAATCCTCTTGACCTCAAGTGTTTTGGGATGTTGTGAATATTAGTGGATAAATACAGGTCACTTACAGTGGAAAGGACCAAAGAGAGAGGGGAAATGAAAAGAATCCAGTTTGGAAAATATGCAGAAGGTAACCATTTGGACTATTGTGATGGCAGCAGTCACAAATAGAACCCAATCAGCTTCCAGCACTAGGCTTGTAACCACTGCCTTGGAAAAGCCGCTAACTTAATGAAAGAGCTCTTCCACCTCTCTTCTCTCTTCTCCTCCCCCCCCCCCCCCTTTCATTGGGCAGGAGATACAGAAGCTTGAAATCATGTACCACCAGGCTCAAGGGCAGCTTCATGCCTGAAGCTATAAGAATCGTGAACGGACCTATTGTACGATAAAGATGAACTCCTGATCTCTCAATCTCCCTTGTCATGGCCCTTGCACCGTACTTTCTCTGCAACTGTAATACTATGTTCTGCATTGTTACTGCTTTTTTCTTTGGACTACCTCGATGTATGGAATGATCTGTCTCGATGGCATACAAAACAAAGTGTTCCACTTGGTCCATGTGACAATCATAAACCAAGTACCAACCCTGCAAGTTATGGCGCTTCAAGTACACACATCCACGTACTTCTTTAAAGTGATGAAAGTATCTACCTCTCTCACTCTAAGAGTTCCAGAACCCCATCACCCTTTGGTAAAAATTGTTTCCCTGCTCTTCAAACTACCAATTACTTTAATCTATCCCTGACCTCCCCAACTTTTGAACCTTCTCCTTGGAGAAACAGTAACCTCCTCTTTGCTCTATCTAGCCCTCCCAATAAAAATCTCTTCAGCTGTTTCAAAGAAAACCCCAGCTCTTCCAATTTTTCCTCATAGCTACACCATTTCAGTCCTGTCACGGTTCTCCCCAGGTAGATGGAAGCAAAATGGGGCTGTGTTGCATAGCAGTTACTGCTGGAATGAACGCCTAAAGACTTGGAAAAGGTAATGGGAAGAGACAATCACAACGAGCTTGGGAATTTTTAACATTTTGTCAAGCAACATCAATGTATTTGCCTCAGGCGAGGCCAGTATCTGTTCAACATACTAACTTTTCTACTGATTTGACTGCTATACCCTTTCAGAAGAGTCAAAATTACAATGAGTCTGGAGTCACATGTGAAGCCACATTTCTGACAGACATTAGGTGAATCAGATGGGTACAACAATCCTGAGGTGTTAGGGCAGTTGACTGAAATTCTCTGTGTAGTGGTTGGCGTGATACTATTACAGTGCCAGCAACCCATGTTCAATTCCCGCGGCTGCCTGCAAGGAGTTTGTACGTTCTCCCCGTATCTGCGTGGGTTTCCTCCGGGTGCTCCAGTTTTCTCCCACATTCCAAAGACGTAGGGGTTAGGAAGTTGTGGGCATGCTATGTTGGTGCCGGAAGCGTTGCGACACTTGCGGGCTGCCCCCAGAACACTCTATGCAAAGATGCATTTCACTGTGTTTCGATGTACATGTAACTAATAAAGAAATCTTCTCTTAATCTTAACTGCACTTTAGTTTCCAAACTGCTATGGTGTGATTTGAGCTCACGTCACCAGTATTCATCCATGGTTTCACCGTGATACCATACTTGCTCATTCTTGACAGTAAGTCAAAGAACTTCTCCTCCAAGAACATCCAATTTGAAGCATCCCTGCTCCACTCTCCAACAGAATATCCTTCGGTGTCTCTTATCTATTTCATCTTCAATGGTCTCCTGACTTCTCAAAGCCTGTCCACCATCTACAAGGCTCGTCAGGAGTGTGATGGAACACTCTTCACTTGGCTGGATGAGTGCAGTTTCAACGACACTCGAGAAGCTCAGCACCGTTGCAGGAAATAGCAGTGCGCTTGATAGGTACCCCATCCACGTCCACTCACTCAGTCCACCACTGTCACAGGAGCAGCAGTGTGTACCATGCACAGGATGCATTGCAGCAAGACTCCTTCGACAGCACCTTCCAAACCCACAGCTTCTACCAGCCAGAAGGACAAGGGCAGCAAAAGCATTGGGACACCACCAGCTGCAGGTTGCTCTCCAAGCCGCACACTGTCCTGACTTGGAAATTTTTCACTGTTCCTTCACTGTCATTGAGTCAAAATCCTGGAATTCCCTCCCTTACAGTACTGTGGATATACCCACACCTCAAGGACTCCGTCTGTTCAAGGCGGCGGCTTGCCACTTCTTTCTCAAGGGCTACCAGGGAGAGGCAATTAAATGCTGGCTCAGCCTGTGAAGCCCACGTCTACCTCTCTCTATCTCTCTTACCTCTATCTCCTGCTCAATTTTTCCGGCAATTTCTATTTTTATTCCTAACGTTACATCTGCAGGGCTTGTTTAGGAGAGTTTTCCAAGATTTTCATCCCAAGCGGTGAGGAAACAATAAAAATACATCCAAGTTGAGCTAAATAGGCAGCTATTGATAGTGTCTCCAAGTCCTTGCTCTGCTTCAAAGTGGTAAATAGTAGGATTCAGGATACACTGTCAAAGGAGGGCAATGTTGCAGTGTTTTGAGTAAATTGGACGTGGTAATATAGTGATAAAGGGAATGGATAAAACATGGTCTGTCAAATGTCCTTCGAACAGGCAACATCACATCAAGCTGGTGGAATCTAACAACTGACATTGCAACTGCATGAACAAAAAATGCAAGTGAGTTTGTCAAGCGAGAGAGCAACTCAGCTGCTCATTAAAAGGCTTGCAATGTAGGGACACAGGGTAGAGAAGTGTTGGGGTACATCAGGAGTTCTGATCCTTTGAACAACAGAACAACATAAAGCTTGCTCCTGCCACTGCTACTTATGCTTTCTGTAAACATCAGCTGATGCCAAGCTCAGTGCGTCTCCTGTGCATCTTTGAGCGCCAAAGATCAATTGAAACAACTAAGATCGATTGAACAACATGATCATCCTAAATCAAAGACCTTTCATGGTCAATAACAATGTTGGGAACAGAATATGGTGTTTGTCAACATACAGCAATTTTTCTTGGATATGTTTGGATTTTGTCTGAGCAATTACTTTGTTTGAATAGACCATGTGATTTCTGTTGCTGTTTGGGAGGTGTGTTTCAATAGGAAACGAGGTTCATTATCTTGTTAGGATAACAAGGGTAACGGGTAGAAGATACAGGAGCCTGAGGCCACATACCACCAGACTTAAGGACAGCTTCTACCCCACTGTGATAAGACTATTGAACAGTTCCCTCATACAGTGAGATGGACTATGACCTCATGATCTACTTTGTTGTGACCTTGCACCTTATTGCACTGCACTTTCTCTGTAGCTGTGACACCTTACGCTGTACTGTTATTGTTTTTACCTGTACTACATCAATGGACTCTGTACTAACACAATGTAACTGCACTGTGTAATGAATTGACCTGTACGATCTGTATGCAAGACAAGTTTTTCCACTGTACCTCGGTACAAGTGACAATAATAAACCAACACCAGGAGGTACAGAGGCAACCCAGTATCTCTACTGCTAGCTCATCGAAATAGACCCAGTGGAGATCTGATCCAAGTGTCCAAACTGATCTTCTGAAGCCAAATTCGGAGGATCACCATAGAAATCCCCTAGGAATGTTCTTTGAATGTTATTGTCACATTTCTTCCATGTGGAATTTTTTTTTGCCATCCGTCAACCCATCCTTTCATGAGTCCTGATAACCCTGTCTCAATTAATGAAAAATGTTGCCATCATATCAAATTTTAATCACACTTATCTGAACCTGCTACTATTTTCCAACAATCTTTATTGGATACATTTACTGATATCCACAGAACAATCTAGGTTTCTGAAATTATTATGTTGGTTGGTACCTTCACTCATTTGTCTGAAGTTCCTCCCTACTTGAAAACCAATATAAAAGTTGAGAGCGAAAATTCATATCTGGTATCCTACTTTGTACTAGACTTCAATACAGCTCATTTTCACACAAGATTATTCAGTTTTTGTGTGATTTGGCAGGTTAAATAAATGATCTATACCTTTGAATATTGTTAAGTAAAATGAGTGTCAAACTGCTCTTGTACAGTGACAACTTTATGGTGCTGGAATTATCCTATTGATTTAGGTAACCTTTCTCAAGATTACATTGTAATAAATATCTTTCAATGTTGGATAGACATTGGGAATGGAAACTATTAAAGTACCTATAAGTATCAAGTAAGAAAATTTTAGTGTTAATGCAATGAATTTATTCTAACCTGCCACTAGCCTTAAAATTGCAGAAAAGCTGTATATCACTCATACATCTAAGTGTGAGCAATCTGTCACAAAAGTGATCCATTACTCTATTCTTTTTCCACCATTCTTCTAAGTTTAGAAATGTTGACATCAGAAACTAATTTCAGTGATGAGAATAGAGAGAATTTGCATTTCTAGAGTGACTTTCATGTTGTTGCTGTGTCTGAGCAATTCATGGGTAATTAAATAACTTTGTTCCATTGTAACTATAGTTAGATATCAACCTGCAGCAGCCAATTTGTTTCATGGAATTATAAAATCTTCACCAAATGGAAGGAGGCCATTTGGCCGATCAAACCAAATGTCGGTTTTATGTGGGAATAATCCAGTTAGTTGCAATCCTTGGCTCTCCCCCTGCGGCAATGAAGGTGATTTTCTTCAAGTGCATATTCATTTTCCTTTTGAAAGCCATGACTGAATCAGCATACACACACAGCCAAGGAACAAAAAAAATGAAATAAATGAGTAGATTATTTGTTGCAGTGGCATTGTTTGATGAATGAAAATTGGACAGAAAACCACAGCTCATTTTCAGACAGTGGCAGTGGATCTTAGTGGGTGCTGGATGATGCGGAGAAGACCTCAGTTTAACTTCTCATCTAAAACTTGCAGCCTGCTATTGGCTTGCCAATGTAAATCATCCTTTGCATCAAAGGGAACCCAAGAAACCCTCATAGCTATCAGCAGGGAAGAAGATATCAATATTTGGTTGTTCCATTTTCAAAAGGAGTTCTTTGATAGTTATTGGGTTTGGTACAGGTTTATTATGGCATTTATTATTGTCTCATCTACCACTACACTGTGGAAGGTAGGGAAAGGTTGGGAGGGAAGGACACAAGTTTGAGTGCAATTCTATCTGACTGGATGACAGTGGAGAGGCATTGGAGGATGGTCAATCATTCTTCACTAAGGACGAGATGGGAAGAGGAGGGACTACCTTTGTTGCAGTCACGTAGGATGCCATTTGAGTCTTCAATAAGAGCATTGTGGTCAGGGCAGAAACGTGATAAAAGGACCCAAACAAGGAATACTGGGAAAGAAGGGCTATAATATGTACAAAGACTTTAGTCCTGATAAGAAAGAATTCAGGATTAGTTGGTAATTGTTCATATTTGGAGTGTTAGGGAGATGGTAGGATCTTGGAGCAGTCTGTAAACAAAGATCATTTTGAACTTAGATGTTCAAAGTTTGCTGGGACTAGTATAGGTCCATAAAACATGCAAATGGTGCACCAAATCATTTTTTGCGTTAGATCAGATGAGCACAAGAAACACACGTAGCTCTGAGCAGGGACAAAGACATCAACAGTCAGTTGATCTGTTTCCTGCAACCAATTTCTGGAGCCAATGCTGGTCAGCTAAAACCAGGGGAAGGGCATGGTGCAGTTCAGAGATGGGTAAGCAAGGCTGCTGAAGAGAGCATTGGAACAACTGACCTCAGAGGAAATAGTCCAGATGTTGTGGTGAAGAGTTACCAGTCATCATAAAGCAGAGTAGGATGGCATGATAGGTTCATTGGATAAAGCAGAGTTTAATGCATCCAAAAGAGTCCTCATAGTAAGCTGACTCTCATTCAGACTGCAAGTGCGAACAAAGATGCAGTTACATTACAATTTTATAGTCGTCATAAATAATTTCAGCTTCATTTTGATGTTGAACTCATTAAACTGAAGGATGGTAGTACTAGATGATTACATCTTATGAATGTCTTCAATTCATGTGGAAAGGAATCCCATCTTACTTTGTTTCAGAGTGTAACTGCCTCGGGTGAAGGCTCCTATATTTGAATGTACCACAGAGGCTATAGTGTGCTGCATGATGTCTAGAGATTGTGAAAGGTGCTACATAAATGTATAACTGAGGGACTGTTGTGTACTATGTCCCGTTGAAACATGGCTCACACCTGCCTCACCTGACTGTGCTATTCAACCTGAGGGCTTCTCAATTCACTGAATGAATCATAGTGTCCTCAGGCAAAGTTAAAGGCAGAGGGGTCTGCTTCTTAATAACTTATGGTGCTTGGACGTGACAGTCCCGGCGAGCTCCTGTCACCCAGTGTCGACCATTCTATTTGCCAAGGGAGTTCACTTCAGCTATCCTGATAGTAGTCTACATCCCACCACAGGTGGATGTGAAGCCTGCACTCAATGAGCTATGCCCTATGGTCAACAACCTTGAGATAGGATATCCTGAGACCCTCTTCGTCATCGCAGGGGACTTCAATCAGACCAATCTCAAGAGTGTGTTACCAAAATACCATCAGCACATCTCCTGCTCCACCAGGGGCGCCAACACCCTTGACCACTGCTATACAACCAAAGATGCCTTCTGAACCACGCTTTGTCCTCACTTTGGGAAATCAGACACCAGGCTGTGCTCCTTCTCCCTGCATATAAACAGATGGAAACTGGAGGATCCAGTGCAGAGAGTCAGGCAGTGCTGGTCTGACAAAGCAGGTGAGCTCTTACGTGACTGCTTTGAGACAGTGGACTGGTCCATGTTCAAAGACTCAGCTGTCAGCCTTGATGAGTATGCCACCACCACTACAGACTTTATCAGCAAGTGTGTGGAGGACTGGGTACCAAAGATGACAATACAGGTGTTCCCAAACAGAAAATTATGGATGAACCGGGAGACCCATTCCCTACTGAAGGAGAGGACTGCTGCACACAAATCTGGTGATCCTGATCTGTACAAGAAATCGAGGTATGACCTTCAGAAAGCTATCAGGGATGCCAAGAGGCAATACCGACTCAAAATAGAGTCCTCGACCGGCCGTCAGTTATGGCAGGGCTTACATGCCATAACAGGCTACAAGACGAAGTCAGGCTGCATAGCTACCGACAGTGCATCCCTTCCAGATGAACTTAACACATTCTATGCACGTTTTGAACAGAAGGGAAGTTGATTGTCACCATCCACCCTGACAGCCTCCAATGCAGCTGAACCTGTGATCACAGTGGAGGACGTAATATCAGTCCTCCAGAGAATGAACACCAGTAAAGCATCTGGCCCAGATGGTGTCCCGGGCTGCGTGCTCAGATCTTGTGCTGATCAGCTGGCAGAAGTATCTGCAGACATATTTAACCTCTCCCTGCTTCAATCTCACGTTCCCACCTGTTTTAAGAAGACCACTATCATCCCAGTACCAAAGAAAAGCAAGGTAACATGCCTCAATGACTACCGACCAGTGGCTCTGACATCCACCATCATGAAGTGCTTTCACAGGTTGGTCATGGCTCACATCAATTCCAGCCTACCAGACAACCCGGACCCATTGCAAGTCGCCTATGGGTGAAACAGATCTACAGCAGGTGCCATCTCCCTGGCCCTACACTCAGTTCTGGAGCATCTGGACAGTAAAGACACCTACGTTAGACTATTTTTATTGACTACAGCTCTGCCTTCAATACAATAATCCCAAACAAACTTGTCACCAAACTCCGAGGCCTAGGACTCAACACCTCCCTCTGTAACTGGATCCTTGACTTTCTAAAAAACAGACCGCAATCAGTGAGGATAGGCAGCAATACCTCCGGCACGATTATTCTCAACACTGGTGCCCCACAAGGCTGCATCCTCAGCCCTCTGCTCTACTCCCTATACACTCATGACTGTGTGGCCAGATTCTGCTCTAACTCCATCTACAAGTTTGCAGATGATACCACCGTTGTAGGCCGTATCTCAAACAGCGATGAGTCGGAGTACAGGAAGGAGATAGAAAGCTTAGTGGCATGGTGTCATGACAACAACCTTTCCCTCAATGTCAACAAAACAAAAGAGCTGGTCATTGACTTCAGGAAAGGGGGCGGTGTACATTCACCTGTTTACATCAATGGTGCTGAGGTCGAGAGGGTTGAGGGCTTCAAGTTCCTGGGAGTGAACGTCACCAACAGCCTGTTCTGGTCAAATCACGTAGATGCCATGGCCAAGAAAGCTCACCAGTGCCTCTAATTCCTCAGGAGGCTAAAGAAATTTGGTTTGTTCCCTTTGACTCTCACCAACTTTTACCGATGCACCATAGAAAGCATCCTATCTGGATGTATCACGGCTTGGTACAGCAACTGCTCTGCCCAGGACAGCAAGAAACTGCAGAGAGTTGTGGACACAGCCCAGCACATCACAGACACCAGCCTCCCCTCCTTGGACTTTACCTCTCATTGTCTTGGTGAAGCAGCCAGCATAATCAAAGACCCCACCCACCCGGGACATTCTCTCTTCTCTCTTCTTCCATTGGGTAGGAGATACAGGAGCCCGAGGGCACGTACCACCAGACTCAAGGACAGCTTCTATCCCACTGTGATGACTATTGAACAGTTCCCTTATACAATGAGATGGACTATGACCTCACGATCTGCCTTGTTGTGACCTTGCACCTTATTGCACTCTCTGTAGCTGTGACACTTTGTATTGTTATTGCTTTTACCTGTAGTAAATCAATGGACTCTGTACTAACTCAATGTAACTGCACTGTGTAATGAATTGACCTGTATGATCAGTTTGCAAGACAAGCTTTTCACTGTACCTCAGTACAAGTGACAATAATAAACCAATACCAATATTTCCACCTGTATCTCGGATTGTGTTGGATGAATACACCAAACCCAGTAATGCAGAATGACCCATAGATGTTTTTCCCAGCAAAAACAACAAATCACTTGAGCAATTTGACAAGTTGTACTGTCTCGGGGCTGTCTGACTGACAAACTGAACTGGAGAGGGAAAAAAGTTCCCCCAGGTATTGAGAATGCACAGAAGATATGAAGAGCACTAATTGTTGTTTATTGGTAACAAATGAAATGAGTTTGCAAACACTCAGGTCAGCAAAACGAACAATCTCCAGTTGACATTCATCAACTTGGAGTTTGAACTGTGGGTTCATGCCAGCATTTTTTGTCCATCCCCAATTTCCTTTGAATGAAGTAGTAGTTAAGCATCGACAACATAGGTCTGCAGTCCACATCAGCCATACTAAGATTAGATTAGTTTGTCATATACACTAAGGTGCAATGAAATTGCTTGCTTCCATGAAGCTCATAGTAAACAGCATGCATGGTTAGAATAAATACAACAATGAAGACAAACAGCAGAATGGTGTAAAGATTGTTGTGCAATCTGAAGTAGTGCAAAAAGAAACACTAAAGTGACAATAACAGAACAACTGAGAGAAGCAGAATAGTTTGAAAACATAGTAGCATCACCAGGGAGTGGCAGATTTCCTCCCACTGAGGGACATTAGTGAGCTATTTGGGTTTTTAATGATGTATCTGCAGCTTCATGGTCACTATTACTGAGACTGACTTGAAAAAGAAAATCAAGATTGATTTAATTGCTTGAATTTAAATTCTCCACTTGCTTTGTTGGTGTTCAAACTTAAGTCCCTGAACCAGTGCTCTGTAACTGTGACTGCTATGCCCGTGACAACACCTGCAGGAAGTGGCTGACTGTCCCCACAATAACGGGGCTGGACAGTTGTTCTGGCCACTCCACAATGTTAACCTATTCCTGGAAATGGCTGAAAGAATGAGTTCCTCTGTTCACTTACAATGGGAGCACATTTTAAGTGAAAAGACATTTCTGAAATGTTAAACTCCTTTGTTGAAACAAGTTAGTTGATGTCAATAATCTGAAAGGTTCCAAGGACAAAATCCAGATGTACAAGGAGTTACAACACATTGTCAAGGGTAGTTCTTTGCCAACACAAATGCCTCACCCTGCTTTGAGAAAAGTCAGGCATTGGACGGGCATGAAGGAAGGTCGTGGGCTGTGAGAAACAGAGCAGAAAGGGGTCAACAAATCCAGTCACGTAGGGCACGTGTGTTTGCAAAGAACTACCCTTGACAATGTGTTATCACTCCTTGTATATCTGGGTTTTGTCCTTGGAACCTTTTAGGTTGACAGTAACTAACTTGTTTCAACAAAGGAGCTTAACATTTAAGAAATGTCTTTTCACTTAAAATGTGCTCCCACTTATAATTGAAAAGAAACTCTTTTTCCAAGACATAATATGGAAACAGTACATCTAATCTGTACTCATCCCAATTACCCACATTCAGTCCATCACCTTCTCTGCCTTAGAGAACCAAATGCTGTGGAGATGCTTTGAAGTAACCCACTGTAACTATTGAAATTGTGTTTGATCACCTGGTGAATTGGTTTCATAACCTTAAAATTGTACTGACAGCCAAGGCAGTAAAACGGGAAAAATGTCGATGTTGTGTTTGCCAAGGACGAACAGGGAAAAGGAACTGTGAAAACCGTTAAATCAATGGTAATGCTGTAGTTTCTGTAGTGGCAGTGGGCTCTTACCTTAATAGTAGAACCTCTCAACCAAATGGTCAGGAGAGGAGAACCATTCGCTCCCCAAAAGACATCAGTAGATGGAACACAGACAAGAATAGCAGTTCAGGGAAGTAAACTGGTCATTCAGGAGAAAATATTTCTCATAGAATTATTCGTGGACTGATTACTGGAATGGTTCTGAGTAAAACGCTGGGTTTCCCCACAGCAAGGAGGGCAGGGAGAAAAGGAAGGGACTCCTAGTGTCAGCTGTTACATTAAGATTGCTATAATCTCCCAATCTCAAGTTAAGGTGCTTCACCACAGGAATCCTGGTTTGTTATCATTTACAAAATAAATGCCTGGTTAAGACTGCTTATGTACTGTGTCATGTCTGCACAGCTGGCTGCAGTCACATTAGCAAACCCTTCGCAAAAAACAGAGGGAGGAGGAGACCAGTCCTACCATCCAGTAATTTATCCACTCCCTGACCATATCCCTTCATCACAACCGAGCTTTAGTCTCCAGAGATCTGGTATTGTTGCTCGTAAATAAAACACTTCCATTGCTATAGCACTTTCCCCATCCCTTGTAGAACATAGTCATAGAGCAATACAGCACAGATACAGGCCCTTTGGCCCAACCAGTCCATGCCGACCACAGTGCCCACCAAGCTGGTCCCAATTTCCAGCATTTGGCCCACATTCCTCGAAGCCCCATCCCTCCATGTACCTATCCAAGTGCTTCTTAAATGACACTATTGTACCTGCCTCAACCACTTCCTCTGGCAGTTCATTCCATATACTCACCATACTCGGTGTGAAAAGGTTACCCCCACCCCCCACAACCCATCCCCTTTAAATCTGTCCCCTCTCACCAGAAACCTATGCCTGCTAGTTTTGGACTGCCCTACCCTGAGGAAAAGACTGTTTTCCCAAAGCACATTAAAGAGGGTGGAATTTAAGAGTAGTCATTGTATTGTGGGAGATACCAGAGCAATTTGAGCACAACAGCCTCCCACAAGGAACAATCTGTTGTTGAAGCCTAAACATTGGCCAGAACTCCAGGGATAACCTTTCTGTTCTACTTTGAAATAATACCCTGGATTGGAATTGGTTTATTATTGTCACATATACTGAAGTACAGTGAAAATCATGTCTTGCATACTGTTCGTACAGATCAATTCATTACACAGTGCATTGAGGACGTACAGGGTTAAATAGAATAAAGTGTAACAGCTACAGAGAAAGTGCAGTGCAGGTCGACAATAAGGTGCGAGGTCATAACGAGGTAGATTGTGAGGTCGAGTCCATCTTATCGAACTAGGGAACCGTTCAATAGTCTTCTAACAGATAGAAGCTGTCCTTGAGCCTGGTGGTATGTGCTTTCAGGCTTTTGTATCTGATGGGGGGACGGCGAACAGAATGTCTAGAGTGGGTGGGGTCCTTGATTATGCTGGCTGCTTTACTGAGACAGCAAGAAGTATAGACAAGAGTCCATGGAGGGGAGGCTGGTGATCATTTACATTCACCCAACAGAACTGGTTTAATGACTCACCTGAAGGATGGCACCTCTGTGCTGCCCTTGATGTCAGCCTAGACTTCTGTGCCCTTTCAACAAGCCCTATTGAGGATTGGTTAGTAAATTTAAAACATAGAAAATTTAAGGAATCTGGATGTTACTATGGACTTAAATTATATACACAGTACAAATTTTAATGGCTGCTATTCACAATATGAAGAGCTTTAGCCTGCGTTATCCTTGACCTGGGAGAGCAGAGTATGGAAAGTGGGAAGCACAAGTCACTTGATGTTACTGTGCTTCACCATGATGAGCACAAAATGAACCCCTAACAAAACTCCATTAGACATGAATAAAATATATGTACAAAATAAAATAATTAACAATTGCCCACTGCAATCATTCTTCACCTTAATGAGCGTAAAATGTCAGCGAACTGGATTGGTGCCAACTATAATGAGATCTCTCTCTGTGGGTCTCATTTAGTCCATCTCCTCAATTCCTCCCTCTGACTTTTGCTTTTCTTTTTAATTTTATACAATTGAAATACTGCCCTTTCACCACTTTCCCAGTCCCCATCAACCACAAATGATCTACCTCAAGCAGAATGTGATAACCAATATCAGCAGTTGCATATTAACCCACTTGGTGCCACAGTACTGGGTTGGTATCACCACTTCTCCTGAAGGCTTCTACCAAGGTGAGGACCATCTTGTGACAGGTGCACTTGGCTCTTTTGGTCTTGGGTGCAGTTAGACTGTTGGCTTGATGCAGACACCGAGTGAGAATGGACACATATCCACAAAGTCTTGGATAGTGACTCAGAACCAAATCCAATCCCAACTGACAAACTGCTTGGATGCTGGACCAGGATGCCGCCTGGATTGGAGAGCATGTCTTATGAGGATAGGTTGAGCAAGTGAGGGCATTTCTCTTTGGAGAGGAGGAGGATGAGAGGTGACTTGATAGAGGTGTACAAGATGATAAGAGGCACAGATCGAGTGGACAGTCAGAGACTTTTTCCCCAGTGTGACAATGGCTAACACAAAGCAGCATAATTTTAAGGTGATTGGAGAAGATATTAGGGAGATGTCAGGGGTAAGATTTTTTTTAAAAACACAGAGTGGTGGGTGCGTGGAGCACACTGCCTGCAGAGGTTGTGGGGGCAGATACATTAGAGACATTTAAGAGACTCTTAGATAGACACATGAATGATAGAGAAATGGAGGGCCATGTGGGAGGGAAGGGTTAGATAGATCTTAGAGCAGGATAAAATGTCAGCACAACATCGTGGGCCAAAGGGTCTGTACTGTGCTATGTTCTGGAGGGACTAGAGCTCAAGAACTAGAGGGCATAGGTTTAAGGTGAGGGGGAGGGGGTCAAGATTTAATAGAAACTTGAGGGGCAACTTGATTTTTGTTTTAAATATACCGAGGGTAGTACATATGTGGAATGAGCTGCCAGAGGAAGTGGTTGAGGCAGGTACAATAGCAACATTTAAAAGAAAGCGGACAGGTACATGGATAGGAAAGGTTCAGAAGGATAATGGCCAAACACAGGCAAATGGGACTAGTTTGATGAGCATCTTGGTCAGCATGTATATCTGTGCTGTATAACTATTACTTAGCAAAGGCATGCATGAAGAAGCACCTTTCAAGAGGTCATAAGCATCCACTTGAAGTAACACCTGCTGAACTGTTGTGGTACACACAGGAGTCCATTCAACCCGTTATGCCCCTGACAGCTCTTCAAATGAGCCCGACAGAGGATTGATCAGGGATTGAACAATATTGTACTGTAAACAAACCACATTGATTTGTTTGATATGTTGTAACTATGCAGAAAGTGGAAACTTTTGGACATGCTTTCTTAAGATTAAAAAACTGATCAAATAATAGAGACAGGAGACTCCAGATGCTGGAATCTGGAGCAACACCCAAAGGAGCAAGAGGACATCAGTCAGCAACTACGGAGGACTGGAAAGAAAGACGGGAGATAACCAGAATTAAAAAAATGTGGGGGTCGGGGGTGGGGGGGTGGGGGGAGGAGCCAACCAGTCACCTCCCAGATTCTTACATTATTCCCACCTCCCCCCCCCCCCACCCAAACTCACCTGGATCAACCCATCACCCACCAGCTCTTGCTCCACCCCTTCCCTCCACCTTTTTGTCCTGGCTGTTTTCCCTTTTCAGTCCTGATGAAGGGTCTCGACCTGAAATGTCAATTGTTCATTTCCCTCTAAGATGCTGCCTGACTCGCTGAGTTCCTCCCAGCTCCTTTGTGTGTCGATCAAATAATGGATTTTTGTGTCACTTCAATCATAATCAATATGAATGATCTTTCAGTAGGCTTCCAATAACTGAACAACATTGCCAAGAACATCCAGTATAGGAGCCGGAGTTCACCCAGCTTCAAGTCTACAAGTTTATGGCTGCTCTGATCTTTGACTTCAGCTCTGAAACCTGTAACCCTGGATTCCCCTGAAGCCCTAACATTTATCTCAATCTCTAATACATTCAATATGCCAGAATCTATACTTCTGAGATGGAGAACCACAAACATTCACAATCCCCAAGAGAAAAATTCCTCCTCTCAACCTTGTAGTTGATTTTTTTTTTATCCTGACCCTCTCCCTCTCATTCCAGAGTTTCCCCCACAAACTTACAGCATCTGGTCTGTCAAGCCTCCTTAGAATCAATCTTGTGTTCCAATGAGATTATGCATCATCCTTCTCAACTCCATGCAGTCTCTTTCTGTTCAATCGATACTCGTAAATTGCCTTCATACCAGGAACCTTCGCTGTATTGCCTCCAGGGCAAGTGTATATGCCTTAAATAAGGAGAGCAGAGCTCAGAGCCACAATTCTCCAGTTGTAATCTCACTAAAAGCTTCTGCACTTGTAGCAAGACTTCTGATCTTACTCCATTCCCCTTGGAATAAAGGGGAACATTCCATTTACCGGTACAGGCATGGTGGTGTTGCAGTTATCGTAATGTTATTGCAGCGCCAGCAACCCGGGTTCAATTCCGGCCACTACCTGTGAGGAGTTTGTAACTTCTTCCCGTAACTACATAGGTTTCCTCCGGGTGCTCTGGTTTCCTCCCACATCCCAAAGACGTACGGGTTAGGAAGTTGTGGGCATGCTGTGTTGGTGCTGGAAGCGTGGCAACACTTGCGGGCTGCCCCCAGAACACTCGATGCAAAAGATGCATTTTACTGTGTGTTTCAGTGTACATGTGACTAATAAAGATATCTTATCTTACCTTCCTAATCACTTGCTGTAGCTGCATGTTAATTTTTGTATTAATTGTATACGAGGACAGTCTATTTAAATTTCTTCCAGTCAAATTGTATAACCTTTCTGTGGATTTTATGATTTTTGGGCCAGAAATTGCTTGACTAACTTTGTGGTAAAACATTATTGTGGATCACCTTCATGCTGTCATGAAGGTCGCATAAACCTTTGGTTGCAAGATACACAAAGCTGTCTGGTTTCCCTGTTCCAACATGATGTTCTCCATTGACCTACTGCACATTCTCACAACTACTGGCATTTAGTCTAGCAGGTGCAATTTCTGCAACCAACTTTTATAAGAGAATAATGCAATAAAGGAACAATTAGCTACAGGGAAGTGTTGCTACTGAATTAATGCAATGATGGGGAGTGGTGTGAGTGCTCACAGGAAATCAGAAGGATCTGGACAGCCTACTGAAGGACCATGCCTGCAAGAGGAATATGCATCCTGCCTGAGGCTCACCAAGACTACTGACAGGAGGGTGGTCTCTGGAAGCAATTCAGTACATCGATGAAAACCTCCGCTTCTGGGGAAGCTTGTAATGCAGGTCTGTGTCTGCTCTTGAGGGTGGAAGGGAAAAGTAGATGAAGTCTCCTTAAATCTTGTGCATAGAGTTTGAGCAACCTCCCTGATGCAGCAGCGAGCTGCAAATTGTAATATGCAATGGGGGTCAGCAGCAGAATCCTCAAATGATCGAGGTTAGAGAACTGAGAGTGACCTTGACCTCCATGGGTTAGGCACAAGGTTGTAATGCGTTTGCGCAAGGTCACAGATCTCCGCAACGTCAACCTGTGCAGTTTGGGTGTTGACCCTATAAGATGCATGGTTTCAGGAAATTTAGTCAGTAATGCCAAGAACCTCTGAGTAAATGGGAACAGTTTTTGACTTGTTCAGTTGAAAACATCACTGCAAGCAAATAGTGCATTTTTTGTATCCTACACCAGAAAAACCAGTGATAGACCAAAAGAAATTCAGGAAGTAAACTTCCCAGTGTTCTCAAGACAAGAAATGTACTGAATTACTCTACTCCAGGTTAAACTAATTTTCAGCTTCAAAAGCAACACTTTTGATGGAATTTCTTGGCCCTTATTTGCCCTCCCAAATTTAATGTAGAATTGCCTAGTAATGGCCCATTCTAACCAATGGGTCTATTCTTATTTCTGCCCCTACTCCTATTCTGTCAGCATACATATTCTTTTCTCTCATTTATATTTTTCAATTTCCTCTTAAAACCATTTATACTGTTTCAGCTACCCTCTAGGATAGAAAATTCCACATTCTCAATTCTTTGGTCAAGGATATGTTGCAAAACATAGGATAAGAATCACATTGTGATCAGCTAATTAAGCAACTGGTAACAAGGGCAAAGCAAGTTGCCCTATTAAAGTAATCACACCTCTCATAAACTGACTGCTAATGGAGACTCCTGCTGACAGGAGATGCAAGAGTCATCAATAACCATTAATAGCACTCATGACCACAGTTCTGAAAGGAAGTGCACTCAGGTGTTCCAAGAAACAAATGTGGCCCAGTAGTGTAGCAGTTAGCAGAATGCTATTACAGCGCCAGTGGCCTGGGTTCAATTCCGGCCACTGTCTGTAAGGAGTTTGTATGTTCTCCCTATGTCTACATGAGTTTCCTCCAGATGCTCTGGTTTCTTCCCACATTCCAAAGACATATAGGTTAGGAGCTGTGGGTATGCTATGTTGGCACCAGAAGCATGGCACCACTTGCGGGCTGCCCCCAGCATACTCAGCACAAAAAAATACATTTCACTGTGTGTTTTGATGTCCATGACCAATAAAGATATCTTAAAACACTCACATTCTTTCTGCTGTTCTGGATTTCTGGCAACAGCAAACATAAGAGTATCCTCTCTGTTCTTATGATCCCTTGGCACCACTCATAATCCCAGTCCAAAGATGAAACCATCCCCATCACAGGAAAATCTCCTTTTATACACATGATCAAACAAGTTCCTGTCATATGACAAGTCCTCATGTCACATGACAAATCACGAGAACAGACCCGCTTTAATTAAGCTGTTTAACACATTAATCAGTACCACACCAGTAGGTTTTCAAGAGTGTTAGTTTGCACATATCACAAAGTTGTAATAACCAAGTCGAAAAGATAATATCTTTGTTCCAAGTTGAATCAATTATGAAGTTCTTGCCACCTTCCATGTCACACCACAGGAAGCTATTTCTGTATTAACTGTTGGATTTATTAGAGAATTGCTTATATTTCTGCCCTGCAGATTTTAATTTTCCTACTAACAAAAACAGTTTCTTTGCTTCCACCCGATCAAACATTTTAAATATAACTGTTAGTTCACAACTGTTTTACATTTGTTATCGCAGTAAATGCATTCCAAAAACAATTAGCTGTGAAATGCTTTGTAACAACCTGAACACATGGAAAATGGTCAACAAGCATGTTCTTTATTTTACTGCATTTTGTATTGCAGACAACTTATTTAGACATAAAGCAGAAATGGAATATTGGAAGTTTATAGCACAAAAGGGGGCCATTTAGCCTGTCGTGTCTTTACTTGCTTCTTGCTGGAGGGATCAGAAACTAATGTCAGAACTGTACTCTCTCCCCATGGTCCTCTATTTTCTTTGCTTTGTGGATTTTTTTTTTCCATTTTTCCCTTAAGTGGTCTCTGCCTTGACTATTCCCTGTGGTAAAACATTCTTGGCTCCAACAAAGAATATTTTGCAAGCTTCTCTCTCACTCGCTCAGTGACGATTGCAAATTCATAAACCTTCATCACTGACCTCTCAACCAGAGGAAATAGTCTTTCGCTATTTACTCTCAGGACCCTAAATCAATTTTAAAATACTTCTGTTAAGCCTCTTCTCTAGTTCAGTTACACACCAAGTTCTGCACAGCAATCAACATCTGAAGCTTTGTTCTATGAGAGGATATGCAATGAATTGAAGTCAGAAGCTTGAACCAGCCATCAGGAGTATCCACGGGAGGCGCTGCCTCAGGAAGGCAACATCCATCATCAAAGATCCCCACCATCCGGGCCATGTCATCTTCTCGCAGTTGCCATCGGGCAGGAGGTACAGAAGCCTGAAGTCCCACACCACCAGGTTCAAGAACAGCTACTTCCTTTCAACCGTTCAGCTCTTGAACCGACTGGCACAACCTTAATCACTACAGTACAGCAACACCGTGATCACTTTGCAATAAAATGGACCTTTTCTTTGTTCTGATTGTGTTCTTTCTTGTAAAAATGGTGAATATTTTATGTTTAATTTATGCTTTTTTCTTGTGAATGCTGCTCATGTGATGCTACTTATGTGCCTGTGATGCTGCTTCAAGAAAATGTTTCATTGCACCCGTGCATACATGTACATATGACAATAAACTCGACTTTGACCTTGACTCAGAGGACGCGTGGGAAACCTCGTTATGACCGGATGGAACGTGGTTCAAATTTTGGATACACTTTGGTCAGTTTGCTGGCCTTCCTCTGGAGATGAACTGAGTGAAACCAGCCATGCACACACTTCTCCCTGCACTTCCAACCAACAACGTTCTCAAGGGAAGCATGAAACAAAAGGGATCAGGAGATGCTAAAGATTTCATCAGAGGACAATGAGGAAAGAAAATTTAAGGTTGAATTAAACAGCGATAGTAGTGGAATGGATCAGTGTTCAAAAGACCAGTGGAACAGGCAATGAATTTAGATTATTTATGATTCAGGAAAGGAAACATTCCCAGTTCCATTTTGCTGTTGAATTGAGAAATCTTCCTCGTGTGGAAATGACTTCGTATCCATATTATGTACCATATTGCAGGCATTATTCATAGTTAAGTGGCTATTTTACTATTTTAAGTGACTACATATCAGGAGATACCTTACACTGTGTTGCAAGAGCTTCAAAAAATGTATTGAGGGAATAAGCCTTCACAATTCACAATGGGTAATTGTTCAGTGACTACCTAATTCAGTTCTTCCGTGTCTAACTGATTACCACAACAGTAATTTGAGTGTAGTGGGGAAAAAAATGCAGATATTGGTTGTAATATACTTAACTAATGATTAGCTAAATAACAGATTAAAATGTTACAGATGTCTGCAGTTAGAAAATTAGCAGATTAATAATGAAGCTCCCTCATTGCCAAGGACAGACTATTATCATTCTCCCAGTTACAGCTGTTGGCAGTCACATGTCACAAATTATTTCACTCATGCCATTCAGCTCTGTTGGAGAAACAAGAGGAGTTTTTAACTCCTGAAACCATTGAATGTAAAGTCCTGTGGCAAGAGCTCATCCCATCTGAGCTTCTTGGCAGAGAGTTCTTGGAGGCTAGCCAGAAGCTCTGCACACATTGGCAAAAGCAATAATAGCCATCTCATGGATTAGTTCACTGAAGGTAATAAACTACTAGGGTTTCAGAGGCCTGTGACCATCTCATTTATAGAGGAGAATGGGGAACAGGTAGTAATTGATGGAGATGTCGTGTTAAGATTTTCTTGGTCTTGTGAAGAGATGCACCTGTACTCCAACCAACCATGCCTACATTTGCAGTATTGTTTCTCTGCTCAACTCAATATCTATTATAGCGTTTAACAATTGGTATAAGTGACAGCTCTCACATGGACAGATGCATTTGGTTTATGCCTGAATATTTAAGGAAGATAAGATGTCATTATTACCTGATTTGGTCCCCATGTGATTCCAGTCCCATGTCAAGATGACTGACTATCAAATGGCCTAACAATCCAACGATCCAGCTGTTTGTATCCAAAATGACACACCATCATTTCCACCAAGCAACTAGTGATAGACAATAAATCCAGTCTTGCCAGCGGGCCCATCTCTCAAGAATGTTTTTAACCTTCTCCCTGACCCCAGTCAGTCTTAACAGTTCATACCAGTGATGGATACCTAATGCAGGTATAACTTTGATCAACTACACAAGTGCAGTATACTACTTTATGAGAAGGAACATTACCTAAAACATTTCATGCCCATGTCTCTTCTTAAGTGCTAATAGACTTCTTATCTATTTGTAGCACAGACAAAACCAGGGCAAATAAATTTAAGATAATCTGCAGAAGGGTCAGAGGAAACACAAGGAGATTATTTTTAAACTCAGCAGGTTGATATGACTGAACATATTGTCAGGAAGTACATTCAATTTTAACTTTCAAAATGAAATGGGGTGTGTAGTTGAAAAACAAATCTCCTTAATGTGACAATACAGTAATGGAGTGGCTTCTTTAATTCACATGTTTTGGACGTGTCAGAGTCTTAAAAAATATTGGACAGAGGTCTTTCAAACTTTTTCGGTACTTTTAAAATAAACTTCAAACTTAATCCTTTGACTGCATTACTTGGGATCATTAGTGAAAAAGGTACAACTTTGAAGGCTTCTGGTTTACACATTCTGGCTTTTATTTCTCTTATAGCCAGGACAGCTGTGTTGCTTAAGTGGAAGGAAGTTACTCCGCCTACTCATGCTCAATGGTTACGGGATGTTATGTCACACCTGAATCTAGAGAAGATTGTTGTTCAGTTTTTGAATCTAATGTCGACTTTCAAACCCTGTGGGGACCCTTTTTGAATTATTTCCAAAATCTTTGATTTGGTGACTGAAACACAGACAATAGCTGACATTGTTACGTTTCAAGGGTTTTTCCTTGTTTTTTTTATCCAACAGCTTCGGTTTTTGGTAGTGGGAGTAGATTTTTTTATAATAAAATATTCCAATTTTTCATTTATTAACTATTACATGTGACTATTAATTCAGAGTATTGTGATCTTAAGTATGATTTAACACAATGTATTCTGTAATATTTTTACTCTTTTTTGATGCATGTACTCTGTATTTTTTCTCATGGAATTAACAAAAATATTGTAAAAGAAAAACAAAAAAATAGCTAGGGTGTTTTCCAATTGAAGTGAATAGATATTTTGCAGATAAGAGGGTCAAATACCATTCATGTGTGGGCATATGAGATGTGGGGTAAAGATTTTTCATTTGTTATTTTTATTCACAGTTATGGAGATTATGACAGAGAAAACAAAAGACAGGTAGGTGCACGAAAGTCCCAAACAATGATCAACTCTAGTTTGATTCCTCACACCTGTGTTTGCTGACCAACAATGCATAAGTTTTAAAATTTTTCCTAAGATCATAAGCTACCCAAGAGGGTTATGGTTTCATTGGATCATGACATAGTAATACAAAACACATATAGATGTAATGATTCCCTCCTGATGGAGTGGTCAGTCACACAGTGAACAGCGAGATAATTTAGTGTCAGCCATCGGCAGAACAGTCCTCTTCTTTCCTTCAGCTAATGAAGGGGAGCGTGAACTATCCACCCAGAAGAGCGTTCAACAAAAAAGATGCTGGAGGGACTCGACGGTCAGGCAGCATCTGTGGAGGGAAATGGACAGTCGACATTTCATCAGAGGAGAGTTTGGTTAGTTGCTTGCTTTTACCTTTCATGAAAGACTTTAATCTCCTTCTGCAAAGGGTTGGAAATTGCTCCCTGTACAACACTATTATAATTAAGATATCTTTATTGGTCACATGTACATGCAGTGAAACACACAGTGAAATGCATCTTCTGCGTCAAGTGTTCTGGGGGCAGCCAACAAGTGTTTCCACACTTCCGGCGCCAACATAGCACGCCCACAACTTCCTAACCCGTACGTCTTTGGAATGTAGGAGGAAACAGGAGCACCCAGAGGAAACCTACGCAGATGCGTGGGGAACGTACAAACTCCTTACAGACAGCGGCCGGAATTGAACCCGGGTCGCTGGCGCTGTGATAGCGTTACGCTACCGCAACACTAATGAACTAATCACACATTAAAAGCCACCCCAACCAACTCCTCCTTGATTAGGTAATGTGATCCTTCCTCATCACTGGGTTTTACTCAATGGTCTTCTGATGTCCTGCTTAGTTTACAGCTTTTGCTAGATTCAAACTGATGGCATCAACTTAATTGATTCAACTGATATCCATCTGAAAATATTCGGAGTTGATTTGTAGAGGCATTATGTCGAAGGTGACAGGAATTGCAGGAGATGTCCCGTTGACTGTGGAGGCTGGTGGGGTAGAAGGTAAAAACAAGGAGAAGCCTAAACTTGCTCTGGCTGGTGAGGGCAGAAATGCAGGAATTGGAACAGACCTGGTTGAGAACCTCCAGGCGATACAACACCTAAATTGTGTGAAGTGATAATGGTGAACCTCACTAATTAATGACAAAGCAATTTAAACTTTGCAAAAATCCTTAATTATTCATTAAACTTCATCTGCAGTGTTAATAGCGCTTTATGTCAGCAGGGAATATGGTTTGGTTACTGGACGAGTTATCCTGAGGTGTGAATTAATGATCTGGGCACATGTTACTTCAAATCCCACCATGACAACTGGGGAATCTTAATTAAATAAATCTGGAAGAGAAAACCAACATTGGTACTGATGACCATAAACTTACTGGACGATTACAAAAGTCTGTCTGATTCACTGGTAGGTCATGGTTAGGTAATGTGGTCTTTCCTCATCTCTAAGTTTAACTCAATTTCCAATGTCCTATTTAGTTTACACCTTTTGCTACATCCAAGCTGATGGCACCAACTTAACTGATTCAACTGATGACCTAACCTTCTCCTGACAAGGTCTGACCTCTGCATAGATTCAGACTCTCAGTAATAGGTTAATTCGGCTCTACTTGGTCAGGAGCTTGAGGAGGATTGCTATGTCACCAAAGGCTCTTACAAATTTCTATAGATGTACAATGGAGACCATTCAGACTAGTTGCATCGCAGCCTGGTATGGACGCTCCAATGCACAGGATCGCAAGAGGCTGCAGAGGCTTCTAGACTCAGCCAGCTCCATCACAGGCACAACCCTCCCCGCCATCGAGGACATCTTCAAGAGGCGGTGCGTCAAGAAGGTGGCATCCATCATTAAGGACCCTCACCATCCAGGACATGCCCTCTTCTCGTTACTACCATCAGGGAGGAGGTATAGGAGCCTGAAGACCCACACTCAACGATTTAAGAACAGCTTTTTCCCCTCTGCCATCAGATTTCTGAATGGTCCGTGAACCCATGAGTACTACCTCGTTGTTCCTTCTTTTTTGCACTATTTATTTATCTTTGTAATTTATCAATTTTTATGTCTTTGCGCTGTACTGCTGCCGCAAAACAACAAATTTCACATCAAATGTCAGTGATAATAAATCTGATTCTAATTCTGATCCTGATTCTGATTCTGAATTCTTGATTGTAGGACTTTCTGTAATGGCTTTACCATTCAGTTCAAAGAGGAACCAGGGATGGGCAGTGCATATTATCCTTGCACACATCCCCCACAACCAATAAGGACATTTTCAAAAAGTTGCCAGATATTAAGTACAAATCAATGCGATGACCTTCAAACTCTATTGACGACAATACTTTAAGTTTCTACTTTAGCCCATCACAAATTTATAAATAATTTTCCATCTGTAAACTTTTCATGCAGTTCCACCTCATTCCATACACTTGGTTATTTTTGTTCCTTTAGAAGAATTGCAGATTCTGTGACAGCCATCTCAGATGTTCCCCAAATTCTTTCACACCCAGAGGGTTAATCACCATAGTTTTTGAAGCAGTGAATTGTAGTTTAGATATTCTCAGTCCTTCACTTCCTGCCCACAGATTGCAATTTAAGAGATTGGATTTTTCATTTCCTTTTCTGTATCTCCATGATCTTATTTTATCTCACCAGACGCAGTTCTTCTTGAGTTTATAATTAAAATCTTGACCTTTGTGGACTAAACTTTTATTTTTTTTCCCTACAAAGGACTTTTTTGGTTGGTTCTTCCTGTCATCCTCTCTGGTTGCTCTACCTCTGTGTGTATCTGCTCAACTGAAGTCTCCATTTCCAGGATAAAGAGAAATGCCCATCTCCTCTCCTCCCCTCCTCCATCCTTTATTCCATGGTCCACTGCCCTCTCCTACTGGATTCCTTCTTCTGCAGCCCTTTGCCTCTTCTACCTGTCACCTTTCAGTTTATTACATCTTCTCCCCCTCCCCCACCCACTACCTTCCCCCTCTCTCCTGGACTCGCCAATCACCTGAACTCACCTATCCTTTGCCTGCATGTACTCCTCCCCCTCCCCCCTAACTTCTTATTCTGGCTTCTTTTCTCTTCCTTTCTAGTCCTGATGAAGGGTCTTGGCCCGAAACGTCGACTGTTTATTTCCCTCCATGGATGCTGCCTGACCTGCTGAGTTCCTCCAGCACTTTTTGTGTATTGCTCCAGATTCCAGCGTCTGCGGAATTTCTTGTGTCTCATCTTGCCTTGAGTCACTCATCTGCCCCCTCCAGCTCATTAAATATCTTTTTTCAAGTGCTATTGCATCTGTTAGCTGCTTTTGGGGAATAATATTTTACATGCATTTTCCCTGATGTACACCATTTCCCTCAAAGTGGATTGGTGTGGCAACTGCTCTGCCCAGGACAGCAAGAAACTGCAGAGAGTTGTGGACACAGCCCAGCGCGTTACAGAAACCAGCTTCCCCTCCATGGACTCTTGTCTTTACCTCTCGCTGCCTTGGTGAAGCAGCCATCATAATCAAAGACCCCACCCACCCAGGTCATTCTCTCTTCTCTCCTCTCCCATCAGGCAGAAGATACAGGAGCCTGAGGGCACATACCACCAGGCTCAAAGACAGCTTCTATCCCATGGTGATAAGACTATTGACCAATTTCCTTATACGATGATAGACTATTGTCTTCACAATCTACCTTGTTTGACCTTGCACTTTATTGTCTACCTGCAGTGTAATTCCCTGTAGCTGTGACACTTTACTCTGTATTCTGTTATTGTTTTTACCTTTTACTACCTCAGTGCACTGTGTAATGAATTGATCTGTATGAACGGTACGTAAAACAAGTTTTTCACGACAAGTGACAATAATAAACCAATACCAATACCAATACCTTTATTTGCAGATTCCATGGAGAACTGCGAGCTCCCATATTGCCCAATCTCCAGCTTGCCTCTGGAATGCTGAAGTCATTTGCCAGCTCACCGCTAAGTTCGGCAAAGGACGGAGGCTGAATTCACTTCCATTTGCCCTCAAGTTTATGCCAGGGAAGACTGGCTTAAAAAACCAAACACTCTTCATTTGAATGTGGAAAAAAATGGAGGAAAAATAAAATAACCAAATATAAGTAGCTTATTAGTTTTAATTTATTTTACATCATTTTAACATTTTTAATCAATTTCTGGTACCTTCGTATTTTTAATTAAACTTTTCTTTTTAACTTCCAGTTCTCTATTAATTATTGAAGACAATGTGAACAAATTGAATCAGCAATATTTAAAAGTGACAAGCTGTCAAAGGGTCATTGTGACATTCTGAGGCAGGGCCTTGGCATCTGTCACCTGTGGCCTACTTGTGGTCCACCCTGTGGACAAGACAATTATTGGGTAAGTTGAGTCAGCTCAGCTGACTCTCTGTGTGACGCAAGCTCGGGCAACAGGCTGATTCCAGCACCGTCTGTCACTCCACAAAATGGGTTCATCCATCATTCCTTTTTATATAGTTCTGATGAAGAGCTTGCAGTTCGAAGACCTTTCGGGCTTCCATATGCTGTGATTTCTCAAAGTCAAAGTCGAGCTTATTGCCACGTGCACAAGTACATGTGTGCACAGGTGCAATTAAAAGCTTACTTGCAGCAGCATCACGGGCACATAGCATCAGATAAGCAGCATTCACAAGAAAAAATAAAGATTAATTTATACACAATTTTTAAAGAAAGAACACCATTAGAACAAAAAAAGTCAATCTTAGTGCAAAGTGGTCACAGTGTTGCTCAACTGCAGTGATTAGGGCTGTGCCAGTTGTTCAAGAACTGAATGGTTGAAGGGTAGTAACTGCTCTTGAACCTGGTGGTGTGGGACTTCAGGCTTCTGTACCTCCTGCCCGATGGTAGCTGCGAGAAGATGGCACTGCCCAGATGGTGGGTTCTTCCCTCCATAAAGAAATTACAGCCAAGATTTTGGTAAATTGGTTTATTATTGTTACATGTGCTGAGGTACAGTGCCATCCATACAGATCATTTTATCACATCAGTACATTGAGGTAGTACAAGGGAAAACAATAACAATGCAGAATGAAGTGTTACAGTTACAGATAAAGTGCAGTACAGGTAGACAAGAAAGTGCAAGGCCATAATGATGTAGAATGTGAGGTCAAGAGCCCAGCTTATCATGCTAGGGGACCATTCAATAGTCTTATAACAATGGGATAGAAGCTGTCCTTGAGCCTGGTGGTATGTGCTTTCAGGTTTTTGTATCTTCTGCCCGATGGGAGGGGGGTAGAAGAGAGAATGTCCGGGTGGGAGGGGTCTTTGATTATGTCGGCTGTTTTACCAAGGCAGCAAGAAATGTAGACAAGAGTCCATGGAGGGGAGGCTGGTTTCCGTGATATGCTGAGCTGTGTCCACAGTTCTCTGCAGTTTCTTGTGGTCTCGGGCAGAGCATTTGCCTTACCAAGCCGTGATGCATCTGGATAGGATGCTTTCATTTTGAATTTCCATTCAGTGTTGACGAGAAATTACTCATCATGAGCTCATTGAAAGCTACCTGCAACTGAGGAACAGGTATGACTTTCCCTTTCTTTTCCTTGAACATCAGCATCTTGTCAGGGGTCTGTGACATCCAGTAACAGTGACAAACCATTTGAAGAGATCTGACAGACAGGAAATTAGGAAGTAAAATAAAATTTTAACCAACTCTTTAAATATTTTACATCCACAAACAAAGATGGAGGCATACACAATGGATTAAAGTGGAATCCAAACTATCAACAGCACATTTAACATATTAATTTTAATTGTTTTGTAAACAATGAGATTGTAAAATAATTGTTTAGTGGTAATAAAACAACAATGTAAAATTAGCTTTTCAGGGCCAGGGAGGTTATTCAAGAGTTGTTATAAGTTGTAAGTCATTAAAATCTCACTCACACCTCATTCAATAAGGTGTAACATTTCATTAGCTTTTACAGAATAAACTGTTGAAGTTCTCATCAGAACACTAATTCCTGCTGATTAACTGAAGAATGCTCCAGATGAACAGCCTGTGGCGGAGCAACGAGTCATTGATGGCAACTGCTGAGTTTCTGTGTTTGACAACACAACTAACAATGGCAGTTATTGTCACCAAGTGCCCAATCTACTGATTCTATTGGTTTTGCACTCATTGCAATTTGGGATGTAATTTTTTTCAAGACTTGCTTTAATAAGTTGCAACATCTTCAGTTGATTCAGTGGGTATTTCTGAGAATCATTGAGCAAGAAAACAACATGGTTTATTGCGGAGTAGGACATTGAGATGACCAAGCGGCTCATGAATTCTTTGCACCTACTTCAAACATCTGGAAGAGCAGAGATACATCAAGATGGGAGACACAAGGTTTTGGAATCTGAAGCAAAAAGAAAAGAACTTTCTGGGAGAACTCAATGGGTCAAGCAACAAAGGGATGGCGGATGTTTCGGGTTGAGACCCTGCGTCAGGCCTGGGTGTAGGGGGAAGATAGCCAGTATATAGAAGTGAGAGGTAGGGATGAGACAGAGGCTAGTAGATGATAGGTGGAACTAGACAAGGGAAGGATGATAGGTGGATGGAACCAGGTGGGGGAGGAGAAGGGGGAGGAGATAGGAAAGGTGAACCAAGGAAGGAAAAATCCAGGTGGATAGATATGTGGGTGATGGACAGATGGAACCAGGTGAGGCAGGGTAATGAGTCTTGGTAATGAGGGCGGAGGAGGGATGGGCAAAGTGAAACATAGGGAGAGAGAACCTGAGGGGACTGGTGGGAGTACCAAAGGGGTTACCTAACATTGGAAAATTTAATGTTCACATGCCAGATTTATTAAGATCCAATGGGTAATTGAAAATCCAGCCCAATATATTTTTTGGGATCTTGAAGAAAAGGTCCTATTGTGAACAGTTGTTTCATCTCTTTCACATGCCTTCCTGGTGGTGCTGCCATGTTCTTAAACTCTTAATTCTACCTCTCTCGATTCTTCTGTTATTGCAACTTTAGCAGAAAATTCCAATATTCCGAACCAACATTGTCGATTTTCATGGCTCCACTGGTAGTGACTTGTCTTCAGCTGGTTGGGATCTAAGCTCTGGTTATCTCTCCTTACATTTCTTCACTGCTCCACCCCCATTTTCTCATTATAGAATGCTCCTTGCATCTGCTTCTCTGTCTGACATTTTAGTTACCTGTCTTCATGTCCAGTGTGGCAGTTAGCATAATGCTATTACAGCACCAGCAACCAGGGTTCAATTCCAGCCGCTGTCTGTAAGGAGTTTGTATGTTCTCCCCGTGACTACGTGGGTTTCCTCTGGGTGCTCCGGTTTCCTCCCACATTCCAAAGACGTACGGGTTAGGAAGTTGTGGGCATGCTATGTTGGCGCCGGAAGCGTGACGACACTTGCGGGCTGCCCCCAGAACACTCAATGCAAAAAGATGTATTTCACTGTGTGTTTCAATGTACATGTGACTAATAAAGATATCTGATCTTTGTACACTCCCTCAGATTGTATGACTATCTTTGCACCATTCTGTTGTTTTGCACTCATCAGTATATTCATTGTTGTATTTATTATCACCATGTACACTGTTTACTCTGCGAGCTTCACGCGAGCAAGGAAATTCATTGCACCCTGCTGTATATGACAATAAACTCATCTGAAATTAGTGAAAATCTGGCTGGATGGAATGCCATCCCATTCTTCAGCCATGTAACCAAAATGATATTTTCCCTGAACACAATGCAACTTCATTGATCTAGATGAAAAACATGATGGTGCTGGAGGAACTCAACAGGCCAGGCAGCATCCGTGGAGAAAAGCAGGCGGTCAACGTTTCGGGTCAGGACCCTTCTTCAGGACTGAAGATAGGAAAAGGGGAAGCCCAATATATAGGAGGGAAAAGCAGAGCAGTGATAGGTGGACAAAAGAGGGGAGGTGGGTTGGGCACAGGCTGGTGATAGGTAGATGCAGGTAAGAGATAGTGATGGGCAGGTGCAGGGGAGGAGGGGAGAGCAGATCCACCAGGGGATGGGTCAAAGGTCAGGACAGCAAAAAAGGAAGGTAGAAAAAAAGATAGGCTAGGAAAGGGAAGAAAAGAAGAAGCGTGGTGGGGGGGGGGGGGATTACTTAAAGTGGGAGAATTCAATGTTCATGCCGTCAGGCTGCAAGGTTCCAAGACGGAAAATGAGGTGCTGTTCCTCCAGTTTGCACTTGGAATTCTCCTGGCAGTGGAGGAGGCCGAGGACTGACATATCAGTGATAGTGTGGGAGGGGGAGTTGAAGCGACTGGCAACAGGGAGATGCAGAACGCGGTTACAGACGGAGCGCAGGTGTTCGGCAAAACGGTCACCTAGTCTGCGTTTGGTCTCACCAATGTAGAGGAGGCCACACTTAGAGCACCAAATGCAGTAGATGATATTAAGGGAGGTGCAGGTGAATCTCTGTCTCACCTGAAAGGACTGTTTGGATCTCTTGATGGAGGTGATGGAGGTGGTGTAGGGGCAGGTGTTGCACCTATGGTGGGGGGCAGTGGAAAGTTCCTGGGGTGAGAGTGGGATGGGTGGGGGGGAGGATGAGTGAACTAGGGAGTCATGGAGAGAGTGGTTCCTGCGAAAGGCCAAAAGGGGTGGGGAGGGGAAGATATGCTTGGTGGAGGGGTGCATTGATACAGCAAGGAATGGATCAGTTCTCCAAGTTCTAAGTCTTGAGAGAGTTGGTATAAGGAATTGGGTAAGAGTTGTTGGAATAGGCTTGCATGTTGAATGAATTAAAACCAGAAAATGCTGGAAACACTCAACAAGTCAGGTTGGAAATAGTGTGGAAATCTGTGGAAATAGAATCAGTGTTAATGTTTCGGGTTGAGGGTTCTTCATCAGAACTGGGAAAGAGGAAAAACAAGGTTGTATTAAAATGCAGAGAAGGTGGGCGAGACGATGGACAGGGCGAAGGGATATCTTTGATGGGGTCACTACAGCACAGTACAGGCCCTTTGGCCCACAATATTGTGCCGACATTTTATCCTACTCTGAGATCTATCTGACCCTTCCCTCCCACATAGCCCCCTATTTTTCTATCATTCATGTGTCTATCTAAGAGTCTCTTAAATGTTCCAAATGTATCTGCCCCCGTAACCTCTGCGGGCAGTGCGTTCCACACACCCATCACTCTCTGTGTAAAAAACTTACCCCTGACATACCTTCCTCCAATCATCTTAAAATTATGTCCCCTTGTGTTAGCCATGGTCGCACTGGGAAAAAGTCTCTGACTGTCCACTCGATCGATGCCTCTTATCATCTTGTACACCATCTGATCGATGGATTACTGGGAGCTAAGAGCTAAGAGACATTCATCAATGTTATAAAAAAAAAAGCAGTTAGAGAGTAAAAGTACAGACTAAGGAATGTAAAAAAACTTGCAAAATGCAGGCGACAGAGCATATTCCTCAGGTTGGGCTGTGCTAATGGAGTGAGAGAAACTGAACCAACATCATAGATGCATGACCTGGCCAGTCAATACAGACGGAGAGAGGGAGTTGGAGTTGGAGTTGGAGAATTTGATATTGAATGCAGAAGGCTGCAACACATCCAGACAGAAGACGAGGTGCTGTTCCTCAAGCTGATATTGGGACTTGTTAGGCCAGGTGACCTCATTTATGGCCTCATATTTTCAAAGATATTCCCCTTGTGCTACCCATCTCTTGACACATCTTCCCTGCAACTTAAAGTAAATTGTTTTCACAAGGAACAAACAGATTCCAGCATCTGCAGTCTCTTGTGCCTCTGAATTATTTTGTCTCCTCGTTCTGATGAAGAGTCTTTCATCTGAATCATTAAGTTGCGTTTATCTTTCCACAGACTGACCTGATGACTGTTTCCAGCATCTTCTGTCTTTATTTCAGATACCCAGCATCTGCAGCTTTTTGGCTTTCAGTTGACTTGAGAGTTGAATGGTCTTCTCTCATTCTTAAAGTTCTTAACAGCACATCTCCTAGCGTTGGATCTCCTCAGGGATGTGCTGTTAACACCTTCTTCTCCAGCTTCGCTAACCTTCAGGTGAAACCTCAGAGTTGTTGTGTTGTTCTAAGATCCCATCTGCAGAGAAATTAAACCAAAATACCTTGAGAATGTAATAATGAATAATGTCCTTTTTATGTTGATAATAACCGTGTCACACATGATACATCAGAGATAATCGGACAACTGTAGACAATTCAGCAACAAATGTAATTTTCAGCTTGTCATTTTGCATGGACTCCTGTACATAAAATGGCAAAGAGTGAGTAACATACCTTCTAAATTGATTTAATAAGAGACACTAAGAGAACCAGGGTTGAATTTCCAGGGAGTATTTCAGATAGGCTTAAATTTCTCTTGCATAATGTTCATGAGTAACATTCACACATTAAATTCCATGGAAACAATATTGAAGGCATTTTCCTTGTCGTTTCTCATTTCTCATAATGGTATCACACAATGAGTTCATTTTAGCCATTATAGAAAGGGTCTACTGCAAACCTCAATATGCAAAGGAATTCTTAAAGGGCAAGTGTCCTTTTTGCAAAATAGTCTCAAGGAAATATTTACCTTAATATAAAAAACACTGATACTGTCAGCAAATCAATCCAAAAGATAACAATAAATGGGGTATTTATAGAACACTGTTGGGCCACATTTGGATGACTGCTCTAATTTCTGATGGCTACACTTCAGGGAGCATGTGAGGAACTTAAAGAGGTTGCAGAAGGGATCGTCAATGTAGTTCCAAGGACTACATTGCTTTCTGTTTCAGGATATCTATTGGCAAATTGGAACAAGGAAATGGTATTCGAGTCATAGAGTCATTCAGAAACAGGCCCTTCAGCTCAACTCGTTCACACCAACCATGATACCTTCCAAGCTCGTCCCATTTGCCAGCATTTGGCCCATTTCCCTCTCTACCCTTCCTATCCGTCTACTTATCCAAACGTCCTTTAAATGTTGTTATTGTACCATTTTCTCTGGCAGCTCATTCCATTTATACACCAGCCGCTGCATGAAGAAGTTGCCCCTGGTCCATTTTAAATCTTCTCACTTTAAGCCTACGCTCTCTGGTTTTAAGTTCCCTTTCCCTGGGAAAAAAACTATGTGCATTCACCCTATCTATACCCCTCATGATTATTAGTACCAGTACATTACTAGTGCCTTTCAACAATGTCCCTCACATTTTACGCAATCTCCAGTTGTTTGTGGGCAAACAGTGGGATGGTCTGTGGTACCAGGCAAATTTGTTGCCCATGGGCATACTGACGAGGTTTCAAGGGACGGCAAAGTGCTTTTTGTCTCCTCTCTCGTTAAATTGCAACAACACAGCTGCAGAGTTTCACCGCACAGTAGGCATCTGGTAATGTTGACAGTCATGTGGGGAATCGTCTTCCCCTGGAAATGTCCGACAGTCTGCACTGAGAGACTCACACGTGCTGCTCATTGCGTCACCAGGTTGTGCATGGATGGGTTGGCGCAGATAGTACCATAAGGGGAATGTGGATAGAGGTCTCTTTGAGCCCTCTTTTGCCAGGTGTGCAGTGACAGAGAAAGGAAGAAAGGAGTTGATGACAGATCCACCTTGAAATGGAGCATGCAATAAAACTTTTATTTTTGTTCTTCATGTGCTTCTTGGGTCTTGTGCATTCCTATTTCTAATTGCTCTACATTCGCTGACCTTTCCTTCAGTGACCAAAGCCCTGAACTCAAGAAATCTCTCTGTAAATGTTTGTTTTTGTGTCAGATGCTCCTTGTGGCCACACTTGTGGCTAAAGTTTGTGGTCAGTCTTGTCATGTCTCCTCGTGTTGATTGGTGTCAAATTTTGTTTATCGTGCTCCTGTTTGAGTGGTGTACAAATGCAAGTCATTGTTGGAACTGAGTAACGTGTGTTAGTTAGAACATTGGGTCCAGAAGAGGAGCAGAGAGCTGAAGCCAAAGGTTACGATGTTCACTGTTGGTCCTGGTTTTTTCCTACTAAAGTAACATTTCCCCTGCAGTTCTTCTAACCTCCTGATTTAACTCCAGGATTGAGAAAAGCCTGGAGAAACAGTATCAATAATTGTTCAGGTTGTTTCACCACCTAACTTGTCTCAGACATTGGCAGATTGGCATGTTTTTTCTCATGAATGCTGCTTGTATGACGCTATGTGCCTGTGACGCTGCTGCAAGTAAGTTTTTCATTGTACCTGTGCATACATGAATTTGTGCATGTGACAATAAACTTGACATTGGCTAGACTCTCAAGGAAGTTCAATGTCAAGACCAACAGCCTGAGCTCATTGGATGCCTGCTGGTTGAGTTTTCTTTACCAGCTTCCACCCCATCCCCCCACAATCTCCTCACCCACCCCCCAATCCCCTTGTCCATCTTCATATTGGCACAGATGGTCAAAGTTGCATCCTTGAGGTGAATCAAAAAGCGAGAGATTAAGCAACAGCTGATTAACTGGTTTGTGGGTTAACTCAGGTTTGTTTCAAAGGCCTCACATTGTTTAAGAGGCCCACAATTCCAGGCTTAAAAGACCACCTCTAGAGAGCCTCTGGACAGTATCATCAGTAAGAGTACATTAACCACTGGAGAAGTACAGTGGTGTATTCATGACAGTTAGTCTACGGAAAGAGAGCATTAACTACAGTGAGTTAGTGCATTAGTTATAATTACAGCAAGAGTGCTTTAAAAAGAACAATAAAGATTGCATTGCAGAGTTCAATGGAAGCACATCAGCTTTGGTAAGATTATAATAATAGTGCATCAACTATGACAAGAGTATCAAAAGAATACATTGACCTCAGAAGAGTACGAAGTGCATTAACCAGTTGGAGAGTAGTTAGACCCCATAACCTACAGTTAATTTAGTAAGAACGCATTAACTATAGTGGAGGACTGTAACGAATTACTGTAAATTAAGAATAAATAAAGTACAAAAAGAATACTCTTGGTGAATGAAATACAGAGTATATTGAAACTGATTAAAGCTTAGAACTTATTGAAACTTATTTACACAGCCAGACCATAGAGTTCCTCTGTACTGTAAGTATATCTACACCTGGAAGTATGCAGTTTTGACGATTGAAACCTACCAGAAAATGAAAAGCCTGGACAGAGCAGACGTGGCAAGGATGCTTCCATTAGTATGGAGAATCCAGGATCTGAGGGCACAGCCTCAGGATAAAGGGACCTCCCTTTAGAATTGAGATGAGGAGGAAATTCTTCAGCAAGAGGGTGGTGAATCTGAAATTCATTGCCATGGAGGGCTGTGGAGGTCAAGTCATGGGGTGTATTTCAGGCAGAGATTGATAGGTTCTTGATTGGTAAGGGAGTTAAAGCAGGAGAATAGGTTGAGAAAGAAAAATCAGCCGTAATTGAATGGTGGAGCAGACTCGATGGGTCAAATGGCCTAATTCTGCTCCTATATCTGATGGTCCTAAGGAAAAGAAAGTTGGAGAATTAGAAATCTGAACAACATAGCAATGTAAAACAAGCCTTAAACTGAGTATTTTAACAAATGATAAAGTGTCATGCAGCACACATGATGCCTCTTAGTGCATTATGATGTGTTTTGCATTATTGGTATTGGTATTGGTTTATTATTGTCACTTGTACCGAGGTACAGTGAAAAACTTGTCTTGCATACCGATCGTACAGATCAATTCATTACACAATGCAGTCACATGAGGTTAGTACAGAGTACGTCGAGGTAGTACAGGTAAAAACAATAACAGTACAAAGAGTCACAGCAACAGAGAAAGTGCAGTGCAATAAGGTGCAAGGTCACAACAAGGTAGATCATGAGGTCAGAGTCCACCTTATCATATAAGGGAACTGTTCAATAGTCTTATCACAGTGGGGTAGAAGCTGTTCTTGAGCCAGGTGGTACGTACCCTCAGGCTCCTGTATCTTCTACCTGATGGAAGAGGAGAGAAGAGAGAATGACCCGGGTTGGTGGGGTCTTTGATTATGCTGGCTGCTTCACCAAGGCAGTGAGAGGTAAAGACAAGAGTCCAAAGAGGGGAGGCTGGTGTCCGTGACACACTGGGCTATGTCCACAACTCTCTGCAGTTTCTTGCGGTCCTGGGCAGAGCAGTTGCCGTACCAAGCCATGATGCATCCAGATAGGAGCATCAATAAAAGTTGGTGAGTGTCAAAGAGGACAAACCAAATTTCTTTCGCCTCCTGAGGAAGTAGAGGCACTGGTGAGCTTTCTTGGCCGTGGCATCTATGTGATTTGACCAGGATAGGCTATCCTTTGCATTATTCGTTTTTTTTTGCATTATTTGCAAACATGCTTCCCTCCTTGACCCTGGATAATCAAGAGCTGTCTCTACTGATGCAGAGGCATTGTAGAAGCAGGGTCGTGAACTCAGCAGAGCTTCATACAGCTGCAGTGTATTTCCCACTCCTTGTTACCTGAGGCCCTTGAAGTTTCAGCTGTGTAAGGAAATAATTTTCTATAATTGTTACTATTATAATTGTGATGAAAGGAAGTTATAGGGTCATAGAGTCATAAGCATGGATACAGGCCATTCAGCATACCATGTCCATGCTGACCAGTGGAAACCTATCTACATTAATTCGTTCTTCCAGCACTTGGCCTATAGCCTTCCATGCTGAGGAACTCCAAGTGCTCGTCTGGACACTTCTTAAATACTGTCAGCAAATCTGCTTCCTCCACTCTTTTCGGTAATGTGTTCTAGTTACTTACTTCCCTCCGGGTGAAAAAGGTCCCCCTCAGATCCCCTCTATCGAAATCTCTTACCCCTTACCCTCAATCTATATCCTCTGGTTTACCTACCTCTGAGGTTGGGCAGACATGGATTGCTTTCTCTGGAGCATCGGAGGCTGAGGGAAGACCTGATAGAAGTTTATAAAAAGTTATATAATTACGAGAGGCATAGATATAGATAGTCAGTCTTTTTTCCCAGGATGGAAATGTGAAATACTGGAGGGCATAGCTTTAAGGTGAGAGGGGGAAAGTTTAAAGGAGATGTACAGGGCAAGTTTTTTTACACAGTGAGTGGTAGGTGTCAGGGACAGGCTGGGGTGGTGGTGGTGGAAGCAGACACAGTAGTGGCATTTAAGAGGCATTTAGACAGACACAAGAACATGAAGGGAATGGAGAGATGTGGACCACGTGCAGGCAGTTGGGATTAGTTTCATTCAGCATCATGGTCAGCACAGACATCGTTGGCCGAAGGGTCTGCTCCTGTGCTGCACCGTTGTATGTTCCATGTTCTATTTGAGAAAAAGTTTTCTGTAGTCTACACTTCCCCTCATAATTTTATACACCTCAATCATGTTCCCTCTTAACCTCCTCTGTTCCAGGGAAAACAGACCCAGCCTCTCCTCATAACTGAAACACTCCGTCCCAAACACTTCTTAATCATATATGATCCTTACTTTTGATTTATTAAACAAATTAAAACAATTAAAGAAAAATATTTCACTTCCCACTGGAACAAAATTAAAACGTAGAGTAGGAGTGAGAATATACACATGCACTATAAACACTCTGCCATTCCAATACATAATTCTTTCAGATATGTAAAGAACATTGGGCCAAATATTAGTTCATTGCTCATTTTGAAAGTAATATTAAAGTTCACTCATTGTCATAGACACTGTTAGAACAATGCAGCCACCACAGACACAAATGGCTGTTAAAGTGTTGTTTCATGCCTCTGGAAAATCACTGCTCTGTTATTTATTGCACCTTTCCAATTCTGGCTAAGTAAAGGGCAAGGAGGTCAAGGTTTGACAGAGAAATCCATCAAACAAAGAAAGCTTCATCAAAGAAATAGATTCATCCGTGGTTCCCAGAGATGCCAGAGCTCACATGGCCTAACATGACCACAAGCAGGATGGCTTGACCTCATTATTCAGGGGGCCAATTTCATCTGAATGATCTATTTCCAAATATATTCACTATTTTCTCACATCTGATTTGAATAAGGTTCCAATAACTTCTTCTGCTTTAACATTCTTACAGATTTTATTTTATTTCTTTTTTTAGTGAGATTGACATGACCCAATTAACATAGAAATAAATCAAATGCTTTTTTGGGAATCTTTACACCATGTAAAAATGAGAGCAGAGGCTTTGAAGGGAAATTGTTATCAAATGGGTCAGCACTGCCTTGGTGGTTGCACTTGTGTAGAAGGAGACTATTAATTCCACCGTGATCCTCAGAAATTGTTTTCATTCTAATCCTGAGTTTGGGGTCAGCAGGTTGAAAGTGACAGGAGTTTCTGTCTGGTGAGTTCCAAACTCCCACCACCCGCCAGGTGGGAAAATAAACCTCTTCTCTGACACTTCCTCTTCTCACCTTGAAAATATGTGTCCTTGTTATTGAGGCCTCAAGTTGGTTGAATAGTCATTCCTGTCCACGCTCTTTAGTCTCTCATAATCATCTACAAGTTTGCAGGTGATACTACCGTAGTGGACCGTATCTCAAATAATGATGAGTCGGAGTACAGGAAGGAGATAGAAAGCCCGGTGACATGGTATCATGACAGCAATTTTTCCCTCAATGTCAGCAAAACCAAAGAGCTGGTCATTGACTTCAGGAAGGAAAGCAGCACACATGAACAGTGCAAGGTCAAGAGGGTTGAGAGCTTCAAGTTCCTTGGAGTGAACATCACCAATAGCCTGTCCTGGTCCAACCACGTAGACACCATGGCCCAGAAGGCTCACCTCTGCTTCCTCAGGAGGCTAAAGAAAATTGGCATGTCCCCTTTGACCCTCACCAATTTTTATCGATGCACCATAGAAAGCATCCTATCTGGACACATCATGGCTTGGTGTGGTAACTGCTCTGCCCAGAACCGCAAGAAATTGCAGAGAGCTGTGGACACAGCTCAGCACATCACAGAAACCAGCCTTCACTCTATGGACTCTGTTGACACTTCTTGCTGCCTTGGTAAAGCAGCCAACATAATGAAAGACCCCACCCACCCCAGACGTTCTCTCTTCTCCCCCCTCCCATCGGGCAGAAAATACAAAAGCCTGAAAACACGTACCACCAGGCTCAAGGACAGCTTCTATCCCACTGTTATAAGACTATTGAATGGTTCACTAGTACAATAAGATGGACTCTTGACCTCACAATCTACCTTGTTGTGGCCTGCACCTTATTGTTGACCTGCGCTGCACTTTCTCTGTAACTGTGACACTTTATTCTGCATTCTGTATTGTTTTACCTTGTACTACCTCAATTAATTATGAAATGTATGAAGGATAGGCAAGACAATTTTTTAACTGTACCTCAGTACAAGTTACAATATTAATAAGAAACCAATAATAATAAACCATTAAAATTTTACAATCTTCTCAGCCTCATCAGGTGGTCCAGTCTGGTGAGCTGTTCCACTCTTGTGACTGAAAATGGAAACTGAGAATTCTGTCAGAATATTGTCCCATTTGGCCACTTCGTCAGAGTAAACACACATCCCTCTGATCTTCTGCTGAAGTTACTGGAGAATCCCTTGGGAATTTGATATTGTCAGTCCAGATTTAACTGCTGTTGTTATTGAGAAAGTACCAGGTTTGTCAGTGAATATTTGGAGAATTGGAAATTGGTTCATACTAATGAAATTGGCCTGTGAATAATGAGGTCAGCTCATTCTGCCAGCAGTTAATTCTAGTCATCTGAAAGCCAGCCAGCTCCAGGGATCATTGTTGTACCTACTTGTTTGACAAGCCATTCTTTGTCTGATGGCTATCTCTGCATTAACGTTTGACCTGATTCCCTTTACTGGTCTGGAATGGAACAGTGTTTTGAATAACCTGCCAATAGGTTCAGATTAGACTTTGTGGGTTCAGATCCCTTCCAGAAAACTGAGCACTTAATTGAAGTTGACACTCAGTGACAGTGCTGAGGAACTATTGTCATGCAATCCTTTCTTTCATCGGAAGTGCCAGGGAGAAGTACTGGAAAGAAGTTAGGAGAGGGCCAAGGGCAGGTTAGCAAATTATACAGCAAGGGAAAGCACAATTAGTTGAAATTTCATGTGGAGTATCAAAGGCTTAGGAGACATTGATCCAGTCACTATTTCTTCAAAGATTCATGTGCTTGTTCACATGTTTTGTTTTATATGTTTTAACCTCTGAAGAGATAGCTTGAAAGATCAGCTGATCCTATGGACTAAGTGACTAGTACTTGAATTATACCTTCCTACGCTACCTTATCAGAGATTTCAGTTGCTGCTATGAGGGTAAGTGATGGTAGCGGAGTTAAAATGGTGATGTGAATTACTGACCCTTTTACATGTTGATGTAAGATGGGGTTTTGTACGGGATGGCTTACATTTCCTACGGGAACCTAATGAAGAGGATTGGATCCTAAAAGAAGTTCTGGGAAGAACATGTGCCATGGACCCTGCAGTCAAAAAAAAACTTCTTGCCAAGAGAAAGAGGTTGTGAAAGGATATTTGTGAAAGGAAAAGCTTTTATTTTCTTACCAATTTGTTCTTAACTGAAAGCAAAAGAGGAAAAGTGACTGCTTCTTTGGCGAGGCCGCATGCTGAAGGATCATCTGTTCCAATTCCTTCCCTCCAGCTCCAGTTCTGAAAAGCAACAAGGATCATCAGTCGTGGAATTTCTTTCTGGCTCCACCATGTTTCTCCTACGTACCTGAAACAAGGTTCTAAAATGTCAAAAGCTGAGTCTTCCACTCCAGTGGGCCTCATTATATCTGTTCTCATTCCAAGGCTGTGGATCCTATACAGGAGTCACTAGGTATGACTGCAGGCAATATGTCTGTTCACTAATGAACTGTTCTGTTACACAACTGAGTGATCTGCACTGAAATAGTGGACTGACACATAATATAAACATCGGAATGTTTCCTGGCATCAACTTGCAGGACAAGATTGTTTGACTAACACAATGATTTTGGAACAAAACCTATTTCCATAAATGTTGTTTAAGGGGCTACTGCTTTCATCAGTAACTTCTTGTAACTGGAGGAATCCTGTTGATCAGCTGTATTGGATTCTTCATGGTGAGCTACAGGTTCCGTTAAGGAAGTGTTCCATTGTAAGCCTCATCAGGAATGGACTGATCCTTTCTACACTCCAGCTCAGTCAACTATCCAAAGGTCACTGGAGCCTGCCTGGAAAGATCGAGTGGCAAAAAGAATTCAAGTTACTGGTCATTCCTGCTCTTCCAAACTTTCAGCCCTTGTCTTAACTCCTCAAGAACCTATGGGAAGGCAGTAGACTCAGAGGGGTCATTAATTTACAGGGAAATCCAAGTAAGACACTCTGAGGTGTAAATTTGCCCTCCGAAACACTGCAGCAGCTTGTGTACCTGCTTTCAAAATTCCATTGATTTCACTGAGACCAAATTTTGGAAGCAAACTACAGGACACAGTTACTGTAATGCTCGATTAGTGTTGGTAGCCCAAGGAAAATTTCTAACCCACTGCAGACGTGAAACCTGTCAGGTGCTTATTGAAGTTGTGGTGTATTACATGTACAAACATTGATGTTATATATTAATCTGTATTAATTTGAAAACTAATAAAAAGATTGAAAAAGAAAGAAAGAAATTGCGGAAAGGAGTGACCTTCACTTTAAGTTCCATTAAAGTTTCAGCTGTCCCTTGGTAGTTCACAACCCTGCGCTGAGTCAGAAGATTGTGAGCCCAAGTTTCACTCTGGAGCTTTGAATGCATCATCCAGGCTGATACATTAGTGCAGCACCAAGGGAATGCTGCAATCTCTGGAGGGTTTCTCTTTCAGTTGGAAATGTTCAGTCAGATTTTGCTAATGGCAGCCAGGTACATGGAAGCATCTGTACTCACGCACTGCAGTGTGCAAGTGCAGAATATATTGGACTCAGAATCCAGCAGCAACTCTTAACTGCAGTGAATGAGCACATAGAACATAGAACACTACAGCACAGCACAGGCCCTTCGGCCCACAATGTGGTGCCGACATCTTTTCCTGCTCTAAGATCTATCTAACCCTTCCCTCCCACATAGCCCCCTATTTTTCTAGGATTCATGTCTCTATCTAAGAGTCTCTTAAATGTCCCTAATGTATCTGCCCCCACAACCTCTGCCAGCAGTGCATTCCACACACCCACTACTCTCTGTGTAAAAAAACTTACCCCTGACATCTCCCTTATACCTTCCTCCAATCACCTGAAAATGATGTCCCCCCATGTCAGCCATTGTCACACTGGGAAGAAGTCTCTGACTGTCCACTCGATCTATGCCTCTTATCATCTTGTACACCTCTATCAAGTCACCTCTCATCATCTTTCTCTCCAAAGAGAAAAGCCCTAGCTCGCTCAACCTATCATCATCAGATATGCTCTCCAATCCAGGCAGCATCCTGGTAAATCTCCTCTGCACCCTCTGCAGGAGTTGGATACTCTTTGCATCTGGCCTCTCAGCTTCACACCTGCTATACCCAATACATCTAGTGCAGTGTTATCCCCCAAAACTTCATTAAAAAGGTAAATGAAGCAAAGTTATTTGTTGTTTATCCTCTTTAGTTTAATTAATATAAATGTTTTTAATGAATTTAGATTTTTTTAAATAATTTTTTTTGTAAAATATTTTTAAACTGTTTTGAAATCTCTCTGATTATTAGACACATCCAGAGATGGTGGAAAAGGGCTTTGGCAGCACGAGTTGTCGGAAAGCTATCAGGGCAGTCCTATTTCTGGAACCTGAAATTAGTACCTGCTTGCAAACTGCACCACTTTATGCACGACTGTGGCATGAGCCTGCTAAGCTATCGGGAGCCACACAACCGCAAAGGATAAGTGGAAGACAAATGCCAAGTGCAGGGTAGGTTGAGCACAATCCGGCAAGTTGAAACACAATCTGGTATGCTCTTTGACATGACTGTAAAATACAGCAAAGAAGAGGAGAGTCCTAGCGATATTTATTTCTTAACTAGCACTAACAAAACAGATTATCTTGCCATTATGATATTCTGCTCCGAGACCTTTGTTGTTTTCAAAATGGTTGCCCTGTTTCCCACATTATAACATTGAGTGAACTTCAAAACGTAATACTTCAGTGCATTCAAGTGGTTTGGGACATATCCAGGCTCTAAATTCAATTTTTGCTTTGCACTTTTTCAGTAAATGGCAGGATAGTTGTTTTTTTTGGTAGAGATCTGTTGTGAGAAATCCACATGGCTGTCACGTGACAGTAACGACACTGACCCCCACTGACCGGAGGACAGCATTGCTCCTCTGAGCGGAAGTTATACCACTGTCAATCAAGGTGTGGCTCCACCCACCCCTCAGGTGTGAGAGTACCTTTTGCCTCTGAACTTGCCTGACCACTCTGAACTTGCCTGACCAGTACCCTTTGTCTCTGAACCTGTTTGACCATTGGCTGTGGCAGGAACCTTTGTCTTACTCCCACACCATTGGCTCGTTTAAATCACAACAGTGAGGCTCCACCCAGCCTCCTAGCACCATAAAAAGGGCTGCATCCACTAGCCCTTCCTCTTTTGACGACCCCAGGAGTAGTGAGACAACGCTGCAGAGATCATTGGGAAGAGTGCATCACCACATGGTCAAGGAGCGTTTCACTCAGACTCAGGGAGCGTTAAGGGCCAATGCTAGTGTGGGATGGGCATTGAAGTGTTATATCCTGAAGATGTACGTTGTTACTGTGTGCTTGTGTGTATTAGTGTGTGTGTGTGACTGTATCCTAAACTAATTGCGATCCCCTCTCGTGTTCGTGGTATCCTGCGTGTGAGTGAGTGTGTGTCTGTTCCCATCCATTCTGTCCCGCGTTTGCCTTTGTGATTAAACTAAGTATGGTCTACAAAGCTCGTGTCCAGAGTCCTTGACCCTTAAGACAGTAAAGAACAATTTCACACAACAAGTTCCTGGTCTCAAAGCCAAAATGAAAAATCACAATCAATTTAAATCTTTTTTTTAAGTTCACCAAAAACCAAACCACAGTTGTCTGGCTCAACAGGCTCTAAACTATTCATGCCATCAATTATATTGTAAGCAGAGAATACAACTATCTGGATGGACTGAATAAGTTTGAGATTGCTTACCTGAGGAAGTAAAGGTAGGGGTTGTGTGGGAATTGAGTGAGTGGTGATGTGAGTGGTGAACTGATCCACTAAAGATCCTTAAATTATGAAGGGGTTTACTACATTAAGTCCTACCTTCTTGGTCGATGTTTCTATCCATTGGGGAATCTACAAAACGAAATGACATAAATATAAAATGCTGAGTAATAAATCGAAAAGAAACTCAGGAGCAAGTTCTTCTTACAGAGTGTGGTTAGGATAATCATGGTGAAAAGAACAGATACATTAAAAAGGGGACACAAGAGGTTCTGCAGATACTGGAATCTGGAGCAGTACACACAAAGTGCTGGAGGAACTCAGTAGGTCAGGCAGCATCGATGGTGGGAAATAAACAGTCGACATTTCAGGTCGAGACCCTTCATCAGGAGTTAACATCTGGTCGAAGTTTATAAAGTTATGAGAGGCATAGATAGACAGCCAGTATCTTTGTCCCAGGGATGAATTGTGTAATGCTGGAGAGCATTCATTTAAGGAGATGTGTGGGACAAGTTTTTTACACAGAGAGTGGTGGGTGCCTGGGATGTACTGCCAGGGGTGGTGGTGGAGGAAGATACGATAGAGGCATTCAAGTGGCTCTTAGATGGGCACATGAATATTCTGGGATGAAGCAAATATGGACCATGTGCAGGCTGAAGGGATTAGGTGTCATTGGCTGAATTAATTCAACATTGTGAATCGAAGGGCTTATTCCTGTGCTGTACTGTTCTATGTTCTATGTTCTATCTCATCAGAACTAAAAGCTGGCATTCAGAATCAGAATCAGAATCAGATTTATTATCACTAGCTCATATGATATCAAATTTGTTGTTTTGTGGCAGCAGTACAGTGCAAATGCATAAAATTACTATAAATTACAAAAATAAATCACGCAAAATAAAAAGGAATAACGAGGTAGTGTTCATGGGTTCATGGACCGTTCAGAAATCTGATGACGGAGGGGAAGAAGCTGTTTCAGAATCGTTGAATGTGAGTCTTCAGGCTCTTTACCTCCTCCCTGACGGCAGTAACGAGAAGAGGGCATGTCCCGGGTGGTGAGGGTCGTGATGAATGCCACCTTCTTGAGGCACCGTCTCTTGAAGATGTCCTCGATAGCGGACATCTTCACCCTCTGCAGCCTCTTCCCCTGCATTTGAATATTTCTGCATTTTCTATTTTTATTTCAGACACTGAGCATTCTGCTTCTGTCTCACTGATCTGCTACAGGGAGAAATATGGGGGATATTCTAGCTTTTTTGATGAAAACTTTCATCACCGTTTCTTTGAGGGGGTGAGACAGGCGTTTGTAGTGATGATCACCATCACACCTTCAAATGTAATCCGTTATCATGCTTTGAAACCACCCACTTCTGGTACACTTCAGAGTGCGGTTCAGAAAAGAGCTTTTGATGAAGCCATTGATTTATTTTGAGTCAGCTTCTCGATTTCTCATAAACTTGTTCTATTTGTTTTCCTGAGGGACTGTGAGAATTTATAAGCAAAACAGATGCCATTGGCTAAGAATTATTGGAATGTGATATCAAAAAAAAAATTCGGCAGCAATGATCAATAGCTGGACTTTAATACCCCCTTCGAAGAGATGTGTCTGACTGGATCTGACAGGTGGAACACTCCACAGGATTATTAAAGCTTATAGAACTTTATTCAATTTCATGGCTTGGTGCTTTATAATAAAACTTAGGCAGAAATCGCTCTCAATTAATAATTGTCATGTTTGGTTCAGTTTCAATGGCTTCCTGTCCTGATTCTACTCAGTCATAAATGGTTTGCCGTTGAAGTAGGGTCAGGTCCCCAGCGATTTATTTTGTCCATTCAGGGCCGTGAGCATCCCTGGCCATTGCCAGCATTTATTTCCCATCCCTAATTGCCCCAAGGAAGTTGGTGGTGAGCTACCTTCTTGAATCATTACTATTCATCTGGTGAAGCTACCGTTGTGCAAAGATCTCGTATATTGTTCCATAGCAAAGTATACACAGTTGAATGGCCTGACACTTCATTTTACAGGTGTTTAATGTTGCTGGGGATGTATACAGTGGAAAGCATTCTGGCTGGTTGCTTCATTGCCTGGTATGGAAACTCCAATGCACAGGAACACAAGAGGCTACAGAGAGTGGTGGACTCAGTCAGTTCCATCATGGGTACAGCTCTCCCCACCATCGAGGACACCTACAAGAGGCGATGTCTCAGGAAGGCGACATCCATCATCAGGGACCCCCACTATCTGGGCCATGCCCTCTTCTCGTTGCTGCCATCAGGCAGGAGGTACAGGAGCCTGAAGACCCACACCTCAAGGTTCAACAACAGATTCTTCCCCACTGCCATCAGGTTCTTGAACCGACCTGAAAAACTTTAATTCTACCTCAAATGATTTTTTTTAACTCTCCCTCAACTTGCACAATGCTGTGTAAGTTATGTATAATTTATGCTAATTTAAGTTTATGTAATTTATGTTTGTCATGTTAGTTATGTACTGTGCTGCTGCTGCAAAAGCTAATTTTCATGGGATTTATACCCTGTGTATGTTTGCCCATGACAATAAACTTGAACTAGAACTTGAAAAATAGACAAGGTGAGTTCCACATGTCAGAATTTCTTCCCAAAGTGACATTAATGAATCAGATGACATATTAGTAGTTTCATGATTACATTTACCAATACAAGATGTTAAATTCCTAATTATTTACTTAAACAAAAGCCAATTCCCTGCTTCACTCCAGTGGGATTTAAGCCACTGTACTACATTCCTGCTGATGGATAAAGATATGAAATAATGGCAGGAGTAGACTACATGGCCTCTTGAACTTTCTCTACTATTCGATAAGATCATAACTCATCTGGATGCTGGCCTCAACTCTATTTTCCTGCTTCTTTCTAAATGAACCTTGATCCAAAAATCTATCTCAGTTTTGAATATACTTAATGACTGAACAACACTGGTGTAGAAAATGCCAATGATCCTCTGAGATAAGAAATTCCTCCCTCTCTTAAATGGGATATGCTGAGACCATACCACCTATTTCCAGATCATTCAGAAGTCTCCTATCAGTGGCTGCAGTTTGGTTGAAATCTAATTCCCTGTTCCTCTTATGAGGTCACTTGTGGACAAAGATCCATGAATTCCACATCCCATATTCCGAATCAGAATCAGAATCAGGTTTATTATCACTGACATATGTTGTAAAATGTGTTGTTTTCCGGCAGCAGTACAGCACAAGACATAAAGGCATAAAAATTACTGTAAGTTACAAAAATAAATAAGTAGTACAAAAGAGAAATAACGAGGTAGTGTTCATGGGTTCATGGACTGTTCAGAAATCTGCTGGTGAAGAGGAGGAAGCTGTTCCTGAAATGTTGAGTGTGGGTCTTCAGGCTCCTGTACCTCCTCCCTGATGGTAGTAACATGAAGAGAGCATGTCCTGGGTGGTGAGAGTCCTTAATAATGGATGCCACCTTCTTGAGGCACCGCCTCTTTAATATGTCCTCGATGGCGGGGAGGGTTGTGTCCGTGATGGAGCTGGCTGAGTCTACAACCCTCTGCAGTCTTTTGCAATCCTGCACATTGGAGCCTCCATACCAGGCAGTGATGCAACTAGTCAGAATGCTCTCCACCGTACATCTCGAGAAATTTGCAAAATTTCCAACATGAAAACAGAACTCTGACTGAATGAGAGGGTATATAAATCTTGCTAAGTACCTTTGAAAGGCCTTAATGCTTTTCGAATCATAAGTCCTGATGGTTTATTTGTCTCTATGCTGATGTACCAGAGCAGTACTGAAGGTGCAGCACTGTAGACGGTTTCTTTTAGATGATAGTGTCCTGTCCATCCTTTCAAGTGGATGTAATTGATTCAACAAACTATTGCAAATATAGTTCTCTCTGATGTCCAAGTCAGTATTTGACCCTCAGTTAATGTCCCTGAAACAGATGAACACATCATTAACATTTGGAAGAAGCTTGTTGTGCAGAAATTGGTTGCTGTGTTTCCTACATTCTACCAACGGCTAACGACCAGTCTGTCAAGCATTTTGGGACTTAGGAAGGAAGAGTAGAAAAGGACAATATTATTTAAATAGAGAATGACTGCAGATGTTGTAATGCAGTCTGATCCTCGTCTTCTTGTTAGTGAAACACAGAACATTAGCTTGCAGATCTCAACATCTTGGAAGAGTCACCATCTCGGAGGATCTATACATATTGATGCAATCACAAAGAAGGCACACCAGCAGCTCTACTTTGTTAGGAGTTTGAGGAGATTCCGTATGTCACACAAAACTCTTGCAAATTTCTCCACATGTACGGCAAAGAGCATTCTGACTGATTCCATCACCACTGAGTTCGGAGGCTCCAATGCACAGGAGGCTATAGAGGATTGTAGACTCAGCCAGCTCCATCACAGGCACAACCCTCCCCACCATTGAGGACATCTTCAAGAGGCGGTGCCTCAAGAAGGCAGCATCCATCACTGAGGACCCTCACCATCAGGGACATGCCCTCTTTTTGTTACTACCATTAGGGAGGACGTACAGGAGCCTGAAGACCCACACATATTGATTTAAGAACGGTTTCTTCCTCTGATTTCTGAATGGTCCATGAACCCATGAACACGACCTCATTATTCCTTTTTTTTGCACCATTTATTAAGTCAGTGATAATAAACCTGATTCTGATTCTGGTTCTGAGATACAGATACTTGGTTTTCTGTGTCCAGGAATTTGGTAACAGAAGTGAGGGAGACCTCAGGCACATGTGCACCATGGCTCAAAAGATATGGTAGCTTGTTCAGTTGTTCAAATTAACAAATAACTGGTGTAGATTTTTATGGACTCACCTCGTAACCCTGAGGGGAAGTAACACAAATTGTGCCTGTATCTCCGCAGAAAGGATTTTCCCAACAAGATCTATGGAAGAAATATTGGTTATCGTTTAGAAAATCATCCACCAGCTTCCCACAATAATTACAGCTTGTTTAAAACAATAATTGAACTTGGCCTCAGTAAAATGACCATTGATATTTTTGGAACTGAAGGCACTGACCACTGTTAGGTTAAGAGCTATAGTTTGAAACAATTCAACAGTTCTCTTAAAATTGTTGAATCCGACAAGCTTCATTTTGCCCAAAGCATTCAGGGATTTGTTAAGCTATGTTATGGTGATAATACAAGGCTTATTGAAGTATGAAACAAATTGATTTGAGCTTGTCAAACAACACAATTTTGTCCTTCAAAACTGAAGAGATGTATAATGCACTTGAAGGAGTTCTTGATCAAGCTAATTGACTCATTATGAACTTTCCTTATTGTCTGAATGTTTTGACAGTAGAAATTGGATTAGTTCATACCCATTTTTTGATGCAAATCATGCAAAAATCGATTTAAGAGAGGTTTTCTGGGTCAAATGGTAGTCTTCAGGAAATTGGACTAGATACTTCTGTGTGGCATTTACATTGGGATGCCTGATATTTTAGCGGTAGCAGATACTAATCTCAAACAACACCCATTTCCACTGTTAACTAGATAAGCTGGAGATCAAATGCACAAACTACCACTGTTGTGGATCAGTCACAGTACATCCAGGTGTACATTGTGTTAAATGTTGCAATTTGCAACTTAGAGGGACGCTTGCTGACATCGGAAATTAGCCGGCCATCTTCAGAGGTAATTAAAGAGTGCAACCAATAGGGAGTTCTCTAATATTTACTCTTCAGGTGCTTATGTAAAGGGTGTCTCAGTGGTGCTACCCTGGTCGCTCTCCATTAACAACCTTTCTTGGTGAGGTTTGGCAGGGTATGCATTAATGCCAGCAGCTGCCACACCATTGCCTCTTATCTCTGCTCAATGAATTGCCCTAAGTTAGGATACATTGGAACAGTCTTTGTATATTCATAACACAAAAAAATACTATAATCAAAACTCACAGCATTTGGATATGATGTTTAGCACTTCATAACCTTATATGTTGTCTTGTTGCCCTGGTATTGTGTTGCAGTGTCTCCTCTGCATCTGGTGTTTGGCCACTGGTATGCTGCTCTCGGTGCACACCATGGCCAAGAAAGCTCACCAGTGCCTCCACTTCTTCAGGAGGCTAAAGAAATTTGGCCTGTCCCCTTTGAAACTCACCAATTTTCATCAATGCACCATAGAAAACATCCTAGAGAAACAAAGGACTGCAGATGCTATCACAGTTTAGTATGGCAACTGTTCTGCCAGGGAACAAAAGAAACTGCAGAGAGTTGTGGACACAGCCCAACACAAACAGAAACCAACCTTCCCTCCATGTCTATACTTCTCCCTGCCTCGGTAAAGCAGCCAGCATAATCGAAGACCCACCCACCCTGGACGTTCTCTCTTCTCCTGTCTCACGTTGGGCATAAGATACAAAAGCCTTAAAGTACGTACCACCAGGCTCAAGGACAGCTTCTATCCCACTGTTATAAGTCTATTGAATAGCTCCCTCATACAATAAGATGGGCTTTTGACATCACAATCAACCTGGTTTATGAGCTTGCACCTTATTGTCTACCTGCACTGCACTTTCTCTGTAGCTGTGGCACTCTATTCTGTATTCTGTATTGTTTTACCTTGTGCTACCTCAATGCACAGTGTAATGAATTGATCTATATGAACAGTATGCAAGACAAGTTTTTCACTGTAATTCGATACAAGTGACAATAATAAACTAATTCCAAACCAATTCCAATTCCATTTCCAATTCCCATACTCTTTGAACAAATCACCTCAATGCCCCACAAGAAGCTTTTGCTCTAAATGAAAAAAAAACTGCAGATCCAGAAAATTTAAATAAAAACAGAAGATGCTGGAAGTACTCAGCAGGTCAGGCTGCATCTGTGGGAAGAGAAACAGAGCTAGTGTTTCAGGTCAAAGCTACTTTTTCAGAATTGAAAAAGAGACAAAAGAAGCTCTTTAAGCTGCAGGAAGGGTGATGTCTCTGATAGAGTAAAACCATGGTGACCAAGGTGAACTGATCTCAGTGCTGTCCAGGTGCAGCTGAAGGAGAGATCTTGGGATGGCCAGCCATTGGGAACAGCTGACCAATCCAAACCTTGATGAATCCACCACCTAGGTCAATGCTCACACAAGACTTCACTCCAGTGTCTGTCTCAATTTTCATGCTGAAACCTCTGGAGAATGAGGTGAAGTCACAACCTTCAGTGCAACCTACTGATCCTTAGCTAAATCTCAAATGGATCTTCATGGTAGATTAGTCTGGATTTGGATGGGTCAATGTGAACATTTGTTGGAGAAAGATTGGTTAGGTCTTCAACGTTCTGTACTATCTGGGTTCAGGGCTCAAATGCTCCAGGCACGTTTCAACTCACCCAGTAAAACCATTTAATTGAACTCACCCTGTTTGTTCTGATAACTCCTGAACCATGTTGTCAAGGAGCAAGATTACAGAACTGCAGAAGGCAGGGCTTCAGTGTGGTTTGCTGGCATGCCCTGCGTAATATGTGTACCTCAATGCTAACTAATGTTGCATTTAGGGTTAGGGTGAGGTTGAATCCCACAATAGCAGACGAACAATATACCTCATCATGGCCTTGCACCTTATTGTCTGCCTGCGCTGCACTTTCTCTGTAACTGCAACACTTTATTCTGCATTCTGTTATTGTTTTACCTTGAATGACCTCAATGTACAGATGTGATAAAATGATCTGTATGGATGGCATGTAACTCAAAGTTTTTCACTGTATCTCAGTACACGTGACAATAATAAACCAATTTACCAATTTAATTTGCCAAGTTATAGAGTCATAGAGTATGAAAACAGGCTCTTCAGCCCATAAAGTCTCTGCCGACCATCAAACACTCATTTTAACATTAATCCTGCCCTAACAAATTTTCTTCTCTCCACATTCCCATCAATTTCCTCCAGATTCTACTACCCACTTCTACACTTGGAACTACTTACCAAGTAACCTACCAACCGGCACAGCTTTGGGATATGGGAGGAAACAGGAGCACCCAGAAGAAACTTGTGCAGTCGCAGGGAGAACGTGTAAACTCCACACACATTCACCACCAAGGTCAGGACTGAACCCAGCTCACTGGAGCTATGAGGTAGCAGCTCCACTAGCTGTGCCTCTGTGACAACCAGCGCTCGGAGTTTCAAGTGATTTCAGCAAACAAGTCCAAGTCAGCTTTGATTTGACTCAATGGGTTCAGCATTCCAGATGAGCTGTTTATTCGTCCCCTCTCACAAGACCAGAGAAAGCAATACAAATGTGCCATGAGTCTGCAGTGCGTCCAGTTCTCTTGTCAAGTTGTCATGTAGTGATGAACAGAATCACTGGCCATCGCTTCCATTTTAAACATCCCAAGTCATGGCAGCACAGAGGTTAAGTTACTGGATGAGTAGCCAGAGTTCTGGACCATTGATCCAGAGACACAAGTTGAAATTCCACCATATATCTGGGGAATTTAAGTTCAAGTAATTAAATAAATCTGTAATTTGAAACCAGCGGAGTTGTAAAAACCCATCTGGTTCACTAATGACCTTCAGGGAAGGAGATCTGCCATCCCTACCCCATTTGACCTACATGTGACTTCAAACCCATCAATGTGGTTACCTCTTATTTATCCCTGAACTGAGGATTCCAGCATTGCTTGGAAATGTCCACATCCTATGAATGAATAAATAAAAAATACCAAGGCCAAGCAGCAAAATCATTCCATCTGGAATTTCTTCTGTAATGCAACTCAATAGGTTCTAGATTTGTCAGTGATAGAGTGTCTGCTACCTTCAATCCATTAACCAGGAAAACAAACTGACCTCCTTATTTTGTCTTCCTGCAATACAGAGTGGTCAGAGCTGGTCATAAATCTGTCATGCTTCAATCCCGTTAATTTATCTAGTTTTGTTTACGATAATCCCTGTGAGTTTCTCCTTTTTGATAATTTATTGGCTTCCTTGTATTTTACTCTTTCACAGTGAAAATTGAAGCAAAGTATTCATTTAACAGTTCAATTGCGTTCTTATCTTTTATTAATTCGTATCTCAGTCTGTTTTTAACAAGCTCTTTTCTTCCTGGATCGCAGTCTTTCCTGGTGCTCTTATCACCCTCAGAAATGTGTATTGCTAAATGTCTTTCTCTGTTCACTAATATTTATTCACCTGGTGTGACTTTCCTCCATTGTCCCTTTTCTCATTCTAAAACTAGATCATCTCTTTCTTTTAAATATTAAATGTAATTGTTATGCTCGGCCACATTGTATTAGCTCAGGGGTAGATCTTTTGCCATAATGTCTGAAATAATTTTTGAAGTAGGTTCATATAACAGCGAAGGCGGCTGATGATGCTGTGCCATTTGTCAGAGCAATCCCATTAATATCATTCCCCCATTTATTTCCTGGCAGCTTACTCTCCTTCACCAACATATTAACAACCTCCAATTCCTCTTCCATGCACCTAGACTAGAGATAATTTATTAATCTAATAACTATAGAACACAAGAGACGACAGGTGCTGGAATCTGGAGCAAAAACCAAAATGCTGGAGGAACTCAGTGGGTCAGGCAGCAGCTGTGGAGGGAAATGGTCAGTCAACGTTTTGGGTCAAGATGCACCACAGAAGAGACTGCATGAAGACACAAGAGATCTGGATGAAGGGTCTCGACCCGAAATATAAACTGTCCATTTCCCTCCACGTATGCTGTCTAATCCACTGAGTTCCTCCAACATTTTGTTTTTAGAACCTAGTGAATATCATGGCTTTTGGAATAGGTTTGAGAAACCAGAGCACCTGAAGGGAAACCCACACGGTCACATGGAGAACATGCAAACTCCACACAACCTCAGGTCAGGATAAGATTTTTTTTTTAAAAATTTATTTACAGCATGGTAACAGGTCCTTCTGGCCCAACAAGTTCGCGCACATCCATTTTAAACCCCAAGTTAACCTACCAGTACGTCTTTAGAATGTGGGAGGAAACCGGAGCACCCGGCGGAACCCACGCAGACACAGGAGAACGTACAAACTCCTTACAGACAGCAGCGGGAATCGAACCCCGATCGCCAGCGCTGTAATAGCGTCACGCTAACCACTATGTACATCGAAACACACAGTGAAATGCATCTTTCGCATAGAGTGTTCTGGAGACAGCCCGCAAGTGTCACCACACTTCCGGTGCCAACAGAGCACGTCCACAACTTCCTAACCCGTAAGTCTTTGGAATGTGGGAGGAAACCGGACCACCCAGAGGAAACCCATGCAGACATGGGGAGAACGTACAAACTCCTTACAGACAGCGGCTGGAATTGAACCCAGATCCTTGGAGCTGTTTTGACAGCATGACTGCAGCCTTCTCTGCTGCCCAGAATGTTTCTACCTGGGTTCATCCTCATTCCTGCAAAACCTTAGTTTAGTTGCACCATGCATATTATTTAAAAGTAGCTCCCTTTAACACCCACATTTTCATCTATTTTTGTTTTGTTACTAACTCCATATATCTACGTGAGAGATAAAGTAGAATGATGGACTGATCTTTCCATAATGAGAAGAGCAGGTTGGGAGAATATGTTTGAGAGTGATGGTTTATGAAGTGATCTGCTTCCGTGATTATTGGAACCCATTTTTATATTAACAACAGCATCCGTCTGCCCTGCGGCGCTAATAGTTTCCATTATTACTTGTTGTTCTCTGCCAGTTTTCTTCTCCCAAGGCAGGATCTGCAGCATGAAGAAGCTGACAGTTACTTGTTAAGTCCGATTGTGTTGCAGTGCATTCGCAATTTTTCTGCACATCAAAGAGTAGTTTTCCAACGTTTCCATCTCAGCAGGGAAGCCCCCCCAAGGGAGATGCGGCTTTTGGTATATTAGTTGAGTCTCTGATTTGCTCTCTTAATGGCTGGAGCTCTCCATCAGAAGTAGTGGTACCATCCCCAGAAGTGGCATCTCAGGATATTGTTACAGGTTCATCTCACAGTACTTGTGTTCTGTTTTGTGCTGCTGCTGGTGTTTTGTGATGTGTCTGTGGACAGCAGGTGCCTGGGAACACTGGGAGATGCAGACACAATTGGCCTAGAAATAGCAATACACTGGGGACATTTAAATCAGCCACATGATGGAACTTCCATGAGGATATGTTTGTTGAAGGAATTTGTGGACTTATGGTGTGGACTGGAGAGTCCATGATTTTCCTTCAAAGTCTTCCATACATCTGACATGCTGATGTGCAGAGGTATCTGAACAATTACAGCAACATTCAACAGATTGCAATTCTTTCTTGGATACCACTTGCATCATGGAAGTGGCTGTTGGATGACAGAGGACACTCAAACAGAGGTGAGAGCTGCTTTGACATAAGTTAAAGCAATCTTTCCTGGTCAGGTATCTCACTGGAACTGGAATTGGAATTGGTTTATTCTTGTCACTTGTACCAAGGTACAGTGATAAACTTGTCTTGCATACAGTTCATAACACAGTGCATTGAGGTAGTACAGGATAAAACAATACAGAATGCAGAATAAAGTGTCACAGCTACAGAGAAAGTGCAGTTAGACAATAAAGTGCAAGGTCAAAATGAGGTAGATTTTGAGGTCAACTAGGGAACTGTTCAATAGTCTTATAACAGAGGGATAGAAGCTGTTCTTGAGCCTGGTGGTACGTGCTTTCAAGCTTTTGTTTCTTCTGCCCGATGGCAGAGGGAGGAAGAGAGAATGTCTGGGGTGGGTGGGGTCTTTGATTATGCTGGCTGCTTCACCGAGGCAGTGAGAAGTACAGACAGAGTCCATGGAGGGGAGTCTGCCTTCCGTGATGTGCTGAGTTGTGTCCACAGCTCTCTGCAGTTTCTTGTGGTCCTGGGCAGAGCAGTTGCCGTACCAAGCTGTGATGCATCCAGATAGGATGCTTTCTATGGTGCATCAATAAAAATTGGTGAGAGTCAAAGTGGACATGCCAAATTTCTTTAGCCTCCTGAGGAAGCAGAGGTGCTGCTAACATTTCTTGGCCATGGTGTCTATGTGGTTGGACCAGAACAGGCTATTGGTGATGTTCACTACTAGGAACTTGAAGCTCTCAACCCTCTTGTCCTCAGCACCATTGATGAAAACAAGAGCATGTGCACTGCCCCGCCTCCTGAAATCAATAACAAGCTCTTTTGTTTTGCTGAGATTGAGGGAAAGGTTCTTGTCATGACACCATGTCACTAAGCTCTCTATCTCCTTCCTGATTGATGTTGGTACTGACTTCTGTACTGACATTCCTTTAGTCCTACCTCGCCAAATCCAAATGCCAGCCCAACTCTCTCCTTCAGTAGCCCAGGCCAAATCTGACCTGTGTCCACTAACTTGTTCCTCCCACTGATTGCTAGCCTAGCACTTGTGGTTCAGACTTCTGTCCCTCACAAACCTTCACTTCTCCACTGTGACTCCGGCCAAGACTGGTACTGCCCACTGTTTTGCTTCACTGGTGGATTGTGCCTGAGGGAAGCTTTTCAGCTCATCAACAATGCAAGGCCCAATCTGTAGTTCACACACCTTGAGCCTCAAGTGCTTGAGAATAGCAAGAGGCTTGAAAAACATTTATTGACCTGTCACACACAGCCAATTTAACAAACCTTCCAGAAGCCAAAGGACTGCCAAGCCAACTTATTTAATTTTTAGACTTAAGCTACTTGTAAAATAAGAACATTGAGTGGTCGTCAAGTCTGCTTCCTTACCCTTCAGCCCTTGAGTAATTTGTCATCTTTGGACAAACATATCGCTCAGTAGTCAGAGCTGAAAGTCCAATCCAACCTGCAGGGGCTGTTGAGTGAAAGCCCTAAAGTGTTATCCTGGAATTATATTTCTGGCATTGACTGGTTGTATTCCACAGCTGGTTTTACATTGCTGCCAACATTATGTTTCATGGAGTATTTGATCAAGGTTTCAATTGTAGCATTGATCTTGATTGCAATTTTAACACTGCAGTACTGACTGATCAATCACATGGCTTCTCGTCTGGAAAAACATTAGTAATTAACCTGGCTGATTGATTAAAGCATCAAGATGGTGGATGAACCAAAGAAGATTGTAGAGAAATTAAAACATGCATTTTTTCCCCACATATCAGTACCTCAGTCTGGTGTGAACTGCAAAAAACTGTAACTCACAATGTGGGCAAATAAATCACTGAGCAAATACAGTCTGCAAAAAATCTTTAAATATTAATCTCCACTGGAAAATTATGCATATAAATTGTATGCAGTTCAGTGGATAATTTCAGCACATGAAACATCAATGAAGTGAATTTTGAAGCATTCATCTATCAAATGTGTGATTATCCAAGGAAAAGTTTGTTATAATTCGGGAGAGTTTGTACCAGACTGCTTTCCTTCCGTGTTTCCTGTAAGATGCCCCTGGTCATTTTGATTTGAAACATGCATGCATAGTTTGGTCAGTTTTGGTCCCCTCTTTTTAAGAAAGAATATAGAAAGAAATGGAAGCAGTCCAGAAAAGATTTAGCAGGCTATTTGCTGGGATGAACAGCTAAAGATGTTAGAACTATATTCTTTGGAATTTCGAGGAATTAGGACTGATCTCTTTAAAACACAAGAGATCCGAAGGGGGTTTGATAGGGTAGATGTTGAGATGTTTCCACCTGTGGGAGCTTCTCAAACCAGGGGACACAGTTACAAGATTAGGAGTCGGTCATTTGCAACCAAGGTGTTTAGGAGTCTCATCCTGAAGAGGGCAGTGAAACTCTGGAACTTTCTCCCCTGAAGGGTTGTGGAGGCTGGAACACAGGAGGTAATTAAAGGGGAGGGAGGTACATTTTTGACAGACTGCGAATTTGAGAGCAATGTAGAACTGGCACAGGAGTTGGGACTGGGGCAAATCAGCCATGATCAGACTGAAGGACAGGGCAATCTTGAGGGGTCAAGAGGCCTACTTCAGCTCCTATTTTCTTGTGTTCTTGTATGCTTGCCAGCTCGAGACTGAGAATAACATCTTATCTTGGAATTTATACAGACTCAGGCTTGATCAGTACTTGGATAGGAGTTCTAGTCATAGAGTCATAGAGTACTACAGCACAGAAACAGGCCCTTTGGCCCATCAAGTTCATGTCGACCTGATCTTCTGCCTAGTCCCAGTTACCTGCACCTGGACCATGTCCCTCCAAATCCCTCCCATCAATGTACCTATCCTTCTCTTAAATATTACAATTGAACCCACATCTACCACTTCCGCTGGAGGTGGATGGGCAGTTCTCTTCACCTTGTGGAACAATGAATGTCACCAAATTATTCCAATGGAGCATCACACTCAGTAAGCATCCTATTGCATCTAAGGTGGCTTTGGGCTGATTTTGACCCTCTGAAAACACAAGCCTGTGCAGATGTGGAGGAGATCTACAGCAAACCATGGTGTTATTATGAGGTAGATATTACCTGAGCATATCGGATATAAAAGTTGGAAGAAAGACTCATGGTCAGGTATAGAACACATTGTAGACTTTAGAAGGTGTTTGAGAAACCTGTAATTAGTTAGGTGCCTTTTGTCAGTAGGATTGACCTGTTAAGTCATGAACAAAGTGAGAAAGTAGTATGACATGCTCCACAATAAATTGTCGATATTCAATATACATCATAGTTTGCACCTTTCTGCTCTATTTTCTGTCAGGTGGGGAAGAAATAAGCATTGCACATCGACAATATCACTAGATGTGCATCAGAAACTGTGAACACATCACAGTTTCTTACACAAAGGGTGGTATCTATGTGGAGTGAGCTACCAGAGGAAGTGGTTGAGGCAGGTGTGATAGCAACTTTGAAAAGTCAGTTGGGCAGGTACATGGATTGGAAAGGTTTGGAGGGATCTGGGCCAAACGCTGGCAAATAGAACGAGCTTGGATGGTGCATCTTGGTCGGCAGTTGGGCCAAATGGCCTGCTTCCATACTGTATGACTCTATGACTCTCTACCTATGACATTAAATGGACAAGTATAGAGCATGTCCATAGGTGCCAGGCCCAATTTCCAAATGGTAACCAATGGACCAAGGGGGTATTTAAAGCAGAGATTGGTAGGTTCTTAATTGGTAAGGGGGTCAAGGGTTTTGGGGAGAAAGCGGGAGAATTGGGTTAAAAAAATCAGCCATGACTGAATGGCGGAGCAGACTCGATGGGCTGAAAGGCCTAATTCTGCTCCTATATCTTATGGACCCAGAAATGGTCACGAGGATCCCATGTGCTCCAGTTCTTATGTGTGATTCTTCCAGTTTCTCACTTCAAGGATACAACATTAATGTAAGCAATTGAAGTCAAAAACTGCAGGTCCTGGAAATCTCAAACAGAAACAGAAAATGTCAGAAATGCTCAGCAGGTTAGCCAGCTTCTGTGGAGAGAGAAACAATCCAATTTCTAGATCTACAAATACAGTGAAATACTGCATGTACTGACATTGATGTGAGGTGTCCACCTCTAATATGAGCTTGACCTTTTATTCTCTCTCCACGGATGCTGACTAATTTGTTGGGTATTTCTGGCAGTCTCTTTTGTTTCAGATTTCCAACACATCTGGCATTTCCAACAAGTTAATTCTGTTTCTAACTATTGGCATGGAAAGGAATTGTTACTCAGACAAAGACAGAGGCACAAGAAATTCTGCAGATGCTGGAATCTGGAGCAATACGCAAAAAAGTGCTGGAGGAACTCAGCAGGTCAGGCAACATCCCTGGAGGGAAAATGAAGTCCATAAGTCCTGATGAAGGGTCTCGGCCCGAAATGTCAACTGTTTATTTCCCTCCATGGATGCTGCCTGACCTGCTGAGTTCCTCCAGCACTTTTTGTGTGTTGTTACCCAGATAATCTCAGTCTCCAATCTATCACAGACATTCTCTCTGTCTTTCTACTCCCCCGCCCCCCCCCACAACTTAAAACACACATTTATGCACTCTTACAGTTCTGATGAAGCATCCTCAACTGAACATTTTAACTCTTTCTCTCCCCACAGACGCTGCCTGACCTGCTGATTATTCCCAGCATTTTCTGTTTTTGTTTCAGATTTACAGCATCTACGTGTTTTCTTCAATTATTGGTTATGATGTTTTGTTCTTTCAATGAGGAGCGAGAAGAATTGATACCATTATGTCAGAGTTCTTGGAAAAGGGCTGATATCTGAACAAAAATGCATGGGGCTGCATTAGAAGGGAAATCGATGTGTGAAGATCAGGGAAATTGACTCAAACCACTTGCAAATGATTTGCTATTTTCAGAAGCAATTTTGAAATCTCTATTCTCATGTTGGACCTCTTCGTTTTTAAGTGCAATGCAAGAAATGAAGTAAGAAGACAATATTTTACTGGATGTGCAGCATCTCATGGCTGTGTGCAGTTGAAATGATTGGAAGCCCTGCACTTAAAGTGTCAAATGAAGTCTGAATGGTTCAAAGAAGCATAATTCTAACTTTGAGAAGGGGGGTAATAAAGAAGGTAACGACTGCACTGTATTCTCATGCTGCAAAGCTCCTTCATTCGCAATTACTTATTTTTAATAATCCAATAGTTAAAATCTTTGCTTCAATGCAATGTATAAATTACAAGTCCTTTGCACGTTGCTTTTTGCCCTGTTTTTGTGGTTTGCCATTTGGCTAATACGCATTTTTCGTTATTTCTGCTTCAGCTGCGGAACGATTCCTGAAGCCACACAGGAGGTTCCTCGTGACGGTACAGGCAGCCAGCACCACCGCTGTGAGTTCCAACAAGGAATTTTGGCACGTCAGATTTGCATACCTTGACAAGTGGGATCGTCATGGATGTGAGCAACGTCCTGCTGGAAGTGGGAAGGAGGGGGAGTGCCAGAAGCGGAAAACTGGCAACCTATGAGGCTCCTAACCACAGAGCGCTTAGCGAACAAATCATCTGAAAAGTTACTGACTCTTTAGAATCAAATCAGATTTATTATCACTGCCTTATGACACAAAATTTGTTGTTTTGCAGCAGCAGTACAGTGCAAAGACATAAAATTACCATAAATTACAAAAATAAATAAATAACGCAAAACAAAAAAGGAATAATGAAGGTAGTGTTCGTGGGTTCATGGACTGTTCAGAAATCTGATGGTGGAGGGGAAGGAGCTGTTCCTGAATCATTGAGTGCGGGTCTTCAGGCTTTAAGTGTTTTTCCCTACATGAACATCACTTCAGATTTATTTGGCTGCCGAATGCATCAGACCCGACAGATGACTTAACAAGAGGGCCACACAGATGTTTTTAATCCATCATTCCATGAATCTATCAATATTATTCATTTGCACCCATCCAAGTCACAATTACCCTCATTGTGTTCTATGACTCACGATGGGTAAAGACATGGGAGATCAGAAAACCTTATCTCAATACCATATCTCCAACCTGAAGTATCTCAGACAAAAAAAAATGCTGGAAATCTTCAGCAGGTCAGGCCGTATCTGAGGGAAAAAAAACAGAGTGAATGTTTCAGGCCAAAGACCCTTCGTCAGAACTGGAGACAAAAGAAGCGGCAAGGAGGGTGGGAGAGGGGAGAAGATACTCATTGGCTGGATCGGAGGGCTTGAGTATAAAGGAGAGATTATGTAGGCTGGGTTTGTTTTCTCTGCAGCATCAGCGGGTGAGAGGTGACATATTAGAAGTATATTAAGTAATGAGATGCATAGGGCGGATAGGAAGAGTGTGTTTCCTGTGGTAAAGGTGTGTAAGACGAGAGGGCAGAGGTTTAAGGTGAGATGGAGGAGTTTTAAAGGCGATTGTGATGATATTGAATGTAAGCCAAGATGATATTGCGTTAAATTTAAGCCAAGACCTTAAGTCTTATAGCTACAGGTGTCAGTACCCTCACTTTAGAGAGATTATATTCTATCAACCTATAATGCAATTTACTTAACTACTTTAGTCTCTTTCCTGAAGGGGTTCAGCTGTCAATAATCACTATTTCAAGCAGTGGGTCCCTCCTCCCATTAAGGAGGAGATGCTTCTAGCTAATGAAGCAGATTAAACATTGTTATTTTATTTTAAATGGAGCTCACTTATTTTGGGGAGTAATTTTTAACAGAGATTATCATTCCACAAAGGATTTCCAAACACAAGTACAATTCTTACGAACTAGAAAAACAGCCCAATGAGTTGCAGACGAACATGTCGTCCATCGCAGAAAGAAGGCTCTGGGAAGAGATCCTTCTTCGCATCGAGGCTGAGGAGTGGACACCATGTCTTCATCTCTGAAACTCTTCCCCACCCTTGCTGCCTTCTGATATTTATGTCTTTATTTTTTGCCAGTCATCCAGTGAGACCTCATCTACATTTGATGTTTTCACCACTGCATTGATCAGGTCAGACAGCTGGAGCTTTTGGTTAATGTAGATAATGTTGTTTCTTCTGAGTAGGTTGCAGTCTCAGTTCAGTCAACAAAAGGCTTCCTGAGCCTGGACAGTATTGCTTCTCAATAGGATGGCTAAATAGTACCAGTTAAAAATTAACAATAAACATCTTGAACCTTCGACAGTTTCTCCTGTTGTGCTGAAAAGCTGAGTTTAGAAAAAAGCCTCCTGACTCAGGATAGTGAATATCCATCATAATCTAAGGGGTAAAGTTTTTATACAAAAGAGCAGCTGGTATCCAGAATGAACTGCCAGAGGAGGGTGGAGGGAGGGAGTAACAACATTGAAGAGGCATCTGGACAGATACTTGAATGAGCAGGAACCAGAGGGATATAGAGTTAATGCAGGCAAGTGGGATTGTATAGATAGGCATAACGGTCGGCATAGCCATTGTGGGCCGAAGGGCCTGTTTCTATGCTGTATGACTCCTTACCTGATAGGGTAAAACTGTAGATGCTAGAAATCTCAGGTAAAAGACAGAAAATGCTGTCATTCAATGAATGAATGGGAGCAGTGAGAGAGTGAGAACATAGCCTGAGACAAAAGAAATGCAGAGCAAGAAGCCCAGCAGGTCAGTCTGGGCCATGTCCTCCACTCCCAGAGGGGGAGAAAAGAAAAAAAAAGGAAAACAAACCAATTTGAGTTAATACCACAGATGGGAAAGTGATGCAGGCAGAGAAATAAAGTTAGCTGAAGTTGTAGAATTCAGTATTGAATAGAGGTCTACAGTGTGCTCAGACAGAAATGAGGTGGTGTTCCTCAAGCTTGTGTTGGGCCTCATTGCAACAGTGCAGGAGACCACAGATCAATGGGTCAGAGTGGGAGTGGGACCCAAGTGAAGGGTCTTCCACCTGAAACACTAGCTCTGTTTCTCTTCCCACAGATGTAGCCTGACCTGCTGATTATTTCCAGCATTTTCTGTTTTTTACTTGAGATTTCCAGCAGCGCCTCTACTTCCTCAGGAGGCTAAAGAAATTTGGTTTGTCCCCTTTGACACTCACCAACTTTTATTGATGCACCAGAGAAAGCATCCTATCTGGATGTATCATGGCTTGGTACAGCAACTGCTCTGCCCAGGACCGCAAGAAACTGCAGAGAGTTGTGGACACAGCCCAGTGCATCACAGACACCAGCCTCCCCTCCCTGGACTCTGTCTTTACCTCTCGCTGTCTTAATGAGGCAGCCAGCATAATCAAAGACCCCACCCACTCAGGACATTCTCTCTTCTCTCCTCTTCCATTGGATAGAAGATACAGGAGCCTGAGGGCACGTTCCACCAGACTTAAGGACAGCTTCTATCCTACGGTGATAAGACTATTGAACGGTTCCCTTATACGATGAGATAGACTCTGACCTCACGATCTACCTTGTTGTGACCTTGCACCTTATTGCACTGCACTTTCTCTGTAGCTGTGACACTTTACTCTGTACTGTTATTGTTTTTACCTGTACTACATCAACACTCTGTACTAACCCAATGTAACCGCACTGTGTAATGAATTGACCTGTATGATCGGTATGCAAAACAAGTTTTTCCCTGTACCTCGGTACAAGTGACAATAATAACCAATACCAATACCAATCTACAGTTTTATTTTAGATTGTCTTTGATTTGCCTCCTTTGCATTTCAAGCCTGTTTCTAACCTTGTGGCTTTTCCATTTCACTGCAGGCAGGTATTTTAATGTCAAAACCTTCAAATGTAGAAATCCTTCAAACATGACATGTCTTGCTGGCTGTGGTTTGGCTGGCAGCTCTCTTATCACTGAATTCGAGGGTTGTGTGTTCAGACTTCTCTCGGAACTAAAGCAGAAAAATTTCAGCTAATTATTATTATTGGTTTATTTTTGTCATGTGTACTAAGATGCAGTGAAAAAATGTTTGTGTGCCATCCAGGCAGATCATGCCATGCATAGGTACATCGAGGTTGTAAAAAGAAAACAGAATGCAGAATATAGTGTAGCAGCTACAGAGAAAGTGCAGTGCAGGTAGACAAATAAAGTGCTGGGGCTACAACGAGGTAGATTGGGAGATCTTTAGCATATGAGAGGTCCGTTCAAGAGTCTGCTAACAGTGGGATAGAAGCTGTCCTTGAGCCTGGGGGTACGTGTTCTCAAGCTTTTGTATCTTCTACCTGATGGGACGGGGAGAAGAGAGAATGACTGGGGTGGGAGGGGTCCTTGATTATGTTGGTTGCTTTCCCGAGGCAGGGGGAAGTATAGACAGAGTCCATGGAGGGGAGGACATTCATTGAAATGTAGAATGGACGCACTGTTTGTGGATTGTGCTCTGTGCAAACTAGCTCCAACATTACAATAGCAACCACACTTCAAAAAGTACTTGGGAGGAGAAAGTGGCTCTCTAAATGCAAGTCTTTCCTGAGGTCAAACAATCATGATTTACCTAAAATGAAGACTTAATTAGACTGAGCAGAAACTGATCAATAATATTGTTTAAGTAATTTCCTCACTCTGTTTTTGAGTTGAGTGGCTACAGCTAGAATTAACACGGCCAGTAATTCTGTTCCATGACAGTGGAGTGATTAGGCAAGGTCAGCTCTTGTTCCTGACTCTGTCAAAAGTGATTCGATGAAGATTGATCACAATGTTCGGCCAACAACCCCATTATCTCTGTGATTACATGAAGGAATGAAGATGAATTGGATGGAACTCGATCTTTTCTCATATATGGACATATGCACACATTGGGAGCAAGCTGCATTAGTGGGCAACACAGCAACAAAGTAATTGCTAAAACACCATTGGTTGACGGAAATCAATGGTCAAATTGTGCCAGCTCAATATTTATCTACCACTCACCTTGTAGTGTGGCCACAATATCCACCTTCTTACTGAATTCCCAATGCCATGGCACAGTTCTTGCCACATGCTGACTAATGGCCAACTTGGAAGTGTGGAGGAATCTTGGGGTCCACGTCCATAGATCCCTCAAGGTTGCTGCGCAGGTCAATAGGGTTGTTAAGAAGGTGTATGGTGTGCTGACCTTCATTAGTCGGGGTATTGAGTTCAAGAGACGCGAGATGATGTTGCAGCTCCATAGAACTCTGGTTACACTACACTTGGAGTATTGTGTTCAGTTCTGGTCACCTCATGATAAGAAAGATGTGGAAGCTTTAGAGAGGGTGCAGAGGAGATTTACCAGGATGTTGCCTGGATTGGAGAGTATGTTTTATGAGGATAGGTTGAGCGAGCTAGGGCTTTTCCCTTTGGAGAGAAGGAGGATGAGAGGCAACTTGATAGAGGTGTACAAGATGGTAAGAGGCATAGATCGAGTGGACAGTTAGAGACTTTTTCCCAGGCAACAATGGCTAACACAGGGGACATAATTTTAAGGTGATTGGAGGAAGGTATAAGGGGGATGTCAGGGGTAAGATTTTTACACAGAGAGTGGTGGGTGCGTGGAACGCACTGCCAGCAGAGGTTGTGGGGACAGATACATTAGGGACGTTTAAGAGATACATGAATGATAGAGAAATGGGGACTATGTGGGAGGGAAGGGTGAGGTAGATCTTAGAGCAGGATAAAATGTCAGCACAACATTGTGGGTCGAAGGGCCTGTACTGTGCTGTAATGTTCTATGTTCTATGATCAAATGGCATCCAGGAACAACATCTGCTGAAGATACAAGAGACTGCAGATGCTGGAAATCTGCAGCTACACACAAAGGAGCTGCAGAAACTCAGCAGGTCAGGCAGCATCCAGTAGCTTAGTGGTCAACATTACTGAGGTAAGGCCTACTTATTAAAATTCCAGATTCATTTATTAATTTAATTTTAATTCCGAAGCTGTTGTGTTGGGAGTTAAACATGCAGGGATCATTGAATCAGAGCTGTGGATGGTGGTCTAACACCTTAACAAGTCCACTATTACACCCACTTTGGAAAACACCACTTGGATAAAATATAAGATTGTCCCCACGCTGATGCCTAACTCATTTAAGGAAAGTAATGAAAATCTTGCCTTGTCAAAGCACTATCAATTGTTTTTGCCTGATCACACTGTTGATGAAAACGTTTAGCACACGTCACTCACTGTTGCTGGAAATTCCATCAACACAGATGTTAAAGGCCATAGCAAACCTTGCAAAAGGTGGAGCTGCATTCGTGATTTAAAATGACAAACAAATCCCACACCATTTAGAATGTCTCCAAGACAATTATTATATATTATTTTATTAAATACAGTTTTTTTCTGAACAAAGGTTTGCCATTTTAAAAGCACTTGGTAGAATTTAATTAGGACAGTCTGTAGTTGCATTTAACTTTAAAAAAGCTTCAGAATTGACCACTCCAATTGTCATTTGAAAATCATTCTTGACTGCGAAACAACGTGTGAAAAGATGCCAATGTTGAGAACTTAAAACACCAGTAATAAACAGGGTAAATGAATAAATATTCACCAACATAAAGTAAAAATAAAACAAAATCAATCTCAATTGGCCCGGAAGATAACACAACTTGTTATAGATGATAAATTCATTGCCCACATAATTTTCTTTTTGAATTTAATGACTATATACTGTCTCCGATTATTGTTCCTGATTTTGTCTTTGATATCATATTGCACATAAATGAAAGTAAATCCAAACTTAAAATAATATACCCATTGTTATTAGAATGAGGAAATGCTTTTTACAGAATGCACAGTAAATCTCACGTAAAAAATATACAACTACAATGAACCTCAGCAGCCTGGGTCAGATCACTCATCTGTCCCTGCAGCACTGAGGAAATGGCTGTCAATTACCTTAAACAACCACTTAGAATTACTTATTTAAGTCTCAGAGATGTACAGACTATCCACTGTTCTTTTCAAGTGCATTTTTCAGGGTATCCCAAACCTTGACAGCAAGTCTGAAAATATTTACAGCTTCTTTTCACACTCACATGATAAGGGAGTATAATTCTCTCCCCAAGTTCCTGTCCAAGCAGATCTTGATGAAAGCCTTTCAGTTCGCATTCATTTTGTACTAGAGGCTAATATCCATCAAGTTTAGGTCACAATAAAAAAGACAAAGTTATTTTAAATTACTGTTCTTAGCACAGTCAGTCAGATCAAGTTGTATTCCCCCCCTCTTTAACTTTTCCTCCCCAGTACCGGAATATATCCAAAAGTTGGAGATTTAAAGGTTTGGGGGTCACCTAAAAAATGCATTTGTCTTGTAAATGTGATGCTTTTAATGCAGCAAGTAAATGGCAGATTTTTAATTTATTTTTCCACCATCCAGATTATTCCCACACCCAGGCCCACAAATATTTTATACTGTCAATCTCAATAGCGATTCAGAAGGCTTTAATAATTTTATCACTTCAATATTAATACAATACAGTACCTTGACATTTTAAAGGTATCAATAAAGTGTTTTAAAGAAACCCTGTTTGCTCATCCCACCTTCACCCTAAGGTAAGACTTGAATCTGCCACATTTCTGCTTTTGTCAAAAGCAGACATCAATACGTAGACTTCAAAGACATACAACATTCTTTCAGCATTGTTAATATCTATTTTGTGCAGAGCACCATTCGATTCCTAACTCAAACCAAAGTGTCTCAGAGAAAGCTGAATGATGTGAAACTGCTCTTGTTCTCGCTGTTTTCTCTCTCCTCATGGAGAAAAGAAAAACAACACAACAGAAATAAATCAGGATTTACAATACAAAGTAGTGACCACGGTGATTAGCGGCTATCTCTGAAATATTGAGACATACCCCACCAGCATGCAAAAATGGAGGATGCTGTTCAAAACGGCACAGTTCCAAAAAATTGCACATATTGTATATTAAGCTCATAAAATACCTCAATTAATAATACATATTAAGTGTGCTTTAGCAGTAATGAATTTGAAATAAATATACCACAGGAGTAAACATCTCAGTTGTGCTATGGTCTACTTCAACTGAGCAGTGCATTTAATCCTTTGAGTACTATTTTAATCTTCATTTCCTCTCTTCCTCGTGTAGATTTTTTCGTATCCAGCGACATTTTTCAAAGAACACTTGTAAATTTGTCCCTGATTGCACTCACTAAACTTGCAACAAATGACAGCCATTTGACTCATTCTGCTTTTGAAATTTGAAATCAATGGAATCAGAACTTGGAAGAGGAGTGTGCACAGTCGGTACTGAAGTGCACATTTTGGAACTGTCAGACAAAGGGGAACTTCTAGATGAACATACATGATGCCCAGTACCTTATGGTTGTGATGGCCATTACTAAGTGTCTTCAAGGGTGAGATAGATGGATTTTAGGGGAATCTATGGTTATGGGGATCAGGCAGGCCAAGATTAAATCCACCATAACCTTACTGAATAGCAGGGCAGACTTGAGTGGTACTATTCTGCTCCAATTCCTTATGTCCTTATATTGGGATCTAAATTAATATTATTCTCAAAACTTGCCCACAGTGCTAATACTGAATTATGTTAGAGAAAGTGATTGCATTTACAAGATTCCTCTCACAACCTCAGGGCATCCAAAAGCACTTTACAACCCATGAAGTACTTTTGAAGGCTTGATATTGTTGCAACAATCAGCCACACACCCACAATGAACAATGCAGCAACCAAATCATTTGAGAGAATTTTGCTGAAGGATAAATATTGCCTGGGGTTTGAACAGAATCGTGGGATCTTACACCCACATGAAAGTAGAAATTTGAAGGAAGCCCATGCAACCTTTTCATTGTATCTGTGCAATTGTTATTAAGTAGTGCTTAGTGTGTTGTATTACCAGTGGCGTACTTCATTTGAGAGCTCTCTTACATCCATTTATATAGCAGCATGCTAGGTAAGCGGGAGATGTCTATCTCGGTATAAAAAGCCTTATTCGCAACAAATGACTTGGCTCTGGTATGCCATATTTCACCACCACACTCTCTGTATACTACTCCCACAGTTCTACACTGGTATGCCATCCTGAATAAAGTCCTCAGTCGTCTAGAGCGTGGCTTGAACCCATGACCTGATGCAGGCAGGTGTGTTACCATCTCAGGCAGAGCTAACACGGTTGACATGAGTTTCCCTCAGACATTATTTTGACCGATCTGAGGGAAATTGCTAATCAGATTGGGGTCCGACTGCAATACAAGCATGATGCCTGCGTATGGATGTGTTCAGAGGCTGAGCTTCAAGTCATCGTTGACTCACTTCCCAAAGCAAACAAGAGGATGGGTCTAACACTCACCATCTGTGAAACAAAGGTCTACCTACCTTCGCTACTGCAAAACAATGCCCTCTGACATTAACTGTCCTTGAAGAGACCCTGGAAAACACGGACGACTTCCTATACCCAGGAGCCATCCCTTGATAAAGGGATTCGTTGACGGTTAAATTCACCACTGCCTTCACTGCACCAGCAGAACATGCTGCAAAGAGAATTTGAAGACCATGACCTCAAACCTAGCACAAATTTCATGGTCTATCGGGCAGGAGTGAAACCCTCACCTTCTGTACGCTTCTGAGACATTGGCCACCTTAAGCTGGCACCTCAAAGCACCAGAGAGATACTATACAATACTGTCTCTGCAAAATCATCCACATTCATAGACAAAATGAGTAAACTAATCCCAGAAAAACAAAGGACTGCAGATGGTGGAATTGATATTGAAAAAAACAAGAAGATGCTGAAGGAACTCAGCAGGCCAGGCAGCATCCGTGGAGAAAAACAGAGGGTCAACGTTTCAGGTCAGGACCCTTCTTCAGGACTGAAGATAGGAAAAGGGGAAGCCCAATATACAGGGGGGAAAACTGAGCAGTGATAGGTGGACAAGAGAGGGGAGGTGGAGTGGGCATTCGTGCCAGTATTCTCTCCCCAGCACTGAGTTCCCGATTACTCTGTTTTCTCCATTAGGAAGTCCACGTCATTCACATGCCCAACATCAGACTCCTGAAACAGACACTCTATTCCAAGCTCTGTCATGGCAAGAGCTTACCAGGTGAACAGAAGGAAGGATTCAGGCCCTCCTTGAAAACATGTAACTATCCTCACTGACCCCTTGGAATCCCCAACCAATGACTGATCAAAGTGAGATGGGACTGAGAAATTTGAGTGTCCTCAGAAAGAACTCAAATAGATCGTGGAAGAAGTGCACCACCTCCCAAACTACAAGTCTGTCAATCCCATCAAGAACCTTCTGCCCCATCTGTGGCAGAGCCTGAGGGTTCCACTTGGGCCTCATTACTTACCGTAGAGCCCACAGAACTGGAATGTGAAAGCAAATCACTCTCAACATCACTCTCAACACCTTTGAAGAAGAGTAATTTATACACTGTGGACTTGGAACCTCATTAACTTCGTCAGTCTCTGTTTGATCTTCCTTTTATTTTGTAGGGTTTTTTCCTGAAACAAAAGCAAACTCAAGAAAATTATAATCTGAACAACCCACGACTCTTTCAGAGACACTGATTTGGGGCAAAGTAAGAACTTCACTGGTTTCTCTGACTAAAATAGCTGCTGCTGGCACAAATGAAGACTGCATATTGACAGTACTGATTGCAACCTCATACACCCACCATAGGAAGGCTGACTTCCTTTCCTGCACAGCCTACTTACACCACCAATGAAGTTTCACCCTTGTTTGCCTGTAGAGAAATTCTCCCTGGATCAAGTTTCCGTTGCCCATCACAGGTGTGAGGTTCGAGAGTGTGGAGCTGCAATATCAGCAGCATTTCACTTGACAGCTTCTGAGCAACTGAGTTTGTGCATATCTCACACTTCCACATTCTCATTTGTGCCCAATGTTCCCACAATACAAATAGGGCAGATTTGACACTAACAGGATCTGACATGGTTATATTGTTTAGCAATCTGAAAGGGTTATTGTCATCATTAAATGGAGCAGACAGTTTAACTCTGTCAGTCCGTATTGGACTCTAACTTACTGCATTAACCATCCTCGCAATCTAAAACAGGCACATGATCTGAAAGCTGGCAGATTAATTCAGTACTCAAAGCATTAATTGACCATTTGACATTTAGAGAGCAGTTCAGCTTGATGAAAAATCAGAATGTCAGTACAGCAGAACGTCAAAAATCCAAACTCTGCAGAAATATAAATTGAGAAAAGCAGACGGGTGCTCAAGCGTTTGCAGAACATTTCTTTACTTAAACAATGGTGTTAACTGAGTAACTATAGAAGGACTAAAGCTTCAATAAAGGTAGTAAATAGAAAGCTGTCTCACTAACACATTACACATTTGTCTGATAATGATGGCAGCTGGGACTTCTGGATTATGACTCTTATTAGTTGTTTGTAGCAATTTAAAAAAAAGTCTGTGTGTGTTTTAGCTCTGGATGTTATCAACATCCAACTACATTTACTTTACATTGAAGACAATGGAAGGGAAGATTGGGCAGAGGGATTAATAAGTGGCAATTCGATACCACCAGTATTATGCCTTTGCCCAAGATAAAAATGGACATGAGCAGAGCTGTGTGTGGTGTCATCTGAATTAACACATGCATCTGCATCTCCAAGACACCGGCAGTAGACAGGGCATCAGTGAACTCCATCACTGTGTGGCTCAGAGCTAATACTTTCCTTCCTTCAATATTAAATTTCTGTATAATTATCCAATCACCAAATTGGACACCAAAATCTCTGTCAATCAAACAAACCATATGGTCCAGAGGAGGAAATGGAAAATATTCGGTGGTGTCCAGGGACGAATTTAGAAAATTTAAAGGTTATGCAGTTACGATCAAATCTTTCAACAACTTAACTCTAAATAAATACACAGTGGTTTGGAGTTATGCATGGTGTAGTTTTTAACTTCCATAATGCCAATGTTCCCTTGTACAGAGGAAATATCTGGCATGTGTCAGCAGTGATGCAAGTTCACAATATGCCCATTTTCTTTTCTTTCCTGAAGGTGTCAAGGAGGCAAAATGGGAAACCAGAGACAGAAGATGGAGTGAATGCTCTACAAAACCTTTCACGCTGTTGTAGCCACCTCAGGATTCAGTCCCTGTGTAACAGGCCATCGACCATTCAATGTCGGTTCACACAAATTGCCTTTGAACTTTTGATCTGAAGTTCATCGTTTGAAATAAGAAAATTTATCTCTGCATGAGATAATTGATTAAACAACATATTTTCTTCCCACCCCCAAAGTGTAATAGAGAAATGATGGGAAGTAAAATATTGAACATTAATGGTGGAAATCTGTTTTTGGTCAATTAATCTCTTGTATTCTACCTATAAGAAGCTGTTGAAGTTGAGTATGTTGCTGCTTATTCCCCATTTACTGAATATTGCGTTATACAATTAAAGATATAAAAAAGGTAATACCATTTTCTATGAAATATATAAATCAGTACAAATTCACCTGTCTTCAAAGAAATATTTAGGCTTCCTTGCTATAAAACATTAACTAAGAAGAAAAGAAGTCTGCAGTTACTGCTACCAGGTCTCGTTGTTTGAAAATTGCCTCCAAGAAAAGATCTGGCGTCACCTCAGGCTTGAAACAACAGCCATCCCCATAAGCGGTGGCAGGACCTGCACTACATGTATATTCAGCATCAATAAGGCAACAGTCATTGAGAAGGTATTTATCCTGGGTTATCACCCACCAGCACATGTTTTGGCATCAGGTGAGTGGCTTTTCTTGGGATAAGGCCAAGTTGAACAAATATTATTTGAGCTTATTATTGCCTTTTTGAATACTCTCCATTAGACATCAGACTGGGCTGAGCTACAAGCTGAGTAGGATTTTAACTCAATCTCCCAATAAGCTTCACCACCCATAATGTAAATTAGTGCTGAATATCTGACCTCAATAAACTGCTTTCAAAAAATTTGTACTATCTGTTACTATACCTACCATCTTTAAGTATCATGAAAAAAAAACAGGCTCCTACACTTGCCTCTGCTGTGTTCATCTTTATATGTTGAAAGATTTCCAATGTAGTCTTCTCTTGCAGTCTGAATGAATAAATATCTTCTTCTAACAGTGTTACCTCACCCCAGCATATTACTTTAATACATTTCCACCATATTGCTCTGATTTGGGAACTGTGGTTATTTTTTATTCCTGATCCAATTTAAGCAACAAAACTAATTACTTGGCACAGCTGCACTCAGGTCTCTAGCTCCTTTGGTGACTTATTGTGATGTTGTAGTATTGAAACAGAACACTACTCTCTGTAATATAGGGAAAACATGCAGTTACAATCTATTATTGCTATTTGTGCCGGTCATATTCAAGATGATTAAAGCCATGTCCCAACAAAGTTGCTCATGTCTCTTTCAAACCTTTGAGATTATATAGTGCTGCAGTTAAATGCAACAGCAAAATTTACTTACTGATTTACTGATCACAGTAATCTCTGTTAATACATGAGTCCACCTCCCTCTCAACCCTCCTACAGCAGTTAAAGGTGATTCAACAATGATAATATAAAAGCAAGTGATTGTAGATGCTGGAAATCTGAAATAAGAACAGAAGGTGCTCAGCATATCAGGCAGCATCTGAGGAGAGAGTCAATGGTTTCTCCTTTCATGAAGGTGAGGGTGGTATATTGATGGAACAAACAGAACTACTGCCTCACAGCTCTGGTGACCCAGGTTCAATTCTGACTTCTGGTGCTGTCCTTGTAGAGTTTTCATGATCTCCCTGTGACTGTGTGGGTTTCTCTCAGGGGCTTCTGTTCCATCTCACATCACATTGTCATACTGGTTGGTAGTTTAATTAGTTCCTATAAATCATCCCTAGTATAGGTGGGCGGCAGGTTTTGATGGGCATATGAGAGAGAATGAGAAGTAACTGGGTGAATGGGATTGCTCCATGAGATAGCTCCATGGGCCTCCTTCTATGTTGTAAGGAAATATGGAAGGCACAGATGAAAGATCTGATGCACTAACCCTGTTTCTCCCTCTACGGTTGCTGTCTGACCTGCTGAATATTTGCAGTAACTTACCCCCCTGCAATCAATTTCTTTGATTTTCCAACCAGAAATCATTCAGGCTGAGCTCAGAAAAGTTTACATTTGTCAAGACTGTGATAAAGAATAAAAAACATCTCGATAATGAAAGGCTACCTTTGAGTGTTACGATGAAGAAAACTCAAACATATGCTGCACTAAAATACCCTGCCCCCTATATGCACATGTGCTTGTAAGACTAAGACAATTTATTGATCAGAGCCAAAAGTAAACTGTGATATTGGAAAAATAATCTGTTGAGAAGATGTTGGGTGCTTGAATATAGTAAATTAAACTGAAAGGAAGATCCAAAAATTATGGAATGGGTGATAGACAAAAGATTGCAACAGGAGTGGGGCCATGGTAACACTGCCCAACGAAATCAAGTGAGGAAACTGAAGTAAAACTACCACTCGTAAAGAGGTGGTAACAATGATGCCGGACACTGGCTGAAGTGTGAAGATTGGGTGGATAAATCAGTGACGGAAAGAAAATCTGGGATGAAGTTGGAGCAGGATGATGCGACTGGTTGGAGATTGGGGAAAGAGCTACAGGAGAGTGAGGAATGTGACCATCGTGGTACTGATGGATTTTGCAGTTGCTGTCCAATATCATTTAAAAGACATGGAATTTGCTCGCACTTTAATGGATTGGAAAGCAATAAAGGACATCCTTGTCTTCAGAAAAAGGAGCACAAGAAACAAGCCCTCAAAATATTCACATGAGATTTACCTGGATTGTGAGAAGGTAGTTGAGGGGTAATATTGGGAGACAAAGGAACATTGAGTCTGTTCCACCTTTCCATGAGACCCAGTCTGATCTGTAAGTTAACTCCACACACCCGTGTTTGTCTCATGTGTCTATAGACCATTGGAAATCGTAAACCTACCTGAGATTTGAAAGTAACAATAAACTTGGCATTAACTGAAAATTGCAGAGAAGGGTCCAAGTACCAATTGCCCACTCCTGTAACAATGTTTCCTAAGATGTCTGGCTCAAAGTTATAAGCTTTGTCCTAGGCCCTCCAACCAATGGAATTAGTCTCTAAAACTCTGGTTAGGCTGCATCTGCAGTACTGCATTCAATTCTGGTCGCCCCATTATAGGAAGGATGTGGAGGCTACGGAGAGAGTGCGGAAGAGGTTTACCAGGATGCTACCTGGCTGACCTATAAAGAGAGGTTGGACAAACTAGGGCTGGAGTGTCGGAGGCTGAGAGGAGACCTGAGAGAAGTTTATCAAATTACGAGAGGCATAGAAATGTCAAGTACGAGAGGGCAGAAATGTCAAGTACGAGAGGGCATACATTTAAGGTGAGAGGGAGAAAGTTTAGAGGAGATGTGCAGGACAAGCTTTTGACTGGTGGGTGCCTCGAATAGACTGCCAGGAGTGGTGGTGGAGGCAGATACGATAGAGGTGTTTAAGAGTCTCTGAGATAAGCACATGAATATGCAGAGAATGGAGCGATATAGATCATATGCAGGCAGAAGGGATTAGGTGTCATTAGCTTAATTAGTTCAGCACAACATCAAAGGCAAGAAGGGCCTGTTCCTGAGCTCTACCATTCTTTGTTCTTTGTTAATGTGAAGAAATCAAACAAATCACATTCTAATCTTCTAAATACAGGTAGAATTTCTATAATCTCCACTCAGAATTTAACCCTTGACACTGAGGCATCACTCTGTTAAGTTGTTGTTGTATGTTCATTCTCGGACACCAAGGTCTAAGTGCAGATAGGCAGAATGGATCAGTAGAGGGGGCCTTTTCCTGACCTTTTGAGATTAATAATAAGATGATAAGAAGGAAGTTATGAATGTTTTCTGACATGCATTTACAAGTGAATGATCCATGGAAAAATATTATGATGGATTCCCATGAAGCTGGAAGATGAAGCTGCGGAGATGTCAGTGATGAGGTCAATTGCAAATAGACCCTGGGGCTGGTGTTGGTCGCAATTTTTATAACTAACTCACATTTGAAATAAAAGGGCAGTGCCCACAATGTTGATCAAGTCGAATAACGAAAGCAGATTGTATTGGAACATGTAAGACTTTGAGAGGGCTTCACAGGGTAGGTGTTCAGAAAATGTTTGCTCTCAAGAGTGAATCCAGAATTAGGAGGGAGAATCAAACAATCTGCTGGAGGAACTCAGCGGGTTGAGCAACATCTAATGGGGGGGAAAGAAATTGTCGTCATTTTGGGGTCGAAACCCTGCATCAGGACTGAGAGTGGAGAGGGGAGATGGCCGGTATAAAGAGGAGAGGAGTCATGGTGAGACAGGAGCCAGAGTTTGATTGGAGGACCGAGGTGGAGTGAAAGATGATGGACAGGTTGTGGAACAGGTAGGGGAGGGTAAAAGTCGGTGGGAGAATAAAAAGGGTCAGTCATTAAAGACAGAGATGAGGAGAAATTGCTTCTCTCAGAGGTTGCTAACCTTGGAAATTCTCTTTTCGGAGATCTATAGAGGCCTGAATCATTGGATGTATTCGAGGCTGACATAGGAAGCTGTTTGGTCCAGAGGAGAGACAATGGTTAAGGAGAACAGGCAGGAAAATTAACTTGTAGCCAATAATCACCTCAATCAGAAGGCTGAGTGGGCTACTTTCAATATCTATACCTTCCTACCATCTATGTCTTACATTCTTATGTTCAAAGTGTAAAACCCAGATGGATCTCACATAACTGGGAACTAAATGGATCCAGGGGAAAAAAGATCTCAGGATAAACTCAAGTAAAAGTTCAAAGAAATAATACTGTGGAACCCATATTATAAGGCAGTATACTCAAGCAAGCTGTGCAAGGCGGAGGTTTTGCTGGATAGATTTGACAAGATATCACACAGGAGATTCATACAGAAGATTAAGGTTTCTGCAGTTAGAGGGAGAAAATGAAAATGGATATAAACTCAGTTAAGAAGGATTAAAACAGAGATTCGGAGGCAGGTTCCAGAGCAGCCGTGTTCTGTGTTCAGTTACGTTCACAGAGCAATCAATAATTACAAACACACGTAGAGGGAATGATGGTGAAATTTCCATGATACCAAACAGTGGAGTTCATTCCTTAGTAAACCAAGGGATATTGTTAGTGTGGAACATGAGCTCACAAGTGGCAGACAGAATTAAGTGCCAGCAGACATGAGGATGAATAATTTGGGTTTGGAAAAATGAGTAATTAAACTCTGAATGGAGGCAGACAGTGCTGTGAAACAGAAATCATATTTGGAGGGGTGACCAGAAGGTATCACTTTGAGTTGATAAGACTGTAAAAAAAGTTAACTGAATGTTCATTTTATCACGAAAGATATAAAATATAAAAAGCCATGTCGTAATGGCAGGTTACACAAAACATTAACAAGATTTCAGTTGGCTTGTGCTTCCACACTTCAGGAAGATGTAAGACCTCAGGAAAGTAACTGCACAGATTTACTGAGAAATTACCTGGCAGGAGGAAATATATGGGACTATTCAACACACAGGCAGGGTTGGAAAAAGCAAGCCATTTCCATTATTTGGGGGTGAACGGGAGTCATGTCATTCAAAAACAAATGTGGGAGCTGCAGACCAGAGAGCAAGTAAATCTCTTTCTATGTTCATTCTCGGAAACCAAGGTCTAAGTGCAGATAGGCAGAATGGATTCAGTAGAGGGGCCTTTTCCTGACCAAATTCTTTGAAATAATGGAAGTTATGGACAAAAATTATGGTTTTCTGACATGCATTTACAAGTGAATGATCCATGGCAAAATATTATGATGGATTCCCATGGAATGTAGCTGTGAATGTGGAATTTATTTCCAGACTGGTTGTGGAGGCAAGAGTCCCTGGGGGTTTGTTTCAATGCTTGGTTATGGTAGAAAGAATGGATAGAAATGCGTAAGTTTCCTGTTATTAGTTGTCACTGAACTATACATTGAGTGTTAGCTTAGGTCAGTTAATGGAGCGAAAATGGACAAGAGCATACTTACGAGCATAACAACATCAGATGTTTGATCAACATTTTTTCTGTCGAAAAGGGAAGAGAAAACTTTCATGAATTTCTTTAGTTTAAATAGGATTTTGCACCATTAGTTTTGACATGAGCTTGGAATGATAGGTAGTTTGGAGATAGTAGATGGGATTGTCCTTTTCCTGCCCAAGATAACAGCTTTGCTCTCAGTTAAATTGGGATGCAAAGTGACAGAGGAACTGTTGACTCTGCATTGGCATGGAAATGAGTGGATGTGACGCTTGGCATTATAATTATTAGGTCTCTAAAATCATGAGGTGCGTGGATAAGGTGCATGGTCATAGTCCTTTTCCCAGGGTAGGGCAGTCTAAAACAAGGTTTAAGGTGAGGGGAAGAGATTTAAAAGGGCAACTTTCACACAGAGGGTGGTGGCATATGGAACGAGCTGCCAGAGGAAGCTGTAGAGCCTGGTACAGTTACAATGCTTAAAAGACATTTGAACAGGTATATGGATAGTAGAGGTTTAGAGGGATATGAGCCAAACATGGGCAAATGGGACTAGCTCGGATGGGCATCTTGGTCGGCATGGATGAGTTGGGCTGAAGGGCCTGAAGGGACTTGAATGGATGAGGCTTGAGGAAGAAAGATCGGGGCTCAGTTGATTGTGGGATGAAGTGCAAGAACATAAGAGGTGGAAGGAGGAATAGCCCACATGACCCCTTGAGCCTGCTTTGTCACTCAGTAAGATCACGGCTGACCTGACCTTGACCTTAATTCATTTTCCTGCCAGATCCCCATAACTCTTTTCTTTTTAGATTAATGAAGATGGTCCCTGGGAGAATGTTAAATTAAGTTTAAGGGATGGGAGGTCAGGTGGGGGGTGTGGGAGGATGCCGGAACACAGTACATTGGCCTCAATCGAGGGAGCAGGCGACCCCAGCCATCTGTCCCAGAGACAAGCTTCCCTACCCAGTTCCACCACAATGGGATACTGATGGATAATAATGGACCATATTGTAAGGTTCTTCTTTACTTCCAGTGGATATAAAACAGGAGAGAGAATGAAACGGCTAGAAAAGAACATGTTAACTGTAAGCAGGGCAATCTTAACAAAAATAGGATATTACTTTCTTGGTAATTCAATTTTTTTGAACCATTTCTATGCTTGTTTTACCCATATCTTATGAATGTTATTTTCAGCACTGCAAAACATTCAATTAAAAAAAACTCCTACACATTTCCAGCCTCATTTTCATGACATAAAACATAATTAGCTTTCATTCTTGTCTTGTCCCCAATAAAAGTTACCCGGTTGAAAATGGAACATGAGACTTTGGGGAAATGGCTTTAACTAGAGGAGTTCCTTCTCCTTTCAATGTCCTTGTGTCATACAAAGCTGGCACACTTCGAGTGACAAACGATCTTTTCATTCACCATCCACGAAAGACACACCTTCTTGCCTTGTTGAATCAAAAGATTTAGTAATAAAATAAGTTGACATTTCTCATCACCAAAGCATGCCATCTTGTGAAACTCCACATCCAGAAAATGCAAGGTTTAATTGTTAACATGCTTCCTTTGTCTATAAGTAAATAGCTTCCACATACAAATGCATTTTATCTAATTAAAACATTCATTTCTATTTTTTTGTTTTTTTTAAGAAATGATACAGCCAGGGACTGCTTACTAGTACCACGTTAGCGCACATGGAATGAGATTCCACTGACCAGCGCAGTCACAGAGAATCATACAGCACAGAAAGAGGCCTTCCGTGCCATCATTCCCGTCCTGTATCTTTGAAAGATCAATGCAACTGGTTCTGCTCCCTTTCCCTTTCTCCCAAATGAAAGATACCACTCATCACTTCAACTCAGTTAGATTAAGGTTCCTATGGAAAATGGCTTTTATCTTTTTGGATAGAAATAGTTATGAAAAAAAATCTGTGAAATCTTGGAAAATGTGGGAGCAGCAGTGTCAAAAAGGCTTGGTGAGTTTTCGGAAGGACGTTCCTCCTTGTACCTGGGTGAAGTTCTGCAAAGGCAGAAGCAGCTGTGAGTTTTGTACTTCCATCTCTGGCCAGCAGTTGGTTTTAGCCATCTTTCTGACCCAGAGCCTGCAGGTCAGAGGTGTACAGGCTGTGCTGAAGGAAAACATTCTTTCTACTGTACATGTGCAAGGAGAGAGGCCCACGAGGAGGCTGTCCAAGACGTCCTACGAATACGGACTGTTGCCTGGGAAGGGGAGGCTTATCCTTCCGACTCTTTGTCAAGTCTGAGACTTCTTCCGCGTTGCCCGTAGCCTTGACTTTACTCTGCAAGGGACTCCTGCACGATCCATTGCTCTGAATGTTTTGCGTCAGTTCAACTGAAGGATTTTCCACCCCGCCATTGAGTGACTTGAATCCTCGTCCGGCTTCTTGCAGTTTCTGGTGTGGTCCAGTGAATGTGCTTGAAACTTGACAAGACTTAATCTCGCAGGCAGCTGCCTGTCCGGGTGATGAGTATTTAGATGGGTCCTCTGTGTGTATAGGTACTGATCTTCTGTCCCTTGTGTTGAGAGTTTGGTTCACAGTTCGGTTTAGATACGAAGCCTGGGGCAAGAACATAGAGAAAAGAAGTCAGCGATACAAACCGGCAGTCAGCATACCATGTAGAGTTACTGATCCACATAAAAATATTTATAAAGTATAGGGGTAAAGTGTGTTCTCAGTGGGGTACATTCATTCACAATATAGCAGACACCATACACTAAAATATATTTGCAAAATTTGGTAATATTGAAGTCAGCATCAAATTTTTGGACAGGAAAACATATATTTGTTGTTCTTAGTCATTGAGTCATACAGCACAGAACCAGGCCTAACTCGTCAGTGCCAACCAAGATTCCCATCTAAGCTGGTCCCATTCGACTGCGTTTGGCCCATATCCCTCTGAACCGTTCCTATCCATGTACTGTCCAAATGCCTTTTGTTAATGTACCGGCCTTAACCACTTCCTCTTGCAGCTCAATCTATAGACATACCACCCTCTGGGTGAAAAAGTTGCCCCTCAAGTTCCATTTAAATCACTTCCCTTTCACCTTAAACCTTTGTCCTCTAGTTCTTGATTCCCCAGGGTTGGGGAAAAAAGACTGTGCGCATTCACTTTATCTATACCCCTCATGATTTTATACACCTCCATAAGATCACCCCTCATTCTTCTATGCTCGACTGAATAAAGTCCCAACCTGCTCAACCTCTCTCCACAAACTCAGTCCCTTGAGTCCTGGCAATTGTCTGTGTGTTTATCACAAGCAATTGAGGATGAATATCTATCCTCAGTCTTTCCAAGGGGTACTTCTTTATGACAATTTCAGTACCAATTATCTTAAAAGCATACTGGAAAAGAATTAGGTTGTTACAAAATTGAAACCAAAATGCCAGAAATATTCAGTGACAGGCAGAGAGAGAAACAGAGTTAACATTTCATCTGTAACCCTTCATTAATCTAACTCTGATAGACAGGAGTTACAGGGAAGCAGTCACACCTCGGTTGCAGGATGCAGGTAGCTGGGTAACCGTCAGGAGAGGGAAAGGGGATAGGCCATCAGTGCAGGGCACCCCTGTGGCCATTCACCTCAATAACATCATTTCGGATACTGTTGGGTGGAATGATCTACCAGAGGAAACCCACAGTGGCCAGGTCTCGTGCTGAGTATGACTCTGTGGCAGAGAAGGGAAGGGTCAGGGGGAGTGGTAGGAGATTCATTGGTTAGGGGAACAGACAGGAGATTCTGTGGATGAGAACGAGACTCTCGGATGGTACATTGCCTCCTAGGTGCCAGGGTCAGAGACATCTCAGATCGAGTCCACAGCATTCTTAAGGGGGAGAGTGAACAGCCAGAGTCATGGTCCACATCGGTACCAATGACAGAGGCAGGAAGGGTGACAAGGTCCTGCAAAGTGAGTTCAGGGAGCTAGGTGCCAAGTTAAAAGACAGGACCTCCAAGGAGGTGATTTCAGGATCGCTACCTGTGCCACGTGCGAGCAAGGCAGGAAATAGGAAGATAGCGCAGTTTAACATGTGGCTGAGGAGATGGTGCAGGAGGGAGGGCTTCACATTATTGGATCATTGGGCTCTCTTCCAGGGCAGGTAGGACCCGTACAAACGGGACAGTTTGCACCTGAACTGGAGGGGGACCAATATCCTTGTGCTAAGGTTTGCCAGTGCCGCTCGGGGGGTTTAAACTAGAGTTGCGGGGGGTGGGAACCAGAATGGCAGGGCAGCAAGTGGAGGGGCTCGAGGGAAAATAGACGTTAAGCTTACAAGCAAAGACAGAAATCGACTGGTTGATGAACATGGTGGGACTAATGTTCTGAGATGCATCTATTTCAATGCAAGGAGAATTGTAGGTAAGGCAGATGAACAGAGCATGGATCGGCACGTGGAATTATGATGTTGTAGCTATTAGTGAGACTTGGTTGTAGGAGGGGCAGGACTGGCAGCTCAATGTTCTGGGGTTCTGATGTTTAGACATGATAGAGAGGGAGGTATTAAAAGGGAGGGGTGGCATTACTCATTAGGGAAAATGTCACGGCAGTGCTCAGAGAGGACATACTGGAGGGCTCGTTTACTGAGGCAATATGGTTGAAACTGAGGAATAAGAAAGGGATGACCACGTTAATAGGACTGTATTACAGACCTCCCAATCGTCAGAGGGATTTAGAGGAACAAATTTGTAGAGAGATAGCAGACAGTTGCAAGAAAAATAAGACTGTGATAGTAGGTGATTTTAACTTTTCACATATTGACTGAGACTCCCATACTGGACGGGATAGAGTTTGTCAAATGTTTTCAGGAAAGCTTCCTTGGTCAATATATAGAGGTCCCAACTAGAGAGAGCATGATATTGGGTCTCCTCTTAGGGAACGAGACAGGGCAGGTGACAGAAATGTGTGTAGGGGAACACTTTGGAGCTGGTGATTATAATTCCATTAGTTTCAGATATGGAGAAGGATAGGACTGGTCCTCAGGTTGAGATTCTAAATTGGAGGAAGGCCAATTTGATGGCATCAGAAGGGATCTGGCAGGCGTGGACAGGGATAGACTGTTTTCTGGCAAAGAGATGCTTGGTAAGTGGGAGGCTCTCAAAAGTGAAATGTTGAGAGTACAGAATCTGTATGTTCCTGTTAGAATAAAAGACAAGGCTAACAGGTTTAGGGCACCTTGGTTATCGAGGGATATTGAGGCCCTGGTAAAGAAAAAGGAACACCTCTACATCATTGGCAGTTAGGATCAAATGAGGCACTTGAGGAGTATAAGAAATGCAGGAGAACACTAAAGAGAGAAATCACAAGGGCAAAAAGAGGACACGAGGTTACTCTGGCAGACAAGGTGAAAGAGAATCCCAAGGATTTCTACAGTATATTAAGAACAAAAGGGTAGCAAGGGACAAAATTAGTCCTCTTGAAGATCGGAGTGGTCATCTATGCAAGGAGCCGAGAGAGATGGGGAAGATCCTAAATGAATTTTTTGCATCCGTATTTACTATAGAACTGATGCAAAAGAGTGTGAGGTCATGGATTGAATCCAGCTTACAGAAGAGGAGGTGTGGCTGTCTTGTGGCGAATTAAAGTGGATAAATCCCCTTGGACCTTGTGGGAAGCTAGTGCAGAAATTGCAGGGACCCTGGCAGAGATATTTAAAACGTCCTTAGCCACGGGGGAGGTGCTGGAGGACTGGAAGACAGATAATGTTGTTCTGTTGTTCAAGAAAGGCTCTAAGAATAAGCTAAGAAAGTATAGGCCAGTAAGCCTGAGATCAGTCGTGGGTAAATTATTGGAAGGCATTCTAAGGGACAGGATATAGAAGCATTTGGACAGACAAGGCCTGATAAGGGATAGTCAACATGGCTTTATATGTGTTAGGTCATGTCTAACTAATCTTATAGGTTTTTTGAGGAGGTTACCAGGTTACCAAGAAGGTCGATGAGGGAAGGGTGGTGGATGTTGTCTACATGGACTTTAGCAAGGCCTTTGACAAAGCCTTGCAAGGGAGGCTGGTCCGGAAGGTTAAGTCGCTTGGCATTCAAGATGAAGCAGCGAATTGGTTTCAACATTGGCTTAGTGGGAGAAGCCAGAGAGTGGTAGTAGATGGTTGCCTCTCTGACTGGAAGCCTGTGACTAGTGGTGTGCCGCAGGGATCAGTGCTGGGTCTGTTGTTGTTCATCATCTATATTAATGATTTAGATGATAATGTGGTAAACTAGATCAGCAAATTTGTGGATGACACCAAGATTGGGGGTGTAGTAGATAGCGAGGAAGGCTATCAAAGCTGGCGGCACGATCTTGACCAGCTAGGAAAATGGGCTGAAAAATGGCAGATGGAATTTAACGCAGACAAGTGTGAAGTGTTGCGCTTTGGGAGGACAAACCAGGGTAGGACTTACACAGTGAATGGTAGGCCTCTGAGGTGTGCGGTAAAACAGAGGGGCGTGGGAATACAGGTCCATAGTTCCTTGAAAGTGGCGTTATAGGCAGATAGGGTTGGAAAGGGAGATTTTGGCACTTGACCTTCATAAATCAGGGCATTAAGTACAGGAGTTAGGATGTAATGTTGAAGTTGTACAAGACGTTGGTGAGGCCGAAGTTAGAGTATTGTGTGCAGTTCTGGTCACATACCCACAGGAAAGATATCAATAAGCTTGAAAGAGTGTTGAGAAAATTTACAAGGATGTTACCAGGACTTGAGGACCTGAGTTAGAGGGAAAAGTTAAATAGGTTAGGACTTTATTCCCAAAAGCGTAGGAGAATGAGGGGAGATCTTATAGAGGTATACAAAATTATTAGGGGTATAGATAGGGTGAATGCATGCAGGCTTTTTCCCCTCAGGTTGGGTGACACTGGAACTAAAGGACATAGGTTTAGGGTGAAAGGTGAAATACTTAAGGGGAATCTGAGGGGAAACTTCTTCACTCAAGAGGGTGGAGCGAGTGTGAAATGAGCTGCCAGTGTAAGTGGTAGATGCGGATTCAATTGTAACACTTAAGAGAGGTTTGGATAGGTGCATGGATGGGAGGGGTTTGGAAGGATATGGTCCGGGTGCAGGTAGATGGGACTAGGCAGAATACCGGGTTGACATGGACTAGATGGGCCAGAGGGCCTGTTTCTGTGCTGTAGTGCTCTATGACTATGTAAAGCATTAACTCTCTCTCCACAGCCTGACCTGTGGAGTATTTGCAGCATTATTCATCTTTATTCCAGACTTTCAACATCCTTGATTCTTTGCTCTACAGTTGGGATGTTACATTGAGCTTGTGGCTTTGCATTAAAAAAACAAAGCAAGGCATAATCCTAATGGCTTTACAACACCTCCTTGACAGTTCAGACCCTGTGTCATTTGATGCATCATCTACAGATCTCTTGATAGCGGCCTTGCATCTGTGCCAGAACCTTATGTCTTCAAGATCTAATACAGTGGGCAGAGCCCAGCATCCATGCTGACAGCTGAGTATTGCTTTGTCCTCATCTTAAATTGACACTGTGGCTTTGTTCACCTGTTGTGTGCCCATCCCTCAACATAAATGAGCCAGTTCACCAACAGAGAGAATAAACCTTTTCATTAAGGCTGTGTCGTACAAGCATTCTGCAGATCAGTTAATCATAGGTAATGCATTAGCACCAGGAAAAACATAGATATTATCAGTGATCTGTCAAGATCGCTATATTTATTTACCTCTTTCATCCAGTCAAACCCAATAACTCTCTTCAACCAGTTTTCCCAGTCATTCTGTCTGCCTTAGTTGTTGTGAGTTTATACACATTATTTTTAAAAATAGAAATGCACTGACAAAAGGCATCAGTATGAATAATTGTGGCAATTTGATTGATCAAACTGAGAGATTGAAGCCTCCACATCAATTGGTTTGGCACAGATGTGACACTTGTCCAGTTAACACGTAGACTTACACTTAAGTTTGGGTCAACAAACCACCCTCACAAGCAGCAGCTTCACCAACCACACTTTGTACTTATGCCAATATTGGGGATCACTTTTAATATTGAACCCCTGCATCGTACAATCTGAAGGTCTCTGCACATAGGACCAGCTTCACTCAACCTCGTGATCTTTTCATCTTGACAAAGTGATTCCCCTGAATTGTTGGTGGTTTTCTGAATCACCAGTAGGTCATGCTAATTAATGTAATTAGCACAGCAGACAGGAAAGGTATAAATGCCATGCAATTATTCCCTCACTAAAACCAGCTCATGAGATTGGGTCCACCTTTGGCAGAACTCATTAGCTCACAAGGGGTTAGAAAACTAGAAATGGGATCAAAGTCTGATTTCCTAACTTCTTCGTATATAACCTCAAATTTTTATTGAATAGTAATTTTTTTCCCCAAAATAATGTCACTGCACAAAACAGCCAGAAAATGAACCATAAGTTAACATATTGTCTTCATGATCCAAGATGCACTTCAGTCATGTGGGAGGCCTCAAGTTTATCAGTGGACATTGAGTGCTCCTTCTCCAGGGATACAATCAACTTTGGTTATACTGATAGATTTATCTTTCCTTTTCTTCTTCTTTTTACAGATGAACAGCAAAATAAATATAATTGCTGTTTCAACTGTGCTTGTTTCAAAGCTATGCCTTGATGCAATTCAACCCACCCTTTGTGAACTTATAAAGAAGCATTCTTTTTCATTGAAGATGGAATCCCTTCAAATGACTTCAAAAGATAACTCCAGCTACGCAATCCTAATCCTGTTCAAATACAAACCTATCTGTTTGGCGTTCAGAGATCTAAAATGTGTCTGTCAGAGACTTACAAATGCAAAAAGCAGAAACCTCATAATTTCCCCCCCCCAGCAATATTATAAATTATGCAAAAATCATGTTGCAAAATATACTCCATGCAGCCAAACGAGAAGAGAATGTGCCGAACTTTGCAAAAGTCATCATGCCTGCAGAACAATAAAAATTACAAACACAAAAATATTAATGCCCCAAACACCTTGTTGTGTGCCTAGTTAAGCTAATATTGACTTTAAATCTTGTTAGATGCACCATAAATTAGTGCTTTGCTCAAACAGTGAAGGTCCAAGACTGTTGCTGATTGATGGGACCCTTTGCAATCAAACATATATAATGATCATTTTGGAATGAAGATATCTTAGGATCATTTAAATAAACTTTTATGTACCTGCAATTAGTGCAGTCTTTTCCTCCATCCATAAAGTGGCGTGATTGTCTTAGGCTACCAGTTATTAGAAAATATAAAGGTATCATTGCATGGCCTACTTTGTTTCCTAGATATTATTATGCTTATATATGCTGAATTTCCAAATGAATTTGGTTGATTATTTCATGATTATCAGTCTTGGTATACAGATGTCATCTTGTGCGGAATAAGGATACAGTCAAGGGTCATCGAGTCATAAATTCTTACAGCATGGAAACAGGCCCTTCGGTCCAACTCATCCATGCCAACTGTGTTGCTTAGTGAACTAGTCCCATCTGCCCGCATTTGGCCCATAGCCCTCCAAACCTCTCCTATCCATGTACTTATCTAGTTGGCTTTAGGGTATCTGCTCTGTAGAATCAATCTACATAAAACTGATTTGGAATATAATTAAACCCTCAAAATATTTTTTTAGGAAAAGTAACCTATGTTAAGTTGGTACCTTTGACCAAGCTTCACGATCTTGTGTCATGTGCCATGAAATGGTGTTGAAGTGGTTCTAATTCAGACTGTTACTGAATACTAACATGTTTTCTCTCTTTTCCAGTTCTGATGAAGGGTCTCGGAACTGAAACCTTAACTTTGTTTCTCTTTCCACAGATGCAACCTGACCTGCTGAGTGTTTCCAGCATTTTAAGTTTTATTTCAGATCTTCCATCATCTGTAGTTAACTTAAGAAAATAGGAACGGGAGTAGGTCACCCGACCCCTCAAGCCTGCCCCATCATTTAATATAACAATGACTGATCTACCCCAAGCCATTCTTTCTAATTTTCCGATTTTTTTGATTTCCAAACTTCTGATGCTTTTTTCCCACAACAATCTTTCGAAAATGGTACCAGATTCTTTCTTCAATGTGATGCCGAGATCTCCTCTTCATTTTACAAAGCTGAGGAGTCCTCCCAAACTTCCTGGGCCACCAATGTTACCTTCTTACTATCTTAGAAGTCGGCTGTTTTGCCATAGCCTCTCACAACTCTCCACCCTTTATGGAGTTGGAAGCAGATCAAGGTTTTCAATCTCCTTGCTGAGCTACTGTGAATGTTCCACCACTGAATAAACAAGCTTTCATCATTTGGAGTAGTTAATTGCTACCTGCTTACCACAGTTCCATCCTGATTTCCAGACAATCTAGCATGTTAAATCCCATTTTAATGAACTGTTTACTTTAATAAGATTGCAAATTTGTATACACTTCCTATTCTGCTTTCAGGCAATAAAATCTCATCATAGATGGTCGTGAATTTCAGTTACATAAACATGCAATGAGGTTACAGTGGGGAAGGACCTTCCTGTTACCCATCCTGTCTCACACAACCACGACGCTTCACACATATTTCACACCCAAGATCATACGATCTATTGGGAGAGACAAGAAGCTACTTTCTTCTCAGTTTAAGTAAAATTGATTGCAGAAGAGAGTTTTCTGAAGAGGAAGCCCAACAAGAATACTATCAGACACATGAGACTGGCAATCTCCCCTCTACATTCGCAGCCCTGATGCAGGGTCTCGACTTGAAACATTAACTATCCCTTTGCCTCCACAGATGCTGCCTGACTTGTTAAATTCCTCCAGCTGTTTTCTATGATTAAACCAGAATTCTGTTGCCTACCTGCACTGTACTTCCTCTGTAAGTGTAACACTAAATTCTGCATTTTGTTATTGTTTTTCCTTTTGTACTACCTCGATGTACTTATATCTGGAATGATCTGTTTGCATAGCATGCAAACAAGGTTTTTCACTGCATGTGACAATAATAAACCAATGACCAATTACCAATTTTTGAACTTAAATCACCAGTGAAGTTCTCATTTTGTCTGTGCAGTTGAACTGGTAAATGGGTTGCAGATCTGAGTAGGATTATAGAGAAACTCTGGAATCTTTTAGGAAGCTGGTGTATGCCAAAGGAGTTTGCCAGATGACTGGCTGTCTTTATCTACCCAAGGCAATATTACGGCGAGCTCTTCTGGTGTGTTTGTATTTTTGATGAGGATGGTGGAGAACTCACTGTATCAGATTTTAACTGTGGGATAACTGGCATGGTGGCTCCAATGTGCAGGATCGCAAGGGGCTGCAGAGGGTTGTATACTCAGCCAGTTCCATCATGGGCACAACCCTCCCCGCCATCGAGGACAGCTTCAAGAGGCGGTGCCTCAAGAAGGCAGGATCCATTACTAAGGACCCTCACCATCCAGGACATGCCCTCTTCATGTTACTACCATGGGCAGTTCCTATTCATTCTGAGATTATCCCAGTATGTGGGTGTCTGATGTTACATCTACCCTGTAAGGTGGTTATTAAATAACCCTAGGACTAATGAAACGCTAATACTAGTTGTCAGTCTTCGTGCTGTGACTGAGATAGAGCATTTTGGATTAGCCCTACCTCAGAGACAAAACCCAGGCTGATTACTGAGTACAATACTGAGAGAGTGCTGTACTGTTGGAGACATTGTCTTTCAGATAATATATTAAACTATTGTTTATTCTCTCAAATAATCAGGAACGATAGCACAGTGATTCCAATAATGCAGTGGCCAGTACCTTTTTCCTCAAACAATATCACTAGAACAGAGTAGTACGATGGAATCTTTTACATTCACCTGAAAGAACAGATAGCATGACTCAAATTCGGCATGTCCCCAATGACGCTCACCAATTTTTATAGATGCACCATAGAAAGCATCCTATCCGGATGCATCACAGCTCAGTATGGCAGCTGTTCTGCCCAAGAGCTCAAGAAATTGCAGAGGGTTGTGAACGCAGCCCAGTCCATCACGCAAACCAACTTCCCCTCTGTTGATTCCGTCTGCACTTCCCGCTGCCTTGGGAAAGCAGCCGACATAATCAAGGACCCCTCCCACCCCGGTCATTCTCTCTTCTCCCCTCTCCTGTCAGGCAGAAGATACAAAAGCCTGAGGGCACAAACCACCAAACTCAAGAACAGCTTCTATCCCACTGTTATCAAACTCTTGACCGGACCTCTCATACACTAAAAGATGAACTCTTGATCTCCCAATCTACCTCATTGTGGCCCATGCACTTTATTTGTCTACCTGCACTGCATGTTCTCTGTAACTGAAACACTGTGTTCTGCATTGTTTTCTTTTTACTACCTCGATGTAATTATGTACGGCATGATCTGTCTGGATGGCACGCAAAACAAAAGCTTTTCGCTGCATCTTGGTACATGTGACAACAATACACCAACACTGATACCTTGGAGCTCACCCAGGCTGTGTGTTCAGGTCTCTCAAGAAAGGCTTGAACCCACAATTAATTGATTCTGAGGTATGTTCTGCCATTAATCTAGAGTATGTAACAATGTAAGGAGAAGACAAGATCAGTCTTCATGCAAGATATAGCATAGGGCCAATCTTCCACTACACTGCAGTTGAGAAGGGACTGCAGTAAGAATGCAGTGGGTTGCTACTTCAGTCCAGCAGAGTGTTTATCATGAGGGATATTTATATTCAGTTCCTAACAAGCATCGCTTGCATGTTTTAATCATTAGAGGTGACTGTTTTGTTTCACTCTAGGGCAGCATAACCTGGACATTTGTCCCAATGTTATCAAAAAGGGGAGAAACCCTTCTCATTAGTATAACATCAGAGGACAAATAGTATCCTACCAGTTTTGATTAGTTCCATCTCAGAATGAAAAGGAGGGAAATATGTCTTTGCAACAGCAGGGGTACATAAGCTGGTAAAGTCTGCAGCATTTCAAGTCTTCTCTGTGATTCTTTCTTGCCCTGAAATGAACCCTTAGTGAAGGTCTCAATGGCATGGTATAATGTGAAAGTCAAGAACAAAATTACTTATGGCTTCACGTTATTCTAACAAGCCACAAGTTGTAAGAAAACAAGTTATGTCAATTTCAGCATCAGTCTGTAAATCACACAGAGTACCCGTTGGGGACCCATTGGATATGATTTACATCCCTTGTCATTCATGAATGCCAGTGCTGCAACTGAGTTATAGCCAGTCACAACGAATGCAAGATAAATCACCTTGCGCAGCACCTCATTCTGTCTTCTGTTTATGATATTCAGAGGTGTAAGGAGATTAGTCAGTCCTGATGGTAGCACCTGAGGTAAATAAGCTCAAGGTGTTTCAACTCATGCAACACATTGGCTAACAATGGTCCAAATTTACAGCTGTAGCAATGGTGAAATTGTAAGTATTCACTATCATAACACATTGAAGCTGGCAGCAACTTCTGGAGCAGATGTATGCACAGTGAATATGAGGAATCTGTTGTAAATCTTTTTTGCTGTCGTATTCAGAAATCAGATCAGGAGAAATTTGGCATCATGAAATTGTTGCATTTTGTTGCATGAGGTGTCAGTGGTGGGATACTAAACCATAATTACTGCTGAATGAACTCAATAGCCTGAAAAATACATGTGGATTGTAATTCCCCCAGACGAATATTTCAAAATATAATACATGCAAAATACAAAAGATATTTTTTGTTGAGAAAAGTTTGTTTATGATTTCTTAATCTCATGTGTATGATCCAAACTTTATTTTTGTTCACAGCAGGACATTTAAAATGTCAGCTAAAAATTTCCACAGTACTTTTGGTTTGCCGGTTGTGAGAATTCTTCAAAGCAATTGGCTACTCAGCTTGCTCGATGACATCATGTTGTTGGAACAGGAACAGAATTCCATGCAAGAGAGATGACAGACTGTAATAACTCTTAATATGGAATTTATGATGGAGGATTACCTCCCGTGGTCCTGAAAGATCGGATGGAGGGTGGGGAGAACAGCAGGTCTTTAGGGCAGCTTCATCTGGACAATTGCCCCAATGTTGTCAGAAAGGGGAGACACTCAATGGTGATAACATCAAGAGACAAATAGCATCCTACCAGTTATAATTAGTTCCTTCTCAGAATAAAAAAAGGAGGGATCTACGTCTTTGCAATATAGATAAAGATAAGCTGGTGAGGTTTTTGGAAAAAACTTCAGTCCAGCAGAGTGAAAATTATCATGAAAGATATTCATATTCAATTCCCCAAAAAAAGTAGAACCTCAGAAAAGACAGGAGTGCATTGCAGGGTCAGCTTAAATTTTTGTGCTCAAGTCCTTGGAATGAAATCCACAACCTTCTGAGTCAGAAAGCATTTATTATTTGCCCCAAACTTTTCGCTCATCCCTCAAGATGGCAGTGAGCAACCTCCTTAAACCGCTGCTGACCCCTAAGCCAAACGGACATGTAAAGAAGCAAGTGGGGGAGAGGAAGAAGGGAGAGTGGGAGGTGATGGGGATGAAGAGAGAAAGAAAAGGGAGGAATAGAGATTGGGAAAAGGGAAGAGAGAAGGGGATGGGGATGGGAGGGAGGAGATGGAGTTGGACAAAGGGAGGAGTTGGGAAGGAGGGATAACGGTTGGAAGTCTGAGGGTGGAAGCAAAGGAGGGGTTGAAGGAAGGAGTAGGGTGGGAAAAGAGCATTTCTCTCCATTGGTATGTATAAGGATGGAGTAGATGGGTGGATTGTGACCAAGTGTTCGTGTGTGTATCCAGATATGTGTAAAAGTCCAAGTGTCTTGGACTTCCTTGGCACAGGACCAAGATGTCACTCTTCAAGAGCATGTTGTAGCTTGTGTGCAATGTCCACTCCACATCAAAAGAATTTGCACTGAGGTATTTTCCAGCCTGTGGAAGCAAGTCAGATTTGACTCTGAGAGATGGCCCAAGAAGAAGGACTGCACTGCCCCACAAAGTCTAGATGCCACATGATTCAAGCTGCTGTGTTTGCCAATTGGCTGTGTTTAGGGCATCTAATGTGATCAGCATTTTGAGATTCCTCTGACCTTTTTTATCTCAGCTTGACAAGTGGACACTTGATGCTTCTGTAAATCATCATGCCATCCCAGAGTCTAGAGATTGGGAAAACCTGTTCAAATCTGTGATTTAAAGGCAACTACAGCCTGTTCTGCTATAACGCGACTTTCTATAATGCAAGGTTTCTGAGGAACGTAACCATCGTGTTAAAGCAGAACTACCTGCATATTAGTGCATGGTAGTGTAGCGATTAGCATAACGCTTTACAGCACCAGCGACCCGGGTTCAATTCCGGCCACAGTCTGTAAGGAGTTTGTACGTTCTCCCCGTGTCTGCATGTGTTTCCTTTGGGTGCTCTGGTTTCCTCCCACATTCCAAAGACCTACGGGTTAGGAAGTTGTGGGCATGCCATGTTGGCGCCAGAAGCTTGGCGACACTTGCGGGCTGCCCCCAGAACACTCTACGCAAAAGATGCATTTCACTGTGTGTTTCGATGTACATGTGACTAATAAAGATATCTGATCTTATCTTATTAATCTGACACTAATCCCTTATTATTCTCCCCACATTCCCATCAACTGCCCTCAGTTTCCACCACTCACACTAAGGGCAAATTACAGTAGCCAATTAACCTACCAACCTGCCTGTCTTTGGGATTTGGCAGGAAACTCAAGCACCTGGAGGAAAGCCCCAGATTCTTCCTGCGGCCGCAGTCACTGACGGAGGGGAACCTGCAGGTGGAGGGGCTTCCATGCTCCCGCTGTCCTTGTCCATCTTGGTGGTAGAAGTGGGGAGCGGATCTTTGGAATTCATAACCCAAGAGGGCTGTGTGGTTCAGTCGCAAGACAGAGATAGAATGGTTTTCTGGATATTAAGGGAATTAGTGGGATATGGAGTTATTGCTGGAAAATGGTGGGTGGTCAAAGATCAGCCATGATCTCATTTAACAGCAGAGCAGGCATGAAGGCCAATGGTTTACCCCTGCTTGGTATTTCAAAATGCTCCTGATGACAGTAAATGTTGGCATTCCAAAATTGCATGAGTCTCACTCATTTATCAAGACAAATTAAATTATTTATCAATTTTTCTTGTTTGTTTTAGAAGTAGCCTTTCGGGAAGACAATGCAAACAGGCGATTTGCTGGATTCTTCCTGTGGTTACAATTACTGGAAGAAATCACAAAGTTTAAATAATGAGTGGGTAATGTCTCAGGAACATGCAGAGTGACAGGAATGAAAGTGTAATCCAAAGACTTTGTAGGAGTTTTGAAATGAAGAGTTCAACAGAATTCCTTTAGGATTAATTTACAACTCGTTCAAAAACATCTGAAAATAAACCTCTGTGGGATGGTATATAAAATTCTTTACCATCTCTGATTTGTATGTCTCAACTTCAGTTTTAATATTCTGTCTTCGCCAACTCAAAACTGTGCTGAAGGCTGGAGCTAGATACCAAATAATGAGGCAGATTTTATGTAACATTTAACATCTATTCTCTAGCCTGTTGAAAGATTACAAAGCATTCAAAAGAGTTTTGTATAGGGTGAAATGCAGGTGATTCCTGAAAACTGCATTTCAAATGGGACAGGCTTTCCTCCAGTTTAGTGTTCGAGGTTTGGTGGTGACAATGCAGTTTCCTCTTCCCTGGAGAAACCAAACACACATTGGGTCATCGCTTTGCAGAACAGCATTCAGTCTGCAAAAGTGATTCTGAGCTTCCATTTGTCCGTCTTTGCTATCTTATACTGTTCCAAAGAAACCCAAGGTAAGCTCGAAGAGCATCACCTTATCTTCCAACTTAGCACTTACAGCCCTCAGGACTCAACATTGTATTCAACAGTTTCAGACTCTCTGGATTGTATTAGGGCTGGCTAATGCTGATGAAAGGTCATCATTTTGCATCATTAACTCCTCTCCACTGACTCTGTCTGCACTTCCCACTGCCTCGGGAAAGTAGGCAACAGAATCAAGGAAACCTCCCACCCTGGTCATTCTCTCTTCTCCCCCCTTCCCTCAGGCAGAAGACACAAAAGCTTGAAAGCACGTACCACTAGGCTCAAGGACAGCTTCTATCCTGCTGTTATAAGACACTTGACTGGACTTCTTGCACAATAAAGATGAACTCTTGATCTCTCGATCTACCTTATCTTGGCTCTCGCACCTTATTTGTCTACCTGCACTGCACTTCCTTTGTCACTGTAACACTATATTGTTTTTCCCTTTGTACGACCTCAATGTACTTATGTATGGAATGATCTGTCTGGATGGCATGTTAACAAAGCTTTTCACTATATCTCGGTACATGTGACAACTAATGTCTAATTTCTCTATCCACAGTTGCTGCATGGCCTGCTGGCTATTTTCAGCATTTTCTTATTTCAGATTCCCAGAACTTCAGTGCTTGTATCTCACAGCTTCAGCATTATTTTTCTTTGAACTTACTCTCCACTAGTTTCAAAAGTTTTTTCCTATTTATATCTCCTCCCATTGCAATTAACAAACCTTCACCACTCTCTCTCAGCAGACTCCGTCATGCTGGGATAACAAACAGTCTGCTGGAGGAACTCAGCGGGTCGAGCAGCATCTGTGGGGGGGGAATAATTGTCAATGTTTCGGATGGCAACCATGCCTCAGGAGGGTTCCTTTCCTTCCATAGATGCTGCTCGACCCGCTGAGTTCCTCCATCCAATTGATTCTTGCTCCAGATACCACTTATGTTGGTCTTTCTTGCTCTCCAATCTGTCACAATTGTTCCCTTTGTTCTCTTCTCCGTCTTCTTTCCCTGTAACTTAAAACATGCTTGTCCTCTAACTTTTACCAGATTTAATGAAAGGATATTGACCTGATACATTAACTCTGCTTTCCTTTCCAAAGATGCTGAGCGACTTACTGAGTATTTCCAGCCTTTTCTGCTTTTACTTCAGATTTTCAGCATCTGTAGTTATTCTTTTTGCTTTTCAATGGCAAGGAACAGGTTCGGATCTCAAGAAGAGTATTGACCTTGGAATGCATCTGCCACCTATCAGACTCTCATTACTTGCAGCCTTTTCCATTAAGCGTGAATCTCCCATTCATGGACTTTGAAACTTGTATTTTTTTATCGGAATCCCAGGGGAAGGATTTTTTGTTTGGAGCATTACAGCATAGATACAGGCCCTTCGGCCCAACCAGTCCATGCTGACCATGGTGACCACCCAGCTGGTCCCAATTTCCTGTGTTCAGCCCATATCCCTCCAAGCCCCGCCCCTCCTATCCAAGTGCTTCTTAAATGATATTATTGCACCTGCCTCACCCACTTCAACTGGCAGCTCATTCCATATACTCACCACCTCTGAATGAAAAAGTTGCCCCTCAGGTCCCTTTTAAATCTTTCCCCTCTCACCTTAAACCTATGCCCCTTAGTTTTGGAATCCCCTACCCTGGGGGAAAAGACTGTTACCGTCCATCATCCGATCTATGTCTCTTGTGTCTCCATCATTTTGGTGAGGAATGGTTGTGAAAGTTTCAAAAGAACTGGTTTCTCTTCGTCCTTTCACACGCTCCCTCCTCCCAAAAAAAGGTGAAAGTTCAGATGCCAAGAATTATGGAGATGTCTTCAAAGGAAAAATCAAGCAATAATTGGAATTGGGAAACAGCAGTTTGAATAAATCATCCTCTTCCCTGTTAAAACTGTTTGGGTTATAATAGACATCCACAATCTATTGTTTTTAGGCAGTTATTTTGTTGGAGATTACATTTGATCTTCACTTTAGCTCGATCTACACACAGTTCCCTATCCCTTCATGCCCAGCTCTTTGATCAAGTCTTTAGTCACCTGTCCTAATATCCCCTTATGTGGTTTGTGTCATTTTTTTTCTGGCTCGATGACGTTCACGTGAAGCGATTTGACAGTACTATCTAAAAGGAGGTGGCTGTTGGTATTGCATTCTCCACAATGCTGTCTGACCTGCTGTGCTTCTTAAAGAGATTATTTAATTTCAAATAATTAAAGTAGTTAATCTTCCATCTCAGCCGTGCTTCCTTATTCACATAAACCCTTTCGAAAGCTGTCAGGGGTGGTGGTGGAGGCAGATACAATAGGGGCTCTGAGACAGGCACATGAATATGCAGAGGAGGGAGGGAAATGGACCATGTTCAGGCAGAAGGGATTAGGTGTCATTAGCTTAATTAGTTCAGCACAATATCGTGGGCCAAAGGGCCTGTTCCTGTGCTGGACTGTTCTGTGTAAAACACTGTCCATGGAGTCATGGATTCATGGAGAGACACAGCACAGAAAAAGGCCCTTCAGCCCAACAAGTTTGTGCTGACTATCAAGCACCCATTTACACTAATCCACTATCAATCCCAATTTATTCTTCCCACATTCCCATCACCTCCCCTGAGATTTTACCATACACTGACACACTGGGAGAAATTTATAGTGTCCAATTAACTGGGATGTGGGAGTAAACTGGAGTACCCAGGGAAACCCATACATTTCTGGGAGAACGTGCAAACACCGCAAGGGCAGCACTGGATGGCAGGACTGAACCCAGGTCACTGGTGCTGTGAGGCAGTAACCCTAACGACTGCACTACCATGCTGCCCAAATCCACCTCTGTGGAGATTTAAAAATAAACAGACTTTTATTCTTAATTTCAAGATAGTTATCCTAAACGTAGCTTAAATACAGCTCACCAAGTTTAAATGTACACAAAGACATGCAGATTTGGAAATGTTTAACTTGCTAGTACTTCAACTGACAACATATTATCAAAAATCTCCTGATATCTATATATAGCATTTAATTTTACTCAATAATATTATGTAAAGTGTTTCATCAACATCCCACAATCAAGTAACTGAAATTGAGAATTGAAAAAAGCACCATCAATGAAATATTTATTATTTACATTGTGTTTGATGTACTCTAAACACATAAAGGTGAAATATTTGTCAATCTTGTTGGTGAAGGAGGGCTTTGGCACACTGGCCTTCATCAGTCAGGGCACTGAGTATAGAAGTTGGGATGTTATGTTGCAGTTGTATCAGACATTGGTGAGGACTCATTGGCATACTGTGTTCAGTTTTGGTCGCCCTGCTATAGAAAAGATGCCATTAAGCTGGGAAGACTGCAGAGGAGATTTACAAGGATGTTGCCAGGACTTGAGAGATTGAGTTAAGGAGAGAGGTTGAGCAGGTTGGGACTCTTTCATTAGAATGTAGGAGAATGAGGGGTGATCTTATGGAGGTGTATAAAATCATGAGGGGCATAGATAGAGTAAATGCACACCACCTTTTGCCCAGGGTTGGGGAATCATGAACTAGAGGGCACAGGTTTAAGGTGAGAGGGGAGAGATTTAATAGGAACCTGAGGGGCAACTTTTTCACACAGAAGGTAGTCCCTATTGGAATGAACTGTCAGAGGGAGTGGTTGAGGTGGGACATCAACAACATTTAGAAGAAACTTGGACAAGTACATGGATAGGAAAAATTCAGAGGGATTTGGGCCAAACACTGGCAAATGGGACTAGCTTCGGTGGGCATCATGGTCAGCATGGAGCAGTTGGGTTGAAGGGCCTGTTTCTGTGCTAAGTGACTCTATGGCTCTACATCCTGTGTTACTAATTCTGAATGCCATATAGATCATGCACATACACTCACACGCGCACACACACGCACACCTTATTCAAACTTTCCTCTTATTTTACAAACATATGCACACAAACCAGAACAGGCTAGGAGGCAAAATAAATCTGGAGATGTCAAAGGAAGAATGAGGTGGGTATGACCGAAGTTGGAGAATCAGATGGAGAGACTGCAAATAATCTGAGGAATTAGACTAAAATAGAACTCAACCACATTATAAAAAGGCAAATGGGTAACATAATTACTTTAGAATCTCATTAAGATTTCACCAATTGAAAATTAGTTCTCAGCTAAAGACTTTTTTTCGACTAATGTGTTGTTATTAACCTGAGTTCTTAAATAACTGCTACACTGCACAGGTTATGATTTGTCTGTAGGTAATGAATTTATTTTAAATATAGGTTATGACTTTACATAGTTTATAGATTTTCTATAGATAATGATCCTAATATAACTTGTGATTTTGTACAAAGGTTATTATTTGTGTTTAGATATTTTAAAATATATTTTTACACAGATGGCATTTTGCATTGGGCATCCTTTTAACAAACCTTGTACACAAGTTATTTTCACAGTAGCCAGAGTTCCAATTATTTGTGCTTCGACTGAGTCAAGTATTTAAAACGACTTTATTGGTGGAATTATTCATTACATTTATTAGCTTGTAACAAAAAGATGCACACTGATAAATTAATGAATGAATAATTGACAGAGATGCAAAGTAATTATAGAATTGCCAGCTGGAAGCAGGTGAATTGGACCCTATGTTGATACCCTAACACCTTTCAGTGCAATAACTCACACTGACCTTCGTTATTTAATGGACTGGGTTGCATTGACGTGCAGCTGGCCGGCTGTGGCGCACATTCTGAACTTCGAGGCATGCACATTGCAAACCCAAAGTACGAACACATTGGAGACCAGACAGCAGTGAATTTGAGACAAAAGAGATGCTGGAATCTGGCGCTACTGGAGGAACTCAGGGGGTCGAAAAGCATCTGTGGGGAGAAAGGAATTGTTGGCACTTCAGGTCGAAACCCTGCATCAGGAGTCCAGCGACATTCCATAACTTACTGAGCCAAGGATCTTTATGCCTTTCATATGACACAACTGTTGCTTTACAGTTCCAGTGACCAGGGTTCAATCCTGACCTCAGCTGCTGTGCATATGGAGTTAGCATGTTCCCCCTGTGACCAACGGGAGCTTTCCCTCAGGTACTCCTGGTTTTCTCCCACATCCCCAAAAACGTACAGGTTGGTAGGTTGGTTGGCCATTGGGAATTGTCTCTGGTGTCAAATTCATGGGAATGTGGAGGGAATTGATACCCGGGGAAAATTAATGGGGCGATGGGTTTGCTGTATATCAGCTTTGACTGGATCGACCAAATGACCTCCTTTCATGTCAGAAGGAAATATGGAAAACCCAACCCAGCCCCGCTTATTTGAATGGGAATATTAAAAAAAAGATAAGCTCAGCTCAGTTGAAAATAAAAAAACCGCAGATGCTAATGAAAGGTCTTCAATCTGAGAGATAACTCTGTTCCTCTTTCTACAGATGCTGCCCAACCTGATGAGTGTTTCCAGCATTTATTTAACTCCATTCTCCTGTGGTCCAAGCTTCTTTCTATTGAGGCAGAATTTCTCCTGCAGTTTTACCAATCTTCAGTGGAGGATTGAGGGAAATCTCAGAGCAAAAGAGTCCACAATTCTGTTTTTATTTAAGTGTAGCTAAGCTACATTTCTTGTTAATTTCACCACGTGCTTACTGAATTTAATGTGTTTTAAACAAATGAAATATTTTATAAAATAATTATTTGAAAAAATTAAGGTTCTTTTTTTGATGTCTTCATTTATGTTTAAAATCGGTGAGACTGGTCTTTGAAAGTATTGGATCCCATCATCCAAATCATTGATACAGAATTTGAAAAGCTGGTATCCCAGCACAGATCCTCGCAGGACGAATCGAAAGCTCCTAACCCAAAAATGATTTGTTTATTCCTACTCTCTGTTTTCTGATACTCCATCTGAGTTTAAAAGAAAGGGCTGCATATTTAACCTGCTTAACACACCCTTATAGTCCTTGTAAGTTGATCATTTGCAATGCAAAGCTACACTGGAAAAAGTGGGATTCAGCAAATGGGTATCATAGAGTCTCACTGCACCAAAATAGGCCCTTCAGCCCATTGAGTCTGTGCTATCCATTGTCAGAACTGTATCAACAGAACAGAATTCAAATGCTGGAAAAACTCAGCCAGTCAGGATCTGTGGAGAGAGAACAAACAGGGCTAACTTCTCAGGTCAATGAAGCTTCATCAGCACTCTTCTTGGATGGATGGAAGGTCATCAGCACAAAACATTAACCTTCACAGAGGCTGCCTGACCAAATGAGGATTTCCAGCATTTGACACAGGGAACCATCACAACTAAATGCGATCAGAAAAATCAGCTCAAAATGTAATTGTTTTTAATGAAAGTAAATATATCCTGAAAGCTGATGCTAGAAAGAAAACGAGTTAAGGCAAAGCAAGAAGTGCCTGTCAGCCTTTTCCCAGCAAGGTTTGTGAGGGATATTAAATATATCCAATGAGTCCCTGGCAACCACTGACATCCACTTAATCGGCCCCTAAACAATGCCTCTTCTCACAGAATGGCAGTTCCTTTCTTTTCTTATGTCGCTAACAGTTCTATTTTTATAATCTTTTCAACCAGCTCTGTCTCAGGTGGCTGGAGAAAACAGGTAAACAGAGACGTGTACCAAACTAAATCTAAGTTCAACCCTGTCCTGTGACAGGACGGATGGAGGGTGAGGGAAGACGAGGGAGAGGAGAGGGGAATACAGGAGAAGGGAAGAGGGGAGGGACGCGGGGGGAAAAGAAGAAAGAGTAAAGTGGGACAGAAGAAGAAGAAGGAGAGGTGGAAAGGGGAAGGGAAGAGAAAGAAGAAATGGGGGGGGGGAGAGTGTTGAGGGGGAGGAGTGAAAGAGCAAAGGGGAGAACTGAGAGCAGAGGGAAGGCGGCGAGAAGATGTCGGGCTGAGCAAAAGATCGATCCCAGTTCGATCTCATAATGGCGACATATTCATATTGTAATTCAGTTGCATCTGGAGCAGAGTAACAGGTCAGTGGTAAAGTGCGCAGATACATTGAGGATAACTTCCTGTGTATAGTTTGAGATAGAGTTAGGATTGTGGTTAGGGTTAGTATTAGGGTGTGGGTACAACAAATATTCACTTAGCTAGAGAAAATTTAAGGCTCAGGTCAACTGAAACACAACGGGAACTGACCGGAGACACAAGAGAGACTGCAGCTGCTGGAAATCCGGAGCAACACACAAAATGCTGGAGGAACTCAGCAGGTTCGGCAGCATCTATGGAGGGGAAATGGACAGTCAATGTTTAGGGTTAAGAACCTTCTTCAGGACTGGAAGGAAAGAAGGGAGATAGTCAGTAAAAAAGGGTGGGGGGGGGAAGGGGTGGAGCAAGACCTGGCAGGTGATAGGTGGATCCAGGTGAGGGGGGGGGGGGTGGGAAGATAGGCAGGTGAGGGAGGGGGCAGTGGGAATGATGCAAGAAGCTGGGAGGTGATAGGTGGAAGTGACAAAGGGCTAAAAAAGATGGAATCTAACAGGAGAGGACAGTGGACCATGGAATAAAGGGAAGGAGGTGAGGAGGGGGAACCGGAGGGAGGTATGCGTTGGTGATGGGCAGATCGAGAGGGCAGGGGAGGTAAAAGAGAAGGGGTATGGGGGACGGTGGGATAAGGGAAAACAAAACGGGGGGCACAGAGGGGAGTGGTAACCAGAAGTTGGAGAAATCATTGTTCATGCTGTCCGCTTGGAGACTCGCAAGGAGGCCGTCTGTCCACAGCCTCCTCTACTGCCAAGTTGAGGTCAGACACAGATCAGAGGAACAGCACCTCATATCCCACCTTGGTAGTCTCCAGTGTTATCGTGATCTTATAGGGGGTAAGAGCTGCAGATCAATCAAGAATTCAACAACGAAGCTCTTTCCCTGGCATTCATTCACCTCAAGTCCATCATCATAGAATTACTAAAATACATTCCTGTATGTTTTCCCATTTCAACAGCACTTTTTACAAATACTTGTCCAGTCCCTCTATAATGATCTTTGTTTTGTTTGACAGTTGTGATCTGATATGGCTTATACTAATATGTTGCATTAAAATAATTTACAAAGTATAACTTTTCCTATCTCCATTATTACAATGTGGTAAAATATTCAAAACTAATTCATGGAAAGATTAGTACATCTGAGATTGACCCAGGTAAGAGGGTTTTAGATCGGTCGTCCAAGAGATTGTTGTTAGACAGTATCATCTTAAAGGAGGAAAGCAAGGTTGGGGAGTGGAGATATTTAAGGAGAAAATTCTGAACATGTGGGCCTTGGCAGCAGGAGACATTGCCACCAGGTGTGGGGCCTGAAGCACACAAAACAAGTAATTCAGGACAACAGATTTATGCCATCGTGCATGATATACCTCCGTCTGAATTTTTTTAAAGAGGGATAATTGACAACATCATGTCAATCAATGAGTTGAAGACAGGGTTTAAACACCTCAGAACCTCAGACCAAACTACCGGTGACCAGCAGTCTCTCAATCACGGAAGGATGATTTGTCCAGTGAGAAAGAGAGACAGCGGAGGACAGCTACATGGTACAAGCTGTGTGTGTGAGACATCAGTTCCAGCTGCACGGTCTCAGATGATTGACAGGGGGATCACTCTGTCATCTCCCTTCTGGGTGGGACTTGAAGGGATATAATGATCCCCCTCCACTGCAAACGCTGAGCAAATAATGTTGTAAACTCTGCCCGTCGTGCTCCATTGAAGTCATAAGAACTGAATTCAGAAGCAGAACTTGATGCATAAAAATTATTATATTAGTTACTTAGCACATGCCGCAGCGGATGGGTTGCTATACGGTTGTGTTCTCTGTATTCTGACCACTTTAAACCCTGTTACCAAGACAGTACAAGTGACTTGCTAACCACACTGCTTGTGCCTCTGAACACTACAGAGCCTTGAGAGTTTTTTTAAATTCTCATTTTGAGAAAAGTGATTGATTGTTACAGTGTCTGTTGACCCTTTTATTACTGTTTTACTTCACACTGTACGCTTCTGGGTGTTTAGGATGACCTGGCAGACTCCACCTCTACCCACCCATTCCCACCTGTTGTCTCTGCTTTACATGACATGGACATGCACTGATACACTTCACTGATTTTTCCACACCGTCCTCCCATTAAATGGGAGAAGCAATAAAAGCCTTTGCAGAGCAGCCGTTGTTAGAAAGACGACCTATAAAACCCATTCATTTCATGGGATTTAAATTTCATGGGTCTAAAACTGCCAGTACGTTCTCTGGCTTTTAATTTTGTCTCAACTCAAAGAGGAGCATGATTAACGTCTCTCGCTTGTGTCAGCTCCCTGGTAGCTTGGTTACTGTGGGATTAATGAGAGTCCTTTGTTTGATACTCGATCAGTGCAGAGTTAATTGATCACAACCCTGATGCCAATGTGGTTACATCAATTTGTACTGAGTAATGAGCAAGATGCTTGTGACATCCTCAACCTGAACAATAAAAGAGTGAATCTTGTTCAGCTGTATATTGTGGGCATCTGTGGCACAGTAGGTGAAGCTACTGCCTCACAGCTCCAGAGACACCAGGTTCAATTCTGACCTTGCCTGCTGTCTACTTGGAGTCCAAATGCTTTGGCTGTGACTACAAGCTTCAACCTGGGTGCCCCGGTTTCCCCCCGTATCCCAAAGATGCGCAGGTTGGCAGGTTAATTGGCCACTGTAAATTAATGCTGGTGTGAGTGAGTCACAAGAGAATCAGGGTAGGAGGAGAGTTAATGGGTTGCAAGGATATAGGTGGGGGAAATGAGTTTGATGAAGCTGCTCTGAGAGCTAACATATACTAGGTAGGCTGAATGGCCTCTTTCCATGATGTGTGAAAGTAACATTTCAAAAAAAATATCAGTCCTAGTCTAGGTTTGGTTTGTGTGTATTTCTATTCATAGTTTCTAATTGGAGTTGAGAGAGGAAGCAGGGAAATGAACCCCTCTGGGGTGGGGCACAGGGTAAGAAGGCTTTGGGTGGGGCCCTCTGAAGTGAAGAGGGGAGTAGCAATGAAGATGTGCCACTTCTCTAGATGAACATTCAGTGTTTTGGATTAACAGCTTGGAGATAGGAGCTCAACTCTCTTCACGGCAACTGGGGAATTTGAACACAGTTAAGTGAATAAACCTTGAATAAAACAACATCATTGACATTGGGATCCAATATACTATTTGACTGTTACTAAAATGCCAGGACATCCTTATGCAGTCTGGACTTGGTATTTCTCTAGTACTTAATGGTTCTACCCTGGGAAAGAGATTCTGACTCCAGACAAACTAAAGTGGTTGATTTCTAAAGAGGGCATTTTGGGATAGACAATAGAGACAGAGAGTCATGCAGTATTGAAACAGACCCTTCGGCCCAACTCGTCCATACTGACCAAGATGCCCATTTAAGCTAGTCCCATTTCAGAATCAGAATCAGATTTATTACCATTGTCTTATGACATGAAATTTGTTGTTTTGCCTCTAAACCTTTCCCATCCACGTATTTGTCCAAGTGTCTTTAAAAGTGGTTGTACCACTAGGCACAACCACAGTGGTAGTGGTTGTACCTACCTCAACCACTTCTTCTGGCAGCTTGTCTCATATACACACCATGCATCCTTTGGTGTGGTGACCAGAAATGCACATAATATTTCTGCTGTGGCTTGACCAATGTTTTATAAAGTTGTCCTGAGACTTCCCTGCTCTTACACACTAGACACTGGCTAACGAAGGCAAGTATCCTCCAGTAGGCCTTCTTCATCACCCTCAGGGATCTTTGGATGTGCACCAAGGTCCTTTCATTCCTCAATAATCCCTCAGGGGCCCCTACCATTCATGGTATAAATCTTACTGTTCATGGAGCCCCTAAAATCCATCAGCTCACACTCATCAGGATAAGATTCCATCTGCCATTACCTTGTTAAATTTGCCAGCTGACTACTGTTATTCTGTAGCCTAGGACTACCCTCCTTGCTGTCAACAATAACAACAACATTACTGTCGACGTATTGCTGTTAGTGGGAGCTTGCTGTATGCAAATCAGTTGCTGAAATCCATTTATTGCAACAGAGCTTACTTTGAGACATCTCAAAACACAAATCTACCTTTTCATTTTCTCCTGAAAAGCTTAAACCAAGCACTGACATTGGCAGTGGAACAAAATGGGGTGTAGGCAAAGATCATCTCCCTCTTATAGATGGGCCACAGTGCATCAATGAGCAGCAAACCTCCTACCATGGGATTTGTGAGAATTAACCTAGGTTTATCTAATCCCACAGGCACTCTGTAATTCATTTCGACAGAAACTGATTTTGAGGCCCTGTCAAGCTGCACATAACCTTTATCTGCAATGAATTTTCATGCATTTGTTTCAATAATACATGAAACCGGTGGGATGAACGAGAAGGAGAGTAGAGATGAACAGACGGGAGAAAGTCAATGGCCGTGGATTTGAGTACCACACCAGAGACGTGAACAGGTTTTACAGATAATACAACTCTCTGAGGTCTCCGCACTCCTCCCGTTCTGGCCTCTCATTCATCTGAATTCAATCTCCATCTGCAGCTGAACTGAACAGCTGCCGAGGTTCTGACTCTGGATTATCATTCCTAGACCTCCCCCAGTCTCTTACCTCTTGCTGCTACTGAAAATAACATAATGCTTAGATGACTGGATTGGTGTCCTGAGGCTTGGATTGTTGATATCTCATCAGAGAGTCGATTGTCCTTAAAATATTACCTCAGATAATTAAGTAAATAGTGCTATTATATCAGCATCAATCTAATATTGAGGACAGACCAGGTTACATCATCACTAACAATTCCAAGCAATGTTTACAGGGGTATTTGTCAGTCCTGCTTCAGCCCACATAGACAGAATAAAGTGATAGCTGATAAAATAGCCTACCATAGGAGAAAGAACCATACAGCACAGGGACAGGCCCTTCGGCCCACAATGTCTTCACCAAACATGATGCCGAATTAAACGGAATCTCTTCGGCCTGCACATGATCCATATCCCTCCATTCCCTGCATATTCATGTGTCTAACAGCCTCCTAAACACCACAATCACATCTACTTCCACCAACACCCCTGGCAGCCAGTTCCAGTCAACCCGCACATCTCCTTTAAACTATTCCCCTCTCACCTTAAATGAAAAAGGAGACGTTCTCCAATGTGACAACCACCTGCCACGTTCATGGAATCTGACTGCAATTAATTGGTTTGCCTCATATAGAACATAGAACATAGAACATAGAACAATACAGCACAGTGCAGGTTCTTCGGCCCACGATGTTGTGCCAGCATTTTATCCTGCTCTAAGATCTATCTAACCCTTCCCTCCCACATAGCCCTCCATTTCTCTATCATTCACGTGTCTATCTAAGAGTCTCTTAAATGTCCCTAATGTATCTGCCCCAACAACCTCTGCCAGCAGTGCGTTCCACGCACCCACCACTCTCTGTGTAAAAAAACTTACCCCTGACATCCCCCTTACACCTTCCTCCAATCACCTTAAACTTGTGTCTCCTCGTGTTAGCCAATGTCGCCCTGGGAAAAAGCCTCACTCGAAGTAAGGCACGGGACTGGGGAATGAATGGTGAGCGAGAACTGGCACTGCCATGTGGGGACAGAATTTGTCACTACAAGGTTCAGTGCCACCGCAGCAGGCATGAGGCTGTAATGCAGCCTACGGCTGGGGCCAGTGTGATATGCTAGGGAGGGATTGAGATACCAGGACAGAGCGTGACGATGGTGCAGTGTGAGGATGGGGTTTTGCCAGAGGTAGACACCAGGCTATGGTGCACTCCACAAGTAAGTGGGCCCATTATTTTGACATGCAGGGGTCCTGACCAACTGTATCATAAATGGTAATTTGTCCGCCCCAACCCCTGCCTCTACACTTGTGTTCAGTTCTGGTCGCCTCATTATAGAAAGGATGTGGAAGCTTTAGCGAGGGTGCAGAGGAGATTTACCAGGAGGTTGCCTGGATTAGAGTGCATGTCTTATGAGGATAGGTTGAGCGAGCTCGGGCTTTTCTCTGAGGAGAGAAGGAGGATGAGAAGTGACTTGATAGAGGTGTACAAGATGATAAGAGGAACAGATCAAGTGGACAGTCAGGGACTTTTTCCCAGTGCGACAATGGCTAACACAAGGGGACATAATTTTGTGATTGGAGGAAGATATAAGGGGGATGTCAGGGGGTAAGTTTTTTTTACACAGAGTGGTGGGTGCATGGAACGCACTGCTGGCAGAGGTTGTGAGGGCAGATACATTAGGGACATATAAGAGACTCTTAGATAGACACATGAATGATGAAAAAATAGGGGGCTATGTGGGAGGGAAGGGTTAGGTAGATCTTAGAGCAGGATAAAATGAGGGCACAACATAGTGGGCCAAAGGGCCTGTACTGTGCTGTAGTGTTCTATGTTCTATGTCGACCACTACAGTTTTAACCACCACCACTGCCCCAGCATGTGACGAAAACATTACAGTTACCAATACCACTGGTTTGATTCTGACCCCCTTTGAAGAGAGGATAACATTTGTGCCCCGATATTGACATGTGCAGGTAGTTTTAAATTTAACTGGTCTGAATATTCCCTTTGGGTACCCCGTGAGCATGAGGCAGACATTTCACCACCTTCTCGTAAAGCAATCAGCTGGCCGAGGGGTGAGTACCACTGGGAGGAAACGGGGGTTCGTGGAATTAGTAGGAGCGGGTTATGCTGCTGGATTGTCCACTGTTAACACCATAGATATCGTGGAAGTAGACACACAGATATGATGATTGAAAGATACTCTTGGGAAACTTTTGAAACAGCAATCCAGTGGGGTCAATAGCACAAACGGGCGAAGATGCTGTCCAACTGACCACTGAAGGGCTAAAAGTATTTAAACCCCATCAGGGAACTATTAATACATTGATTGATGGATTAGATAATGTGTCACGAAGGCAGCATAGAACACAAGTGTGCAGGGGTATATTCCAGCTAGCTGTCAGGACAGGTATGGGGAGGTATTCTCCAACTGGCATTGCACTAGGTGCCAGATTGGATTACAGATAAACACCTCCAGCAATGGAGTGAAACTTCTCACCCCTCCTGCCTATTATGAATGATAACTTTAGCCAGCCAGGTGGATGGACCATGTCAGGATAGCTGGGGAAATTAGGTTGTGGCCATTATCTTACAAGTCCCAGAGCAGACTGATAATAAGACATTCCCTCTGTTTCAGGTACATAATATAGGGAGGTATGAGAGAGGGTTATGGATAGCACCGCCCAATCCACCTAAACATGCCATTGTTAAGGGTAACACATCCATTGGGATACAGTTGAACCAATGCCACAACAAAGGAATATACTGGGTCTGCCCAGAGGAAGTGTTAGCTACGGTTGAGGGATTATAATAACTGTAAACTAGCCATTGACTCCTGTCCCAACAGAAATAGAACTATAGTACTGCATACAGCAGGGAAACATAAAATAGTTACACCTTGGCTTCAGTATCAAAAGAAGGGAATAAACTGCTCACTACCTGATCATAACATATGAATCCGAGGGTTGACCTCTCTTATTAGTCTAGTGGATACGGTAATTACACTTGGACCAAAGGAAGAAGTAATGAACATCACCCTGAATGTAGCGGTTAGTGTAACGCTATTACAGCGCCAGCGACCCGGGTTCAATTCTGGCCGCTGTCTGTAAGGAGTTTGTACGTTCTCCCCGTGTCTGCGTGGGTCTCCTCCGGGTGCTCCGGTTTCCTCCCACATTCCAAAGACGTACAGGTTAGGAAGTTGTGGGCATGCTGTGTTGGCACCGGAAGCATGGTGACACTTGCAGGCTGCCCCCAGAACACTCTACACAAAAGGTGCATCTGACTGTGTGTTTCGATGTACATGTGACTAATAAAGTTATCTTTTCTTATCTTGTTATGAGTCAAAATCACTGGATCTCTTATCTAACTAATGCTATTATTTGTGATTAAGCAAAAGTGGAAGTTGAATGTACGGAGTTACAACCATATTTGATTAGGAGGCTCATTTATACTATCAAGAGAGATACCGTGTTTAGGAAAGTGGCTAAAGGTCTAAGAACAGAAAATTGTTTTAATATACATTTCTCAGGCTGATAGGATACATACAATGGTTTCACCTCAGGGTCAGTTTTGGAGCAATTGCTTTCCTTAATTGAAATGTATTATGTATTAGACAGATATTAAAGTTTGAAACTGACACAATATAGGGAAAGTGGTTAATTACCAAAAGAATCATGATAAATTAAGAGCCCATAGAAAGGTTAGTGGATTGGACAGGAAACTGTCAGATGAAACACTGATAATTATGAAGTGACACATTTTGAAAAGAAGAGTTAAAAGGTAAGGTGTATAATATGGTCAAAATTAAGAATTTAAATATACTTAATGTGGCAGGAAGTTGATAAAGCCATCTAAGAATGGATCTAAGATTTTATAAGGAGTCCAAAACTCAAAATTGTTTATTGGATAGGCCACAGTTAGAATGTAGTGCATCATTCTGAGTATTTCTAACATGGGAAAGGATATCAAGTCTTTGGAACTGGTGCTGAGGAGATTCACTCAAATGTTACCAAGGATGAGAAGATGACGCGAGACAAAAATTTAATCGTTGAATGAAGCAGATTAAGGTGAGATCTGTTGACATGTAGAAAATGGTTCAAAATTTTAATAAGGGAAAAGGGAAAATATTTAATCTGGCTGTTGATTCAGGAACTGAAGTATGTATAGCTAAGATCAACAACTGCTTCCCAGGGGGTTACTGAGGCAATAGGCCCAAGAAGGAGTGGGAACCAGACTGAGGAATTAGTGGGGAAGCTGAGAGAAAGCACGGAGAGGTACAGCTGGCTGTCAACAGACCATATCTAGAAATTGACCCCTTGAGCTGATCCCATCATCTTCAGACAATGTGGTGAAGTGCACGTAAATGAAGATGTGAGGAAGGACCTTACTGGATATGCTCTGTGCTCCACAGTTGGACACTGAAGGATGACACCCACTCTACTGAGTTGAAATGGAGAAAGGCATTTGAGGATAATAATGTCATCGACCATGACAAAAACCACAGAGACAGCAAGGACAAGGTGAATGATAATGTACGTGGAGCTTGCCATTGGTTTCACTAGTTAGCCCAGATCCTGTGTTACATCATACTGATGAAACTCAACTGGTGAGTCTCCAATATGTGAAAAATAAGCTCTGACTGGGAATTGAGCTATGTTTAAGGGCTATAGAGAGGAAAGGCAGGTAGGAGATGAGATTGTAGTTGGCAAAGTCTTGTTAATCAAGCGGAATTTTCTTTTCTGAAAGAGGGGTTGCTCAGTAGAGGAGAACATTGTCACTTAGCTTGGGAGACAGCCTTCTTCTTCACTTCTCTGGGTTAAGGACTACTTGCTTCCCATCCATGAGGACAATGTGGGATCTGCAGTCTCTGCACAGGCGGGAGGGTGGATAGTTTGGGAGGTTGTGCAGTCTTTTGTTGTCCACTGAACCCCTCTATTTCAGCCTTTAATTCACTGCAAAACACTGGCCATTCTATATATGAACCTCCTGAAGCCATTGATTAGCTACTTGTGTGTAACTCACTCCTGGGAAAAGTATGAAAAGTTGCATCAGCAATTCAGTGGGGATTTTCAAGGAAGAAAGAGTTGAAGTAGTACAGTGAAGCCATGAGAACTGATAGATAAAGACCAAGTAGGGCAAAGGTAGCCAGATGAGGGGAAATAGGAAGAGATGCTGCAGAATGATCCAAACGTCCAGAGAACTCCATGGAACTTCTTGTAACCACCTGTGAGGATGGACTGGACCTTGGATTTGGGTCTCAACTGAAAGACGGTGCCTTCAACAGTGCAGCAATCCCTCAATATCGCATGGTGTTATCAGCTGGATTGTGCAGTTCAGTCTGGGCGTGGCACTATGGCACAGCCAGTAGAGCTGCTGCCTCACAGCTCCAGTGACTCAGGTTCGATCCTGACCTCTGGTGCTGCCTGTGTGGAGTTTGCACGTTCTCCCCGTGACCGTGTGGGTTTCAACCGGGTGTTCAGGTTTCCTCCCACATCTCAAACACAGTCAGTCTGGAAGGTAATTGCCTCCAGTATGTGGGTGAGTGGTAGAATCTGAGAAGGAGCTGTTGGGAATGTGGGGAGAATAAGGTGGACTGGGGTAGAATTAGTGTAAAAAAAAATGGGTGGTTGATTGTTGCCACAGACTCAGTGGGCTGAAGAATCTGGCAAGCGGTACCAGAGCACCTGGGCCAGAACTACTGGACTGTACAACAGTTTTTTTCCCCCAGGCTGTCAGGCTCCTGAATACCCTGGAGGCGGTCTCTGAAAAATGCCACATCAAAAGTCCTGGTTTGCACAAGAACTTTGGTTGCTGCTGAACATGTTATACACTTAGTGCAATACACTGAGTTCTGCATCTTCTTTGTCCAATTCGGTTTTGCACTAACCTTGCACTAATTTTGTATCCTGTATCTACCATTTTTTACACTATTTGTGCTTGCACAATTTTTCTGTCTGTGTTTATTGTATGTTCTCTGTTCTATGTATGTCCTCTGTTGTGTGAGTCTGGGGGAAACATTTCGTTCCTCCATGTGTTTTACAGCATGTGGGTGAATACCAATAAAGTAACTTGAAATTGAACTTGATATCTCTCTATGACTCTCTCTGAACTAGGTATGTACAACCTGCTGACTCTGAGGTGTCTGTTTCGATAGACCTGACACTCAATGAAGCCAAAGAATTAAAAGGATTTTTTTGTGAGGTGGGAGGAGAACTGGTGTGAGATTAAATGGATAATCCATATTGAAAATGGAGAAAGAATAGATCCCTCAACAAGGTAAAATTCTACACCAACTGATTCTACCATCTAAAATGGGTCAAAGCAGAAATCTGATGTACCTTTATATCTTGGGGAAAATACACTCCAAATAGTCAGCTGTGTAACCTTCAGTGAGAAAGACAAACATGTTTTGCCATTGTTATAATAACATACTTTAGCAGCAAGCTTTTACAGCTGAAGGAAGAAGCACCCAACTAATCAGAGCACTATGTTATTTGCGATACACAGATGCACCACTTTAAGCAAACTTTTTCTTTTGAAACACTGGCCATATAATCAAGCACTGTCATTCTGAGGCTAAGTGCTATATGCTTTCTGTTGCAATTACTAGCCAGCACCTTATTCCCTTTTAACATCAAAGTGTGCCAGAAGTATTAAGAACCCAACTTTAACATTAACTGAAGAAGACTGAATTGCTGCAATATCAAGCTCAAAAGAAGAGCCAAAAAACAGAACATTTGGACTGAATATGGAAAATACCATCAGTACTCAGCAGGTCAGGCAGCATCTGAGGACATAGAACCAGAGTCAATGATCTTTCTTCAGAGCACTTACGGCATTCTCTACTTTTAAGCTACATCAAAAGACTTCATTGTCAAGTATTCTGGAGTGCACAGTGTACAGTGATAATGAAATGGTTGAATATATTGGCTGAGAAATCCATCGAAAAATTACCAAAACTAAATCTGCATTAAAATTGTGGCTGTGCAGTCAGCTTCTGAAATTTAGTTCTGATGACTTCAATGAACCAGAATACAATGTGCTTACTGACATATTTATTCATTCACAGAATTTGAGCATCACACAGGCTGAAGACTTTCACAGAGCTGGATGGGAGAGAAACAGGGCCTTTGGCTCATGCCGACTAAGACGCCCATCTACTCTAATACCATTTGCCCGTGTTAATCCCACATCCCTTGAAGTCTTTCCTATCCATGTAACTGCCCAAGTATCTTTCAAACGTTGTAATCATAACTGCTTCTGGCAGCTTGTTCCATACCCCCACAACCTCTGTGTGAAAAACTTGCCTGCCAGATCCCCTTTAAATTTTTCCTCTCTCACAAACCTTTTCCCTCATAAGGTCAGAGAGTCATGTGGCTATTGGGCCCACTGAGTCCATGCTTGCCATCAAGCACCCATTTACATTAATCCCATTTTATTCTCCCCACATTCCACTCCGCCTCCGAGATTCTCCCACTCACTCACACAGCAGGGGCAATTTATAGCAACCAATTAACCTACCAACCTGTACGTCTTTGGAAAGTGGGAGGAGATAGGAGCACCTGGAGGAAACCACTACTGTCTTGTATCCTTAGCACCATTGATTGAAGACCAAGTTTTCCCCTTTGGTCTAGAAAAGACTCAGACAGGATGCAAAACAAAACCCAGTGGTGGGGATCTTTTGGAGATAGAGGGGAAAAAAACATTCTGGACCATAGTATCTTGTTCTCACTTCTCAGTCTCAGGCCTATTACACTTGGAACATCACATCTCAGATAAAGTCAGAATATTCCCAACATAAATAGATATAGATATAGATATTTATTTATTAGTCACATGTCCATTGAAACACACAGTGAAATGCGTCTTTTTGTGTTACTGAGAATGTGCTGGCGGCAGCCCACAAGTGTCACTACGCTTCCGGCGCCAACATAGCATGCCCACAACTTCCTAACCCGTACGTATTTGGAATGTGGGAGGAAACCCACGCAGACACACGGGGAGAACGTACAAACTTCTTACAGACAGCGGCAGGAATTGAACCCAGGTCGCTGGCGCTGTAATAGCGTTACACTAACTGCTACACTACCATGCCGCCCATTTTATTTCCTTTTATCTGAGATCTAATGAATTCATTGCTAAGTATTCTGGGGTGCACATTGTCCTGTGATAATGGAATGGTTGAATAAATTGGCTTACAAAGTCATGGGGTTTATGATCTAGGTTCAGCTGTGGTAACAGTTTGTCTCAAGATCAGACAGGAAGTGAAAACAAATTGCAAATGCTGGAAATTCTCAACAGGTCAGACAGCATCCATGGGGAGAGAAACAGAGCTAACCTTTCAGATTGATGACCTTTCATCAGAAATGTCAACCATTTGTCTCTCTAACAGTTGGCTCCTGACATTTCAGCTTTTTCTGCTATAGATCAGATTTCCAGCATGGTAAATTGGTTTATTATTGTCACATGGAGCAAGGTAGAGTGAAAAACTTTGTTTTGCATGCCATCCATACAGATCATTTCATCACACCAGTAAATCAAGGTAGTTCAGGGAAAAACAATAACAGAATACAGAATAAAGTATTATATTTACAGAGAAAATGCAGTGCAGGCAGTCAACTAGGTGCAAAGCCATGACGAGAGAGATTGTGAGGTCAAGAGTCCATCTTATTGTACAAGGGGACTATTCAGTAGTCACATAACAGCGGGATAGAAGCTGACCTTGATCCTGGTGAAATGTCCTTTCAGGCCTTTATACTTTCTGCCCAATGGGAGCGGGGAGCAGAAGACAGAATGTCTGGGGTGGGTGGGGTCTTTGATTATGTTGGCTACTTTACCAAGGCAGTGAGAAGTGTCGACAGACTCTATGGAGGAAAAGCTGGTTTCTATGATGTGCTGAGCTGTGACCACAAGTCTCTGCAGTTTCTTGCGGTCTCAGGCAGAGCAGTTGTCATACCAAGCCGTGATGCATCCAGATAGAATTCTTTCTATGGTGCATCTATAAAAATTGGTGAGGGTTGACAGGGACATGCCAAATTCCTTTAGCCTCTTGAGGAAGTAGAGCTGCTGGTACACTTTCTTGGCCATCTGCAGTATTTTAGAGTTGAGTATTTTAGGGTTGAGATGAAAACAATTATGGCATCACAACTATTTAATCACCCAGAGCCATTGGAATTTATCTCATCCCATTGGCAGCCTCTAGTGACATGGACTATGTTGGAAGACCTCATTCAGGCCATTATGGTGATCCAGGTGCACTTTCAGAGAAAAATGTCCCCCATGATATTGAATCCCTCTTGACCCAGTATTGTAATGTGTGAAACTTGCCTGAAGGTACACACCTTGCAAAGTTTACGTTATCTATTGTTCTGAATAACTTCGAAGAAATCAGGTGAATTCTTCCCAGTGTCATGAGAACAAAAAATAAATAAGAAGCCCCTTGAGCAAAAAACAAACTGCTGGAGGAACTCAGCGGATCAGGCAGCATCTTGGGTCCAGATGAATGGTCTCAACCCAAAACATCAACTATCCATTTTCCTCTCCAGATGCTGCCTGACCTGCTGAGTTCTTCCAGCAGTTTGTTCTTTGCTCCAGATTCCAGCATCCACAGTCTCTTGTGTCTCCAAGAAGAAGCCTTTTGAGCTTGTGCTGCCAATTAAAAATCACGGCTGATCTGATCTGGGTTTGCAGGTGGACGGGGTGGTGAAGAAGGCGTTTGGCACGTTGGCCTTCATCAGTCAGGGCACCGAGTATATAAGTTGGGATGTTATGTTGCAGTTGTACAAAATGCTGGTGAGGCCACATTTGGAATATTGTGTTCAGTTTTGGTCACCCTGCTAGAGGAGAGATGCCATCAAGCTGGAAAGAGTGCAGAGGAGATTTACGAAGATGTTGCCGGGACGCGAGAGATTGAGTTATAGAGAGAGGTTAAGCAAGTTGGTACTTTTTTCATTGGAGTGCAGGAGAATGACGAGTATCAAATCATGATGGGCATAGATAGGGTGAATGTGCTTAGTATTTTCCCCAAGGTTGGGGAATCAAGAACTAGAGGTCATAGGTTTGGGATGAGAAGGGAGAGATTTAATTGGAACCTGACGGGCAACTTTTTCACCCAGAGGGTGGTCAGTATATAGAACGAGCTGCCAGAGGAAGTGGTAGAAGCAGGTACATTAACAACATTTGAAAGGCACTTGGACACGTACACGGATAGGAAAGGTTTAGAGGGATATGGGCCAAATGTGGGCAAAGCTGGGAATCTTGGTCAGCATGGACCAGTTGGGCTGAATGGCCTGTTTCTGAGCTGCATGTCTCTATGACTCTCCATGACACTACGATTACTCACCTAAAACCCACTTTCCTGCCTGATCCTCGTGGTCCTAGACCCTTGCAGAATTGGAACACGCTGACAGGGGAGGTGGTAGAATCAGACACAATTACTGCATTGAGGAGGCATTTAGACAGACACTTAGATAGACAAGGCATAGAAGGATACATTCCTAGTGCGGGCACATGGTATTAGTGTACATGGGCAAATAGGTTGGCATGGACTTGATGGGCCGAAGGGCCTGTTTCTATGCTGTACACTTAATGATTCTATGAACTGTACCCTGATGTTAATCTTTCTTCCTATCCTGTGATGGGATACTGTTTTCAGTCGGCCAGGCACTATCCAGTGCTGCATGTGGAAGAATACACAGACTCTTGCAGGAATTTCACCGCCAAGCGAAATACATCCCCGACCAGACACTGACATTCTACATTACAACAGGGAATACTTTTCATCAAAAGCACTTCCTTTGCATTAAACCACATTAGGATGTCTCGTGGTCCTGAAAGATTCGACATAATGCAAGCTCTTTCATTTCATGAATCAGCAGGAAGGCACACTGTTCTGGATAACCTCCAAAGGCTGACAGTCTTTTGGCTTTGATCAATAATGCTGAAGTGTATTATTTTTATAATTATAGAAATGCAATTACAATGCATTTTAAGATAAACTTTTGATACAAATTTAAAAATACAATGTTGGAGCTCTCAATGTGAATTCTTCCTACAAAGGTTTCCAAGAAAAATACTGCAGATTCCAGAGATCATCTGAAGATTTCAGTTTGCTTCCAAATTGTTGTGAATTTACTTCCTGTGATTGGCAGTGTTGGCAAGGCAGAAATGTCCATACTTAATTGCCCTCAAGAAGATGGTGTGCCCCATGCCTGAACCACCACAATCTGTTTGATGAAGCAATTCCCTCAGTGTTATAAAAGAGAATTTCTTGAATTTGATCCACATCAATAGTGGAATGGTGATATACTTCAAGACAGAATCAGGCAACCATCTCTTCAAGAAACAAATCTTCCATTAAGATTGTGACATAGGTACAAAAGCAGATCAGAGGCTCCAACTGAGGTAGAAACCTTAGTACTTAATAAAGCTGTGTGGAATTCAGAGGGAGACCACTACTAACTGCCTGGGGATCTATCTCACTGCCCAGGGTGCTGAGCAGTGTCAAGTCAAGTTTATTGTCATGTGCACAAGTATGATCAGGGATAGGTACAATGAAAAACTTGCTTGCAGCAACATCACAGGCACACAAGTTCAGACAACAAACAGAACATAAATATACGTAAATTATACCAGATAGTGAAAAAAATAGTGACAGATCTAACTACTCATACCTGGTTGGAGGTACGTAGAGGGGTAGCTGAATTTTACTCGTGTGTGTGTGTGTGTTTGTGCATGTATATGTGGATATATGTGTGTTTGTATGTGTGTATCTGTGTGTGTATGTGTGTTTATGTGTGTTTGTGGCTGTATGTATGGATCTATGTGTGTGTATCTGTGTGTAAGTACATGTGTGTTTGTGGCTGTATGTATGGATCTCTGTGTGTGTGTGTGTGTGTGTGTGTGTGTGTGTGTGTGTGTGTGTGTGTGTGTGTGTGTGTTGGGACTGGTGGGAGATAACCACATGCCACCCCACAGCCTCACCCAGCCAAGTGGCTCCAATTGTGGAGCAGAAGCAATTAGCACCTGTCCTGCATTAGTGGTGGAAATGAAAAGGGACTCTGTGTTCCAAATTCTATGGTGTAGCACAACATTTTTATATGGATTCCATGTGCAGGGCTGTGATGGGACGGTACGATCTAGGCCGCAGGCAGCAGAGTTTGACATGGCCAGTAATTTATGGTGATTGAAATGAAATCAGGAGGGGATGAGAACAGTTCAGCCTCGAGGTAGCAAAGGCAGGCACGTGAACTTCAGCAGCAGATGCTGAAGCATAGACTCTTGAAGACATCCCTTTCCTTGCTGTGTCTGGACTTCCCCAGTGACCGGAGACATCCCCAGCCCCTTTACCTGATCCTTTCCCACTCATCTTGGGCTTGATATAGGTCCCACCTTCTTGATATTATTTTGTTATCCATCACATGATGTATGGATGTCTTTCTCCTCACCATTCCACCTTGGCTATCATCTGTTGCTGGCACCCAGATCAAGTGAAATACAGTGATACTTGGGATGAATTGCCTTGTTCCAAAATTTTTTCTGCTCTATGTGCTGCACTTTCACATCTCCAGTAGTTCCTTATATAACATGATCTAACAAATGGTCAATGCAGAGTAAAATAGCTGAATCCACTGGTCATCAAAGGTTTCCCTGGAATATCAACTCATAAATATGTCTGAATCTTTGCAATAATCTGACAACCTCTACATCTGATGGATCAACTTTCGAAGGCAATATCCATCGTTAAAGATCCCCACCATCTGGTCCACGCCATCTTCTCGCAGCTACCATCGGGCAGGAGGTACAGAAGCCTGAAGTCCCACACCACCAGGTTCAAGAACGGCTACTTCCCTTCAACCATTCGGTTCATAATTTATGTATTTCTCGTGAATGCTGCTTATATGATGCTATGTGCCTGTGATGCTGCTGCAAGTAAGTTTTTCATTGCACCTGTGGATACATGTACTTGTGCATATGACAATAAACTCAACTTTGACTTTGAACTGTGGAATAATGGTCAGTAACTACAAGATATTTTTGCTCTTCAAACTCCTACATTGCTAAGATTGGTGTTAATTGTTCTTCATTCTGCGTTGAAAAGTTCTGATGAAAATACATTGGTTGCCTTTTCATCTTCTGCCCTCAACAGTCCTCAGTATTCTGTTGGTTTAATGATGCATTGGCAAGATCGGGGTGAAAGAGTGCCAATCTTTCTTGCCGATATTCTAGATATTACCTGCCCCTACAGCCATCGAGTTACACAGCATGGAAGCAGGCCCTTTGGCCCAACTCAATCATGCTGACCAAGATACCCATCTAAACTGGCCCGATTTACCCATGTTTGGCCCATATCCCTCTCAACCTTTCCTATCCCTGTACCTGGCGAAATCTCTTTTAACCATAGTAACTGTACCCCCCTCTACCACGGATCGTTCCATATACTCACTACCCTCTTGACCCTCAGGTCCCCAGGTCCCCTTTAAGTCCTTCCCCTCTCACCTTAAACCTATGCCCTCTAGTTTTAGTCTTCCCTACCCTGGGAAAAAGACCGTGACCATTCCCCTTATCTATGCCCCTCATTATTTTATAGACCTCAAAAGAGTCACCCCTCTGCCCCCTTTGCTCCAGGGAAAACAGTCCCAACCTATCTGGTATCTCCTTATAACTCAAGCCCTCCAGTCCTGGCAAAATCCTTGTCAATCTTTTCTGCAACTAGTTTTCCCGTTCTTTGCATCACCAAAAATTTTACACTTCACTACAACCAGGAGTACAGTCCAGTTTAGTACACCAGCGAGATGCACATTCCAGAATTCTCCTCATACATTCAAGGAAAAATACTAACCCACCCTAATTCCACACTCCTGATAGCCATTTGATGGATTCTGTCTCCAGCTTAAGGTGCACTCCTCATCATATATATAAGGCTTTGAGGTAGATCTGCATCTTATCCCTCGTATCTGATCCAAAGTGATCTTGTTTCTAATTCGAACATAGAACATAGAAAAACTACAGCACATTTCAGGCCCTTCGGCCCATAAAACTGTGCCGAATATGCCTGGATGTTAATGACTTCCCTGAAGCTTTCATTGTTGAATGCAAAACTTTGTCAAGAGCAGTACTGACTTTGTTGAGTGTTGTTAAGAGAGGATGTCCAATAGATCCTGGGACCTTGAGGCCAGCCTTGCCAAACCTCACACAATACAGACACCATGCATGTACTTTCCAATCCCAAGGAAAAGAGCAAGTTCAAAACCTTTGCCATTCACACTCCTAGGATGTTCGAAAGCTATTTTAGCCATTTCAGAAGAGTACTCATCATTGAAAGATAACAAAAAATAAACATCAGCCAATCTGCACACAACAAGCAGCCCAATATCAAAAGCCTCTTTGCTAAGTGCTAGTCTCCCCAGTTCCCTAAACAAGGCCTACTTCACTGTCTGTTAAGCCATGTATCTTCATGTTGTGATTAACATGTGCCGTTATTTGTTGGAATGTTGTCAGGACTTAAGGGCCTGAGTTATAGGGAGAGGCTGGGCAGGCTAGGACTTTATTCACTGGAGTGTAGAGACTGAGGAGTGAGCTTCAAGAAGTTTATAAAATAATGAGGGGCATAGATAGGAGGAATGCACATAGTCTTTTTCCCAGGGAAAGGGAAACAAAGAGTACATGTTTAAGGTGAGAGGGGAAAGATTTAAAAGGGACCTGATGGGCAACTTCTTCATGCAGAGGGTGGTGCGTATGGAATGAGCTGCCAGTAGAAGTAGTTGAAGCTGATACAACAACAACATTTAGAAGACACTTGGACAGGTACATGGATAGGAAAGGTTCAGAGGAATATGGGCCATATGCGGGCAAATGGGACAAACTCAGATGGGCATCTTGGTTGGCATGGATGAGTTGGGCCAAAGGGCCTGCTTCCATGCTGTTTTACTCTATGACTCTGTGATCACCCATAATTAACTCAAGGCAGATTGACACCTGATGTTATACTACATTGCGAGTGATTATCGCTGGGTGTGACAGGTTACTTCAAATTGTTCAGCTCATTGCATATCTTTTACTTCAAATTGTTCAGCTCATTTTACTAAATGTTGGACAGCTACTTTTTGGGCATGCTTAGATCAGATGATGATAATAACACAGGTCCTTCATGGATTGATTATAGACCATCCCATTGCTTTGTTGGCCCCACCAATCACAATCCACCCCTGGTTTATTAAACAATCTCTGACTCACACCTTATCAGCTCCAAGCAGCGTGGTGTCAAATGCCAACCTCTGACTCCACTGGCAGCTTCTGCGATAGATCTTTGGCAACAAAGCTGGTCACAGCACAGGCCTGAACTTGCTCATCTTTGCTCGATGCAGCTTCACAAGGTTCAGCCAGCAGACAAGAGATTTCAGATGAAAGGTTCGAATAGATCCTTTCTGACTGGGTGGATGGGAGAGTAGCCATTTTCTGTAATGAAGTCAGGTTTCTGATCCAGGAATTCACTGGGCTCTTGCATCTCTGTTACATTGGTATTTATTCCAAGCAGTGACTTAAATGTGAAGGTATTATCAACCTGCTCGCTTTCTTGTTCCCAGTCCATTTACAAGATCCGTACAGCAGCATAGCTCTTTGCTAGACTATCTCCCCACTGTGGTAATGTATGTTTCTGTGCTGACCACAGTGATTGGCGGTGGAGGTTGAAACCTTTCTGTTGAGTTGAATTTAAGCTTGCTGAGAATTGCTACTTTGTACAGATTGCTGCGGTGTTTTGATTTGCTTCTGACACTGTGTGAGATAGCCAAGCCAAAGTTTAGCTTGGTTTATTCATGAATAGAAATGAGAAGCATTCTGTTTCAACAATAGAATTTCTTGCAGGGAATGCATCTCATTACAAGCCCCTTCATTCACACAACCATTCCAGAGTTAATCACCTGCCTCACTGATCCTCTTAAAGTGAAACTGAGATGTATTTTCTGATACATGGAATAGAAATACAAAGCCAGGCTTTGAAAACTTTACAGATTTCACTTTCAAACTTCTCCATGTTAGCAAGTTGCTCAGGGTCCAATTGGCAGTAAACAGAGCTCTTTGGCCAAGCATCAATAATCAATCATACAAATCTAATTAGTTTCAGTCTCAGTGGAAAGGTATGTAAACTGGTGTTTGAGCACACTGTCAAATTGGTACTATTGTATGCCTCAGTCTCATTAACATTGGCACCTTTTGGTAAGAAAGCACTGGCTTTCTTTGGGAAATTCATGTGCACTCTTTGAAATCAAGACAGGGATACCCAAGAAAGCCCCAAAGCACAACAGAGAAGAGGGCCATTGGACCATCACTCGTAAGCTGGCTCTTTGTAAAACATTATCGAATTAATCTTGTTCCTTAGCTCTTTAACCATCACCCTGCAGATCTTTTTTCATGGAACACAGAACTGGACAAGCCATTGCCCACGATGTTGTGCCGATCTTGATGCCAATTTATATTAAATGTCCTCCTCCTGTGTATGATCCATATCCCTCCATTATCTTCATATTCACGTGTCCTTCTAAAAGCCTCATAAACTTCACCAAACTGTCTGCTTCCACTACTACCCCTGGTAACCCATTCCAGGCACCAACCACTCTCTGCATGAAAAATTTGCCCCTCACATCACATCCCCCTTTAACCTTGATTATTGTCACATGTAGCAACGTACAGTGAAAAACTTGTCTTGCATACCATTCATACAGATCAATTCATTACATAGTGCATCGAGGTAGCACAAGGTAAAACACTAAACTGAGCGGAAAAGCAAATTGTGCAGAGGAAGCAGAGAGTCTGCAGAGAGATGTTGACAGGTTAAGTGAGTGGGCAAGGGTCTGGCAGATGGAGTACAATATTGGTAAATGCGAGGTCATCCACTTTGGAAGGAAAAATAGAAGATCAGATTATTACTTAAATGGTGAAAGACTGCAGCATGCTGTTGTGCAGAAGGCTTGGGAGTGCTTATGCATGAATCACAAAAGGTTGGTTTGCAAGTGCAACAGGTTGTCAAGAAGGCAAATGCAACGTTGGCCTTCATTGCTACAGGGATTGAATTTAAAAGCAGGGAGGTTGTGCTGCAACTGTACAGGGCATTTGGTGAGGCCGCACCTGGAGTACTGCGTGCAGTTCTGGTCTCCTTACTTAAGAAAGATATACTGGCTTTGGAGGCAGCGCAGAGGAGGTTCACCAGGTTGATTCTGGAGATGAGGGGGTTAGCCAATGAGGAGAGACTGAATTGTCTGGGACTATACTCACTGGAATTCAGATGTATGAAAAGGCGGGTAGTTGGAGCTGAGTCCACGGCCAAATCAGCCACGATCTTATTGAATGGCGGAGCAGACGCAACAGGCCATTTGGCCTACTCCTGCTCCTAATTCTTATGTTCTTATGTAAAACAATAACAGATTGCAGAATAAAATGTAACAGCTACAGAGAAAGTGCAGTGCAGGTAGACAACCAGGTGCAAGGTCATAACAAGGTAGATTGTGAGGTTAAGAGTCCATCTTATCATACTAGGGATCGCTCAGTAGTCTATAAAGGCGGGAGAGAAGCTGTCCTTGAGCCTGGTGGTATGAGGTTTTGTATCTTCTGTCTCATGGGAGAGGGGAGAAGAGAGAATGTCCAGGGTGGGTGAGATCTTTGATTATGTTGGCTGCTTTACCGAGGCAGCAAGAAGTGTAGACCATGGAGGGGAGGCTGGTTTCCATGATATGGTAACCATGTCCGCAATTCTTTGCAATTTCGTGCGATCATGGGCAGAGCAGTTGCAATACCAAACCATGATGCATCCGGATAGGATGCTTTCTATGGTGCATTGATAAAAATTGGTGAGGATCGGCATGTCCTCTGGTATTTGACACTTCTACCCTGGGGAAAAGATTCTGACTGTCTACCCTATCCATGCCTCTCAAATTTTAAAAACCTCTTGTCAGGTCTCCCCTCAGCCTCTGACGCTCCAGGGAGAACAATCCAAGTTTGTCCAACCTTTCCTTACAGCTCAGACCCTCTAATCCAGGAAACACCCTGGTAAGCCTCTTCTGTACCCTGTCCAGTCTCCACATCCTTCCTGTAGTGGAGTGACCAGAACTGCACACAATACTCCAAGTGTGGTCTGACTGAAGTTTTACATAGCTGCAGCATGACTTCCTTACTCTTATACTCAACACTACTACCAATGAAGGCAAGCATGCCATACACCTTTTACCACCTTATCCACTTGCATAGATATTTTCAGTGAACTATGGACTTGGACCTTTCCTCTCAAGTATGAACTAATTCTTTTTGGGAAGTGAAAATCAAATCTTCTCCCACTGCTCTTCTAAGCTTTGCATTCCAAACCACTTCTGTGGGACAAAGTAAGTTCTCCTCATCTTCGAATCTCAGTATTAGTGTGGCACAGGAGACCATTTGGTTCATCGAGTTGATGCCAGTTCCTAATAGAGAAATCTCATCAGTCTCAATACAGCACTCTTCCCCCCCTCCCCCCCCCCCGTGCTGCAAATGGTTCTGGATCAATAGTTCAAGCTCCCAGTCCAATCAGTTCCCCCTTGTTCTTCTGTCAATCCTATTATTTTTTCTTCCTTGTTGGCTGATTCTCCCACCAGTAAAAACAGTTTCCATTTACTCTGTGGAATCGTTAGTAGTTTTGAACACCACAATTAAATTTGCCCTTTGCCCTCACTGCTCTGAAGGTTACACCCCGAGCTTGTTTCCATTTTGCAGGCAAACTGTACACAGGAAAATTTCATAACTACTCTTTGAGGCAGTTGCTGTTCTGAAAATAAATGCTGTATTGGAACAATAAGAGACATGCAATACACACTGCATGAACATCCATACTGCCAGGAATGCATCTGAAGAAAATTCATATTAAAAAGGCAAACTGTGCTGTAAAATTAATTTAAAAATTCTGCAACAAATGACCATTCAGTTTTAACTACAATCAATCCTGGGTATTAAGTCCTTTGCTACTTATAGAGTAATTAGGATAACTGTTTATATTTTGAAGGGACATTTTAGTTTGAAGTCAATTCATATCCTCATTATAGGTAAATTCTAATGAACTCCTGCACTGATGCAGGGTATAAGAAATTAATGATTTCAGTCTGGTCACATTTTTATCATTTCATGCAAGTGTTTCACAGATGATCAGAATCATTTAATGTGATCTCATACAAGAAATTATAATTAAGGTTTGAAGATTGCTTTACTAATTTGCCAAGGAGTCAGAGTTTTACACTGAGCAGACTGAAGCAACTTGAGTTTAAGATGCTGAGGTCCTCAACAGGGATCCAGCATTCAGCCCTACCTGAGCGGTGTTGCATGAAGCTTGGAGTTGGAGAATTTTGGAAGGTTGTCACATGGAGGAGAAGCTCCTTTTGGGTTACTAGAGCCAGGTGGGTGGAAGTGGCTCAACCAATGGTGTACTGAACTTTAAACAAGGCACACCTCAGTGGACCAAACTTGCGGCCAATGAGTACAACCAACAGCTTTTTTTCAGCACCAGTCACCTGAACTTAATTTCTCTTGAGATAAGTTCAGATCTCAACCTCACCTCCAGCTGGGATAGGGTTCTGCCCATCCTTCATTGCTGCCCAAATATGTCCCCACTCGTCAAGTCCAAATGACTATCAAGCTAAGTTAGTAACTTATTTTCATGGTGGAGATCTTGGGCTGATGATTTGATATTTTTGTTATTTGTGAAATGCTTTGGGGTATTCTTAACATTAAAAGGCATAACGTAAAACTAAGTAGTCATTACATATGCTCCAGCAAGATGTATGAGTTGCCTTTGCTGTGGATCTTCCCCACACAGAGGAATGTAAAACTGGGGGTTGTGGTTTTATTTAGGATGGACATGAGGAGTTATTTCTTTGCTCAGAAGGGTAAAAACTTTGGTAAAAGCAGACACATTTTTTTGGGCTACAGGGAAATCAAGGGTTATGGGGCAGAGGCAAAAGTTGGAGCTAAGGCCAAGATCAGATCAGGTGTGATCCTTTGCAAAGGGAGAGTAGGCTCAAGTGAGCTGAATGACCTAACTCCTGCTCTTACAGCAAAAATCAAACTGCTGGAGGAATTCAGTGGGTCAGGCAGCATCTGTGGTGGCAGAGGGATAGCCGACGTTTCGGGTCGAGACCCTGCATCATTGTGTCTCCTCTTTCTTGTGTGTTTGGTCCAAGCCGACTTCCAACTCAACATGCAATCACATGGTGGTCATAGTTCAAGATTGTAACCTTGACACAAGAAATTCTGCAGGTGCTGGAATCTGGAGCAATACACAAAAAGTGCTAAAGGAACTCAGCAGGTCAGGCAGCATCCATGGAGGCAAATAAACAGTTGGCGTTTCGGGCCGAGACCCTTACCAAGGTTTCTCCGCTCCATTCTGGGACTAATTGTGGAATGTCTACCTGTGTTCCCAACTTCACATTGATATCTAAAATAAAAATAGAAAATGCTGAAAACACTCAGCAGGTGAGGCCGTATCTGTGGGGAGAGGGATTTCCAGCACCTGCAGTTTTTTTTTGATTTTTCCATTGATATCAGTTAACAACATGGAGCAGAAATCAATGCGTCCTTTTCTCTAGTTGTGACTAGTTACTCATCTCAATCACCCATCAGGGATCCTGCCTGTTCTTTACTTACTGACCCAAAGGTACTTATGCCATTGTAGCAGCCTGATTGCTAATGATCAGCAAACATGACCGTAGCATCATTCACAGTAAACAACCAGGTATGGAGGCTCCAATGCATAGGATCGCAAGAGGCTGCAGAGTGTTGTAGATTCAGTCGGTTCCATCACGGGTACAACTCTCCCGATCATCGAGGACATCTTCAAGAGGCGGTGCCTCAAGAAGTCGGCATCCATCACTCAGGACCCTCACCATCCAGGACATGCCCTCTTCTCGTTACTACCATCTGGGAGGAGGTACAGGAGCCTGAAGACCCACACTCAACATTTCAGGAACAGCTTCTTCCCCTCCGCCATCAGATTTCTGAACGGTCCATGAACCCATGAACACTACCTCATTATTCCTTCTTTTTGCACTATTTATTTATTTTGTAATTTATAGTAATTTTATGTCTTTGCACTGTACTGCTGCCGCAAAACAACACATTTCACGTCACGTGAGTCAGAGATAAAAAATCTGATTCTGAACAACTTGGTCAGGAAGGAAGAACAACTCAAAGTGCTTTGCAAGGTACAGAGTCTATTCTTATGTAGGCAGACACAGGAGCTGATTTTGCACACAGTGGGATCCCAAAAAGCAAATGAATAGGCAGTTTGTGGGTGTCATTAGTTGAAGGAGGGTTGTTAGTACAGGAAGAAATGTAGCCAGATGTAGACCATAATGCCCCCTGAGCCCACTCCGCCAGTGAACAAAGTGGACTTTATGCTCTGGGTCTACACCTGCCCAACCGACTGCCACAACCCTCAGCTTCCATTGAATCTGAAAATCCCCTCTGTCAGTATCGACCCTGTCAGTTACTATTAAGATCTTACACTGTATGTTATAATGAGATTATCTGAACTCCTGCAAGTGGAGACACAAGAGAGACCGCAGATGCTGGAAATCTGAAGCAACCCACAAAACGCTGGAGGAACTCAGCGGATCAGGCAGCATCTATGGAGGGAAATGGACAGTCAACGTTTCAGGTTGAGACCCTTCATCAGGACTTCCCGATGAAGCGTCTCGACCCAAAACGTCGACTGTCAATTTTTCTCCATAGATGCTGCCAGACCTGCTGAGCTCCTCCAGCGTTTTGTGTGCTGCTCCTTTAAGAGCAGGCCTGCCTTCTTCAGTCTCTCCTCAGGATACAACATCTCCTCCCTGGAATCAATATCACACTGAATCACTTCCAAGGCAAATTGGACCTTCCTTAGTTTTGGAGACCAAAGCTGTACAAAGAACTGACTGAGGTTCTCCATTGATGCTTAACTACAGGATCCTGAACTCACACATTTGACTCAGCGGAAGTGCGAACTTGTTAATTATTTATGGTCTGGTCGTAGCAACTCAGTTGGTGATATGTTGAGCCTTTTGGTTCAATTTCCATTCTAATATAAAACTTACTCGACAACTCAGTACTGAGGAAGTCGAGCCCTGCTGTCCTTCAGATTAAACCGAGGCCCTGTCTGCCTTCCCAACAGAATCCTGAGCAAGTATTTTGAAAACAGCAGCCTGACCCTCAAACATTACTTGAAACAGACTCTCAACAGAGTTGTGTGGAATGTACAAATTGTCAGTGTGTTGTGCTTCTTACATTAGAACAGCATCCACACTTCAAAAGAACGTTAAGATGCTTCAAGAACAAGAAAGACGCTACATACATTTATTTCACACACCACAATCAGTAAGTCTGTTAACAAATGACCGATTTCATTGCATCAATGAGGATGGGAATTAAGCAAATTTTCAGTGTTTACCTCAAATAGGAGCCACAACTGTTTTTTCCTCCAGTGTTTTGTTGGAAAGTATATTCCCTAGTTATTAAAAATATCGATAACATTGGAGCTATCCAATTAGTGTTTCTCTTCCGAGCATGAGATCCTTTCACCTTGGCAACTCCTGGTGCCCCGAAGGTTCTTACCTTTCGGTAAGAAGCAAATGATAATGTACCAGTATGTAAGTCAAAGCAAAGACATGAAAATCAAATTCAGAAATGCAGATGTTGGAAATCTGAAATAAAAACAGAAACACTCAGCAGGTCAGGCAGCATCTTTGGAGAGACAAACATGAACAAAAGTTAATGTTTCAAGTCTGAGGCCATTCATCTCTGACCTGAAACGTGAGCATTGGTTCTCGTTTCACAGATGCTGCCTGACATGCTAAGCAGGACTTGACTGAATTGTACAAAGGTGCTCACTTGGTGGCAGTTTGCCTGAGACAGGAGATTCAAATTACAGCATAATGTTACAGATGGGCTGAATGGCATCTCAGTGCATTGTAAATTGCCATGATTTTATGATGCTGAGAACGTGCTGTGCTTAACGGGTACCCTTCACTGAACAAACGTTGACTCAAAGCTTCTGTTCTGTTGCGTCAAGCAGTAGTCAGTGATCCCATGGTACAATTAGAAGAAAAGGAAAGCATTCTTCTAAAATCTTGACTAACATTCCTCCCCTTAATGATTAGATTGACAGATAATTTACCCAGCACAACTTGTCTGCCACGCTCACCTATATAACAACCAGCTCTGCACCTTGTAGTGCTTCATTTGCGGTACTGGGGGAAGAAGTGATCAGACATATCTCCTTCCTGTCTCTTCCAGGAAACACAGTGAGGCAAAAGACAGGTCTTTACAGGACACATTGTTTTAGAAAAAAACAAATAAGAGTAAATATTCAAGGATAAATGTTCCTCTAAATATGTACTTCCCTGTAGGGGTTGAGTTTTCCAGGAATAGAAACAGAGAGGCAAATTACCTTCTGTGAAATTATCAGTCAAGAGTCAAACAGAAACTCTAAAATGCAACCAAAAAGTTATCTGGGATCCAAAATAGAGTATAATTGCTGTTAGAAGCTTGCCCATGTGAAATAGTCAACTGTTGTTAGCATAATTAATACATGTAGACAAACACCAACAGAAGTTTACAGTATTGGAGACATTAAAAGGAAAGTGCCCACTGTGAACCTTCAGCTTATTTAATGGCATTTTGCCATCCTACTGGGCGAGTACAAAAGAGATCAGAGGATATAACCAACCACACATATGATACCATCCAACTGAAGTCTCGGGGGCATTATAAATTTAATCACTGAACGTTGATGATCTGTCTAAGGATAAGTAGACGTTCCCCAATGGTTTATTTGATGCATTTGGTTTTTAACCTTGGGTTTAATAAAAAGTCAAATGAAAGGAGCATTGTAAAAGCTCCTGGCCCAGTGGATCTAACATGATTGTATGATAACTTAATTTTCCAAAGAGGTTGTTACAGCAAGAGTCCTTCACCACTACCCCATAATAAAAACCTACCTTCTGAGTCAATAAGAGTTTTGTAATTACGTAGATGCAGTTACCTCTGGTTGCACGGTCTAGCAGAAAAAGGTTCGTGAGAGATAAGATCTCTAAAATAAAATCCACATTTCAGAAGCATCACCTCCTCCATTAGATGTTCATGTCATCACAACTTTGCACTGGTGTCGTTTTCTCATCAGTTTTGATTTTAATTAACTCATTTACTGAACTTAAATTCAAGGATATGAAAACAAAGGTCTGCAGATGCTGGAATCGAGATGAAAAAACAACAAGATGCTGGAGGAACTCAGCAGGCCAGGCAGCATCCGTGGAGAAAAGCAGGCGGTCAACGTTTCGGGCCCGGACCCTTCTTCAGGACTGAAGATAGGAAAAGGGGAAGCCCGATATATAGGGGGGGAAAGTAGAGCAGTGATAGGTGGACAAAAGAGGGGAGGTGGGGTGGGCACAAGGTGGTGATAGGTCGATGCAGGTAAGAGGTAAGCAGGAGCAGGGCAGGAGGGGAGAGCAGATCCACCGGGGGATGGGTCAAAGGTCGGGAGGCAGGCGGCATGGGGGGAGGGGAGGAGAGGAAAAGGAGAGAGGGAAATAATTGGTGAGGACAAAAAAGAGAGAGAGGCTAGGAAAGGGAAGAAAAGAAGAGGCAAGGTGTGTGTGTGTGAGTGTGTGTGTGAGTGTGTGTGTGTGTGTGTGTGTGTGTGTGAGAGTGTGTGTGTGTGTGTGTGTGTGTGTGTGTGTGTGTGTGTGTGTGTGTGTGTGTGTGTGTGTGTGTGTGTGTGTGTGTTGTGGGGGGGGAAGCTGGGAGTTGGTTTACTTAAAGTGGGAGAATTCAATGTTGATCCCGTTAGGCTGTAAGGTCCCAAGCCAGAAATGAGGTGTTGTTCCTCCAGTTTGCATTTGGATCTCTCCCGGCAGTGGAGGAGGCCGAGGACTGACACATCAGTGATGGAGTGGGAGGGGGAGTTGAAGTGACTGGCAACAGGGAGATGCAGTTGGAGCATAGGCGTTCTATGAAACAGCCACCCAGTCTGCATTTGGACTCGCCAATGTAGGGGAAGTCACACTTGGAGCACCGAATGCAGTAGATGATATTAGGGGAGGTGCAGGTAAATCTCTGCCTCACCTGAAAGGACTGTTTGGGACCCTGGATGGAGGTGATGGAGGTGGTGTAGGGGAAGGTGTTACACCTGCGGTGGGGGCAGTGGAAAGTCCCCAGGGTGGGAGCGGGATGGGTGGGGAGGGAGGAGTGAACTTGGGAACCGAGGAAAGAGCGGTCCCTGCGAAAGGCTGAAAGGGGTGGGAAGGGGAAGATATGCTTGGTGGTGGGGTCCCGTTAGAGATGGTAGAAGTGGCGTACATTCTACTTTTGTCAGCTGGCAGCCATGGAGACAATTTTCACCCACCAGGATGATTGGTTGGCCTGGTTCAATAGGGGAACATGAGCTATATGAGAGGAGGACTTTCACAGCGAATGGTAGGGCGCCGGGCAGTGTTGTAGAACAGAGGGACTGAGGTGTACAAATACATAGTTCCCTGAAAGCGACATCACAGATAGACAGGGTAGTGAAGAAGGCATTTGGAATGCTGACCTTTATCAGTTAGGGCAAAGTACAGAAGTTGGGATGTTGTGTTGAAGCTGTACAAGACGTTGGTGAGGATGCATTTGGAATATTGTGTTCAGTTTTGGTCACCCTGCTAGAGGAGAGATGCCATTAAGCTGGACAGAGTGCACAGATTTAAGAGGATGTAACCAGGGCTCAAGGGACTGAGTTATGGAGAGAGGTTGAGCAGGTTGGGACTTTTATTTATTGAAGCATAGGAAGATGAGGGGTGATATATAGGTGTATAAAATCATGAGGGGAATAGGTAGGGTCAATGCGCACTGTTTTATTTCCCCAGGGTTGGGGAATAAAGAACTAGAGGGCATAGATTCAAGGTGAGAGGGGAGAGATTTAATAGGAACCTGAGGGGCAACTTTTTCACCCAGAGAGTGCTCAGTATCTGGAATGAGCTGCCAGAGGAAGGGGTTGAGGCAGGTACATTAACAACATTTAAAAGACACTTGGACAGGTACATGGATAGGAAAGGTTTAAAGGGACATGGGCCAAACGCAGGCAAATGGGATCAGCTTAGATGGGAATCTTGGTCAACATGGACCAGTTGGGCCGAAGGTCCTCTTTCTGTGTTGTATGGCTCTATGACTCTACAAAAGCCTTGAAGAGATATTCACAGAATGAGCAGCTAGAACATTGAAGTGTGTGTATTTACAGGGAAATGATGTACTTTATATATCAATGCACAGCAGTGTATTGTGTTCCTAGTGGACATGAGAGTTATGTGGTGATGTGTTGTAACTATGGAACAACAACACTGACCAACGACAGTAGCAGCCTAAAGGCTCCCATATGTATCAAGGTTAAGTGTTCTGCTGTGCAAATAAAACATTGCCCCTTTTGTTGTACATTTAAAAGATTCACACCCATGTTCAGCAGGAGTGCTGTAAGGATGATTCATCTCTGCTTCCTCTTGAGATACCCACGATCATAGAAACCAGCTACTTTGATTCACTCTGCATGATATCAAGACATAGTTGAAAGCACTGGAATAAGCTATGGCTGTGGGACGAGACAATATCCCAACTGTGGCCTGGCCCCCTAGCCCTTGCTGGATCCAATGGTCTCAGCCATTTCTTGGGGAGCAATGGATCAACACTCTCACCATGCTCTCTGTGGGCAGCCAGCTATGTGGACTCAAGCCCTGTTAACACTAATGAGATACTGCCTGGGAACACCAGGCAGAGGAGAAGATGGGCTGCCTGAGGAAACAGTTGATTCAGCCATCCAACAGACTGAATGCAATAAATATCTCAGTCCTGTTACATACACCAGGTAAGATGGCCTACTGCTTAAGTTACCAGACTGACATCTAGAGTTCTGGATCATTGATCCAGAGACAACTTCAAACCCCACCATGCCAGATGGGGAATTTAATGCAACTAATTCAATATATCTGGATTTTTTAAAAAATCAAACTAAGTTTTGTAATGATCATAAAAACTCATTTGGTTCACAAGTTCCTTCAGGTTAGAACATAAAACATGGAACAATAGGGAGCAGGGAAAGGCCATTCAGTTTGAATTTTTTCTGTATTCAAGGTGATCGTGGTTGATTATTTATCTCAACACCATATTCCAGATCTATCCTGATACTCTTGATGTCTATATTATAATTCCAAGCAAACTCATCACCAAACTCCAAGACCCGAGACTCAACACCTGCCTCTACAACTGGATCCTTGACTTCTTGACCAATAGACCGCAATCAGTGAGGATAGGCAGAGGTACCTCCACCACGATTATTCTCAACACTGGTGCCCCACAAGACTGCATCGTCAGCCCCCTACTCTACTCCCTATACTTTCATGACTGTGTAGCCAAATTCTGCTTTAACTCCATCTACAAGTTTGCAGATGATACCACGGTAGTGGGCTGTATCTCAAATAACGATGAGTCGGACTACAGGAAGGAGATGGAGAGCTTTGTAACATGGTGTCATGACAACAACCTTTCCCCCAGTGTCAGCAAAACAAAAGAGCTGGTCATTGACTTCATGAATGGGGGCAGTGCACAAGCTCCTGTCTATATCAACAGTGCTGAGGTCGAGAGGGTTAAGAGCTTCAATTTCCAAGGAGTGAACATCACTACTAGCCTGTCCTGGTCTAACCACGTAGACGCCACAGCCAAGAAAGCTCACCAGCGTCTCTACTTCCTCAGGAGGCTAAAGAAATTTGACATGTCTCCTTTGAAACTCACCAACTTTTATCAATGCACCATAGAAAGCGTTCTATCTGGATGCATCACGGCTTGGTATGGCAACTGCTCTGCCCGTGATTGCAAGAAACTGCAGAGTTCTCAGCACAGCTCAGCAAAAACCAGCCTCCCCTCCACGGACACTGTCAATACTTCTCGCTGCCTTGGTAAAGCAGCCAGCATAATCAAAGACCCCACCCACCCCGGACATTCTCTCTTCTCCCCCTCTCCCATCAGGCAGAAGATACAAAAGCCTGAAAGCATGTAGCACCAGGGTCAAGGACGGCTTCGATCCTGCTGTGATAAGACTATTAAACGGTTCCCTAGAACGATAAGATGGACCCTTGATCTCACAATCTACCTCGTTATGACCTTGCACCTTATTGTCTGCCTGCACTGCACTTTCTCTGTAGCTGTTATTCTGCATTCTGTTATTGTTTTACCTTGTACTACCCCAATGCAGAGTGTAATGAATTGATCTGTATGAACAGTATGCAAGACGATTTTTTCACTGTACCTCGGAACATGAGACAATAATAAACCAATTCCAATTCCTATTGTATCAAGAAATCTATCTCCTTCTTAAATATATTCAGTCACTTGGCTTCCACATCCCTCTGTGGTAAAGTATAAATTCCTACAACCATCAGGTCCTTGACCCGAACTGCATAACCGTCAGCAACAAACAATCTGCTGGAGGAACTCAATGGGTCAAGCAGCATCGGTGGGAGGAAAGGATTTGTCAACATTTCAGATCATAACACTTCATCAGCAATTCACGGGTTCAGGTGAGGAGAGAAGATGTCTGCCCACCCCACCTCCCTTATTTGGTTCCCTGCTCCACCTTCCTTCCCTATCAGATTCCATCATCTGCAGCCCTTTGTTACCTCGCCTATCACCTCTGTCGCTATGTCCACGCTTCCCTCCTCCAACTGATTCCATCTGCCAATCGCCCCTCTTCACCTGGATCCACCTATCGCTTGCCAGCTCTTGCCTGCACACATCGGCACATAATGTGCTGGATTCTCCACCTCTGTGGCTACTTGAGTATATCCAAGGCTGAAACGGATCAGATTTTCGGGCACTGAGAGGATCAGGGGATATTGAGATCAGGTGTGGAAAGTGGGCAAGACACTGGATCGGTCATGACTTTGGAGAACAGCAGAAGAGAGTCAATGGGCTGCATGACTTAATTTTACTTCCATTTCTTACATTCTTGCTTCAATTTCTTATCCAACACGAATACCCAATACTCTTCATTAATTTCAAAATGGAGACAAATTGGGCAGAGTTACTGCTCCTAATCTTGCCAGATTCCTGATGGTAAGTTTAAGATCTGATATCTTTATTAGTCACAGGTACGTCGAAACACACAGTGAAATGCATCTCTTGCGTAGAGTGTTCTGGGGGCAGCCCGCAAGTATCGCCACACATGCCCACAACTTCCTAACCCGTACGTCTTTGGAATGTGGGTGGAAACTGGAGCACCTGGAGGAAACCCACGCAGACACGGGGAGAACGTACAAACTCCTTACAGACAGCAGCCAGAATTGAACCCAGGTCGCTGGCACTGTAATCACGTTATGCTAACCGCGACGCTACCGTGCCTGCCTCAGTTTAAGTTAGAGTCACAGAAAGATGCACATGGGAACAGGTCCTTCGCCCCACTGAGTCCACTCTGACCAGCAAACACCCATTTTAACACTAATCCGACATTAATCCCATTTTATCCCACATTTCCAACAACTGCTCCCCAGATTTTTCCACTTTTCTAATCATTAGGGGCAATGATGCGGGAGGAAACCGGAGCACCTGGAGGAAACCCACACGGTCACACGGATAACGTGCAGACTGCACACAGACGGTACCAGAGGCCAGGATCCAACCGAGGTTGCTGGACTCAAGAAGTAGTGGCTTTACCAGCTGCACTACTGAGCCACTCCAGTGCTGAAGATGCTTCTGAATAACTGCGAATTCCCTGGCCTGGCAATTTGCAATGCACTCAATTATTCTCTTAGCCAGGAGAGAAAGGGTAGAAATTCCACTGATTCAGTGTTTCCTGTAGCAAGTTGCCCTGAAGCAGGCTTCTGGCAGGATACTTTGATTGCATTTTTAACACATCCTGAGACCTTTCTGCTATCAGTACAGTAATTATCACATGATGTACTGTGATACTTGAGAAAGCAGCTCCACAAAATACCCTCAGAACTGTGAGAATTGTGGATCATTTAATTCATTTTCTTTCAGACTGTTTGTGAATCTATTTAGTTGCAAGTAATGATTGACATTCATGTGATAGCCAGGGTAACTATTTCATGCCGATTTTACGCTGTTGTGACAGCAATTCAAAGTCATTTGCATGCCAATTAAAGAACACATTTACCAAGGAAGAGCTCGATAATCTGCTTTTTTCAAACCTGAACAATGTTCTTTGGGAGCTGATGAGGTCACCTTCATGAGGTCTTTCTTGTGGTTCATTAACAATGACTTGCTGTCTTGCAACATCTTTAATGCAACAGAGAATGATCAAAGAAGATCTGGTCAGACTATCTTTGACAAAAATAATACTTGAGAAGACACAGGTGACAAAAAGCTTGGCTAAAGAGGTAGGTTGAAAGGGGAGTTAAAGCAGAAGAGAGAGGTGAAGTGGCAAGGTTTTGGAAGAGAGTTCAAGCAGTTGGGAACTTATGAACTGAGAGCACGGCTGCCAATGTCAGAGGTGCAAGAATCCAGAGCTGGAGGAATGCAGAGATGTTGGATGGGATTAAAGGGATATCTCAACAACAACCTCGCACTCAACATCAGCAAGATCAAGGGATTGATTGTGGACTTCAGGAAGGGGAAGTCAGGAGAACACACTCCAGTCCTCATTGAGGGGTTAGCGGTGGAAATGGCAAGCAGCTTCAAGTTACCTGGGTGTCAACATCTCGGCAGATCTATTCTGGGCCCAACAAATTGATGCAATCATGAAGAAGGCATGCTAACAGCTCTACATTGTTAGGAGTTTGAGGAAATTCGGTATGTCACCAAAGATTCTTATAAAATTCTATAAATGTAGGGTGGAGAGCATTCTGACTGGTTGCCTCACTGCCTGGTATGGAGGCTCCAATGCACAGGATCACAAAAGGCTGCAAAGGATTAAAGACTCAGCCAGCTCCATCACAGGCACAACCCTCCGAGGACATCTTCAAGAGGCGGTGCCTCAAGAAGGCAGCATCTATTACTAAGGACCGTCACCATCCGGGACATGCCCTCTTCTCATTACTACCATCAGGGAGGAGGTACAGGAGCCTGAAGACCCACACTCAATGATTCAGAAACAGCTTCTTCCCCTCTGCCATCAGATTTCTGAATGGTCCATGAACCCACGAACACTATCTCATTATTCCTTTTTTTTGCACTATTTATTTATTTTTATAATTTATAGTACTTTTATACACTGCTGCCACAAAACAACAAATTTCATGTCATATCAGTCAGTGATAATAAACCTGATTCTGATATCAAGGAGAAAGGAGCCTAAATCGAAGATGAGAATGTTAAGTTTCAGACCTTTGTCAACCATGAGCCAAAGCAGACCGGTGAGCACAGTGTTAATGGTTGCAAAGTTCAATATGGGCAAGAAAGGTTTAGATGAGCTGGAGGCAGGATGATCGGGACTTGGGTAGGGGTGCATTGGAATAGGAAAAAGGCACAGAGGTTGGTTTCAACAGCAGGTGGGCTGAGATAGCAGGCAATGTAGATAGTCTCAGTGATGGCATCTACAACCTGGTCAGAAGCTCAAACATTAGTCTGGAAATTCAGGTTCAGATTCCGTCCACGAGATGGTTGAGTTGGTAGTTCGGGAATGGCGGGACCAATGGCTTCAGCTTTCTCAGTGTTTAGTTGGAGGAATGTGTCTTAGGACTGGGCAGTTCTGCTGTAGATCATCCATCCTTAACACTGGCTCAGATTTCTTCTCCCCACTAGCCTCGCCTGACCTGTTGGACATTTCCTACAGCTCTGCATTTTGCAGTTGCAATTCTGCCCTCTTCCTTTTCAGTCTTGATGAAGGGTCTCAGCCTAAAACATCGACTGTTCATTTCCCTCCATGGATGCTGCCTGACCTGCTGAGTTCCTCCAACAGTTTGTGTTCGCTATGTTTTTTTATTTTGTATTCCCCCTCTCAAACTGCGCTCATTTCACTGCTTCTGATTTCCTTTGTTTCTGTTCTCTCTCTAACTTCTCTGTGCTGTTACACTTTATTCTGCATTCTATTATTGTTCTACCTTGTACTACCTCAATCCACTGTGTTATGAATTGATCTGCATGAACGGTATGCAAGACAAGTTTTTCACTGTACCTCACTACATGTGACAATAACAAACCAATTCCAATCCCAATTCCGATTCCTTCATCAACCTGTCAACCAGATGACATCATCTACAGCTTACCCCACTAAATCCCTGGCCTCAATTAATCATAGCTGAATATCTCTCGTCCGATCCATCCCTCTCCAACCCTCTCTGCAACTTAAAGCTAACTTGCTTTCTCTTTCCCAGTTCCCCTTGACCTGAAACAATAACTTTGTTTTATCTTTTCAAGATGCAGCCTAACCTGGTGGGTGTTTACAGCACTTTCAGGTTTTATTTCATGACATATGAAGCTTCTGCTCAATGGACAATGCTGAGACAGTGGAAGGATGGGAGAGGTGGTGTACATCCATTTTGGGTGAGAGATGCATGGTCCCAAGGATAGATTGCTGATTTGGAGAGGTGGGAATTATCCAAAATGATGACTAACTAATTCGAAGAGGAGCTATTGGAGGTGATTCAATAAATAAGACTGGAGCCAGTGAATGCAATCCCAACCAACCTGATGACAAAGAGGAGGCTTTGGAGAAGGATATTCTTGTCACCTATGTCAAAACCCAGAGACGAGTTGAAAAGGTCAAGGAGAAATAGATAATTATTGCTCTGGTTACATAGAATGCCATTGGTGACATTGAAAAGGGTTGTTCCATACTGTGGCAGGGTAGAATATCAGACTGAAGAGTTTCAGACAACAGTGACACAGATGGGAGAGGAACACACATTCCAAGGCCAGAGAAAATGTGGAAGTTGGTGACTAGGGGGGGTTGGCCAATAGTTTGTATAAGTTGAAAAAATATTATTTTATTGTAGAAGGTTGAGGGCAGCGAGGAAAAGAGAATCATAAACGATATCAGCTGAAGTGTGGGACAGGAAGCTGAGTTGGGTATGAGCTGTTCAGTGGGAATTGGCTCCAGGGAGTGGACGGTGGGCTGTTTGAGTTTGGGAGGGTGTGAAGAGGGATAGGATGGAAGTTTTACCTGATAGGATGGGTGAAGCAATAAAAATGACCGAGACAGCTGGAAGAGATGACCTAATTCTCGATACCCATGAGCTAATGGAGAGGAGGGCGGAGGAAAGTGGGAAGAAGAGTTGATGTCAATAATTTGCAGAAGAGAAATGAATCTCACTGCTCCTTTTCCATTCCAGAACTATCCTGAAACTATGAATGGCTTTGGCAGGGTTACTGCATTAGCTGCATATCACAGATTAAAGTTAGAAGTCCCATTTTCATAATCTTCTTCAGCAAAGCCATCTACTCTTTAATTTGTTTAGCTTTGCCAAAGGCACTTCATAATGTGAGATATTCAAACAGCACTTAAATGTTGTTGAGAACAGCTCAGCACATGCAGGACTGATGAAAATCAACAACAACTTTCATTCAGATGGTGTCTTTAACCTCCCAAGATGTTTTGTAGTAGTGCTGCCCACATTAAAAAAAAGTGACGTTAAGCCACATAAGGGATCTTAAAGCAGGTGCACAAAAGCTCAAATAAAGGGATCAATTGTAAGGATGCTTAAGGGAAGGAAAAGAGGGGAAGAGGATGAGAAAGTGCTGCATGAATGCAAATGTTTGTTGTTGTCAGTCACATCCCCGCTTATCATCCATCTTCAAGCCTGCTAATTTGTCAAGCAGTGTAATTCTACAAGCAGCAATACCCTTATTGCACACATACTTAAATCATTGCACTATTCTGTCACTGGAAGTTTTGTTATGAGCTTAGTACTGATGCTTAATCACTTGAGTCCACTGCCATGAGATTTGTTGTCCAGAGATTGTGGGGAAGGGAATAAACTGCTGCTGATTGATGTCTGATACAAACCAACAGAGTGACTAACAGATGAGGAATAACCACTGGCTAAAAGGTTCACGAAGCATGCGACTCAATCTGTTAACATAATGGATAATATTGTTGAGGTTCGAGACAGGCAGACCATTCGTTCAGGGAAAGATCTTGCTTGTAAATCACATTAAGATATTTTTTATTTTGCAAAAGCACATCTGACAGCTCATTGCTTCCCATCAGAGCCCCACACTGAGCGATGTATTGGTTTGTAATTAGAGCAAGAGGGTGGAAGTTTCCTTGGAGACAGTGATCAGTTGGAGACATGCATTGTACCATGGAGCTAAGAAGCTCTGAGGGAAGCCCTGCAAGGGAAAGCTTGAGTGATCACAGGATCAGATCAGATATCTTTATTAGTCACATGTACATTGAAACACACAGTGAAATGCATCTTTTTGCATAGAGTGTTCTGGGGACAGCCCGCAAGTGTTGCCACGCTTCCGGCACCAACATAGCATACCCACCACTTCCTAACCCGTACATCTTTGGAATGTGGGAGGAAACCGGAGCACCCAGAGGAAACCCACGCAGACACAGGGAGAACGTACAAACTCCTTACAGACAGTGGCTGGAATTGAACCCGGGTTGCTGGTGCTGTAAAGCATTACACTAATCACTACACTACCGTGCAAGTCAGTAAAGCAGCAGAATTCTGAAGGGCAGAGAGGTACCACATTTGGACCTGATTCACCAGTGTGAACAGACAGAAATTGCAGAGTTGAATGCAGAAATGCACAGCACCAAAGGGGGCTATTCCATAAAAACATAGAACATAGAACAGTACAGCATAGGAACAGGGCCTTCAGCCCACAATGTCTGTGCCAAACATGTTGCTGAATGAAACTATTTCCCTTCTGCCTGCACATGATCCATATCCCTCCATTCCCTGCATGTTCAGGTGTCCAACAGCCTCTTGAGCACTACTATCATATCTGCTTCCTCTAGCACCACTGGCAGCCCGTTCCAGGCACATAACTCATGGCGGTCTGTATCATTCTATTTACCTGGAATCCACACCCGGACTTGGGGGTTGACACAGTGGTGCAGCTCGTAGAGCTGCTGCCTCACATCACCAGAGACCCAGGTTCAATGCTGACTGCAGGTGCTGTCTGTCTGGAGATTGCATGTTCTCCCTGTGACCAAGAGGGTTTCCCCTGGGTGCTCTGGCGTCCTCCCAGATTTCCCCCAGTTGCAATGGGATCCCACCACCAATTACATATTCCCATTCCCATATGGGTCATAGATAAGGTGGAGGGTCACAGTCTTTTTCCCAGGGTAGGGGAGTCTAAAACTAGAAGACGCAGGTTTAAGGTGAGAGGGAAAAGGTTTAAAGGGGACCTGAGGGGCAAGTTTTTCACACAGAGGGCAGTGGGTATATGGAATGAGCCGCCAGAGGAAGTGGTCGAGGCAGGTACAATTACAACATTTAAAAAAAACATTTGAACAGGTTAATAGATAGGAAAGGGGTATGGGCCAAATACAGGCAAATGGGATGAGTTTAGAAAAGCATCTTGGTTGGCATGGATGAGTTGGGCTGAATGGCCTGTTTCCATGCTGGAAAACTCAATGAACTTATAATGCTGGGAGCTGAATGGCAAAGCACCGTGTTGGTCAGTATGTTACCCACTCTAAACCCCCTCTTTTACCCTCCATATTCTTCTTCATTTTGATATCCTCTATTGACCTCCTCTCCCAGGCCAGCTGTTCCTTCAGGTAGAAACTTCCAGAATTCCTGAGCCATAGCTGGGGTAAAGAGGGGAGGAGTCGCTGCAGAGAAGGTCAGAGTTGGGGCAGAAATTATCAGTGTGGAGAAGCTAATAGTAATAAAAATCTATAACTGGACAGAAAGAAATTGAAGACACTTTCAGGAGGTGTGGGACACAGCTTATGAACACAGTTCTGTATGGCAAGGTGATAAGTGTTCATGTTGTGACTTTAACAAAGCAAGTTGCTTCACACAAATGTTATCCATGTGAGGAAATATTAGGGCAGGTGATGGGGGGGGAAGAGGGTGAGGGAGATAGAGAGATCGAGAGAGAGAGTGTGTGTGTGGTGTGTATGTGTGGTGTGTGAGTGTGTGTGTGTGTGTGTGTGTGTAGTGTATGTGTGTGGTGTGTGTGTGTTTGTGTGTGTGTGGCGCGTGTGTGTGTGTAGTGTGTGTGTGGTGTATGTGTGTGTGTGTGTGGTGTGTATGTGTGGTGTGTGTGTGTGTTTGTGTGTGGTGTATGTGTGTGTGTGTGTGTGTGTGTGTGTGTGAGAGAGAGAGAGAGAGAGAGAGAGAGAGAGAGAGAGAGAGAGAGAGAGAGAGAGAGAGAGAGAGAGAGAGAGACATTGAGACTGAGACAGAGACAGAGAGAGGTGAAGAGCTAGGATTGGGCCAGTTCTAGTTTGTGCAGTGCAGATGGGGTAGTCATGAGCACATTGAAAAGCATTGAGAAAGTATCAAGGGTGGAAATGTCAAATATGAGAAGGCATAGGTTTAAAGTGAGAGGGGTCAGCTTAAAGGAGATTTGCGAGGTAAATATTTTACACAGAGAGTGGCAGGTGCCTTGAACACACTGCCGGGGAAGGTGGTGGACGCAGACGTGATAGCAACATTTAAGGGGCATTTAGACAGGCACATGAACAAGCAGGGAATGGAGGTATAGAGAGATATGGACCATGTGCAGGCAGATGGGACTGGTTCAGATCTTCATCATGGTCAGCACAGACATGGTGGGCTGAAGGGCCTGTTCCTGTGCTGTACTATCCTATGTTCTAAATGTAACATTCTCTTTGACACACAAAATACGGAATTATTGGAACAGAACTCTCAATCCAAACCTGGTATCTGATGCAGGCTGAATTTTCCCACAACCCATGCTGCAGCATTAAATACTGAGAACAGTCTGCCGTACTTGCTTGATAGAACCTGGCCCCAAGATTCTGTTTCGTTAACTAACTTAACATTGCGGTCTCCTGGATATAAGAATGAGTGAGATCCCAGACTTGGGGTGAATCCAGGCTCGAAGTCTGGCTCTTCAGCTTTCAACTTTGTTGAAGAACTGCAAGGACAAAATGGGACTGTGGAGCCAAGTGCCCCATCTGAGTCTTCACTGCAGTTACTGCTTGATATAACTTCATTTAATTGAAGTGTTTTATGTCAGGATCTGAGATCATGTAATTAGGATTCTGCAAATCAACTGACCAACTCCAATCAATGTGGTGTCAGCAAGTACAACATGCTAAAGGGGCCGGAGAGTAAGGTTAGTAAGAATAGTAATTAATGAAGAAGGTGTAGCGGCTAGCTACACACCACCAAAAGAAGACACAGAGTCGTTGGTTTCGAAATCGATGGTCGAATGCCGACCGGGGCGCGGTGTGCCTTTAATAGCCGAGCAATTCCCACGCTACAGTTCCCGCACTGACGTCACGCGCATGTCACCTGACCTTCCCGCGCGCGGGCTTTCCCAGCCCAACGCTGGGGAAGAAGGAGGGCCCCGCGCCATCTTGGATCAGGGCCTCTGACGATGTCGCAATGTCGGGAGCCGGTTCGATGCCGGTGCAGTGAGTCGCTACAAGGGTTGGTTAATGTTGTGTGCCTTGCTTCTGAGCTTTCTCAGTGTTTGCCTCCTCCTATGCTGTCAATTCAACACTTTCCTTTGGATTCTTGCACTCTCTATTCTTTAACATACTAAGGAAATTTGGCATGTCCCTGGTGACTCTCACCAATTTTTACAGATGCACCATAAAAAGCATCCTATCCAGATCCCCTCCACCATCAGATTTCTGAATGGTCCATGAACCCTTGAACACTACCTCGTTATTCCTTTTTTTTGCACTATTTTGGAATTTATAATAATTTTATGTCTTTGCACTGTACTGCTGCCGCAAAACAACACATTTCACGTCATACAAGTCAGTGATAATAAACCTGATTCTGATTCTGACCTTGGTCTGGCAACTGCTCTGCCTAAGACCGCAAGCAATTGCAGAGAGTTGTGAACACAGCCCAGTCCATTACACAAACCAACCTCCTCTCCGTTGACTCTGTCTATACTTCCCACTACCTCAGGAAAGCAGCCGAGATAATCAAAGACCCCTCCAACCCTGGTTATTCTCTCTTCTTCCCCCTCATCAGGCAGATGATACATAAGCTTGAAAACAGGCACCACCAGGCTCAAGGACAGCTTTTATTCTGCTGTTATAAGACTCTTGAGCAGACCTCTTGTATGGTAAAGGTGAACTCCCGATCTTTTAATCTACCTCGTCAGGGCCTTTGCACCTTATTTGTCTCCCTGCACTGTACTTTTTCTGCAACTGTGAGACGATATTCTGCAATCTGTTTTCCTTTTTCTTTTTGTACTATCTCAATGTAATGTTTGGAATGATCTATCTGGATGGCATGTGAACAAAAGCTTTTCACTGTATCTTGGTACATGTGGCAATAACAAACCAATTACAAATAACCAATTATACTTGTTCACTGATATTTCACAATTACTTCACTGAAGCACACAAAAGATGTCAAACTAATCATAACATAAAGGTCATCCACCAAGGTACCCCACGGCACAAACTTGCTCATCACCAGCCCCTGACAACCAAAATCCACGGAGAATCCTTGGAAAACATGGATCACTTTCTTGGAAGCAAACTCACATTGATGATGAACTTCACCATCAATTCAAGTGCTTCAACACAGCTTGAGCTGCCTGAGGGAAAGAGTGTTTGCAGATTACCACCTCAAACCCGGCACTAAGCTCCATCGATCGAGCAGTGGTGGTCTCCACTTTCCTGAATGCTTCAAAGACATGGGCAACCTTCAGCATATACTTGAGAGCACTAGAGTCAGAACAGCCATCCCCAAGATCTATTGGTAGCATGTGAACCAATGCCAGTATCCTCTCTCAGGCCAACATCCCACATCAAGGCTTTAATCCTGCTCAAACATCCCTAATATTTAAGAGCCACATGATTGATATGCCTGCCAAGCAGACTCTGAGCTCTGTCATAGCCAGAGATTCCCAGAAAGGCGGAAAAAATGTTTCAAAGACATTCTTAAAGCCCTTACTTAGGGACCTAGGAGTACAAGTACATGGTTTCCTGAAAGTGGCATTGCAAGTACACAGAAAGGGATGAAATAGAGGCACTTAAGAGGCTCTTAGACACATGAATATGCAGAGAATGGAGGGATATGGACCATGTGCAGGCAGAAGGGATAAGGTGCCATTAGCTTAATTCGTGCAGCACAACATCATGGGCCGAAGGGCCTCTTCCTGTGCTGTACTATTCTATGTTCAGTGTTTCTTTCAGCATAGGAGCTGCCTGACCACCAGAGTATTTACAGCATTTTCTGTTTTCACTACAGATTTCAAGGTTTTGCAGTTTTTAAGATTCTGTTTAGTCGCAAAGGATTCATTTTGTACAGAGTGCAGATCACCCACAACAAGCCTGCTTCACAGGTGAACAAGACCATGCGATTAATAAGCTTGTGCTAGGTCCCTTCCTATCATGAGGCCAATCGTTATATTTTTATGGTCTGCTGAGAAATGTAAAATTGGTGACAATAAATCTGGCTGCTCATTACTATATAGCAACTCAGCTCACACAAAGCACTGACTCTTCACCTGCTTGTTTTAAATGGCCACGTCCCTCTGAAACAAATGGGTGGACTTAAGCACATTCTGAAGAAACCAAGTAATGAATAAGCAACTGTTATGAATGTGAAAAATAGTTATTAAGCTGCTGAAATCCGATTGTCACAAAGCTTTGCACTAATTAAGCTATCTTTTGAGGAGAGAATCAACTTCTTTATGATTCAGATTCAGATTAGTTTAGTGTCATATACACCAGGGTGCAATGAAATTCCTTGCTTGCATGAAGCTCACAGAGAAAACAGTGTACATAAATACAACAATAAATACAACGACAAGTGCAGAACAGCAGAATGGTGCAAAGATTGTAGTGCAATCTGTAGTAGTGCAAAAGGAAATGCTGAAGTGACAATAACGGAATAACCGAGAGAGGGGGAGTTAAGGGTCTGTTACGGACTCAGTGAAAGTCCCTTTAAGATAGAGAGTGTGTGTGTATGTGTGTGTGGGGCGTGCTTACGTCAATAGAAGATAAAGGACGTAATGACGTTGTTGAAGAAGTTAGAAGAAGGAGAGAGAGAGAGAGAGAGAGAAGGGAGAGAGACACCAGCCTGCTTGTTTTCTCTATCGATGGATGAGAAACAATAACTGTGTTTGCCACTGAAATCCATGTATGGAAGTTGGAAGTAATCCGGTGGAGTTCACTTTGTTGCTGACCTGTAGAAGGAAACAGGTATTTGTGTGTGGACGACCACGATTCGGATGCTTTTCGGGGTGAGGAAGTCACTACTGAGTAAACACTGAAGTGTCGCTGGGGTTCCATCGTGGAACATTTGGATTTCATATTTACTCTCTTTATGTTCTCTATGCCTACGTCTTATCTTCAGACAATGGTGGTTGTTGAAGAAGCCCTTGCTCATGTTTCACCTTATGGCTTGCGGAACTGAACTTTAAGAACCATTCCGGAACTGGGAGTTTTGGACTTTGTCACACACACACACGAAGAGTTTAGTTTTGGGGTTAACGTTCGAGGTTTAACATTTTTGAATTCTAACATACTAACATTTTTACTTTTATTTTACGTATTATCATAAGTAGTGATTAATAAAATAGTTTTTAACACTGAATCATGCTCAGTGTGTTTCTTTTGTTGCTGGTTCGTGACAGGTCCGAGACGTGGCAGCACCACTGGGAAGGGGATGTGAAAGAGGTGATTGGTTCAGGAGTCTGACAGCAATGGGGAAGAAGTTGTTCTTAAGTCTGGACGTCTGGGCTTTCAAGCTCCTGTATCAGTGGTGAGCTGTTTTCTGTATAACAGTGCAAATGCTTTAAATCTGGTGACGGATGTAAATAATTATTTGCTAATGAAGTATAGGCTGCGGCAAAGATTTTGGAATTATAAAAATTCACTGGCCAGACTGAGCACACTGTGAAAGAGGGTTTTACATCACAGTCAACGAAAAGGTTTGACAACCCAAGTCCTGATGCAGGGTTTTGACCCGAAATGTCGAGAGTTCCTGTCCTTCCACAAATGCTGCTCGACCCGTTGAGTTCTTCCAGCAGATCTTTTGTTGTTAGCAACCTATTACATTGTCTTTTGAATTTACACATCCAGGTTTACAAGTACGGTGGCCCACTGTCAAACCGTGATCTATGAGGATTGCACAGTAATTTAGACCAGAAGAGCTGATGGAGAGAAATTATTCCCATCAAGGGCTCCCTCAGCTCATTTCCCCATGACCGTTCCACTTGGAGCAGCCCTGTCCACACTTGAGCTACGGGTTGTGAGTGGAGGAGGTGCTGAGACACAGCAGACGTGTCAGCAGCGTAAATCTTGCAAGGGCAACATGTCCGCTGTTCATCATGCCACAACAGGCTGAGTCTCTTGCTCAGTGCACCTCAGACAGTTCACACCATAAACTGGCCTCATCAGCCACTCAGCTGCTTACAGAAGCCAAACCAACCGCTGATGTCACGGTCACCTTTGAACTTGAAGGACAAGGGAACTAGTTAACTAAACCAAAAGACTATTCTGCAACATAAAGAGGAAATGTGATGCATTGAAGCAATTCAGATGAACTATCTCTGCCTATTCAGTCTTCATCCATTTGATTGAACTATCGATCCTTTCCCCAACATCCAACCATGTTCCCCTTTGGACTTCTCCATGCCTTGCTCATCCCTGTCTCTGCAAATGTTATCTCACACCCCACCTTCCCCCCCACAAACAGACACCTGCACATGCACACTCAAAAACACACGTGCATGCTTTCACACACAGACACATGCACGCACTTTTTCTCAAGCCTGTCCCACCACTCATCTCCGTCTCTGTGCCAATTCTTCCCATTGCCCTCAATTCCCCTTTCAAAAGTCCATCTATCTCCTCCTTAAATCTTTAAATACCTGCACTGACCTAGCCTCTACAACACTCTGCTGTAGAGAATTCCAGGGTGGTGTACATGCACCCGTTCACATCAATGGTGCTGAGGTCGAGAGGGTTGAGAGCTTCAAGTTCCTGGGAGTGAACATCACCAATAGCCTGTCATGGTGTAACCACGTAGACGCCACGGCCAGGAAAGCTCACCAGCGCCTCTACTTTCTCAGGAAGCTAAAGAAATTTGGCATGTCCCCATTGACACTCACCAACTTTTATCGATGCACCACAGAAAGCATCCTATCTGGATGCATCACGGCTTGGTACGGCAACTGCTCTGCCCGGGTCCACATGAAACTGCAGAGAGTTGTGGACACAGCACATCACGGAAACTAGCCTCCCATCCATGGATTCTGTCTATACCTCTCGCTGCCTTGGTGAAGCAGCCAGCATAATCAAAGACCCCACCCACCTGGGTCATTCTCTCTTCTCTCCTCTCCCATCAGGCATAAGAGACAGGAGCCTGAGGGCACATACCACCAGGCACAAGGACAATTTCTATCCCACTGTGATAAGACTATTGAACAGTTCCGTTATACGATGAGATGGACTCTTGACGTCACAACTTACCTTGTTAAGACCTTGCTACCTGCACTGCACTTCCTCTGTCACTGTGACACTGTATTCTGTTATTGTTTTTACCCTGTACTACCTCAATGCACTGTGTAACGAATTGATCTGTACGAACGGTATGCAAGACAAGTTTTTCACTGTACCTCGGTACAAGTGAGAATAATAAACCAATACCAATACCAGATTCACCACCCTCTCTGAAAATAAATTCTTAGTTTTAAGTGACTGCCCCTTGTATCCACGTTCCCTTGTTCAAGCCTCTCCCACTGGTCAAAACATTGCAACATCTGCCTTGTTATGACTCTTAGGATCGAACATGTTTCAATAAGATCTCCCCTCATTTTTCTAAACTCCAAAGAATGGAAAATCCATCTCCTTCAGCTGTTCTCAATGTCACAGCCTCTTACCACAAGAATTAGTTCAATGAAGCTCTTCTGGACTGCTTTTTTTATCCTCTCTTAAATAAGTGCATCAAAACTGTACTCAGTACTCCAGGTGTGGCCTCACTGACACCCTGTACAGTGATAACAATGCTTTCCAAAATCCTTTCCCCTTATAATAAAGTGCAATATGCCATTTGCTGTAACAAGTACGTTGTGCATCTGCCTGCTAACCTTTTGTGATTCACACACAAGAATTGGTTTATTATTGTCACACGTACCAAGGTACAATGAAAAACTTTTGTTTTGCATGCCATCCAGACAGATCATTCTATACATAAGTACATCGAGGTAGTACAAAACGAAAAAGAAAACAGAATGCAGAACATTGTGTTACAGTTACAAAGAAAGTGCAGTGCAGGCAGACAAATAAAGTGCACTTAGATCCCTCTGTACTTCACCCACTTCCATGTCCACTCTTGCCTTAGAGCTCCCTTTGGCCGACCACTAGTCTCACTGTGTGTAATATGTGTTTTGTTGCCCAGGTCCAAGAACAGATACTCTAAAATTCTTCCATCACCCACCTCTCTTTACAATTCTACCAGGACCAATTTATTCTCCATGTCTGCATTTATTTCAATATCAGCAAAGTGTCTTGTTTTCCTTTTAACATTAATAAATGTTTATGGCTTCCATGTCTTCTGTCAGGCCTTCTGTACTTAAAAAAAACAAATGCCTGTGAATAGATATTCCCCCAACAATAGCTCATTTTGCAGCAACTTTAATCTCACTGATAAAAAATAAACAGCCCAGTAAATTAAATGTTCAGTACCAATTTAGTCAGTAATAGGTTGTCCCTAGTGACCTCTGTTATACACTATATTTGTACAATAGATCCCCCAAACATTATTTATTCTCTGTGGAATAAGAAGTGTTGGAGATAAAAGCTTTGGAGATTGAAAATGGAGAGAGATAGGCATGTTGGAATTTAATACAATGCTTTAGTGGTTCTGCATACTGACAAATGAATACCTTACCTGCCCTAAATAAGACATAACCAAAAATAAACTCTTTCAATAGAGTACAAGAAAAAGAGAGAGATTAATTTGACGTGATAAATGTGACCAAGTTTCACCACACACACCAAGCAGGAAAAATGCATCTTTGTGGATTTGTAAATTTTTGTATTTCTTTAAAAATATATAGTACTAATACTAGAGGGCATGCATTTAAGGTGAGAGGGAGTATGTTCAAAGGAGATGTGCGTGATGTGTTTTTTACACAGAGGGTGGTGGGTGCCTGGAACCATGGGTGATGGTGGAGGGAGATATGACAAAGGTATTTAAGAGGCTCTTAGATAGGCACATGAATGTGCAGAGAATGGAGGGATATGGACCACGTGCAAGCAGAAGGGATTAGTGTCATAAGGCATAATTCGCTTAATTCGTATGGCACAACATCGTGGGATGAAGGGCCTGTTCCTGTCCTGTAATGTTTTATGTTCTATGTTCAAGTGCATCCAACTCGAATAGTAAAAGATATAGAAATGTAAACATACTGATGGATCAGCAAACAAAAGATAGCTTTGGGGTGGTGATGAAACAATATGTAAAAAATTTTGTCATCAGAATTGTCCCATAGAAGATTAACTTATTTTGTTTGAAAGATTTTTTTTTTATTAACCGTTCTTCCAAGATGTGTGTTAGACTCCATCTGTTGATTAACATCGATTTGCTTGCTAAGGCAACCACTTTGGATGAATGAGCTGGGCAGTAATTATTGGCTGATTAGGTGTCCACAGGCGTCAGTGCAGCCAAGTCCAATTGTATCTTTACACAATATCTACGGATATATTGCCAGAGAACAGTGTTGACCAAGAGTAAAGGCTGGCTTGATTTATTTAATTTTTCTTGATGCAAGAACAAGCCAACGTGAAGCTTAAGTATTCTTCCAAGGCCATCATAAGAATATTTCCATGCACATCCCATGGCTATCTCACAAATATTCCCAGGGCTATTCCAAAAATTTTCCCAGGGCCACCCAAAAATCTCCCATGACCATCTCTGCGATGTTCTTGGATACACTTCATGGCCATCCCAAGAGTTCTTCCATGAATATATCTGCAATTTTCCTGTAGCCATAGATATCCAAAGAATAGATCCATCACTCTCTCTTCAATATTCCAATCTCCGCTCCATGGCATTCCAAGAATAAATCCATTGTCATCCCAAGAGTAGTCTCATGGCCATTTCTGCAATATTCCCATGGACACTCCATGGACAGTCCAAGAACACAGCCATGGCATCCCAAGAATTCTCCAACAGCCAAGCAAAGAATAGCCCCAAGGCCATCCCAAAAATATTCCAATGGCTATCACAAGAAAATTCCCAAGACCATTCAAAGAATTCTCCCATGGCTGCCTCTGCAATATATCCAAAACCAAGAACACACACACATATCCAAAGTATTTTCCTGTGCCCATCCCAAGAATATTCCCATAACTATCCCAAACAATCCCATGGCCTTGAGCTATCTCTGCAATCCACCACAGTCATCTCATTAACATTCCAAGAATAAACCCTGACCCTCACAAGAGACTAAGAAACTGATCCGGTGGCAAAACGGTTGCCATTGAGTTATACCTGATATGTGAAGAATCTTTGATACACATAGCATTGCACCAATGCTCATCTATGCTACATACATTCTGTCCCTTGTCGCAAATTTTATTGGCTATAGCTCTCTGTTTCAAGATAAAGTGTTCCTTACACTGGAAGTTCCATGTCATTGGAAAGGTCACTTAACAAAGGTTTGAAATGGAAAATTAAAGAGAAAGTAACTTAGGCAGATCATCCGCAATTCCTTATGGTTCACGCAAGACAAAACTGTCAGAAGGTTGGGGGGATGCTACATGTTGATTCCAATTTAGAGTCTGGACCTCAAGCTGAGGGAAAAAAGCAAAGATCTACAAATAGACTGCAGGAAATATTCAGTGGGAGTTCCCCTAGGGTATTCCTGACTGGCAAAGTGCAATATCAGCACAAGAGCATCAGCAACCTCCTTTATATCTTCCACCTTAAACCTCCTGTTGATCTTATGCCAGAAAAAAATTCCTCAGATATTTCCAGTCTGTTTGAAAACGCTGCCAATTGGCTAAAGCACTCCTTTTATATGGTGCCACATTGAAGTAATTAATTGGCATGATATGTTATCACTGTTTTATTCAACAAGGAAATTAAATGAAAACTAACATCCTGAAGGTATTTACTTTAAAATCAATTTGGTTATTAGTGGAATATGCTCACTTTTTTCCTTCGGTAATGTTGTCTTCTGGAAATTTATTGCTATCATGTGAATGGAGAAACACTTTTACAATTTGGAATAGTAATTAGAGTCACGGAATTATACAGCACTGGAACAGGCCTTTCGGACCACTGTGTCCATACTGACACTAGGTACCCGCGTAAACTAGTTCCAGTTACAAGCACTTGGTCTGTGGCCTTCTATGCCTTGGTCAGAGTGAGAATCAGAGTGTTCATCTAAATACTTTTAAATGTTATGGGAGTACCTGCCTCCACCACCTTCTCAGGCAGTGTGTTCCAGATGGCAACCACCCTACAGGAAATTTCTTTTTTGCTTCAGATCCCAACTATCCCCCTTACTCCTCACCTTAAAAGTATGCCCTCTGGTTTTAGCTACCTCCGTTATTGGGAAAATTTTCTCACGATCCGTCTAATCATACTTCCCCCTTCAGACTCTTTGAGAAGAATCTTTAAACAAAATTATGAAATTAAGTATATTTAGGTCCTAGTTTTTGATACATCCACAGTAGTGTAGCGGTTAGCGTAACGCTATTACAAGGCTGGCAAACTGGGTTCAATTCCAGCCGTTGTCTGTAAGGAGCTTGTATGTTCTCCCCATGTCTGTGTGGGTTTCCTCTGGGTGTTCCGGTTTCCCCCCACATTCAAAAGACGTACGGTTTAGGAAGTTGTGGGCATGCGATGTTGGCGCCGGAAGTGTGGTGACACTTGCAGGCTGCCCCCAGAACATTCTACGCAAAAGATGCATTTCACTGTGTGTTTTGATGTACATGTGACTAATAAAGAAATCTTATCTTTTCTTATTTGGATGGACGATCAAAGCAGGCTCGAAATCACAGTAGTTAATTCAGCCATTGGTCTGCAAGTAGAAGTTTGTAGGTCAAAGTCCCATTCCAGAGAGTTGAGCACAAAAGTCAAGGCCGGCTGAGAGAGTGCTCCATCGTTTGCAATGTTAGCTTTCGGATAAAGTGTTTAGATAAAATCTTTCAGATAAAGATAAGGATAAAATCAGGTACTCGTTTCCTTGGTATAATGGCCAATATTTATTCCTGAATCAACTCTTAAAAGAGATTAACTGATCGTTATCTCATTGATATTTCTGACACTTTGCGACTCACAAATTGGCTACTCTGTTTTCCAGATTACAACAATGACAGTCTTCAGAAATATTTCACTGGGTATTCTTCAATACTTCATTCACTTCGGGCATCATGAGGTCATTAATGTAAGTTCCTTCTGTTGCTCTGTTGCAGTTCTCTCCCTTTAGTGACCAGCTGAGTCATGCTCCCTGTCTCGTCTGCTGTGATGACTTTAAGCATCAGTACAAATATTGCCACATTATTGGTTCACTTCTTTAGAACTCAGTAGACTATTAATCGGTCTTCAGATATATTCAAGTCCAGCTCACCAGTTTTTAGTTAGACAATATTTAAATAATGTTCCCTAATAACTCAGTGAGACATGTGTTACTGAGACATATGAATCAGATAGATCCCAAGTACTGAAACATCAATTGTCCCTTTGCCTCCACAGATGCTGCCTGACCCGCTGAGTTCCTCCAGCATTTTGGCTTATTGCTCCAGGTTACAGCATCTGCAGTCTCCATTTGACGGTACGTTTCTGCTTTTTAGCTGCAAAGAATTTGGATCTTAGAACAGGCCTCAGCACCTGTGAGTGAGTGAGGGCTTGAGCATGCTCTTCAGGAGATAATGCACTCTTTAAGATATTGGTTGGGAGTAGGAACGGGATCGGGTGATGCCTCTCTCTGTCAACACCACATTTGAAGAGACGTCATTTCAAAGTTACCAGGACCTATTGAACCATTCCCAGCAGCAGCTGGACTCTGCTGGAGTGAGCTGGGTTAAGTGGAGGCAAAACACAGTTTCAATATAGTCACAGACACTTTCCTGGTAAATTCATCCTTCAGTTCCCTGCCTTTTGATGTTGATGTTTGGGGAAATCACCAGCAGTTATATAATTGGTAAACCATTGTTGAATAACTCAGAGATTAATCACGACTGATTAGACTAAGGTTTGTAATCATACATTAACAAAGTGTTCAGAGGAAAATCTGGTTGTGTACTTGAAATTTATATTGGACATTTTTCTCCACAGATGATTTACTTCATTGATTCCATCCCTGCGTTACTTGCTACTGAACATCTTTGTCCATTTGAGATACACCACTGTCAAAGATCTAGAAGCTATTTGCTTATTTGTGCTATGCTTTGATTATTTTTCCAAGCTAAGTACTGTTGAAATGTTAGGGGCTCATAGCTTGATTCCTACATCCTCTGAACTCCCAATCCCACCCCTTCAACCCCTGAGCACATCTAATGTTTGATACTCCTTTAGATGACACTAGTTAGGCCACCATCAGGGTACTGTGTACAATACAGGAAGGGTCACACCACAGGAAGGGTGTAATGGCACCAGAGAAGTTGCAGAGGAGATTTACACGGAAATAATAATTGAGGGAAGAAAGAGCTCAGGCTGGAACGAAGGAGATTGAGGGGAGATTTTTTGAGGTCTAAAATCAGGAAAGACGGGCAGAATGAACAGGAAAGAACCATTCCCTTCGCAGGAGGATCAGTAATCAGGAGCGTAGGTTTAATTTGATAAGTAGAAAGATTAGAGTGGAGATCCATCCAAAGAACAGAGGGTGCCTGGATCCCACTGCATGTCTGGGTAGTGGAGCTAAAGACCCTCATTGTATTTAAATGTATCTTAAGCAATTGAAGAGCTGTGACCTCAAGGGCCACAGGGAAAGAGCTGGGATGCTGGAAATCTAAGTAATTCAAAATCTAAAATGTGTAGAAGCAGGAGTGTCACGGTGGACAATTGCTGTCTCATTGGGACCTGGGTTCAATCCTGACCTCGGGTGCTGCCTGTGTGGAGTTTGCAAGTTCTCCCTGTGACTGTGTGGGTTTCTTCCGGGTGCTCCGGTCTATTCCCACAGCCCAAGACCATGTAGGTTGGCAGGTTAATTGGCTGCTGCAAATTGTCCCTAGTGTGCAGGTAAGTGGTAGAGTGTGGGGGGAGTTGATGATAATTTGGGAAGAATAAAATGGGATGAGTGTTGATGGGTGGTTGATGGTCGGCACAGACTCAGTGACCCAAGTTTCCATGTTCCATCACTCTGTGGATATCCAAAATAAATACAGAAAATGCTGGATACACTTTCTGATTCAGCACCTTCTGTGAAAGAGGAATGGAGTTAACATTTCAGATCAAAGATCCTTCATCAGAACGGTTAACCCTGTTTTACTTTCCATGCATTTTCTGTTTTAATATTCAAACTAATTCTATTTATGGGTGGGGATAGGCAAGATAGTCTGAATAGATGCCTCTGGAATAAATTTTAATGATTCTTTTGCAACTTAGATAAGAGTATTAGAGATGAAGTCAGCCTTCGGGACCTGAAGTCATAACTGCTAGCAGAGAGTTGAATGATCTAATGCTTGAATTGTTACACAGCTCAGGAAATCAAATAGCAAGCTTGCATTTAATAGGGTGAACTCACGGTAAATAATCCTGTATGAACACTTCCTCATGCAGTTCTATATAAGGTAACATGATTGCATGAAAATAAACAAGGATAATTGATACAGCAGTGATTACCATGGTGTAATCAATTCCGAAGGATGGTGAACAAATCTCAAGTGGTTCACAACCCATCATCAGAATCCTGAGAAAAGATGCAACAACTAATCTCTGAGGTATTACAATATATACTGTTAATTGGATGAGCTGAGTTTATTCAATGTTAGATCCATATACAGCATTCACAGCAGCAATTATTGCAGTTACTGATCGCCATTACTGTGTGTCACAGATGCACATCAAAGTTCAGATTTATTCTTGTGGCTGCATTGGAGAGAGTGCAAAGAAGATTCACCAGGATGTTGCCTGGATTGGAGGACTTTACTAATGGGGAGGGATTGAAGAGGCTGGGTTTGTTTTCCCTGGAGCGAAGGAGTCTGAGGGGTGACCTGATCGAGGTATGTTCGGTTATAAGAGGCATAGATAGGGTAGACAAGTGAGAATCTTTCAGGGCTATCAAAAAGAGGGCAGAGGTTTAAGGTGAGAGGAAAGAGTTTTAAAGATGGACTTGACAGGATTTTTATTCAGTGGTTGACACTACCTCCCAACCTGACCACATGCCTGGTTACAATAGACCATAAGATATTGGAACAGAATTAGGCCATTTGGCCCACTGAGTCTGCTCCACCATTCAGTCATGGCTGATTTTATTTTTCAACCCCATTCTCCTGCCTTCTCCCCATAACCCCTAACCCCCTTACCAATCAAGAACCTACCAATCTCTGCCTTAAATACACACAATGGCTTGGCCTCCACCACCCTCTGTAACAATGAATTCCACAGATTCACCACCCTCTGGCTGAAGAAATCCCAATTCATCTCAGTTCTAAAGGGACGTCCCTTTATTTTGAGGCTGTGCCCTCGATCCTAGACCCTCCTAATAATAGAAACATCCTCTCCATGTCCACTCTATCCAGGCCTTTCAGTATCCAGTAGGTTTCAATGAGATCCTCCCTCATCCTTCTGAACTCCGTCGAGTTTAGGCCCAGAGCCATCAACACTTCTCACACGTTAAGCCTTTCATTCCCGGGATCATTCTCGTGAACAAGAGGACCAGGTGGGACTTTTCAAAGGCAAAAATGTACAATTCTTTACCTCTTGTGCAACTGAATTCTGATGTGGTGAGAGAATGGCCAAGACAGTCATGTTCATTTAGGATCCATGAGAATTTCTGGGCAGTGATGTTTAGAATTTACCTCTGGGCAATGTAATATGTCCTTCATAGTGGCAGAAACATCCCTATTGGTCAAGGACTGGAGCATCTGGAGGAAACCCAGGCAGTCGCATGGAGAACATGCAAACTCCACCTTCAACATCAGAGGTCAGGAGGTGCCTCACAGCTCCAGCGATCCAGGTTCACTCCTGACCATTGATGTTGAAGATGGAGTTTGCACATTCTACCTGTGACAGCCTGGGTTTTTCTGGATACTCCCGTTACCTCTCATGTCCCAAAGACTTGCATGCTTACAGGTTAATTGACCACTGTAAGTTGCCCCTTGTGTGTAAGAGAATGTAAGAATCTGGGGGTAGTTGATGAGAATGTGCAGAGAATAAAATGGGAATAGTGTAGGATATGTGTAAATGGGTTCTTGATGATCAGTGCAGACTCAGTGGGCTGAATGGCCTGTTTCCATGCTATATGACTCTATAAATGAGCAAACATTCTCTTGAGAGATGCTCTTTGTTCTGCCCACACTCTGACCCTATTTCACAGTTTCCTCAGTTGTGCCGCATCAACAGGTTCATGGATTTATACAACAAACTAACGATAAAGATTAGAGAAAATGAACTCAACAGTTCAATTGCCTCAGGTTGCCATGGCATTTTTGCAACTAGATCAGAAATATTATCCTATTCCAATGTTGGATGAGTATTTGCAAGCTGAACAACTTCCTGTTGGGTTGATTTTCCAATTTTTTAGATTCACCATTAAACAGAAGCAGCAAATACACATCTGACTCAAGAACAGCTTCTATCCCACTGTTGTCAGACTCCTGAATGGACCTCCTGTCTGCTAAAAATGAATTCTCGATCTCTCTTCAATTACCTCGTTGTGGCCCTTGCACATTACTTGCCTGCACTGCACTTTCTCTGCAAGCTGCACACACCACATTCTGTGTTGTTTTCTTTTCACTCACCACAATGTACTTATGCATGGCATAATCTCCCAGAAGGCACACAAACTCACTCTATCTTGGTACACACGACAATAATAAACCAATATCTTTAATCCAATAAATTAGAACACTGATGTTCTGTGATTCAAGCACACATTAAGGTCAACACCTTCAAATAGAGTCAATGAAATAGGTCATTTAGGCCCTTGGGTTTGCTTCAATGTTCAATTACAGAATGGCTGATTTGTACCTTCACTCTATTTATTATCTTAGTTCCAGAAGCTTTAATAAATAATTATTGGTTAACAAAACCACAGCCTTGACAATGCCCTGGAGAGAGCTTGAGGTTTCTAATGCTCTTTGGGTATTATTGGACATATTATCTCATTGTGTGACTGAGATCAAATTAAAATCCACCTCAGTATTTCACTGGATGCTATGTACTGGTTGTCAAGAAAGGCATTACAATGAAGAGGAGGGACGCCTTTTGGTTGCCTGGCTGACATTTCACCCACTTAGGCTGAACAAAGACAGCAAATGCATGGAAATACCCCATTGGTTCAAATCACACACCATCCTGTTTTGGATAAGTATCACCGCTTACTGTTGTTGGGTCTGAATCCTGGAACACCCTCTTCAACAGAACAAAGGGCCTGCCTTCATGCAGTGATTCAGGACAGTGTGCCAAGGATAATAAATGCTTAAGATACTCTCATCCTCAAAATAAATTAGTTAAAATGCTCTTTCGTCACAAAATTCAAATCTGTATTGTTTGATTTTTGTTTGGATCATCCAGTTGGCATCTGATACACACCTCATTATTTTAGAGGCTTGTCACACTGGATGTGCCACCGATGAAAAAAATGAGCAGATGCACAGTGAATGTCCAACGAGAGCAGGGGCAGGGCCATGATGGCAATTGGAGTCCAATGCTGATTGGTCACCAGCACTGCTGTCTTGGAACCGAGACACCAACAATGCTAACTGTTAAACATTTGCAGCAGCATATGCATTCAGCAGCACGACTCTGCAACCATAGAACCATAGAACAATACGGCACAATACAGGCCCTTTGGCCCAACATGTTGTGCCGCCCTTCAAACCACACCTATGACTATCTATCCCCTTCCTCCCACATATCCCTCTAACTTAAATTCCTCCATATGCTTATCTAACAATCTCTTGAACTTGTCCAATGTATCAGCCTCCACCACCACCTCAGGCAGCGCATTCCATGTACCAACCACTCTCTGGGTGAAAAACCTCCCTCTGATATCACCCTTGAACTTCCCACCCAATACCTTAAAGCCATGTTCTCTTGTTTTGAGCATTGGCACCCTGGGAAAGAGGCGCTGGCTGTCCACTCTATCTATTCCTCTCAATATCTTGTATACCTCTATCATGTCTCCCCTCATCCTCCTTCTCTCCAATGAGAACAGCCCTAGCTCCTTTAATCTCTCCCCATAATCCATTCTCTCCAATCCAGGCAGCATCCTGGTAAATCTCCTCTGCACCCTTTCCAACGCCTCCACATCCTTCCTATAATGAGGTGACCAGAACTGGACACAGTACTCCAAGTGTGGCCTAACCAGAGTTTTGTAAAGCTGCATCATCACTTCGCAGCTCTTAAACTCGATCCCCCGACTTATGAAAGCTAACATCCCATAAGCTTTCTTAACCACCCTATCCACCTGCGAGGCAACTTTCAGTGATCTGTGGATATGAACCCCCAGATCCCTCTGCTCCTCTACACTGTCCAGAATCCTGCCATTTACCTTGTACTCCGCCTTGGAGTTTGTCCTTCCAAAGTGTACCACTTCACACTTCTCTGGATTGAACTCCATCTGCCACTTGTCAGCCCAGCTCTGCATCCTATCAATATCCCTCTGCAAGCTTCGACAGCCCTCCACACTATCCACAACACCACCGATCTTTGTGTCATCTGCAAACTTGCTAACCCACCCTTCCACCCCCCATCTAAGTCGTTAATAAATATCACAAAAAGCAGAGGTCCCAGAACCGATCCCTGCGGGACACCACTAATCACAGCCCTCCAATCTGAATGCACTCCCTCCACCACACCCTCTGCTTTCTACAGGCTAGCCAATTTTGAATCCACACGGCCAAGCTTCCCCGGATCTCTTGGCCTCTGACCTTCTGAAGAAGCCTACCATGTGGAACCTTGTCAAACGCCTTACTAAAATTCATGTAGACCACATCCACTGCACTACCCTCATCAATCTTCCTGGTCACCTCCTCAAAGAACCCTATCAGGCTTGTGAGGCAAGATCTTCCCTTCACAAAACCATGCTGGCTGTCCCTAATCAGTCCATGTTTCTCCAAGTGCTCACAGATCCTATCTCTTAGAATTCTTCCCAACAGCTTACCCACCACAGATGTAAGGCTCACCGGTCTGTAATTCCCTGGACTATCCCTACTACATTTTTTGAATAAGGGGACAACATTCGCCACTCTCCAATCCTCGTTGACAATGAGGACTCAAAGATCCTAACCAACGGTTCAGCAATCTCCTCCCTCGCGTCACGAAGCAGCCTGGGGAATATTCCGTCAGGCCCCGGGGACTTATCTGTCCTAATATTTTCGAACAACTCCATCACATCCTCTCTCTGAATATCTACATACTCCAGAACATTACCCTCATCTACACTGTTCTCAGCATCATCAAGACCCCTCTCCTTGGTGAATACTGAAGAGAAGTATTCATTGAGAACCTCACCCACTTCCACAGCTTCCAGGCACATCCTCCCACCTTCGTCTTTAATCGGACCTACCTTTACCCTAGCCATCCTTCTGCTCTTTACCTATGAGAAAAAAGCCTTGGGATTCTCCTTAACCCCGCTTGCCAAAGCCTTTTCATGTCCCCTTCTCGCTCTCCTCAGCCCTTTCTTAAGTTCCTTCCTTGCTACTCTATATTCCTCACGAGCCCTGTCAGATCCTTGCTGCTTACACCTTATGTATGCTACCCTCTTCTTCCTAACTAGTTGTTCCACCTCTCTCGTCACCCATGGTTCCTTCACCCTGCCATTCCTTCTCTGCCTCACCAGGACAAATTTATCCCTAACATCCTGCAAAAGATCCCTGAACATCGACCACATCTCCATAGTACATTTCCCTTCAAAAATGTCACCCCAGTTTACCCTCCCAAGTTCTCGCCTTATAGCCTCATAATTCGCCTTCCCCCAATTAAATATTTTCCTGTCCTCTTTGCTCCTATCCCTGTCCATGACAATTCTAAAGGTTATGGAGCAATGGTCACTGCCCCCCAAATGCTCACCCACCGATAGATCTGTCACCTGACCCGGTTCATTACCTAAAACTAGATCTAATATGGCATTCCCTCTAGCCGGCCTGTCAACATACTGCGTCAGGAATCCATCCTGGACACACTTAACAAACTGCGCTCCATCTAAACCCTTGGCACTAAGTAGGTGCCAATCAATATTTGGATAGTTGGTCTCCCATTATAATAACCCTGTTATTTTCGCATCTCTCCAAAAACTGCCTCCCAATCTGCTCCTCAGTATCCCTACAGCTACCGGGGGGGCCTATAGAATACTCCCAGAAGGGTAACTGCCCCTTTCTTATTCCTAACGTCCACCCATATTGACTCTGGAGAGGATCCTCCTACATTATCTACCCTTTCTGCAGCTGTAATAGTGTCCCGGACCAGTATTGCCACCCTTCCTCCTCTTCTCCCCCTCTCCCTATCCCTTATAAAACACTGAAAACCAGGAATATTTAATATCCATTCCTGCCCCGATGTCAGCCATGTCTCTGTAATAGCCACAATATCATAGTCCCATGTACTTATCCAAGCTCTTAGTTCATCTCCCTTATTCCTGATGCTTCTCGCATTCAAGTACATGCACTTCAGCCCATCCGCCTTACTACTTTTGTAGCCTGTACTCTGCCTCTCCATCCTCAAAGCCTGTCTACCTGTCAGATCTGACTTTTCCCCATCCCCTTCTTCCTCTGACCTACTCCTTTGGTTCCCTTCCCCCTCGCAATCTAGTTTAAACCCTCCTGAACAGTGCTACATAAAGAATTCAACAAGACTAGTTGCTGAATAATTTCCATTGGCTGTTTCTATGCTTTTTTTAATTGCTTATGTCTACAGGGAGTGATACAGCAGGAACTGAAGGCATTCTCATACCTTCTAGGCTTCTGGTATAAACCTGCTGCTCCTATTATTGAGCAATGAATTGTACTAAGAACATTTCAACAACAACAAAACCCCGCATTTATATTACAGCTGACTCAAGGACAGCTTCTATCCCACTGTTACCAGACTCTTGAACGGACCTCTCATACGCTCAAGATGAATTCTTGATCTCCCAGCCTACCTTGTTATGGCCCTTGCACATGATCTGCCCAACTGCACTGCACTTTCTCTGTAGCTACAACACTATATTCTGCATTCTGTTTTCTTTTCACTACCTCAGTGTACTTATGTATGGCATGATCTGCCTGGATGGCACACAAACAAAGTTTTTCACCGTATCTCGGTGCATGTGACAATAATAAACCAATTTTAATAATCTTATTCTTAAGTAATAATCCAGTAAATGATCCCAAATACAAGATTTGACATTGAGCCATGTATTAAGACAAATATGGTCAATAAAGTAGGTTTTAAGAGAAAAGGGAGAAAGAAATGTGGAGAATTTTAGAATTCCAGTACCTAAGGTATGACTACCAATGGTGGACATGGGGAGGGATGGAGAAAGTAATGCCAAATTCACATGGCAGAATTCACATGTGCGCAGGCGCGGTAGTGTAGTGGTTAGCGTAACGTTATTACAGCGCTAGCAACCCGGGTTCAATTCCAGCCGCTGTCTGTAAGGAGTTTGTACGTTCTCCCCGTGTCTGCGTGGCTTTCCTCCAGGTGCTCCGGTTTCCTCCTACATTTCAAAGATGTACGGATTAGGAAGTTGTGGGCATGTTATGTTGGCACCAGAAGCGTGGTGACACTTGCGGGCTGCCCCCAGAACACCCTACGCAAAAGATGTATTTCACTGTGTGTTTCGATGTACACGTGACTAACAAAGAAATTTTATCTTATCTTATCAATGAAGTCCTAGTCTCGAGATTGAACCCATTAAGTGTAACTCATGCATTAATGCTACTTAGCACAGCTTTTAACATGATGGGGCCCATTTCCTGTGAAAGTTCTGCCCTTTGGAAAGTTGGAAGGAGAACTCCTGGACAAGAATCCCCCCAGCACGGCTGCCATTTTCACACAAAGGTAACAAAGTCATTAACGTGCTCAACATACATCTGGAGTCTCATATGTAGCTAACCAAAGCAAGAATGTGTGACTGATAAACTCCATTTTTAACTCTCAGTAAAACAACTTTGCAGCAAGATTGCAGCACCAACACATGAACTAAAGGGTTCCTGTGACGTCAACACTTTGGACACAGATTCCGCCGCAATTTTCCACAAATCTCACTGATAAAGATCACAGCACCTCTGCATCATGCACCTCAGAGCACGATGTTGTGATTACTAGCCCCTTGATACCTCACAGTGGTTTGGGGCCCACTCTGGGCACGAGGGGCATTGGATCAGCCTCTCACTTCCAGAACTGTGGCAGAGTATCATGCCCTCACTCCTTGCACCTTATTGCACTGCATTTTCTCTGTAGCTGTGACACTTTACTCTGTACTGTTATTGTTTATACCTGTACTACCTCAATGCACTCTGAACTAACTCAATGTAACTGCACGGTGTAATGAATTGACCTGTACAATCGGTATGCAAGACAAGTTTTTCACTGTACCTCGGTACAAGTGACAATAATAAACCAATACCAATACTTCCATGGCAGCCTTTGTTGCTGTACAGTGACTGTTGTGTGGAGTGTACGTGAAGGATCTGACTCACTTCCCAGCATTCAATTCAGGAATGACACAGCATCTGCAAGTTCACTACAGAGCCGATTAATTAATGAATAATCATTTACTTCTGGGACTTTCACCAGTTCCCTGACTTTTAGCAGGTTATATAATATGGGCATTCATAAGATTCATAGAGTCATATAGCATGGAAACAGGCCCTTTGGCCCAATGCATCCATGCCGACTGTGTTACCCAGCGAGCGAGTCCCATCTGCCTGCGTTTGTCCCATAGCTCTGTAAACCTCTCCTACCCACGTACTTATACAGATGGCTTTTAAATGACTGCCTCAACCACTATTTCTGGCAGCTCATTCCAAATATGCACCACCCTTTGCGCTAAGAGACTGCCCCTCATGTCCCTTTTAAATCTCTTGCCTCTGATCTTAAACCTTTGCACCCTCTCCCTGGGAAAATGACCATGTGCTTTCACCCTGTCTCTGCCCCTCATGATCTTATACACCTCTATCAGTCACCCCTCAATCTCCTACGTTCCAGGAAATCAAGTCCTAGTCTACGCAACCTCTCCTTGGAACTCAGGCCCCCAAGTCCAGGCAACAGACTGGTAAATCTTTTTTGCACTCTTTCTAGTTTAATAACATCTTTCCTATAATAGGGTGACCAAAACTGTGCACAACGTATACTCAGCGCACAATTAGCACATTGTTATTGAAGTTATTCAGCATAAAATGCCAAATAACTTGAGGGCAACAGTAGTCTCCAATAACTGTAGAAAATCTAAACAGCATACCCATTGGATACATTAAATACAACCTTCTGCCAACATGGTGTCCTCTCCATTCACATCAGAGTAGCACCATGCAACAGACTGGTTCACGAACTCTCAGGCTCCCTGTCATTTCTGAGGCTTGAAAGACTCCGTGTTCCGTGCACGTATTAAATGGGAAGCCCCTGCCTGAGTATTTGAAGGGGCTGCTCCTCAAGTTCTGGTTGCACTTCAGCCCCACGCTCCTAATTTTCGGGGCACCTGGTGCGGAGGGGTCCGCGTCGGTTGGGGATCCTCCTCGTCAGTCCGCACCTGGGCCTGGCCAAGATGGCAATTCATAGGTCCAGGCAGCAAGCGGTCCTGAGCCGACTGCCTGCATCTCTTCCAAGGATATGCCAATGCCCGAGTATCCCTGGAGAGGGTGCACACGGTGTGCACTGGCTCTTTGGAGGTCTTCTGGGACTGCTGGGTGCTACAGGGATGGATCCATCTTGGACAAGGAAGGCAATGTTTTAATTTGATACACATTGTGCAATTACTGAGTCAAGAATGATGTAAATATTGTAAATATATTAATAAACTTTTTCTTTACTTAAAAAAAAAGCAAATCCTCAAAAAAACACTTACTTGTGAGAACTTGCCCAGCACAATAATTTGTACAAACAAAATCTCTGCCGCTTAAATGTAATGAAAATGTATTTTGCATTATGTGAAATGACTGTTTTCATTGAAAGGTGAATTTTGTATTGAAGGAGCTTTTAAGTCTATATCAGAACCTATTATAAATAAATGGTGCTTTTCTGTGACTGAAATTTTCTTTTATTTAGATAATGCAGTTAAATCTTATTATGGAGGATATATCTGCTGAGTAAGCTGCTCCAGACTAATGGAGTGCACAGAAGCTGTTTAAAAATAATTTTAGCTCCAGCTAGCAATCTTGCCTCTGAGTTGGGAGGTTTTAAGTTCAAACAGGAGTCTTTTCAGGAATGAAAGAATCTTTTCCCCTGATTAGGTGAATAAAATGAGAGAAGGTAGGTTTAGGGTAAGGGGTAAGAGATTAAATGGGAATCTGAGGGGGACTTTTTGACCCAGAGAGTCTTTATACGAACAAAAGAACATTTTCCCCTTATTAAAGGTGAATAAAATGAGAGAACATAGATTTAAGGTAAGGGGTAAGAGATTTAGAAGGGATCTGAGGGGGACCTTTTTCACCCAGAGAGTGGTTTGAACCTAGTGAGTACCTGGAGCACACTGCCAGAGAGAGTGATGGAAGCAGAGTTGCTGACAGTATTTAAGATGTGTCTAGATAAGCACTTGAATCGCCCAGGCATAGAAGGGCACGGGCCAAGCGCAGGAAGGTGGGATTAATACGCATGGGTGCCCACTGGTCAGCATGAATATGGTGGGACAAATGGCCTGTTTCCATGTTGTATGACAGTGGCTCTGAACCCCATACCCCTGAACCTGAAAACAAGATCTAGGTTAGCACTGTACTTGACAGTGGCTGCCCTAACAGAAGTGATGTATTTTTGATGAGACACTGGCCTGGATTTTATGTTCATAAGGATAGTGAAATGAGGCAATACTTCAGTGTGAAAGTGACAGTAACCCCTGGATTATCACACATCAGCTGATTTCAATGATTAAATGTTGATCCTTAGCCTTACCCTCATAAAGTGAATGGAAGTCTCCAGGGCTGACAAACCTGTCATAGAGTCATACAGCATGGAAACAGGCCCTTCGGCCCAACTGGTCCATGCCAACTAAGATGCCCTCCAAGCCAATCCCATTTGCCTCATGTCGCCCATATCCCTCTAAATCTTTGCTATCCATGTACCTAGGTCCAAATGTCTTTTAAATGCTGTTAATATTAACATCTATCATTCAAGATCCCCACCATCTGGGCCATGCCATCTTCTCACAGCTACTCTCGGGCAGAAGGTACAGAAGCCTGAAGTCCCACACCACCAGGTTCAAGAACAGCTACTTCCCTTCAACCATTCGGTTCTTGAACCAGCCGGCAAAACCCTAATCACCACAGTTTAGCAACATGATGATGACTTCGATCACTTTGCAATAAAATGGACTTTTTTGTTTCTAATTGTGTTCTTCCTTGTAAAAATTGTGCATAACTTATGCTTAATTTATGTTTCTCTTGTGAATGCTGCTTATATGATGCTCTGTGCCTGTGATGCTGCTGCAAGTAAGTTTTTCATTGCACCTGTGTGTACATGTACTTGTGCATATGACAATAAACTTGACTTGATACTTGACTTGACTTGTACCTGCCTTAACCACTTCCTCTAGGAGCTCATTCCATACACTGGCCACCCTCTGGATGAAAAAACTGTCCCTCAGATTTCTATCAAATCTTTCCCCTCTCACCTTAAACCTATGCCCTCTAGTTCTTGATTCCCTGACCCTGGGAAAAAGCCTGCATGCATTCACCCAATCTGTGCCCCTCATGATTTTATATGCTTCAATAAAATCATTTCTCAGTTCCCTACACTTCAACGAATAAAGTCCTAGCCTGCCCAACCTCTCCCTATAACTCAGTCCCTCGAGTCCTGGCAACATCCTTGTAAATCTCCTCTGTACTCTGACAAGGATGTTGCCAGGGAGCAACGTGTCTTGCTCTGATGCACCTGGAAAACATTCCTTAAGTCTAGGCTTAGGCGTCAAGTGTCGTTCTAAATTAAAGGGCACATTGACTGCCCTTTCGGATGAATTGCAAAATGAGGATATTTTCACACAATGAGAATATAATCAGGAATTCAGTGCGTGAAAGGGGATGGAAACAGCTTCCTGAATTTAGATTTATGAATTGGGGCAAGGCTGATTTCAAAAACATTAGGAGGATCTGGTAATTGGTAATTGGTTTATTATTGTCAAATGTACTGAGATACAGTGAAAACTTTGTTTGGATGGCATCCATACAGATCATTCTAAACATAAGTTCATCGAGGTAATACAAAGGGAAAAATAATACCAGAATGCAGAATATAGTGTTACAGTTACAGAGGAAGTGCAACGCAGGTAGACAAATAAAGTGCAAGGGCCATGACGAGGTAGATTGAGAGATCAAGAGTTCATTTTTATTGTACAAGAGGTCCGTTGAAGAGATATAAGCTGTTCTTGAACCTGGTGGTAAATGTTCTCAGGCTTTTGTATCTTCTGCCCAATGGAAGAGGGGAGAAGAGAGAATGATCGGGGAGGGAGGGGTCTTTAACTATGTTGGCTGCTTTCCCGAGGCAGCGGAAAGTGTAGGCAGAGTCGCTGGAGGGGAGGCTGGTTTGCGTGATGGACTGGGCTGTGTCCACAAATCTCTGCAATTTCTTGTGACCTTGGGCAGAACAGTTGGCACACCAAGCTGTAATGCATCCGGACAGGATGCTTTCGACCCATTGCAATTTGTCTACCACCGAAACAGGTCTACGACAGATGCCATCTCCCTGGCCGTATCCTCATCTCTGGAGCATCTGGACAGTAAAGCCATCTGCATTAGACTATTGCTTATTGACTACAGTTCCACCTTCAATACTATAATTCCAAGCAAACTAATCACCAAACTCTGAGACCTGGGACCCTTTGCAACTGGATCCTTGACTTCCTGACCAACAGACCAACAGACAGCAACACCTCCACCACAACTATTCTCAATACTGGAGCCCCACAAGGCTGCGTCCTCAGCCCTCTACTCTACTCCCTATGCACTCATGACTGTGAGGCCAGATTCTGCTCTAACTCCATTTACAAGTTTGCAGATGACACCACCATAGTGGGCCATATTTCAAATAACAATGAGTCAGAGTACAGGGAGGAGATAGAGAGCTCAGTGACATGGCGTCATGACAACAATCTTTCCCTCAATGTCAGGAAAACAAAAGAGTTGGTCATTGACTTTGGGAAGGGGAGCAGTGTACGTGATTCTGTCTACATCAACGGGGCTGAGATCGTTGAGTGTTTCAAGTTCCGAGGAGTCAAAATCACCAACAGCCTGTCTAGGTCCAACCGTGTAGACGCCATGGTCTCTACTTTCTAAGGAGGATAAAGAAATTTGGCATGTCCCCTCGACCCTTACCAACTTTTATCAATGCACCATAGAAAGCATCCTATCCGGATGCATCCCAGCTTGGTATGGCAACTGCTCTGCCTGTGACTGCCAGAAACTGCAGAGAGTTGTGGGCACAGCTCAGCACATCATGGAAACCAGCCTCTACTCCGGGGACTCTTGTCAACACCTCTCGCTGCCTCAGTAAAGCAGCCAGCATAATCAAAGACCCCACCCACCCTGGACATTCTCTCTTCTCCCTTCTCCCATTGGGCAGAAGATACCAAAGCCTGAAAGCACGTACCACCAGGATCAAGGACAACTTCTATCCCACTGTTATAAGACTACTGAACAGTCCCCTAGTACAGTGAGTGGACACTTGACCTCACAATCTACCTCGTTATGACCTTGCACCTTATTGTCTACCTGCACTGCACTTTCTCTGTAACTGTAACACTTTATTCTGCATTCTGTTATTGCTCTTCCCTTGTACTACCCCGATGCACTGTGTAAGAATTGATCTGTACGATCGGTATGCAAGACAAGTTTTTCACTGTACCTCGGTACATGTGACAATAATAAACCAATTCCAATTCCAATTTCTATGACTAGGAGCAGTTCCTTGTGGATAAAGCTTTAGCCAACAAGTGGGAGTATTCTGAAAGTGAAATTGAGAAGAGTTCAGGGCCATAAGGGTGAAAGGCAAGAACAGCAAGTTCAGGAAACCCTGGATGTCAAGGGATATCGAGGGTTTGATTAAGAAAGAAATGGAAACACGTGGAAGGCATAGAATACTGAAAATGGAGGATGTCCTTTAAGCAGTGTGGAGAGTGTAGAAGATCGCTTACGAAAGAAATTAAGAGAGCAAAGGTGAGCCGTGAAAGATCACTGGCAAATAAGATTCAGGCAAGTCCCAAGGCATTTTATCAACATGTTAAGCACAAGAGGGTGGCCAGGGAAAGACTGCGGCCTGTTCGAGATATGAGAGTCACAGGAAGTAGGTGAGGTCTTAAATGAATAGTTCTCTTCCATATCCACAAAGGAGAAATACATTGTAGCTGGAGATTTCACAGACAGAGAGAGTTCATGATACAGGCTGATCCCGGGTCAAGAATTTGGACAACTCCTACAAAAGAACAAGCTCCCATAATATGATAATGTGAATTCAAAAGTCTGACATGCATACATATGTTTGTTCCTACAAATGGTAGAACCAGTTCCTTGACTCTCTCCGCTTTTAGTAATTATTCTTTGTTATCAGTTTTATGTGCTTTTGATGCTACTCTGAACAAGCATCAGAGGCTGAGGGGAGACCTGAGAGAGGTTCATAAAATTATGAGAGGCATAGATAGGGTAGAAGGTCAGAACTTTTTTTGCAAGGTTGACATGTCAAATACTAGAGGACATGCACTTAAGGTGAGAGGGGGGAAGATTTAAAGGACTTGCACAAAGCAAGTTTTTTTACATGGAGAACAGGCTGTCAGGAGTAGTGGTGGAAGCAGATACAAGAGTGGTGGTTAAGAGGCTTTTACATAAACACATAAATATGGAGGGATATAGATCAGGTAGAGGCAAAAGATGTTTCGTTTAATTTGGCATTGTGTTTGGTGCAGACGTCGTGGTCCTTAGGGCCTGTTCCTGTGCTGTACTGTTCTGTTCTATGTTCCATGTTCTAATATTGTGGAGGTATGGTTGCCATATTGAGTGAATCTTGTGTATTTTCTGACTTTGGGATAAAGTCGACTTATGGATGTCTGCCAAAACAGAACCTGTACATTACCTGGAGGCTGCCCGTATTCTACAGTGGTGGCTTTGTTCAATGAAGAGAGGTGAAGCAGACTGAGCCCATATTCTCCATGGTTTAGAGGAATGAGAAGTGATCTTAGTGAACCAGACAAAAGTCTAACCGGGCTTGACAGGGTAGATGCTGGGCAATATTTCTCTTTGGCAGTTAACTAAGTTAAGGGAGCCATTCCTGGCTGGGTGCTGTATTGTGGAGGTCGTGGCTGTCACATGACAGCACTGCTCCTGTCTGTTGAAAGGTACATCATTGTCAATCAAGGTTTGGCTCCACCCCCACCCATTAGGGCACACCTAAGTATTGGACATTTGAGCATCTTTGTCCTTGGCCTTGAGCCATTGGTCTGTTTGAACTACCTGAACTGGACACCCCAGCCCTCCAGCACTATAAAGAATGCCACACGTGCATGGTTCTGTCTCTTTGACTGCTCGGAGGAATCGTGGACCAACACTGCAGAGACCGCTGGTAAGGTGTGCACTTCCATAGGGGGTAATGGCATCCCAGTTAGTATTCCTAGTTGGCGTATAGCCCTGCCTGCACTGAATCAAGGGGCGGCAGGTATCATATTGACTGTTCCTTGAATGCATATACTTTGTTAGTTGTGTGTGTGTATTTTACCCTTGTTGCAATTTCCCCGCGCTTGCCATAAACCGTGTGCGTGTGTGTTATCCGTATTATCATTTTCCCTGGTTTGTCTTTGAGAATAAAGCCCTTCATCGCCAGACTTTGTTTAGAGTCCTTTACTTTCGAGACCTTGGACTTGTTTCCTTTTCACTCATAACAGGTGTCAAAGATTTTTTTTGCATTTTCATGGGTGGGGCTTATTTGAAAACATCTCCCCTACTCCACTCAGCCCACCAAACAATGGCATTAACAACCAGATGCCCTTGCCATGATGAAGTAGCTTGGGCTTGGAGCCAACACCATTCAGCAATGTCCTTCTCCTTCGTGAAGATGCAAGAGAAGGATTCATTATAGACCTCATCCACTTTTCAGGAGATCCATGTAGGGCAATCTTTTCCCACGGGTGAGCAGCCGGCAAGGCCAGTTCACTGTCAACGACAAATCCTGGGCCAATTAGTCCGTCGAGCTATTGGACAAGGTTTCCTAATAATCCAGTCTGAATCTGGCTTTTCAGCAGGATTGCTTGACTACTTATCCACCCACTGACATACTATTCAAGGCTTCAGATCTAGTTTTAGTGATCAAAAATATTTCAATTGACTTGCAGCATATCAAAACAATGTTCTCTAATGCATTCACAATTTAATGAGAATAAATTTTGGTCTATTAAATATCTAACTTACTGACTAAATGGAAGGCACTGGAAAAGATACATCATTAATGCACTACTCTGAAAAGGATGCCAGAAACTAATGGGCAATTATTTTGATCTCCTCTTTTCATGTACAGGGACAACGGATAAATTACTGGACAGACATCTTGGATAATCGATGCTGAGTTGGATGTTGAATCCCCACACTATAAAAGGGAATTTAAACTGGTAATTAGATAAAACCCTGGAGTGTAAACTAATATCAATAATGGTAACTGCAAGGGAGACTAATGTGCAGTCCTTCCCTGATCTCATCTGTATGTGACTCCAAGACCACCGATGACCCTCAGCTGCTCTTTGAACTGGTCCAGCAAAGCACTCAGTTCAGGAGGCAATTAGTGGGAAGCAACAAATTCCAGCTATGTCCACTTCCTGGGAACAAATAAATAAAGATAACAAGTGATTTACTGTTGCTACATTCTACATCTTAAACTCAACAATGACAACTGCTGAGACCTCTAATTCCCTAAAAATTCTATTAAGCAATAAATTATTAAATCCTTGCAATTTAATGCTGTGCAGTTGCAAGAGCTGTCAACTGAATAAGTGATGATTATTTTGTGATGAATAAAAACCTTCTGACAGGTACTTACTTTTCTAAAGAAAGTCTTGCAGTGATTTACAAAGGAACAAGCTTTAAACAGAAATAAATGTATCCCTTAGTTATTTTACCTCCACAGAATGGTTAAGCATACATCATGGAAGTGCGAGACAGGGTTCGAAGACCATCAGATGGTAGAACTCCATCCTTCTCAATCAGATACAAATGTTTAAGATACATACCGCCAGTATCAAGGATATGAAATGTATGTCCTTAATCAATCCTTTACTGAAAGCAAGGCATGTATTTTAAATACTAAATAGCAAGATTATTTAAAGAAGACCGAGTAAGTGGGAGATCTCTTCTAACCTAGATAAGATTGGATCAAGTAAAAAAAATAAATACACTCGATCCCAAGGATCAGGAATAAGCCATTCATTCTTTGAAGTTTGTCCCACCATTCATTTGATCATTGTTGTTCTACCCTAGTCCTCAACTCCTCTTCTGTGCCAGACGGATGGTTGGCTGGTGGTTTAGACACTCAAAAGTATTCCTACCCTTAAAACTTTGTTGAACAAAGGTCTGATCAATCACCAATGATAGTAACAAAGGAGAGGCAGGATTTTCACACATGAGTTGGAGAACATGATACAAAGCCAATAACAGGTATCTTTGAGTAGGGAGAAAATTTCCTAAAACACAAGAAATTATGGAATGAGAGGCACTTATTTGGTGCATGAAGACCATTCCTCCAAAACCCATGTCATTACTTCACCCATTCAGCTTTGAATGCATTCGCTAATTCCATATGGAAGCAAGGGAGATGCCAAAATATCCAATTACTCATGCAATCTGCAGATAACCACAACATTCCCCTTCACTCAGTGAAATGTTACCACATCCCATGTTATTCGTCTCAATCTCTACTAATTTTGTTCCCAAACAGATATTTATCCAATTTGATTTTGAAGGATTTAAGTGCTACCATCTCAGCTGCTCCCACTGTGACATTTCAACATCTTGACAATTTAGTGAGACTTATTTCTTTTAATCTCCAGTCTCACTTGTTGGTTTCAGCTTTCTGTGTATCCAGTTAAGATCAATTCACCTGCTTAACCCTCTGTTTGAATGGTTCATGAAGGCAGAATGATGTACCTTCATGAACCATTCAATATTGTCTCACTTGGAGATTATCACAGTTGAGCTTTGGTTATAAGATGGATATCCTGCATCAGAGGGATGTAAGCTGTTAAACACAGTGTAGCTGTTAAACAAGTACAGCACTGGACAGGCCATTCGGCCCACAATGTCATGCCGACCTTCAAGTCAATTTGACGTTCATTTGGAAGACCATGAAAGCACACAAAATATCGAAGATCAGCTCAGAATTAACACTCTGTACCCTTCCACTGCATCTTCCAGTCAGAATGATTTTATTCAAACATTGATAAAAACAAATTTCTTGCAAGCTGTTTTTGATAAAACCAAAAGGTAAACAAAGTCAGAATGTAGCTTCCAGTGTCACTGAGTTGCTTTAAAACAGTGAAGTGGCTTGTAAGACAGATTACCACAAAGACACTGGAGGAACATCATCTGGGAAACAGGTAAATTGATGCCTTCATAGCAGGTAAATTAATAGGATTTGTTCATTTTGACAGAATGATGTGCAAAGTATACATACAAGTTAATGAGGTCAGCTTCTTGTGGATATGAAAGCTTGTTCATCGCATTGCCTGCACTTCAGCGCACTATTTCCTGGTGTTGAGGCAGCTGTGACATAGTCCACAAGCTCCCAGATCCCCAAAATTGAATCTCATACCTGTTTCATCTGCAAGATTACGTGTTTCTTCTTTTCATATGAAACACAAACAAACCCTGAAATGGATTATCCCTGCAGAAACCACTTATCAATCTTTCGACCGGCCAGTGCTTAAATATTTGATGAAAAGACCTTTGAAGAGCTCATTTGACAACAATTGGTGATGTTAATACATAATTATAAAAATGTTGAGTGAGCTTGCAAAAAAAGAAGCAGCTGGCAGTTAAATATGCAAATAGATCTTCAGAAGAGATTTAGTTTGACATACATGTAATTTGGAATGCATTTAATTATTACAAGTGTCACGTGTTGCATTTCAGGAGGTCAAATGCAAGAGGAGAGTACACAGTAAATGGCAGGACCCAAGGAGTAGTGACGAACAGAGAGATATAAAACATAGAACAGTACAGCACAGAACAGGCCCTTCGGCCCACAATGTTGTGCCGACATAGCTATTCCCTCCAGCCTGCAGAATGCCCATATCCCTCTATTTTCCTCTCATTCATGTGCCCTTCTCGAAAGCCCCCAATGAGTTTGCCTCCACCATCCTATCAGGCAACGCATCTCGGGGTGCAAGTCCATAGCTCCGTGAAAGTGGCAACACAAGTGGATAGGGTGGTAGAGAAGGCAGAAAGCATGTTTGCCTTCATTGCTCAGGGCATCGAGTATAAAAGTCAGAAAGTCATTTTGCAGCTGTATAAAAATTTAGCAGGCCACATTTGCAGTATTGTGTGCAGTTCTGATCACCACTTTACAGGAAGGATGTGGAGGCTTTGGAGAGGGTGCAGAAGGAGGTTTACCAGGAGTGGCCTACCAGGGGAGGTGGCGGAACATAGAATGCAGAAAAGTACAGCAAAGGAACAGGCCCTTCGGCCCATGACGTCTGTGCCAACCATTATGCCAACCTAAATGAATCCCATCGGCCTGTACGTGGTCTATATCCCTCCATTCCTTGCCTGTCTAACTGCATTGCTATCGTATCTGCCTCCACTGCTCCCCCGGCAGCACGCTCCAGGCACTGACCACTCTGCGTGTGAAAAATTTGTCTCGCAAATCTCCTTTAAACTTTCCCACTCTCACATTAAAGCTATGCCCTCTGGTATTTGACATTTTCCACCCTGGAAAATAGACTCTATCTACCCTATCTATGCCTCTCATAATTTTATATACAACAGGATAAAAATAAAATGAAGCTATTGACTACAGAGTTAAAACTATATAGCATTCAAGTTAGGGAACCTTCAATGGAAAAGCAAAATACCGGAGATGCCTGAAGTCTGGAATAAAAAACAGAACTGATGAAAGGCCACTGACCTAAAACATTACCTTTGCTTCTTTCTCCACAGATGCTGACTGACCCACAGAGGATTTCCAGCATTTTCTAATTTTATGAAGGAACCTGTATATGTGTATGTTGCACTGATCAGGTGGAGACTGACCTGTTTATTACAGTACAGAAGGAGGACATTTGGTCCAGCAAGTCCATGCCAGCTCCCTGCTTCCAATCCAACATCGATCTTTACTTTCATCGAATGTGTAATGTGAGAATCGGAAGATGTCACACCAGTGCAGTAAGGGTATAGGGCACAGCAATATTATTGCCACTGTGAATCCCCAGCGATATACGGGAACTTCCTTACCAACTGATTCAGTCAAACCTTGAACATCTGACAGAATTACCAATCAGTTCACCTTATCCCAGAGGGAAGCAGATCCGCCATCCTCATGCCTCGTTATGACCTTGCACCTTATTGTCTACCTGCACTGCACTTTCTCAGTAGCTGTACTCTGTATTTTGTATTATTTTACCTTGTACTATCTCAATGCACTGTGTAATGAATTGATCTGTACAAGCAGTATGCAAGACAAGTTTTTCACTGTACCTTGGTACAAGTGACAATAATAAACCAATTCCAAATTCCTTGTCCTGTCTGCCCTTCAGACTCACAGCAATTGGTTGGCTCTAGAGTGGCTTAACAAAAAAAAATCTACTTCTTGAGGCAGATTTAATTGTAGAAGGTTGAGCAAAAAATAGTTTCACCCAATGATTATTGAGGATCTTGAACTCACCGAAAGAGGGTGTGGTGTTGTCGAAACCTTCGCCATATTAAGTAGTACCTGGGCTGCCAAGAGCTGGGATGTGGGCTTAATCTAAAGTATGGACAAGATGGGCTGAATGGCTCCTAACTGTGCTGAAAAGTTCAAAGGCTGAATGACAAAATGACCAGTACATCCAAACTGCACACCTTCTCCACCAATTGTCCTGCTCCAGTGAAGATTTGCAAAAGGGAAGCCAGTGGGTTGAATGCAGAGCTTTCTTCAGCAAAGCAGAATAATCCTTTAAGGGTTAAGACTGGGCAGTATTCATCAAACTTTTTTTGCTTTCTCTACTTTATTTGAAGTTTAAGAAGATTTGGCATGTCATCAAAGACTCCGACAAACCTCTAGAGATGTACAGTGGAAAGCACTGGGAATGGTTTCATCACTACCTGGTATGGCAAGTCCATTGTACAGGAATGCAAAAGGCTACAGAGAGTGATGAACTCAGACAGTTCCATCAGGGGTACAGCTCTCCCTACCCTCGACGACATCTACAAGAGGCCACGTCTCGGGAAGGCGTCATCATCAGGGACCCTCACCATCTGGGCCATGCCCTCTTCTCGATGTTGCTATCAGGCAGGAGGTACAGGAGCCCGAAGACCCACACCTCAAGGTTCAACAACAGCTTCTTCCCCACTGCCATCAGGTTCTTGAAACGACCTGAAAAACCTAACACTACCTTGGACTATATTTCTTTTTCTCTCTCGCAACTTGCACTAGTGTAGTTATGTTTATATTGTCACATAAGTTATGTATAACCTATGTTAATTTAAGCTTGTGTTAAGTTATGTTTGTCATGATTGCAATGTACTGTGCTGCTGCTGCAAAACCGAATTTTCATGGTATTTATACCCTGTATATGTATGCCTTTGATAATAAACTTGAACTTGAATGTAGCAGAGGGAGCTTTATTGAACCTTACCGAAGGCGGACCTCATTTGTGAAAGAGAGAAAATGTAAAGGAGAAATGAAAATAACAAAAATTATTTTTAAAAAATGACTATGGTTGGAATAAAGTGAGGAGCTGAGGTCACTTGGAACTTCATTGCTCGTGGAATCTGGTCTCATGGGAAATGATCTTTAAATGATTCCCACATTTGCGTTTTACACACTGAAGCATCAGCTGCACTAGAAGTTGGACTTTTTATGAACTGGGCTTACTTCACTTCTGTGACCTGGTTTCCATGAGCACCAAAGGTACATGATGCATTCACGGTAAGGCAGAGCCCCTCAATGACTGTGTCCTTTTAAAACTGAAACCTCTGCAGGCAATTCTAAGTACGCCGACTATCATTTCTTTTCAGGGCAATGCTTTCATATGATTAAAAAATTCAATAATCATGAAAAATAATCAACTTACTAATAGACTGTTTGAAATGTTTCTTCCTGAGGGAAGATCATAAATTCTAGACATGAGCTGAAATGTACAAGGAGGCATGTGGTGACTGAACAACCTCACTTTAGGATGTTTAGAAGTGAGATTTGGATCAGATACAAATGGAATGCCAATTCCAGCTTTACTTTGTTTGGAATCTGAGGAGATTTGGTATGTCACCAAAGACTCTAGATGTACAGTGGAGAGCATTCTGACTGGTTGCATCACAGCCTCGTCTGGATGCTCCAATGCACAGGATCACAAGAGGCTGCAGAGGGTTATAGACTCAGCCAGCTCCATTACAGGCACAACCCTCCCCACCATCAAGGACGTCTTCAAGAGGCGGTGCCTCAAGAAGGCGGCATCCATCACCGAGGACCCTCACCATCTGGGACATGCCCTCTTCTTGTTACTACCATCAGGGAGGAGGTACAGGAACCTGAAGGCTCACATTTAATGATTCAGAGACAGCCTCTTCCCCTCCGCCATCAGATTTCTGAACCGTCCATGAACCCATGAACACTACCTCGTTATTCCTTTTTTCTTGCACTTTTTATTAATTTTTAAAAAGATTATAGTAATTTTACATCTTTGCACTGTACTGCTGCAGCAAAACAACAAATTTCATGCCATATAAGTCAGTGATAATAAATCTGATTCTGATTCTGATCTTGTGGGTTAGATTGAGCTTGTACTAAGGATTGCAATGTGCTATTCACATTGATAAGGATGAATATGAAGTTTAGCTGTGCACTGAACCCAGCGCTTTAATAATAAATAACTTTCCTTTTACATTTAAACTGTTAATTACTGAAATTTGGTGATCACGAATCATTGGAGTGCACGGCAGTTCCAGGTACAATGCTAGCATCTACATGTAGAAATATGTGCAGGTATGTCCAATCTGTGAAATGGAGGACAAATTCAAAATGGCTAATTATGGCACTGTCAGTCTCCCCACCAACCTCAGCAAACTGATGTGGTTATGCTCACCCAAGTAACAATTATTGTCAAATGATGTGCTTTGCAAAGCTCTTGTGGTTCCATCAAACACTCTTATAAATTACTCTAGATGTACGGTGGAGAGCATTCTGACTGGCTGCATCACAGAGGCTCCAATGCACAGGATCGTAAGAGGCTGCAGAGGGTTGTCGACTCAGCCAGTTCCCTCACTCCAGACCTTATTACAACCTGAGCCAACGTCAACCAAAGAGCTGAATTCCAGGGGTGAAATGAGGTTGAACACCCTTGACGAGCAGGCATCAAGGTGACGTCTTGGCAAGTTTCTTTGATTCAAGAGGAACACCTGGAGAATGTTTGGAGCTGCTGAAGGCTAATCATCTCAGCCCCAGGATACCATGACATGAGTTCATGGGTAATGTCCAAGCCTAACCATCTTCAGTTGCTTAGCAACCACTGTCTCTCGATCATGTCAGAAGCCTTCACTGATAATTGCAGAACTCCTCAGATAATGAGGTTATAAGGCCCAAAGGTAACTAAACTTGGAGTACATTTAGGCTTGAACTAATAAATGGCAAACAATTTTCAACTAACGCAAGGTTCAGACTCTGGCCATCTCCAACAAGAGAGAATGTAGTCATTTCCTCTTGATATTCAATGGCTTCAAGCCAAATACCAATCATTAATATTTCAATGTCTCCACTATCTAGAAACTTACCTAAACCAGCCACGTAAACACAGCATCTACAAGAGCGGTAACGTGGGGAGCAAAGAACAGAGTCACTAGAGTCATAGAGTCAGTACAGCATGGCGAACCCACGCTAATTGTGTTGCCCAGCGAGCTAGTCCCATCTTCCCGTGTTGGCCCATAGCCCTCTAAACCTCTCCTATCCATGTACTTATCTCGATGGCTTTTAAATATTGTTAATGTGCCCACCTCAACCACTGTTTCCAAATGCGCACCACCATCTGCATGAAAAAGATGCCCCTGATGCCCCTTTGAAATCTCTCGCCTCTGATCTTAAACCTATGCCTCTTGTTTTTAGCACCCCTTCCCTGGGAAAAAGACTACGTGCTTTCACCCTGTCTATGTCCCTCATATACCTCTATCAGGTCAGACCTCAATCTCCTACATTCCAAGGGATAAAGACCAAGTCCATGCAACCTCTCCTTGTAACTTAGGTCCCCAAATCCAGGCAACATCCTGATAAGTCTTTTCTGCACTCTTTCTAGTTTAATAACATCTTTCCTAAAACAGTAGGAAAGTAGTAGGTTGTGTACAAACAGTAGGTTGTGTACAACCAAAACTGTACACAATACTCCAAGTGCAGCCTCACCAATGTCTTATATAACTGAAACATAACTTCCCTACTCCTATACCCAATGCCCTGACTGATGAAGGCCAGCATGCTAAATGCTTTTTTCACCACCCTATCTACCTGTGACATTGCCTTCTGTGAACTATGCACTTGCTCTCCTAGGTCCCTCTTTTCCCAGGGCCCATAATATTCCCCAGGGCCCTACCATTCATCATATAAGTTCTACCCTGGTTTGATCTCCCGAAAAGCAATTCTTCACACTTATCTGGATTGAAAGCCATTTGCCAGTCCTCAGCCGACCTACGTAACTCATCAAGATCTCCTTGTGGTTTTTCATAACCTTCTGCACTATCGTCACTGGGTCTAAATCCTGATCTGACCCACCAGAAGCATTGTGAGAGTACCTTCACAAGTAGGGATGCAGTGGTTCAAAACACAGCTTTACAATATCTACTCAAGGACAATTAAGTATGGTCATTAAACACTTCATGTCAGCTTGACAGGCATCCTGCACAAGAATAAAATTAAACTACACTGCATCTTTGACTATACTGCATTGAAGAAGGCGAGATATCAGGATATAAAAATGAATGCTCTGAGTTAACACTGCCAGGAGCCTTGCATCTGCTCTCCAAATTGTGAGAACCACTCTCCTTTCCAGCCATTAAAGTACATAAGCTCTCGGAGTGCAGATATCACTATACCAGTGGCAATGTTTCCACTCTGGGAACTCAGAAAATGTCTCCAGTACCACCAGAAAGTTCCTGCACTTTTATGGATGCATTACCTCTCAAGTGTAGATATACCCCAGGAAACTGCACAGAAATTACCTAAAATTGGACAAACAGTTAAGAAAGGTCAAGGAAGATGTCAGTATCCCAAAATGTTCATAGTTCATCTATCCTGCAATCTATCCTCCATCATTCTCTCCAAATTTGGGTAGGCATGTTAGTGTAGCGGTTAGCATAACGCTATTACAGCGCCAGCGACCTGGGTTCAATTCCGGCCACTGTCTGTAAGGAGTTAGTACGCTCTCTCTGCATGGGTTTCCTCTGGGTGCTTCAGTTTCCTCCCACATTCCAAAGACGTATGGGTTAGGAAGTTGTGGGCATGCTATGTTGGCGCCGGAAGCGTGGTGACGCTTGCGGGCTGCCCTCAGCACACGCTATGCAAAAGGTGCATTTCATTGTGTGTTTTGATGTACATGTGACTAATAAAGATACCTGATCTTATCTTGTCTTATAAGAACTTGTCCCCATTTATAAACCTCTCAATAGTAGAGTAACCTACATATTGTGACTGAAATATGCAGCTTAGAATTTTGCAAATCTCACTTTACTGTTACTCTAGGGACCAAAGATTTCTGCTTCAACATCATGGTGCTTCAAGACGTAGAACAGATGCACACATATCCTGAAACACCCAGTAAGTATCAGCTTCTTTTCCTTTTAAGCAGATGAGTAGATACATTGAATGGTGATAGGATTTGTACTGCTAAGCAAAAAGAAAACAGAGAGGTTGGTCAAATTGGGCAAGGCACCAGATGGCGTAACAAATGTCTGGCATAAGGAGGAAAGCAACTTCCCCATAAATGTGTTAAACAGATTGCATACATCTGACCCAAGTGACAAAGACAATTAGAAACCTTGAGTGCTTTTGTCTGGTTGTAAATAAAGATGCAAATACCCATACATTATTCAGACAATCAACCTTAATGATCAAAGGTTCCTGGAGCAAAACGTGTCAAAAAAAACATAAGAAACCACAGATACAAGACTTGATTTAGAGTCATCTTTTCTCCCTTCCTACAATCTACGAGCTGCACCATGAGGCTTTTTCAAAGGCGCCTCCCAAACCACAATCTTCACCGTTAAGGGCAATGATAGTGAGTGCATGGGAATTCTATTGTGGTAATTGGTAATTGGTTTATTATTGTCAGAAGATACAGTGAAAAGCTTTTGCTTGTGTGCCATCCAAACAGATTATTTCACGCATAAGTATATCAAGACAGTACAAAGGGAAAAACAACAACAGAATGCAGAATGTAGTGTTACAGTTACAGGAAGTGCAGTGCAGGTGGACAATGAAGGTGCAAGGGCCATGACAAGGTAGACTGAGAGATGAAGGGTTCATCTTAATCGTCCAAAAAGAGGTCTGTTCAAGAGTCTTATAACAGCGGGATAGAAGTTGTCCTTGGGCCTGGTGGTGTATGTTTTCAGTGTCCTTGCACCTTTAAGAAGTATGGGTATCAAGTGGTACAAATTATGACAGAACACTGGCTGGTATAATGGTGTAAGCTGAGTGTTAACTGGTTTCAGTAAGAGATGTTTAATGACTCTGTCCTTATTACTTCACTTCGTCGTCAGCAATGCAAGAAAGGTTTGACTGGCAACAGGATTGGGAAGATGCTGCTTGAGGAAATATCATGGCAGTAAGAATGTTAGAGCACTGCTCTCCAGGTAGAGTAATGGTGGAGGCACGTGGTGGTGCTCAGGGTAGACATGCTGGTGAGTCGGAGAAGATCGCACAGCCATTTGCTTTGAAAATGGAACAAGTGGAGATGTTCCAGCCACTGCTGTTAGTTGAGTGTACCAAGCCTTCAATAATAGATATGAGTCATCCTATCTGACATCGTAATAAACAGCAACAGAAAAAGCAAAAGAGGAAGAGAAAGTGAAAAAAAAGGGTTGAATTTCATTCTTGGTCACTTGAGATAAACATAAATGCAGTTGAACCTGTGATTTTTACTCTGGGTCCCAAATTTGGTTCTATTAGCTATGGAAATAGAACACAAAACATAGCCACTCTTTACACCATGAGTGCCAGTAACCTCAGATGATTTAGTGACCCTGAAAATTCCAACAACCCATTGCATCAAGGCATAAATTCAACTCTTCCCCCTTGTGTTTCCAAGGCTGACTTTTAGGTCAGGATCACAAACCACATTAGTAATTGAGTCTTAACACCATGAAATACCAATCCTGTACACTTCATTTGTATTTGTAGTGCATATAAATACAAATTAATTCAAGTTTTTACCTTTTCTTTCATTCCACCCACTCTCTGATCCCTACACCATATATAATATTAGACAAGGTGGCAATTAAGCAATTTAGTTTCGTGAATTGCATGGGTCTGTTGGTGGTGAGCTTCCAATCTTTCTCAAGGCCACTGACAGAGTGATGCAAATTGCCTATCAGTCAGTGCTGACTCACAGATCTCCCTGTCACCATTGCAAATTGCTGGGGTTTTTGGCACCGTTTGCAGCAGGCACCTTGAACACATTGCTACATTTCCCGCAATTTCTGAGATGCGTGAATCGGCTTGCATCAACTGCATTCCTTTGCCACCAGGGAAGGCCAACCAGGTTTCTTCTTCGATCTCTGCTGAACATTGTTCAGTAACCACATTTAATTTAAACTCATCTCTCATTCCTGCAAATGCACCTGAAATGCATCCCATTGGTGGCTTCCATACTTCAGAAAAATATGCCCAAACTTTTTGCTCCATTACTACCCATGTTAAGAAAGGGGTAGCTGAAGGAGTGGCATTGTGGAGTGCCTAACAGAGCTGCTACCTCACAACTCTAGTGACTCAGGTTCAATCCTGACCTCAGATGGTGTCTGTTCTCTCTGTAATCCTATGGGATTCCACCAAGTGCTCCGGTTTCATCTCACATCCCAAAATGCAGGATAATTAGCTACTGTGAGTTGCAGTTTGTCTGGGTGAATGGTCGAATCCTATTGTGTCAGTAATTAGTAGAATCCAAAATTGATGGGAATGTGAAGAGAGTAGAATGGGATTAGTGTAGAGTTGGTGTAAATGGGGCTTGATGGTTGGTGTGGACTCAGGTGGGGGCAGATTCCATGTTTTATGACTCAAAGAACATGGAAAAGAGGATATAGGATTGGAAGTTGAGACTCCAGTATAGGCTGGTGTGTATTTATAGGCTGCTTCCATTTTGTAACTTATAGGTAACATTACCTAATAGTACTTAAATGTCTTCCTGTAGAAATGGAAGCTTTTGGCTTGGTTCTCTGTCCATGTAATACATCTCATCGAAAACAAAGCCACAGTCATGTAAATCTAACATGTCACTGCCAAGCACAAGCTTGGAACCGCCAAAATTGAGCTAGATTGTTGATGACATAATATTGCTCTGTTTCTATTGAGAAATTTTAGTCCAGTTTTTTTTCTGTTTTTTTTTGCATTTTTTTTTCTTTCGCTTAGTTTGGTTTGATATGTTGTTTATAATTTTTCTTATTGTTTTGGAGTTTTTTTTCTTTCTTTTATATTTTATAATCAATTTTTTTCTTTTATATTATATTCATTCACTAACAGATCGTTGGATCTGCAGATTTTTTTTATACTTTATTGTTCTTTATTATTATCCATGTCATGATTGTTCTCCTGATCTCTTTGTATTACATGTATAAACATTGATATATTAATCTGTATTAATTTGAAAACTAATAAAAAGATTAAAAAAGAAAGAAAACTGAGCTAGATTGTGCACAGCCAATCCCGCTTCAGTCTAGCAAAATACTAATCAAGGTGCAAGTTTTGTTAAGTCCAAGCCATGAACCCATTCAAAAAAAAATCTTATTCCGTGTTTGATCCTTTGTTCCATGCTCAGATTTTCTTAATAAAGAGCTGTTTCAGCTCTCATAAAGAGGTCAATAAAATGCGTGCACGGTGCACAAAGATGTAATTTGTTCTTTTTCAACGGCATGAGATTAAGCGCTGCTGATTTGTCATTGTTTCTGAGAGTCAATATATAGAAATAAAACCCATTTGGTTGTCTAAGGAATGCTGTTTCATTTGCACGTCACTCACAAAAGGCCAAGCATGAAATTGGTCCTGCTAAGCAATTTAGGATTTATTGATATGAAATTCATCCAGTCTGTTCACTATGTGTGCAGGAGAGTGAGTAGAAAAGTGAGTGAATAATGCATTAGAGCATTCGCATCAATGGAGTAAATACCATTTTGTCAGGGTGACAGGTTGGTTATGTAGTTTGTTATTAAGCAGTCTACACTACATAAAGAGCTATTAGTGTTAATTGAATGCACCAATTTATATGGGCTTGCAATGAATATACCACTGAAAGAGGTGTTAGGGGAGATATCAAAAAAATGGGACCATATAGGTATCATTACAGAGAGACTGCACTTCAAGCGTTGTAGCGTTACTTGCTCTGAATTTGCTCTCAAACTGGAGCAATTTGTTGCACTTCAAATGCTGAAGGCAATTTCTAAATGGAACAACTTGAAAAGGACAAACCAAAATGATTCAGAAAAAAAATCAGAAGATGACTGAGAAATCATGTCCCTTTCTTCGAGAAATAAAACCTTTATTCATGTACAGTTTGAGTCAATTGAAGAGGGTCGATCAAAAGCTTTGCACTTAAAATCCCACAGTACCTTCAATACTTTTTTCACAGCAGATGGGCAGTGTACAATCACTGCCATCACACCTTCAAAAATACAGGAGGAAATGGAAGTTAAAGTGGGATTCCTCTTTGGACTGTGAGCTCTACACAGTTGAACATTGCAGGTCATTTTGGGACATTGTTCATCATATTCTGTTCCCTGAAGTCAATGTTTGAAGGACCTTATCATGCTTTACGATTGGAATTGGAAATCAAATCAGTTTATTAGTGTCACAGGTACTGAGGTACAGTGAAAAACTTGTCTTGCATACCGTTCATATAGATCAATACATTACACAGTGCATTGAGGTAGTACAAGGTAAAACAATACAGAATGCAGAATAAAGTGAAATATCTGCAGAGAAAGTGCAGTGCAGGTATACAATAAGGTGCACGGTCATAATGAGGTAGATTGTGAAGTCAAGAGTCTACCTAATCATATGAGGGAATCGTTCAATAGTCTTATAACAGTGAGATAGAAGCTGTCCTTGAGTGGGCCATGCTGTCTTCTTGCAGCTACCAACGGGCAGGAGGTACAGAAGCCTGAAGTCCCACACCACCAGGTTCAAGAACAGTTCCTTTCCTTCAACCATTCAATTCTTGAACCAATCAGCAAAACCCTAATAACTACAGTTTATCAACAGTATGATCACTTTGATCAATTTGCACTAAAATGGACTTTGTTTCTTTTTGTTTTAATTCTGCTCTTTCTTGTAAAAATTGTGTTTATGTTTTTCTTGTGAATGTTGCTTACATGATGCTATGTGCCTGTAATGCAAGTTTCTCATTGCACCCGTGCAGACATGCACTTGTGCATATGACAATAAACTTGACTTTGACTTGGGCAGCAGTTGGCCTGATGGTTAAGTTATTGGACAACATCCAGAGACCATGAACCGTTGAATCAGAGACATGAGTTCAAATCTCACCATGGCGGATGGAGCATTCATTCTCGAGTAACTAAATAAAGTCTGAAGTTAAAGACAAGAAGCAGGAACGGCAATCATGATCCACATGGATTGTCATAAAAACTTAATCTGGTTCACTGGTTGAGGGAAGGAAACCTGCTGCCATTACCCAGTTTGGTCTGAATGTGACTCCAGCTCTGTGATTGACGTGACCATCTCCTCAATGCAGTGGCAATGAGGTTTGACGTTGTCAGTGATTTTCACATCCCAGGAATAAACAGATAAAAATGTGAGGGTATCCAGTGTTTTAAAGTACAGAAACAAACAAGATGCTGGAACATCTCAACAGGTCAGGCAGCATCTGTGGAGGGAAATGGAAAGTCGATGTTTTGGGTCAAGACCTGTCATCTGGACTGAAAGGTAGATGAGAGATGGCCAGTGCAAAGAGGTGAGGGGAAGGGGTGGAGCAAGAGCTGACAAGCGATAGGTGGATCCAGGTGAGGGGAGGTGATGGGCAGATGGAGGAGGGGTGAGTGGTAATCATGAGGCTGGGAGGTGATAGGTGGAGGCAACAAAGGGCTGGAGATGATGGAATCTAATAGGAGAGGAAGGTGGCGCACGGAATCAAGTAAGGGAGGTGGGGAGGGCAGATGGGAAGAGTAGGGGAGAAGGAACCAGTGCAAGGATTGCGGAGATGATGGGCAGATGGAGTGGGTGGACAAGCAGGGTGATGGTGGGGATGGGGCTGGGGTGAGTACGTGGATCGGGAGGAGAGAGAAAAGGGACAGAGGGGGAGCAGTTTATTGGAAGTTGGAGAAGTCAATATTCATGCCATCGTGTGGTAGACTACCCAGGCGGAATATGACATGCTGTTGCTCTAGTGTGTGTTTAGCCTCACCCTGGCAGTGGAGGAGGCCGAGAACAGATATATCAGTGTGGGAATGGGGCGGACAATTAAAATGGCTGGAGGACAGAGGGACAGTACTTAGGTTCTGAAAAACACGATGACGCTGGTGAAACTCAGCAGGCCAGGCAGAATCCGTGGAGAAAAGTAGGTTGTCAACATTTTGGGTCAGGACCCTTCTTCGGGACTGAAGATAGGAAAAGAGGAAGACCAATATATAGGAGAGAAAAGCAGAGCAGTGATAGGTGGACAAAAGAGGGGAGGGAGGGTGGGCACAAAGTGGTGACAGGTAGATGCAAGTCAGAGGTAGTGATAGGCAGGTGTGGGGGAGGAGGGGAGAGCAGGTCCACCGGGGGATAGGTTAAAAGGAAGGAGGGGTAGAAAAAAGAGAGAGTTTTTATTTCCAATTTAATTTGACCAGAACAGGGCACATTTTGGTTTTATTTGATTTCCCCCTCTCACCTTAAGTGCCGTAAATCGATGTAAATAATCTCACCTTCTTCAAAGTAAAGGGAATAACAGATCCAATTCCTTAGTCTTATCCTTTATTACTGTGGCCATTTACAATGTCTACCAATGCAGCACCTTGAGGAATTGCCCATGAACTCACTGGATCATGCTGATGTGTACCAGTGGTGGTGAAGGTGTACTTTGAAATGTTAGGTAAGAGAGGCTGGAGTTGCATTTCCAAAGCTGGGTGATACAGGCTGGAAGGGGATGAACTTTTTATTTGAAAGAGCTTGAAAAGAAAGTGACTGAACCAGCCTGGCCAAAAATCAAATGATATTCTTGTGGTAGTGATGGCGGGGGTGAAAGGTGCAGTCTCATTTCTGGAGACCAAGAATATTGCTGCTCTAAATACTCACACCTCTGAGTACTCGAGAGAACTGAACACAAATCTTCAGGCACCCACAATGCTACAGTACAGCAATGCAGAGGGAGCCATCTTCAGATGACATATTAAACCAAGGTCTCCCAAAGCTCTTTCAAATACATAGGACAGTACAGCACAAGAACAGGCCCACGATATCTGTGCCAAACACAACGCCGAATTAAACTAAATCTCTTCTGCCTGCACATGACGGAGATGAGGAAGAACTGCTTTTCCCAGAGAGTCGTGAATCTGTGGAATTCTCTGCCCACTGGAGCAATAGACGCTACCTCGTTAAATATATTTAAGACACAGTTAGAGTTTTGCATAGTGGGGGAATTAAGGGTTATGGGGAAAAGGCAGGAAGGTGGATCTGAGTCCATGGCCAGATCGGCCACGATCCTATTGAATGGCGGAGCAGGCTCGATGGGCCAGATAGCCTACTCCCGCTCCTATTTCTTACGTTCTTATGAACTATATCCCTCCAAGCATAGTCATGTGTCTATCTGAAAGCCTCTTAAATGCCACTATGGTATCTGCTTACACCACCACCCCTGGCAGCCCATTCCAGGCACCCACCACTCTCTGCGTAAAAAACCTGCCCTGCACATCTCCTTTAAACTTTCCCCCTATTACCTTAAATGCTGTAAATTGATGTAAATGATCTCATCTTCTTCAAAATAACGGAATAATCCCCAGTGCCATGACCAAAATTTATTCCAACATCAGCTCCTAAAAGCAGGTCACCTGGGCAATGATGTTTGATGGGAGGTTATCACATGGATTTCTTTTGCACTGTTTACTACGTTACTGCAAAATGAGTGGAAGCCAGATCTGGGATGTAATATTGCATCAATTCAGGGAACGGTTGGTCAAAGAATCATCTCAAGCAACGCCACCGTTGGATTTGATTAGCAACCAGGAGGAGGGAGAACAGTACAACAAATCAGAACGGGAACAGTGACCACTAAGCAAAGAGTCACAGAGTCATACTGCACCGAAAACAGGCCCTTTGGCCCATCATGTCCATGCCGACCTTTTTGTTCATCTACACTAATCTCATTTGCCTGCATTAGGTTTGTATCCTTCGGTGCCTTGCCTGGTCAAATGCCTGTTTAGATCTCTCTTAAGCATCGTAATTGTATCTGACTCCATCATCTTCTCTGGTAGTGAGTTCCAGATATCAACCCCTCTGTGTAAATAAAAACTTTCCACTTAATCCCCTTTAGAACTCATTCCTCTCACCTTGAACCTGCACCCTCTTGTTTTTAAATGGAAAAAAGATTCTATCTGCTTTTTCCATGCCTCTTATGATTTTATATCAATCAGGTCATTTTCAGCCTCCTTCGCTCTAGGGAAAACAAATCCAGACTATCCAATCTCTCCCAATAACTCAAGTCCTCCAATCCAGGCAACAACTGGTGTGATCGCTGGTATTACTGGAGTTAAAGGTCATGCTCGTAACAGGAAAGAACACAGAACATAGAACGGCACAGGAATAGGCCCTTCGGCCCACCACATCTGTGGCGGCCAGGATGCAAACCTGAACCAGTCCCATCTGCCTGCACATGATCCAGAAAAGGGATCTGGAAAGAAATCCATGGATGCATTCAGCTTCAGAGCGCCTGATACTGTTACTGCCAGGGATCCTGGAACAATTTCACTATTTAAAACAATTGTTATGAATAAAATTTTGTGCTCTTGTTTAAGTATTTTAGACAGGATTACAGAACAAGTGCATATGCATATGGGGAGGAAGAATAACAGAGGAAAAATATCAATCTGAGCATCAGTAGAGTTTATAAAGATATAAAGAGATTGTCTTTGAAATTCCCATGCATCATTGGTGGATAAAGATAAAAATTGATGAAAGGTAAATTCCGACTGCAGCAGTTCAAGGGGAGATCTCAATGCCAGCTTCTTATGAGCAGTTAGGGAGGGTGAATAAATGATAGGCTCTGGAGGTTAAGTCCCATAAATGAATGAATGTTCAGGTAAAACCTGTATGAATGGCAGGAGCGGACAAGCAAAGAATACAAACATGCTACATCTCACGTAACCAGTTGAAACAGAAAAATAGGAGACCAGGTTGGCAGCATTAAAAATTAAAAATGCAAGTGGATATCATTTGATCAAGGAAATGCAAATATCCGATATTTACCTTTTATAGATCTAGCATGGTCACACACTCCAGCAAGAGTAGTTGGAGTATCTACCAAAGTAAAAGATGTAAGACAAGCTTCAAGATGCCAAAATAATGAATTAAAAGAGATTATATGCAAAGCACTTCATGGATTCTTCCAATCAGTTCTCATAGAACAGCTTTGTATTTGTTAAAGTAAAGAAACAGGAAAGCAAACTGTGCCTGGAGATTGCAAGAAAATGAACAAAAAGCTAATCTTTTAGAAGGAATACCGAGATAATCCAAGCTTAATACTTTATATTAATGTGGTTTAATATCTGGTATGCATACAGAATTAGAAAGTATCCTCAAAGATCAAGGTGAATGTGTAGTAATTACAGAGGCCCACTGAGCTTCAGGGAACATTCATCCAACAGGTTTATCTAGGGCTCTTGAAGAAGCACCAGATATTCGTGAATGGAGATTGTGAGAATGTTATCTACTTGGATTTCAGGAAGTCAGAATCAGATTTGTTATCACTGACTTCGGTGACATGAAATGTGTTGTTTTGCGGCAGCAGTACAGTACAAAGGTAAAATTACCATAAATTACAAAAATAAATAAATAGTGCCAAAAAAGGAATAATGAGGTAGTTTATGGGCTCATGAACCATTCAGTAATCTAATGGCAGAGGGGAAGTAGCTGTTTCTGAATCAATGAGTTTGGTTCTTCAGGTTCCTGTACCTCCTCCTCAATGGTGGTAATGAGAAGACGGCATGTCCCAGATGGTGAGGGTTCTCGGTGATGGATGCCGCCTTCTTGAAGCACCGCCTCTTGAAGATGTCCTCGATGGTGGGGAGGATTGTGCCCGTGATGGAGCTGGCATAGTCTACAATGCTCTGCAGTGTCTTGCGATCCTGTGCATTGGAGCTTCCATACCAGGCTGTGATGCAACCAGTCAGAGTGCCCTCCACCATACATCTATCGAAATTTGCAAGAATCTTTGGTGACATACCAAATCTCCTCAAACTCCAAACGAGGTGGAGCCACTGGCGTGCCTTCTTCATGACTGTGCTGGGCCCAGGATAGATCCGCCAAGATGTTGACGCCCAGGAACTTTCTTCACTACCACATGATTGGCTTGTCAGGTGAAGGGACACAGGATAATTGTTGTAGTGCCTCAACCCCACACTTTGAAAACATTCAAATGCAGAAGTTTGAATTTTTCATCATAAAGACTGCAGGTAGTGGTGTCAGAGAGAATAGATTTTCATCTCATCAGGCTGATTGTGGCTTAGTACAACAGCCCAGATTTTATGTTTGCTGTCATTATTCTGAAACTGACAATAAGTTCAGGAATCTTACACCAGTGCATTCTCGCACAGAATTCCCAAAGCTGCTGACAGTAATGCAGCACCCCTCCATGGGTGTGCTGTTTGCAGTTTTCTCCATCGCAGTCAAGGGTAATATGTGAATTAACATGACTTTAATTGGGGAGTCTATTGGTGGCACTCGATGGAGTAAGTCATAACTTGGCTTTGCTGCAGTCACTTTTCAATCCTTCATTTACCACTCTTTAATAAGTCTTTTACAATACAGGCACAGGTTTAATTTTGATCTTTAACTGTTGAAATGAACACCAGATCTAAAGCGTCAGCTAATGGCAAAGGTAAAGGAGACCAACCTACTTTGGAAGCTATTTCTAATCTGGATAAAAATTTCGACCGGAGCTTTGCCGAATTGAAGTCCCTTTCAAAGGACTTTGAAGACAGACAAGATACACTTATCCAGGAAAACACCAAACAAGAGCAATTAATTGCTGAACTCGACCGAGCTGGTAAAGAGAGCGATGCCAAACTCCACTCACTTGAAAAAGCCTTAATTATGACCAAGCAAAGCCTGGAAAAGCAACGACCGAGGATCGTCGACCTGGAAGGACGCAACAGGAGAAGAAATTTAAGAATCATTGGTTTTCCAGAGAACACCGAGACTGGTAACCCTACGGACTTTTTTTCTAAACTTCTGGTCGATGTGTTTGGTTCCGAAATGTTTCCTGTTCAGCCTATTCTTGATGGAGTTCATCAAGCAATAAGATCCAAACCTGCCCCAGACCAAAAACCTTGGCCAGTAATATTGAGATTTCATTATGTCAACATCAAGGAACTCTTGATTCTTACTGCTCATGGACGTGGAATGATTCAATTTAAACAATGGAAGTTTCGAATAGTTTAAGATTACACCCCAGAAGTTATGAAAGAAAGGCTGACATACAAACCAATTATGGCACGTCTCTACCAAAGCAATTATCATCCTGCATTATTATTCCCAGCAAGGTAGAGAATTACACTGCCTGATAAATCTTGCAAATGGTTTAAATCCATCCAAGAGGCCGAAGAATTTCTTATGAATTAGCTTTGAACTTTAGAAGCTAAGAAATGTGGAAGAGACACAGTGTTTTTCCTTTGATTTACTACCTACTTGCTTTATTATGCAATTAATTTTTAGATTTAAACCTCTTCTTTCTTTTAATATTTTTAATGTTTTGTTTTAATAATAATTAAGAATTTAACAAAATGACCGATCGTTTGCTTTCTTTTCAAAATAACTATAAAACTGTATTTTTTAAATGTCGGCTGTTAGTGCCCTTCGGCTCTGTTTCAATCTCACAACTATTGTTGTTCGTTTGATAACTTTGTTTTGACAAAGTCGATAGCCTGGTTAGACTAACCATGGGTGGTTTACATTTTTTTTCAACTTGGACTTCTGCCACCAATAGAACTGGGGTTAGTTCAATTAGAGGTTAGCTTTCTGGCTGCCTATTGGCCAGTTTTCAGGCTGTTGGGGGAGGGGGGTGGGGCTGTTTTTAGATTTTTTTTCTTCCGGACCAATGAACTACAAATATGTCTAAGTTGCCGTCATATCCGTTTCCTCTTTGAACCTTTTTTACTTCTTCCTGCTAGTGGGCCTCCTGTATAGCAAGATTAACCCTTTACATACTATATGTTTTTTAATCTGTTAAAATGGATAAGACTATTAATTTTATCTCATGGAATATTAACGGCTTAAACAATCCGGTCAAGCGCAAGAAGATCTTTAAAGTTTTTCACAGATTAAAAGCTCAGATAATTTTTGCCCAGGAGACTCATATCAGGAAGAAAGATAATCAACATTTGTTTTAGATTTTGGAGGGGTCAACAGTTCCATTCAAACTCACAAGCAAAGGTGAAAGGAGTCTCTAGGTTTATAGACTCCTCAATTTCGTTTGTCCATCATGAGACAATATCAGACCCAAATGGTAGATTTTTATTAATTACCAGTTTACTTCATAATAAAAAAGTTATGGTCAATGTTTATGCACCCAATGTAGATCACCCTGAATTTTTTAAACATCTGTTTGCATTTTTTCCTAATTTAAATGAATACACTTTGATTATCGGTGGAGATTTCAAATGCTGTTTAAACCCTTCGATGGATAGATCTGTGTCAAATCCTGCACTTCCAAACAAATCCGCTTACTTTATTAACTCCTTCTTAGTTGAACCTGGAATTTTAGATGTTTGGAGATTTCTACACCCATATGATAAAGAATTTTCATTCTTTTCTCATGTCTACCATAATTACTCGAGGATTGATTATTTTTTTATTGATGCCAGACGAGCTCCACTTATTATGGACCGTAAATATGATGCAATTGCCATTTCTGATCATGCACCATTGAAATTATCAATTAAATTAGTAGATGTATCCTTCGATGTCAGACAATGGCAATTTAACCCTTCTCTATTACAAGACTTAGATTTCGTCCTGTTTATGAAAGAACAGATTTCATTTTTCTTTTTAACTAATTTTACTGAAGAAATCTCCAGTGGGATAATATGGGATACTTTTAAAGCATATATCTGCGGTCAAATTATTTCATATTCCACTGGATTGAAAAAACAAACTAATAATGAAATACGTATATTAGCTGACAAGATTAAAGAAATCGATAAAAAATATTCTGACACTCCTAATCTGGAGCTTTATAAAAAGAGAACTGAACTCCAATTACAACATAGTTTATTATTAACATCTTCAATTGAAAATCTACTACTTAAAAACAGAAGTCAATTTTATATACATGGTGACAAATCTGGTAAATTATTGGCCAATCAATTGAAAGCTACTTTATCCAAACGTCAGATTAATAAAATTCATAAACCAGATAGTACCTACACGATAGATCATGTTCAAAATTAATAAATCCTTTCAAGAATTTTATTCTTCTTTATAACAATCAGAATCCCCTGAGGATTCCACATCAATGCATGAATTTCTAAGAGATTTGAAGATTCCCCAATTATCTTTAAATGAACGTTCTACATTAGACGCACCCATTTCAGAGGAAGAAATAAAGAAAGTAATATTTTCAATGAATTCAGGTAAAGCACCCAGCCCTGATGGATATACAGCCAAATTTTTTAAATCCTTTTCTGATCTTCTTGTTCCCTGGTTAACAAAAATTTTTAAAGATGCCCTATCAGTGGGTAAACTACCACAATCCTTCTATGAAGCAACTATTTCTTTAATTCTTAAAAAGGATAAAGATCCCACTGATTGTGCATCTTATAGACCTATTTCTTTATTAAATGTAGATACAAAAATATTTTCCAAAATATTGGCCTTTAGATTGGAAAAGGTTCTTCCACAAATTATCTCTGAAGACCAGACAGGATTTATTCAGAACCGTTATTTACATTTTAATATTAGGAGATTAATGAATATTACATATACCCTTTCATCCCAAATTCCAGAATATGTTGTCTCACTAGATGCTGAAAAGGCGTTCGACAGAGTCGAATGGGAATATCTATTCATTATACTTCAAAAATTTACTTTTAGCCTTAAATTTATATCTGTGATCAAACTGATTTATTATACACCTATGGCTTCAATACTTAGTAATAATCAAAGACCCCCTTTGTTTAGGCTTTTTTGAGGTACTAGACAAGGTTGCCCTTCAAGTCCTTTATTATTTGATATTGCTTTGGAACCCTTGGCTATTGCACTCCGGGATTCTTCAAATATATGTGGCATTACTCACGGACAGAAGATTCATAAGATATCTCTTTACGCAGATGACCTGTTACTTTATATTTCTAATCAGGAGGAATCTATCCCCGCAGTACTATCACTACTAGATCAGTTTAATGTTTTTTTTCTGGCTATAGAGTAAATCTTAATAAGAGTGAACTTTTCCATTAAATATGCAAACCCCAATTTACAGGCAATTACCTTTTAGATTAGTAACTGACTATTTCATGTATTTAGGTGTTAAAATTACCAAGAAATATAAGAACTTATTTAAAGTTAATTTATTGCCTTTAATTGACCATGTTAAACAATTATTTACTAAACAGTCCCCACTGTCTTTATCATTGGTAGGCCAAATGAATGCGGTTAAGATGAATATTTTACCAACATTTTTATATTTATTTCAAGCGATTCCAACTTTCGTCCCAAAATCTTTTTTTGACACTATTGATTCTAAAATTCTTTCATATATTTGGCAGAATAAAAACCCAAGGTTAAGTAAGAAATATTTACAAGAACTAAAAAAGGATGGTGGTATGGCCCTGCCTAACTTTAAATTATATTATTGGGCAATTAATATCAGATATTTAATTTTTTGGATACAAGATTTAGATGTAATTCCATGTCCCAAATGGGTACACCTTGAGCATCAATCAGTACACGGATTTTCATTAGCTTCTATTTTAGGAGCTTCACTCCCTTTTGCACTTACCAAATTAAGTAAACATATTATCAACCCAATAGTTAAACATACAATATGAATATGGTTTCAATTTTGTAAATTTTTTGGATTGAATAAATTTAACTTGTCAAGTCCCATTCAATCTAATTTTTTCTTTCAACCATCCAGAGTTGACTTAGCTTTTTCTATACGGAAAAGGAAGGGAATAGTATGTTTTCGTGATTTATTCATTGATAACTACTTATCATCTTTTGAACAACTGTCTAACAAATACAATTTGTCTAGATCACACTTTTTTTGATATTTGCAGATTAGAAATTTTTTAAAAGCTACTATACCTTCTTTTCTGACACCATACAAAACTGAAATTACGGAAAAAATTTTAGGTCTTAATCCTTATCAGTAGGGCTTGATAGCAATAATCTATGATTTAATTATGAAAATATGTACAGAATCACTGGACAAAATTAAGAATGAATGAGAAAGTGAAATCCAGACATCTTTACCTACAGAGACGTGGAAGAAAACTCTTCATTTAGTTAATACATCTTCAATGTGTGCCAGACACTCTTTGACACAGTTTAAGGTAGTTCACAGGACCCATATGTCAAAAGATAAGCTAGCCCGTTTTTATCACCATATAAATCCTGTATGTGACAGATGTAAATCGAATGTGGCTTCTCTGACACATATGCTTTGGTCCTGTCTTCTTTTGGAAAAATATTGGAAAGATATTTTTAACATTATCTCAACAGTATTGAATATTGATTTACAACCTCACCCTATCACTGCAATTTTTGGATTACCAAGGATAGAGTCTGGCCATTTATCTGCTTCCGCTAACCGTATGATTGCCTTTGTTACATTAATGGACAAACGATCCATTTTGCTTAAATGGAAGGATCCAATACCCCTCACTACTTTTCAATGGTTCTCTCAAACTATATCATGTTTAAACTTGGAAAAAGTTAGGAGTGGTACTGTTGATCCTTCGCTTAAATTTGAAGACATTTGGAGTCCATTTATTCAATATTTTCATATGAAAAAGATCCCTTTTCAATAACTTTCCAACTTAGAGGAACGGAGTTGACGACATAATATTGCTCTGTTTCTACCGAGAAATTTCAGTCTAGTCTTTTTTTTCCTTTTTTTTGTCTTTTTTTTGAAATTTTTCGTTTTAGTTTGGTTTGCTATATTGTTTATAAATTTTTTTATTGATTTGGGTTATTTTTCTTTTCTTTTATATACACAATAAATCTTTTTCTTTCCTTTCTTTTATATTATATTTATTTACTAAGAGATCGTGAGATCTACAGATTTTTTTTATATTTTATTATTCTTTATGATTATCCGCGTCATGATTGTTTTCCTGATCTCTTTGTATTACATGTACAAACATTGATGTTATATATTAATCTGTATTAATTTGGAAACTAATAAAAAGATTGAAAAAGAAAAGAAAGATTTTAATTGGCTGTGAATCATACCCTGAAAACGTTACACGTTATACGAGTTCAGAGTTGGTTTTAAATAGTACACCAAACTATAATTTCTCCATAACAAATTGGCTTTTAAAAACTAATCTTATAAATGTGGATTGTAATTTCTCAAATAATTCAAAATTTCAGGAACTTTAATTCTTTTCATGATCTCAGATTTTGTATTAATTTTGGTCATGCTAATTTATTTAGTACTTTTTAAGATAAGATATCTTTATTAGTCACATGTACATTGAAACACACAGTTAAATGAATCTTTTGCATAGAATGTGCTGGGGGCAGCCCGCAAGTGTCGCCACGCTTCCGGCGCCAACATAGCATGCCCACAACTTCCTAACCGTACGCCTTTGGAATGTGGGAGGAAACCGGAGCATCCAGAGGAAACCCACGCAGACACAGGGAGAAGGTTCAAACTCCTTACAGACAGAAGTGGGAATTGAACCTGGTTAGCTAGCGCTGTAATAGCATTATGCTAACCGCGACACTACCGTGGAAGAGAATGTGAATTAACTATTACTTCGTAGTTTGCTGACTGTGAGAATGCTTAAAAGGGATTGTTGCTCATCAATGCACTCTGTACATCAATGCACTCTGTACTAATCCAATGTAACTGGACTGCGTAATGAATTTACCTGTACAATCGGTATGCAAGATAAGTTTTTTTTACTGTACCTCGGTATAAGTGACAATAATAAACCAATACCAATACCATTGGATGACATCACAGCATCTGGATACAAGGGATTCTCTTGAACATCAGGGCAGATGCTGGGAGTAATACTGTGTGACCAGTTCTCCCTGTGACTGTGTGGGTTTCCCCTGGTGCTCCAGTTTCCTCAGAGGTGTGCAGGATGATAGCCACTGTGAACTGCCCTTCATGTGCAGGTGAATGGCAGAATCTGGGGGATGGTGATGGGAATGTGGGGAAAGTAGTTTGCAGGGAAAATTTGTGGGGAATGGGATTGTCCTGAGAACCAATATTGATGCGATAGGGTGAAATAGACCCTTCCATGTCACAGAACATAGAAGAATACAGCAGAGGAACAGGCCCTTTGGCCCATGATGTTGTGCCAAACTAATATAACTCGCAATTAAACACCTCCAGCCGCTGTCTGCAAGGAGTTTGTACGTTCTCCCCGTGTCTGCGTGGGTTTCCTCTGGGTGCTCTGGTCTCCTCCCACATTCCAAAGACATACGGTTTAGGAAATTGTGGGCATGCTATGTTGGCGCCGGAAGCATGGCGACACTTGTGGGCTGCCCCCAGAGCATTCTACACAAAAGATGCATTTCACTGTGTGTTTCGATGTACGTGTGACTAATAAAGATATCTTATCTTACCTTAATCCCTTCGGTCCATATCACTCCATTCTCTGCAAATTCACGTCCCATCTGTTGACAGTTCTCACTGCCTCGGAAAAGCGGCTGACATAATCAAAGACCCCTCCCATCCCGGACATTATCTCTTCTCCCCACCCCCCCCCAACCCCAAAAGGTACAAAAGCCTGAAAACAGGTACCACCAGGTTCCCTGCTGCCAATTCAACTTGCTTGTATCGCTGGCTGCTAAGTCAAGCAACAAGGATGGACTCATTTAACATCTTTTACTGAAACCAGTTAACACTCAGCTTACACCATTATACCAGCCTGTGCTCTGCCATAATTTATACCACTTGATGCACGTATTTCTTAAAGGTACAAGGACACTGAGAATACGCACCACCAGTATCAAGGACAGCTTCTATCCCACTGTTGAACGACTCTTGAATGGACCTTTTGTGCAGTAAAGATGAACAGTTGATCTCTCAATCTACCTCATCATGGCCCTTGCATCTTAATTGTCTGCCTGCACTGCAGTTTCTCTGCAACTATAACACTATAATTCTGCATTCTGTTATTGCTTTTCCCTTGTACTATGTTGATGTACAGATGTTGTGAAATGGTCTGTATGGATGGCATGCAAAACAAAGTTTTTCACTGTACCTCGGTACATGTGACGATAATAAAGCAATTACCCTTTTCACACAGAGGGTGGTGAGTATATGGAACGAGTTCCCAGAGGAAGTGGTTGAGGCAGGTACAATAGTGTCATTTAAGGAGCACTTGGGTAGGTACATGGAGGGACGGGGCTTAAAGGGATACGGGCCAAACACAGGAAATTGGGACTAGCTGAGTGGGCACCGTGGTTGGCATGGACTGGTTGGGCTGAAGGGCCTGTATCTGTGCTGTATTGGTCTGTGACTCTATCACCATACCTATCTAAAGGCCCTTTTAAACGCCCCTATCTTATTTACCTCCACCACCAACCCTAGCAGGGCATTCTCAGTACATGTGACAATAAGAAACCAATTCCAATTCCAGGCACCCACCACTCCTTGTGTAAGAATACTTGCCCCGCATATCTCCTTTGAACTTTGCCCCTCTCACTTTAAATGTTGTAACAAAATATGGAATAAAAGGATGGAAGAGATTACCGTGTTCTTAGAGTCACAGAGCAATACAGCATGGATACAGGTCCTTTGGCCCAACCAGTCCATGCTGACCACAGTGCCCACCCAGTTAGTCCCAAGTTCCTGCGTTCAGCCCATATCCCTCTAAGCCCCTCCCTAAGCTTCTTAAGTGATAGCACTTGGATAGGCACATGGAGCCCCTCTCACCTTAGGTGTCACAAGGAAATATGAAAAGAAGGATGGAAGAGATTACCATGTTCTTGTGGGAAGTTTCTCCAGGAGCACTGGTGAGTGACAATAGCTTCACTTCTGACCACAGACTCTGGGTCCTTGCACTCAGTCAGCCTGGATGGGTTATTAAACTGGGGTGTGGTGTGAATCACACTCTAACCCACCCAGCATGTACGAATTGTCCTCAACTTGTTCACAGGTAAAGAACTGTTCAATGAGATGCTGCTCCCTCAATCAGAGGTACTCAACTCAACTCAGTGTGCTCGGAAAAGCCCTTGCTTAAAACTGCAACATCAGCACAGGTTGTAAATTAGCTTTGCCTCATGATGATTCAGGTTTACACAAAACACCAGTTTTACCAACTGGGCTGCCAGGAAGTTCATTGTCAATTTCAGAAAAGTGGAAGTAATTTATTAAACAAAGCACCGATTCACAGCTAAATGGGAACTTATGATTGATGATTGAGTTGCTTACAGTCAAAGCCAGAGAAAAGAAAATCTCATATCTGCAGAGTGCCCAGTGGCATAAAAAGTTGAAGTGTGATGATTCCTATTTCCAAGTTAAAAGTTTAACAACATCGATGCAGGGTCAAACATAAAAGCTAATGGTCTGTACTGAATGCAATCACAGCATGATCAATACTCCTTCCTGGAGGCTTCAAAACTGTCCATAACTCTTCTTAGCATGTATAAGGTCCAGTAATGTGTGCATCTGACCAATTATTTCTGTTCATTTATAGTATTTTGTTCTGTTGCAAGTTACCACTGTGAAATGTAGCTCACCAAGTTTTGCTCCCCATCGCAAGCGTGTGCACACATGTACATAGACGTACACAGGCACACACAGACACACACTCAGTCACTCACACAGAGATACAACCAGACACATTTACACACACATACACAGACACATACAAACACATTCACACAGGCACACACAGACACATGTACACACACAGCCATGCACAGACACACACACTCATACAGACATACAAACACACACCCACATATATACACATACACAGACATGCACAAATACGCATGCAGACACACACACATGGACACACACAAAGACATACAAACACACACACACAAACACACAGATACACACACACACAAACACACACACACACACAAACACACAAACACACACACACACACACACACACAATTCTTTCCCATTAGCAGAACTAAATGAGCTCTGCAGTAGAATGAGCATTTATATTCTTGTCTCAGAAATCTATTTCACGTACTTCAATGGAGTGAATATTCTATGGGAGTGCAAAGCCCTAACAGTACTACAGAGTGGGCCATGGCCTGTTGGCTGAGGTCAACGGTTCCAACTGGAGCCATCACTGGTATGCTGTGTAACTGTGCCGTATAAACTTCAGTATGGCTCAGGGTCTTCCACGGGTTTGTGGACTATGTAAACCTGAGATGTCCTGAGCAAGGATGGCACTGCGCCTGTCACAGTGCCTGTTGCCACACCTGTCACCTCACCTGTTGCTGCACCTGTCACCGTACCTGTCACTACACCTGTCACCTCACCTGTTGCTGCACCTGTCACCGTACCTGTCACTACACCTGTCGCCGCACCTGACGCTGGACTCCAAATGCAATCCCACTGCAGCGTTCAGTGCTCCAGCATTACACTGGGAATTTGCCACCCAGATCGTTCCCTGATCCCAGGCACAGGATCCTAGACCCTGTTCCCAATGGACCTTCCAGAACTATGTATTTAGAGGCGGGGGGGGGGGGGGGGGGGGGGGGGGGGGGGGAAATAAGTACTTTTTAAATTTGACTTTGGTCTAATATTTTTAATTATTTCTAAGCGTGTTCAGTTAACTTTACTTCATAATGTTTTTTTCATTTGTTTTATTTATTTATGTCAGTGCTAATGGCTTTTAACTGTCATTACATTAATAAAAAGGCATTAAAAAGCATTGAAAATATTGCCAGCTTTGACAGGCTTAGATTTTGTCAAAGGTTACAGATGTTTTGTAGCTTTAACAATGGGTGAAACTCTCAGCTGGAGGCCCAGTCATCATTAGATACTGTCCCCCAGCTCCAGTGCAAGGGTCAACTGGTTTGGCCCTTTCCACCTAGACTGGGTGAGCAGAGGCAAAGTGGGTGCCCTGGGGAGATGGTGACCCTGGGCTGCAGACTGGGGCTTGTATAATCTTCCTCAATGTGGATTGAGCCCTTCTGACGTGGGGTGAACTTCCAGGCAGACCTTTTGTTCAGGATCAAAAAGACTGATTCTTGAGATGAGGAGGCAGCCCTTTGAGGAGAGACTGAACGCCCAGGCAAAGGTTGAGGGTAGGAGGGGAAAGATTTAAAAGGGACCTGAGGGGCAACTTTTTCACACAGAGGGTGGTGAGTATGTTGAATGAGCTGCCAGATGAAGTAGTTGAGGCAGGTACAAAAGTATCATTTAAGAAGCACTTGGAGAGCTACATGGAGGGGCGGAGCTTGGAAGGATATGGGCCAAACGCAGGAGATTGGGACTAGCTAGGTGGGCACCGTGGTTGGCACGACCTGGTTGGGCTGAAGGGCCTGTATCTGTGCTGGATTGCTCTTTGACACCATGAACTTCCCCTCTGTCCCCACCTTAGGTTATCTGCATAACAGTGACAAGGTAACTAAACAGCTGTGAAACCTTTGAGGTTTTCAGGACATGAAACAGTGCTCTGTACATTCAAGCATTTTTTTTATCCACCTCCATGACTTGTAATATCCCAAGCAAGAATGTTTGGATTCTGACTTTACCCACAAAGCATTTCCATCCACAAAGAATCCATTTAATATATCAAGCAATTACTGATGTGAATAGCTTGTTTCATACATCTACAAATCTATGACCCTTTTCCCTACTCAACACTTTGAGGAATTGCCTTTCTTCTAGAATTCCATCTGCAATGATGAAAACATCTATTTAGATCCCTCTGGTCTATACATTACATTTTCCACATTATAATGGAGGCTAACATTCAAAAGTACTTTATCCAGAGGTAATGAAGGGTATTATATAAATGTGTCTTTCTTTCTCATTACCTATCACCTGTCAATTGCCTTTTAATCCTTTTTACAGTTGGCTTTGGAAAGCTAGATCTAAGTTTTTGTAGACTTCTACACCTCAGGCATGGCAGTGTAGCAGTTAGCGTAACGCTTTACAGCACCAGCTTCCCGGGTTCAAATCCGGCCACTGTCTGTAAGGAGTTTATATGTTCCTCACGTGTCTGCATGGGTTTCCTCCGGGTGCTCCAGTTTACTCCCACATTCCAAAGACGTACGGGTTAGGAAGTTGTGGGCATGCTATGTTGGCGCTGGAAGTGTGGCGACACTTGCGGGCTGCCCCCCAGAACACTATGCAAAAAGACGTATTTCACTGTGTGTTTCGATGTACATGTGACTAATAAAGATATCTTATCTTATATAAACCTTGCAATCATCTTCGAGCTCTGCAGGATTCTCTCTTTGGCCCAGGTTAATTCCTGGCCCTCATTTTGTTTTACATATTATCTCAAGGAATAGTCTGGCGTGGTTAAAAATACACCAATGCAGTATGTCTGGAATTGAAAAGAAAACCCTCCATTGCTCCATCTATTGGATCATTATCCCAGCAGTGGGTCTTTACATTAACATCTCCGTATGTTCCACAAAGGCAGCAATTGCTTTATATTTCGAGAAATGATCATTAAGACAATTTAATAGCCAAATTGAAATAGAGTTTTTGATGAAAGTAATTGAGCATTCTCCAGAAGAAAACGAAGCATATGAGAGGGTGGTTCAATAGAGCTGTTATTTAGACCACAGTATGATTAATCTTTTAATTATACAGCACACAAAATTATTTCCTTTAAATGCTTTTCAAAGTTATTGGAGATTAAAATATAATTGAAAGCACGCAATTTGGTAAAAGAAAACTTGCGTTGATGTAGTGATTTTGCAACATCAGGACGTTCTTTCTGCTTCGTGGTCATTGCAGTATCTTTCGTGACTTTAAGACTTTATTAAAACTTTATTTATACAGCATGGTAACAGGCCCTTCCGGCCCGACGAGCACGCGCCGCCCAATTACAACCGCACGCCTTTGGAATGTGGGAGGAAACCGGAGCACCCAGAGGAAACCCACACAGTCACAGGGAGAACGTACAAACTCCTTACAGACAGCGGCTGGAATTGAACCCCGATTGCTGGCACTGTCATAGCGTTATGCTAACTGCTACGCTACGTCGCCCTCAAAATGCAGTGCAAGATCCCACAACGGCAACAACCAGATGATCTATTCTTTAACTGAACATGGAATAGGACAGCAAGGATAATATTCAAGCTCTTTTCAGTAATAGTGCCATCTACCCAAGATAGAATACAGGGACGTACATTATTCTTTCTTCTGAGAGACGGCATCACTGACAATACGGCACTCCTCCAGGACTGTTATGGAGTGTCAGGCTAATTGTAGTACTGGAGATTTTGTACGATCCACCATGAAAAGTTTGTTATTAGAAATCCAATGAACAATAGAAAATCAAAAATAAAGCTGCAGAATGGAATTCTGAAAATACTGAAAACACTCAGCAGGTCAGGCAGCATCTGTGAACGGGTCTTCTGCCTGAAACATTAATTCTGTTTCACTTCCCACAGATGCTGCCTGACCTTCTCAGGGCTTCCAGTACTTTCTGTTTTTATTTCATGAACAAAAGACATGGGAGCAGGTGTAGGGCATTCTGCCCCTTGATGATGTCCCACCATTGGTTAAACTCCCTGGTCACTTTTCTGGCTGATCCTGACATCCACCGAATCCTTTAGTTTCAAACAGTTACTGTTGTCAGCCTTCAATATACCCAGCACCTGAATTTCTGCTGCCCTCCGCTGTACACAAGTCCAAAGATGCACCTCCATCTGAGTGAAGAAGTTACATCTCAATCCAATAGAACAGAGAACAGTACAAACATAGGAACAGGCCTTTCGGCCCACCATATCTGTGCCGACCATGATGCCAATCTAACTAATCTCATCTGCCTGCACATGATTCATATTTCTCTATTTCCTGACTATGTCTAAATACCTCTTAAATTTTGCGATTGTATCTGCTTCCACCATTTCCCCTGGCAGCCCATTCCAGGCACCTGCCACTCTCTGTGTAAAGAAACTTGTCTAACAAATCTCCTTTAAACTTTCCCCCTCTCAGCTTAAACCTATGCCCTCCAGTATTTGACATCTCCACCTTGTGGAGAAAACGCTATACACTATCTATGCCTCCAATAATTTTATACACTTCCATCAGGTCGTTCCTCAGCCTTGTCGCTCCAGAGAAAATGAACCAAGTTTGTCCAACTTCTCCTTATAGTTGATACACTCCAATCCAAGGAACATCCTGTTGAGCTTTTTCTGCCCTCAACATCCTTCATATCGTGTGGCGACCACAACTGCACACAATACTCCAAATGTGGCCTCACCAAAGTTTTATACAGATGCAACATGGCTTACCAACTTTTATACTCAATGAAAAACACTCTGATGCTGGAGGAACTCAGCAGGCCAGGCAGCATCTGTGGAGAAAAGCAGGCAGTCAATGTTTTGAGTCAGGACCCTTCTTCAAGAAGGGTTCAAAAACGTTGACCGCTAGTCCCGAAGAAGGGTCCTGACCCGAAATATTGACCACCGTCCTGAAGAAGGATCCTGATCCAAAACGTTGATCACCATCCTGAAGAAGGGTCCTGACCCGAAACATTGACCGCCAGTCCTGAAGAAGGGTCCTGATCCAAAACGTTGACCGCCTGCTTTTCTCCACGGATGCTGCCTGGCCTGCTGAGTTCCTCCACGGATGCTGCCTGGCCTGCTGAGTTCCTCCAGCATCAGTGTTTTTCATCTAGATTCCAGCATCTGCAGTCCTTTGTTTCTCTTCATACTCAATGTCCTGACTGAGGAAGGCAAGCATGTCGGGATTTTTTGCCTCTCTCTTGTCCATTGACCATGTCTACAAGTCTGTAATCTCAAGTCCTGTGCCAGAGCTTTTCATGTGGCATCTTCTCAAGTATCTAAATACACCACATCCACTAGCTTGCTGACTTCCCCCAGCCAGCTATGTTATCAAAAGCTTTGAAGAGATTTGTCAAATATGATTTCTCTTTTGTGGACATATGTTGACCTCATTTTCACATTTTATGACTTTTCAAGGGTGCCAGATAGCAGGGCCTTCATAACATCTGTAGATCACACTTTGTTTGACCTCCTTGAATACCAGAATTATATTTGTAGAATCTGCAGAGAATTGATGGGAATGTGGGAAGGATAAAATGGGTTAGGATAATGGCTTGGTGGTTGGTGGGGACCCAATGGGCCAAAGATCCTGTATGATTCTATGATCTTACGACTCTATTTGCTAATTTCCAATTCATGAATGTAAAGAATTTTAGAAGAGCAAAACTAATTCATCATCTCTTTTAAAATCCTAAGACTAACAGGGCTAACAGGTCCCTATCTTATATGTGGGGCTTGGGTCGGGTATCAAAAAAGTTCTGGTATATGGGTTGTATTCAGATTTTCCTTGGTTAGGTCATGTTTTAATTTTGTGCCAAAGCATCATTTCACAACAGAGGATTGATTCTTACATAACCCAGCCACAAAGTGGTGTGCTTGGAAACCAAGGACCTCGCCAAATTGAGCAAGTTAAAGTAATTAATATTAGAAGAGAGAGATATACTTGACAAATTATTGGAAGTGAAAAGCGTCAAATCCATAAGTTTCAGGGGATTTGGTTGTTTTTGCTTTCAATATTTTATCAAGTAATTTTCTTTTCCAATATTAATTACTTTGACTTCCCCACTTCGACTAGTTTCTTGGTTTCCCACCACATAATTTTGTGGTTGGTTTACGTCAGAATCAATCTCACATTGTGAAATGAGGGGAATGAAAAGCTGGGGATGTTCTTTAATGTCAGTCCTTCACCAATATAAAAAGCATACGTATATATAACTGCACTGCTGTTGCAGAACAGATAGCATTTAAGAATATTCTCAGTAAGAGCCCTGGTGAGTCCAATCTGTTCAGCACTCAGGATAAAAAGAAATGTCCACACACAAAAAAGAACAAATGCCCTTAGTCAAAATCTGAGTGGGAACTTTAGCCCAGCGAAAATCAAACCTAATTCACTGAAATCTTCATTCCTCGTAGGTGAGTGGCTTAACTGAACTATGTTTATCATCGCCAGACACCAATCATTCATTGATGATAGTATATTTTGCATTATGGCGTAAAGGCTTCCTCATTGGCTGCCATAACCTTGAAAGACATCTTAACCTTGGCAGCACAGTGGTGCAGTTAGTAGAGCCACAGCCTCCAGATGCCAGAGATCTGGGTTCAATCCTGACCTCGGTTGCTGCCTGTATGTTGTTTGCACTTTCTCCCCATGAACGTGTGGACTTTTGCCTGGGTGCTCAGGTTTCTTCCCATATCCCAAAGACATGCAGGTTAGTAGGTTAATTGGCCACTGTAAATTGCCCCCAGTGTGTTGGTGAGTGGTAGAATCTGGAGGGGAGGGGAAAGGGAGGAGTTGAAGAGAATGCGGGGAGAATAAAAAGTAGAATTAATGTTCGGTTAGTGTAAAATGGGTGGTTGATAGTTGGTGCGGACTCAATGGGCTGAAAAGCCTGGTTTCTTGCCATATCTGTCTATGATTCTAAAAGCCAATGGAAATCCTGCGAACAAGTCTCCTGAATGCCACTTACTACACTTTACCAGGAGGTTTTCTTGACTCCGCAGCCAAAGTTAGGGCAAACAGGCAGGAGAATCCCATCATCAACTAAACCCAAAGACTGGAGCTCCCTCCTAAGCACTGTTTGTAACTGAGTATCTGCTGACCTCTTCCATTAATTTGAAAGAACGCTGAGTAGCCTGTGTGCAGAGAATAATTCAATTTCCTGGAGAGTAAATGTTTGTTCCAGTGAAAAATCTGGAGAATTAGATAAATACAACTCACAAGTGGTGCTTCAAAAGAAACTCGTTTTTGAGATGTGTACAAAAACTCAAGACTATAACAAAGACAGCAAATGGTAATCAATATCACTTAGATGGTGCATGAAGGATAAAACACTAATTGCAAACCATGCTTTCAAACAAGCCACATTATGTCAAGCCCTTCTGAGAGCCATTTCTCAATAAGCAGTTGAATTCAAAATAGACTGTCAACAAAATCACATGATTTCTATTGTCGTCCAGAGTCAGGTTGTTCAAAGTACAGTAGAAATACAATCTTTACTGTGAGCCAATGTAATAAGACTCATATTTATTGTCATTAAAAACCTTTTAAATCTTCAAAGGTGTGGACAACACTGAGGCAGTGATATTTCCAGTTGATATATTGCTTCTCTTGAATATATTTCAACCTCGTGACATTCTCACTAAAATTAAGTAATGCCAACAACATGGTTATTTGAAAATTATTTTGCAAGTACAATCTTTACTTCCTAATTATGCACAATTTGACATAAAGTCAAGATAACAAATAGGATTTAATAACATATGATATTACTGTTACGTGAATGCATTCTCATCAATAACATTTTCCAGCTTTTGACTCAAGGTGTCCATGTTTTTGAAAAGAATAAATATTCCTCTCAAAAATAATATATGCATTTTCATATTTTATGCATTCATTTTGTACAACCAGTATTTAGTAATATGGCTCCCATCGGTGACTAACTTAGGCACATAAACTAGGAAAGTTCTGTGCCCAGTTCTCTGCTTGAATGTGTATTAGTCAAGTCTCCAACTCTTCACCATCTGTTGACCACTATTGGAACTACATATGGTGAACATTTAACAAAATACAATTGTTTAGTTGTAAATTCTGTGGTCAAATGGTCTTTCAAGTTCTAGCGGATGGGGAAAAGATGTTTAAATTTGGCAGTGGCATATTACAAATGGTTTTGGATTGGTCATTTATTATGGGCCACAGAATATAATTCAGGGAGGGATGGTGAACAGATGGAATCAGGTGGGGGAAGGGGAGTAAATAGGAAAGGTGAACTGAGGGAGAAGAAACCCAGGTGGATAAAGATATGGGCAGATGGAACCACATGGGGGGGGGGTAAGGAGTCTTGGTAATCAGCTGGAAGGGGCGTCGAGGGATGGAAAAGGGAACAAAGTGAGAGAGGATCAACACACCCCATGTTCCTGCCAGTTTACTCTCGATGCAGAGTATATATCCCCATCAGTGTTTGACTTCCTAAAACGCATTACCTCACACCTATCTGGATTAAATTCCATCTGCCACTGCTCTGCCCAACTTTCCGGCTGATCTATGTCCCTCTGAATCCTCAGACAACCTTCCTTGCTATCTATGATTCTACCAGTTTTCGAGTCATCAGCTTAATCTTAATCTCAATCACTATAAAGTGACCGAGGTAATAGAGAAAGTAATGGGTTTTAAGTAAGGTCATAGAGAAGGAGAAAGTTCAATGGTGATGAACGGGTGTATAAAAGTGAAATTCTAGTGTTTTGAGCAAGGAAGGCTGAAGGCATGGTTACTAATGAATGGTGCAGGTGAGGGATTGGGTGGGATGCACACAAGTCAAGGGTCAGCTAGTTCTGGGGAGCAGTCGGGTTGGAGACAGAAGATGGGGAGGAATAAGGAGTGAAAAACCTACTCGATCACAACAGGAATGAAGACTGAAAGAAAATAAAAGTGAAAATAAATTATTTTTGAGCTTTGGGATCATGGTTTTATTGCTTATTTTATGGCAATACTAACGATGATAATAATAATATTCCTTATTAAGCATTGGACTGGGCAAGACAGCTCACGTGCACTGCAACAAGATTGTTCACCCATTCTTGTGTGCACACTTTTCTGATTATTCCATTAAATATATATTTTAATTCTGGTTGCATAAGAGATGACATATATTGCCGGTGGTTGCAATAGTCTGCACGCTTCAGATGTTTTTGCAAAATTTCTCTCCCTGGTATCTTTGACCAATTGCTGTGCATACAATTATCAAATCATGAGGGACATAGATAGGGTGAATGCACACAGTCTTTTTCCCAGGGAAAGGGAATTGAGAATGAGAGGGTACAAGGGACGAGCTGCCAGAGAAAGTGGCTGAGGCAGGAACAATAACAACATTAAAAAAGACATCGAGCCAGGTACATGGATAGGAAAGATCTGGGCCAAAAACAGACAAATAGAACTAGCTTAGATGGGCATCTTGGTTGGCATGGGCAAGTTGAGCGGAAGGGTGTGTTTCTCTGCAGTGTTACTCCGTGTCTCTACGATTACCATGAATATATGGCTCAAAAACACATCACTCTGATCAACCTCTCCATGCTCCAATTGCGCCTCCTTCAATGTTTCCTCATCTGAACCTATCAGTGTATCCCTCTCTTCCTTCTTTCCTCGTATGCTTGTCCAGCCTCCCCTGAAATTATAAATATCATTCGCCTCAATCATTCCCCTTGGTTGCCAGTTCCACATTCTCACCGTTCTTTAGGAAAAGAAGTTTCTTCTGAACTCTTTATTGGGTTTCTTGGTCATGACCTTAAATCAATAGCCTCTACTTATGTTCTGCCCCAGAAATGGAAGTAATTTCTTTACGTTCATTCTATCAAAACCTCAGTAGAGAATCTCTTAATATTCTGCTCACAATAAAGGAAATAATTCTTCTGATGTTTCATTCCATTTCTTAAAAAAGATAAAATTATCCTTGATGTGACCTGCTGTCAATTTCCCTTTTTAAAATGGATTCTTATGCCCTATTTATAAATGATATAAAAGATTAAAACCATCCCATGTTCTTAAAAGCTCTGCGTTCCATGTGCATGAATGATGGTAAGAAGGAATTAATTTTTCATGTTTAACGAAGAGATATACTGGTGTGGGTTCTTTTACAGACCCTGGTTGTTTATGCTGATTAACAGATACTTCAAAATCAGCTCTGTTCCCATGGTATTGGGAGGATACTTGAATGTAACATCAAATTGGTAAGTGGTTGCTGCACTGACTGCATTTTGGATCAATGCCCTGGAATGTTTCCAAAGAGGAAACGCAAGAATATTTTTTAAAAAGTATTTATGAACACCATAATAAACTATCTTGATGTGCCACTTATGGCCCATGTAATCAACAAGGTTTTATTGAGCCGGAGAAATGCCATGATCTGCATGCAAAGGATGAGGAGCAAGACATTGTCATTGACGTTGAGCTAAGTCATGCGATTCTGCATTTTAATGTGTAATACGATGTAGAGTCAACTGGTGCCATCTTATGGTAACACAACAATATGAGCATCAATCATTTCCAGGTCAGATGTTATTGACAAGATGGAGGATGACTACATTGCAGGCTTGTAAGGAGCTCATCAATAATCTTATAACATGACTCACCAAGAGCCCACAGAATATGAGAAGAAGAAATTATTGAATGGAAGACCAACTACTGGTAAAACAAAACATAACACAACAAATATCTTCATATTTAAACAGTAAAACTATTCCTACATAGCATAGAATTACCTGGACTTTTTCCCATGGCTAAATGCAGTGAAGTAACTATTAAAACACAGTATTAGCTTTGCATTCTGAAATTTGGGCCCACTTAAATCATTTGTGCAGCAAAATAAAACCTGCCTCAGCCGTTGTATGGTGTGGTTAGTGTATTGACAAAGGAATAACTTGCAGAAAACTACGAATAAAGAAGAGTTCCAAAGGAAAACATAATTGAAACAAAAGTCATTCAATGAACAATATGGGCTGGTATTAAAAGGTTAATGGATTGTACCTTAACTTGTACCATACCTGAATGCTTGGGACTGTCTTCAGAATGTTGGTATGATTAACTTAGCTGTAGCAGCGAATGCGGAATGAGATCAAATGGATGGAAAAAGCAAAAAGAACAAAAGAAAAAGCAAAATGAGACACTAATAATGTGGTAAAAGTAAATAAAACAAAAGAGAAAAAAACAACAATTAAATTGTTAGTTAAACAATATGGCTTAGTTGAAATGAATACACCTATTAAATGGCAAGAGTAGCAGAAGCACAGCAGAAATAGCAAATTTCCAACACAATTAAGCACCAGCAGAATACTACCATAGAGCATGTACTGAAACAAAAAAAAATCAAGTCACCTTCAAACAGCTGAGGATTTCTGATTCCCCTGAGCTTTACAGTGTATACTTTTGAGGGCTTTCAATATAATAGCTGTGAGCAATGCATTCCAATTTCACACAGATTACAAATAACTCGGACAATGATCTGTGGTCTGTTCAAGACCATTAAGGCACAACATTCTTATGAAAGTTCCCTGAACTATTTAACACAAATTCAAGACCAGATTGAGGAAATATATCACACTGGTGTTAAGTAGGTGATTTATTAGCTGAATTAGCATTTCAGAAACAGTGCACTCAGAATACCTTGGAAGGAATACTCTCAGTTTAGGTCACCTTGATTTTAACCAGGTGTGGTCCTGGGAGTATGGTATGTTCTTGTTTGCATATATTATCCATATTTCTTCAAACAAGTCTCTATTTTTCAATGGCACCTAACATATGATTCCATTGAGCATTCAACAACATGAATCGATGAGCAATTTCAGGGACTCAATATTATAGCAAGGACCATACTACTCCAATCACACAGTAGTGGGGCCCAGGCTGGATCAAGCTTACCATTACACTAGAGCTCGCTGACCAACACTGGATTGTGGTCTGGTAATGGCTCGATTTAAAATTCTTGTGCTTCCTTTCAAATCTTCCCTCCCTGTATCTGCAATCTCCTTCAGGTCCACCACCCTCTGAGGAGACACAAGATGCTGGAATCTGGAGCAACACGCAAAATGCTGGAGGAACTCAGTGGGTCAGGCAGCATCTATGGAGGGAAGTGGACAGTGGACATTTCGAGCCAAGACCCTTCATCTGGACTGGTGATCTGTACCCTTCATCAGTCTCGACCCGAAACATTGACTGTCCATTTTCCTCCATGGACGCTGGCTGACCAACTGAGTTCCTCCAGTATTTTGTGTGATGCTATCGCCCTTTGTTTATGGCTTCTCATGCATCCTTAATTTTACTTGCTTCACCATTGGCTGCTATCTTAAAGTGACTGGGCCCTAATCTCTTGAATTGTCTCCATAAACCTCTTTACCTCCTCTTTACTACCTACCTCTTTGACCAAGATTTTGGTCACCTGTCCTATTATGTGGCTTGATATCTAAGTTTATTTGACTGCACTTCATGAAGCATCTTCAAACATTTCACAACATTGCAGTTTCTATGCAAATGCATGTTATTTTAGTTGAAATATGTCCACTGTACATTTAAAATCCAATGGAAAATACTGTTCCAATTATTCTTATGTCCATATTTACACATGCAATTGCCTAAATATGCAATTAGTAATTATGTTTTCTCAATAGTAATGGCACCATAACAATTTGATTGCTTATCTCCCTCAACTGTTTTCTCAAGAAACTCCGTGCTTCCACTAATTCCATATTATAGGTTCTAAAAGTGCAATAAGTTTTGTACTAATTGACAATAAACTTACATCGTCTCTTAATAAAACCTTCCTTGGAAACTGGATTAGAACAACAGTATTTCTCCATCTTTCACGTGCAAAAAAACAAATTTGAGCACATTTTGAAAATTTGAGCTAATTCAGCATATTGAAATCCCATCCATCAAGAAGTTGGACTGGACACTTCCTGTCAAAACTCACCCCAACAACAATGTCGTTTTTCCTTCATATTTTGTGCTCATGACAGTGAAGTTCACAGGCACGGTGCCCATTAGTTACTGACTGACAGAAAATGGATCAAGATATCATGATTTACAACCTTCATAATTAATTCACACATCAACAAGGAATGCACTATGCTGAAATAAGTCAATGATACATGATGTGTTGAAGTGTTAAACAAATCATCCCCTGCAATTTTTGCATGCTGCAGTGGTGTATCTGGTAGATCTGCTACCTCACAGTGCCAGAGACCCAGGTTCAATGCTGACCTCGAACGCTGTGTGGAATTCGAATGTTCCCCCCATGTGGGTTTCCTCCCACATCCCAAAGATGTGCAGGTTGGTGGGTTAACTGGCCATTTGGAAAAAATTTAATGGCAAGTGAGAAAGAATATCTTACAGAAAAAAATGTCCCTGGTGTGTGGGTGAGTGGTAGAATCTACGGGGAGTCAGTAACAATGTGGAGAGAATAAAAAATGGGGCTGGTGTGGGATAAATATAAATGGGTGGTTGATGGTTGGCATGGACTTCATGAGCCAAAGGTCCAGCATCCAATCAGAATCTTTCTATGGATGTATGCCTGGCCATTGCTAGTAGTCCTGACTGCATCCCAAGCATTCTGAGAACTGATAACAGTGGTTCACAACCCCCTTGATCTATGATCCTGTGCTGCTCGGAGAAAGGGGTGCAAGGGGACACTCCATGCTCAAGGGGTGTCCCGCAAGATATACGTCCTGTTGCCCCTCTCCCACCCATAATTTTTTGGCAATTCTGCTCCTCCACTCGATTGTACCTGAGGTTGCTATTGAGAGGTCTCTTTAACAGCAATTTCCCTGTGTCTCGTTGGTCAACGCAAGAACGCCATTGGTCTCTGAAATGCACAAGTCACATCTGAGTGGCACTGTGACACTGCAGTTAGCACAGCTGCAGGGACCCTGGTTCGAACCAGGCCTCAGCTGCTGTCTGCGTGGAGTTTGAACGTTCTCCCTGGGACTGTGTGCCTTCCCCTGAGATGCTCTGGTTTCCTCCCATGCTCCAAAGATTTTCTGGCTGCTGTACACTGTCTCGAGAGCATGTGGAGAATTGAAAAGAATTGGTAGCAAGTGAGAAAGAATAGCTCACAGAAAAAATAGGTGAGGGGTTACTCTCAGAACCAGCATAGACACGATGAACTGAATGGCCCCTTATGTTTGGAGGAAATATTACTTAAATACATAAATATTGATGCCTTCTGAAGGGAGTAAACCATGGTAATGATTTCTTAAAGCAAGGATGTCCCAATGTTGTATTTTGATTGAGTGATTTCCAATTGATCTTCATGCTACAAGTGGTTATTATGAGGGAAATCCAATTTTTCGGCATGTCTGGATACTCTCTGCCCTGTTGCAAATCTAACCACCCTATCATCCCTGCACTTTTATTTGGCAAGGCTCCAACCTCTGACATTTCTATCTCAAGCATCCCCACCTCTCCACTTCTCTCTCCTCTTTTAAAGTGCTCCTGTAAACCTACCGATATAACCATCGGTCACCTACTCGAATTATTACTGTGTGTCAAATTTTGTTTGATGTCACTCCTGGGACTTCTTGCTAAATCGAAGGCTTGTTGCTTTCATTCTGCAATGAATTGTTTGCCATTAATCCTTTTGTTTAATTCACTTTTTTTTTCGCTAATGCTAGTTTTTCACAGAAGGACAGAAGAGTAAACAGTGAAGGAGGCCATTCAGCCTCTTGAGATGCTGCCAGTTCTTAGCACACCACGTGGACATTGGTCAATGGTCACGGCAACAGTCACAGCACATCCCGAACCGACTTGTTTGCCAGGCCATTTCAGACAGCAGTTAACCGTATCACTCTGGGTCTAGCGTAAGAATGCATATTTCCTTCCCTCAAGGACACTCGTGAACCAAATGATATTTTACAACAATCCATAAGCTTCAGAACACTCAGTAATGAAACTACTTTTTATTCCAGGTCTATTTCCTCACCTTAATTTAAATCCCCAAGTTTACCATGTTGAGATTTGAGCTCACTTTCTGATTAATAGTCCAGGTCTCTGGATACTAGTCCAGTAATTGAACATAATAACTCACGAAGATCTTGCTTGGCACAGTGGCAGAGCTCATAGAGCCATTGTGCCAAAATAAGGTTGATAGTAACAGTCTTTTCCCCGTAGAAGAGAGGTCCAAAACTAGGGGGCATAGGTTGAGGGTGCAACACACAGAAAATGCTGGAGGAACTCAGCAGGTCAGGCAGCATCTACGGAGACAAATAAACAGTTGAGGTTTATGGTCGAGACCTTTCATCAGGACTGGGAAGGAAGAAGGCAAGAGCCAGAATAAGAAGATCGGGGGAGGGGGAGGAGTACATGCAGGCAGGTGACAGGTGTGTTCAGGTGATAGGTGAGCCCAGGTGAGGGGGGAAGGTAGGAGCATGGGGGTGGAGAAGGGGGGAGAAGTAAGAAAAGACCTGAGGGGCAACTTTTTCACACAGAGGGTGGTGAGTGTATGGAATGAGCTGCCAAAGGAAGTGGGTGAGGCAGGTACAAAGGCATCATTTAAGAAGAACTTGGATAGGTACATGGAGGAGTGGGGCTTCGGGAAAGATGGGCCGAATGCAGGAAATTGGGACTAGCTGGGTGGGCACTGTGGTCAGTGTGGACCGGTTGGGGTGGAGCAACTGTATCCGTGCTGCATTGCTCTGTGACCCTATGACACTGCCTCACAGTGCGAGAGACTTAGATTAGATCCTGACCTCAGGTGCTGTCAGTGTGGAGTTTGCAAGTTCTTCCTGTTGTCACAGGATATCAGTCTTTGACGTAGTCTTGTAGCCACTGTATTTATGTGCGTGGTCGAGTTAAGATTCTGTTCAATGACAATCCAAAGATGTTGATCGTAGCAAGTGAATGTTTTCAATGTCAGTGAACATGAAGCAGAGATGATTACATTTCACTTGCTGGCAACACCTGCGTGCTATGAATGTTACATACCACTGACTGACCAAGGTGAATCTTGTCCAGATCTCGTTACATGTGAACTATTGGCCAGAACATGGCAAAGTATGTTCATGAAAAACAAATTATTCTCAGATAGCACAATGTTCAGCTAAGACCACATTTAACCATTGTCTCCAGTTCTGCTCACTGGTTTGTGTGACCTGGTCTCAGTGCGTCACTGGTCTGTCACTTTGCGTGAACGTTCTGGTCACACAAAGGGAACAGATGTGACATTGATCCACCAGGTGTAAAAATATTCTGAATTATGAGGAGTCACCAAAAATCTTGAGGCAATGATCCTTGGAAGTACACATGCGAAAGATGACATTAATAAGGCTTACAACTGAGAAAACTGTCTTGAAATTTAGACAATTATTTTAAGTACACTTGCAAACTTCAGCCAAGGGGTGACATTTACAAATGAGCAAATGCAATTTTAGGATTCGTTAAGTTAATTGAAGTTGTTCTACAGCAAGCAATCGTCACAGAATTGCGGATTGGGTGGTGGAAGGATACCACTGCAATCCGTTATGCATCAATGACATGCATCATTGAGGGCATTTCAGAGCCTTCTGGATAGATAACTAGTGATAGGCCAAGCGACCTTCCTCATACTGTAAAGTCTTAGAATAGAAAGGAATGTCCCATTGATACTAAATTGTCCCTGTTGGCCAGAAAACTACAGAATTATGAGGACTGCAGTGTGTGGACGGAGGTAACCTGAGCTCAGCAACTGACATGAGCTGGCTGGAACTGGTGTGGGTCAACCTAACTCTGGGAAAAACAACAGATGAGACACAAAGTACAAGAGCAATGAAGTAATGCTGCCTCTAACCTTGGGTGAGACCCAATGGAAAGGGGACACAGGCTAGCTGGATAAGACAGGACCATCAAAATTGAAACTCAACAGTACCGAACCAATGAGAAAGAAAATAAAAATGGAGTATGTTAATTATTGAAGCAGTGAAAACTCCAGAGACCAATCATCATGGAAGTGGATAATCTTATGTGGGAGACATAGAACATAGAACAGTACAGCACTGGACAGTCCATTTGGCCCATGACGTTGTGCCAAACTTGATGTCAATTTATATTACATGTCATCCTCCTGTGTATTATCCAGATCCCTCCACATTCCCTTCACATTCATGTGTCTAAAAGCCTCTTAAACTCCACCCTTGCTGGTCATTGACTTCAGGAAGGGGGGAAGGGCGCGGGGAACATGCTCCTGTCTACATCAACAGTGCTGAGGTCGAGAGGGCTGAGAGCTTCAAGTTCCGAGGAGTGAACATCACCAATTAGCCTGTCCTGGTCCAACCACGTAGACGCCATGGCCAAGAAAGCTCACCAGCACCTCCACTTCCTCAGGAGGCTAAAGAAATTTGGCATGTCCCCTTTGACACTCACTAATTTGTGTTGATGCACCATAGAAAGCATCCTATTTGGATGCATCACGGCTTGGTACGACAACTGCTCTGCCCGGGACCGCAAGAAACTGCAGAGAGTTGTGGACATAACTCAGCACATCACAGAAACCATCCTCCCCTCCATGGACTCTGTCTATATATCTTGGTAAAGCAGCCAGCATAATCAAAGACCCCACCCACCCTGAACATTCTCTCTTCTCCCCTCCCCCATTGGGCAGAGGATACAAAAGCCTGAAAACATGTGCCACCAGGCTCAAGGACAGCTTCTATCCCACTGTTATAAGACTATTGAATGGTTCCCTAGTACGATAAAATGGACCCTTGACCTCACAATCTACCTTGTTATGACCGTGCACCTTATTGTCTACCTGCGCTGCACTTTCTCTGTAGCTGTTACACTTTATTCTGCATTCTGTATTGTTTTACCTTGTACTACCTCAATGCACTGATCTGTATGAACGGCATGCAAGACAAGTTTTTCACTGTACCTCGGTACAAGTGACAATAATAAACCAATTCTTATTCCAATTCCAAACTGCCTGCTTCCACTATTACCCCTGGTAACCTATTCCAGGCACCGACCACTCTCTGTGTAAAAAACTTGCCCCTCACATCGCCTTTAAACTCTCCCCTCTAACCTTAAAAGTATGTTCTCTGGTGTTTGACATTTCTGCTCTGGGGAAAAGATTCTGACTGTCTACCCTGTCTATGCTTCTCATAATTTTAAAAACCTCCATCAGTTCTCCCCTCAGCCTCTGACACTCAAGGCAGAACAACCTGAGTTTGTCCAATTTTCCCTTATAGTTCATAGCGTCTCATCCAGGCAGCATCCATGTGACCCTCTTCTGCACCCTCTCCACAGTCTCCACATCCTTCCTATAATGGGGCGACCAGAACTGAACACAATACTCCAAGTGCAGTCTGACTCAAGCTTCATATGGCTGCAGCATGACTTCCTTACTCTTATACTCAGCACCCCTACCAATGAAGGCAAGCAAGCCACACATCTTCTTTACCACCTTATCCATGTGTATTCACTTTCAGTGAACTGTGGACCTGGACCCCAAGATCCCTCTGTACCTCAATGCTATTAAGGGGTCTACCATTAACTATATACTTTCTCCTTTCATTTGACCTCCCATAGTGCAACACCTCCCACTTGCCCAGATTAAACGCCATCTGCCACTTCTCTGCCCATATCTGTGACTGAACTGTATCCTGCTGTATTCTTCGATCGTCCTTTACACTGTCCACAACTCCACCAATCTTGGTGTCATCTCCAAACTTGCTGATCCATCCATCTACATTTTCATCCAAATCATTGTTACATATGTCACAGACAGAGGTCCCAGCACCGATCCTTGCAGAACACCACTAGCCATGGACCTCCAGCCAGAATAACAGCCTCCTACTCCTACTCTGTCTTCTATGGGCCAGCCAGTTCTGAATCCAAACTTGCAATTCACCCTGGATCCCGTGTATCTTTATCTTCTGAACCAAACTACCATGAGGCACCTTATCAAATGCCTTATTAAAGTCTATGTGGATAACGTCCACTGCTCTACCCTCATCAAACTCATTTGTCACCTCCTCAAAAAACTCAATCAAGTTTGTAAGGCATGACCTGCCCCACACAAAGCCATACTGACTGTAGGACATGCCCTTTCAAATGCTCATAAATCCTATCCCTCAGTATCCTCTCCAATAGCTTCCCTACCACTGACGTGAGGCTCACTGGCCTATAATTACCTGGATTATCCCTACTTTCCTTCTTGAATGAAGGCACAACATTTGCTACCCTCCAGTCCTCTGGGACTGGAGATGTGGGGATTACATTGGGATTAAGTGGGACACCAGGCCAGCATTAATTCTTGGGTAATAGCCTTTCTATTCTGACTGACTGTTCAGTGAGAGTCAGAGAAACCCAGTGGGCGTGTGTACGTACAGTTAATCTTGTATGAATTGCATGTTTGCTTTTCTTTCTTTTTCAATCTTTTTATTAGCATGTTTGCTTTTAACCAAACTGTATGAATTGTATGTCTATTTTTAAATGAACTAGTAAAGATAATGAATAATTAATTCAGATTCGCTCTGTGCCAAACCAATCATTGTTGCCGAGGGTGGGAATCAGCGACATTCCCTTGTAAAGGGCTTGCAATGTGTCTATGCAGAATACCATCCATGCCAAGGATTACATCTAATAAGGCATGGGGTGTATGAACCTGAGCCAGGGGTTATTGTATTTATGAGTCATCAGTGATGCACAAAATTACTTAATCTTTCCTGGCACTTCAATGTTCAACATATTCTCAATGTTACTTTGTGAATAAAAAAACCATTGTGACAAGTGAAATCTTGTTGCATCAGGCATCTGTTTCCCATCAATTACTTTCTTAATGCCACAACCATCTTGTATTGTAAAAATCTATAAGAATAGAGTAAAAAATAACATATTTGACAAAAAGTTTCTTGATTGACTGTATTTTCAGAGTCAGTGTAAGAAAAGCCTTTGCTACTATTTGAACCAGGACAAAGCTTTTTTTTTAAAATGTGAAAGGCAGAACAAAGGCAATCATTGTACAACACCTGCAGGTGTCTGCAAGAAAAATTTCACAATGGAATCATTCATTCTAGCCAGGGAGTTGCAGGAAACAGACAGATGAAGGATTTCACCTTAATTCTCATCTTGTAGATAAATGTATCTGTCTTCAATCCTTCTGTACAATATAATCATCCAATTACATAATGCAATTCAAGCCATGAGACCTTGCTTTATCATCTCATGAACCTTTGGGCACTCTCTATGATCGCACAAAGTTTGCTTTGATGGGAATATCTAAAACAATGCAAAAGCAAAATACTGCAGATGCTGGAAACTTGAAATTTAAAAATGCTGAACTACTCAGTAGGTCAGGCAGCATCTATGGAGAGAAAAACCAATTTATGACCTATCATAAGAATTGAATTGAACTGGTTTATTATTGACACATGCACCGAGGTACAATGAAAAACTTGTCTTGCATGCCTTCCATGCAGATCATTCCATTACAACAGTGCATTGAGGTAGTGCAAGGGAAAACAATAGCAGAATGCAGAATAAAGAAATATTCTTTGAATTGAGAAAATCTGAAGTAAAAAAAAAGTTCTTAATTGCAGAGATATAGGGAGGGGCAGAGAAAAAAACTAGGGAAAGTCTGAGGCAGACAAAAGGTACATTTAGGGCCACATGTTCTACCAGCCACAGGGCAGGGGTTAGGAAGGTCTGTGTTTCACTAAAAATTGTTTGTAATTCACATTCATTAGTGACTGCAGTGGCCATGATAAATCCTGAGTCGGCTTCACATTCAACCACAGTTAAGCTCTAACTTTAGGTATTCAAAGAACCAAATGTCTTTTCTAGATACTTGCATAGGGCGTCAAGAAAATGGGTCCCTGAAACATAACAGCGGAGTTAACTCCAATTCAGCCTTTTCATTGCCAAAGCAATGTGCCCTGCACTCACTTTAAAGGTGAGTAACAAGTACAGGGGACAATAGATGTTTCTGTGACTGCATTGTTTTCAGCCTGGGTGTCATATTTGACATGAGCTTGCAGCCAAATATTTGCACCATCACAAAATATGTCTGGTTCAGCCTCTACAACATTCCTGATTCTGGGATGTCAGTGTGCAAATGGCTCACCTTTATGCCAATATTTGAAAGGCTCAGAAACCTAAATGAGCTTCCTTGTTGAATTAATTTCCACAAGTGAAGTTTCAAACAATGATCAAACATTTTCCCTCAACTCCAGGTGTTTGAGTGTGGGCAGCTCCAGGCAGGAATCTGGATGTGCTTGAATATTGCATTTTAAGGCAGTTCAAGTTCTACACTGCGAGTCCTGCTGTTTGTTACGACCATGAAATGTTCCTTGCCAAAAGTCAACCTGTTCTTCACGGATATCTCTACCACTCTCTATGAATAACAGCAGGAAGAGAGAGATAAGATTATTTTGTCCATTGTGCTGGCTTTTTTTTGTTATCTCTGATCTTATGCAGCATTTGCTAAATAACGAAATCTTGATTGGACCAGGATAGTTATTTTGGAAATTAGGATTTAAAATAGTACAGCACAGGACAGGCCCTTTGGCCCAACATGTCTATGCTGACCATGATGCCAATACAACGAATCCCATCTGCCTGCACATGGTCTGTTTTCCTCTATTCCCTGCCTGTCCATGTGTCTGTCTATCTCCATTGTAAAAACTTTAAAAAATCTGCGGATGATGGATATCTAAAATAAAAATGCTGTAAACACTCAGCAGGTCAGGCAGCATCTGTGGAAGAAAAGTAGAGTTGATGTTCCTGGTCAAATACTATTTGTCAGAAATAGGAAGGAGAAAAAAGAAGCTTTATAAGCTACAGAGATGGTGGGAGAGCGTGATGTCTCAGATAGAGTAACAAAGAATAATTTTTGGTGGCATTTGTGTCGGGCAATTACAAGTGAACAGATTGATTGACATACTTGCATGGAGCCGAATATGATATTGGCATTGGTTGTCAGATGTACTGAGATACAGCGAAAAGCTTCTGTTTGCATGGCATCCAAAGTCTGATATCATTGCATCCTGTTGACATATTTTTCATGGCAGACCATTAATAAGAGTTGAAATAAAATGTTTCAGTCCAATGATCTTCCATCACATTGGTTCTGATGAAAAGTCATCGACCTGAAATGTTAACTTTGCACCTCTTTCCACAGATGCTGCTGACCATTCCCAGCACTTTATTCCAGGTTTTCAGTAACTGCAGTAGTATTCATCAAACACGCTTTGTTTACAGAGGCATAGCGGCAAGATATCCCTAGTTCGCCATCATACACAAGGTGGATTACAATGCAGTTTAGCATCATCATATGATTGTATTTATACCACATGTGTTTGTGGCTAAATATGTTTCCATATTTCCACAATTCCTCATGACATAAGAGAAGATGTTGGCTCTGTGAGTCTATACACCTCACACAGCAATACCATTCCCCTAATACTTTTCCCTGTAACCTGTTCACATTTTCATCAACCGTCCTCAGATTCTAACACTCACCTTGGTACAACATAAAGCAGGCAATTATTCTCCAAACCTGCATGGATTTGGGATGTGGGAGGAAACTGAAGTACCCAGAGAAATCTAGGATGAACATGCAAACTCCACACAGACAGCAGTCAAGGTCAGGTCCGAACCCAGATAACTGGGGCTGTGAGGCAGCAGCTTTACTAATGGTACTACTGCACCATTCTGCTGTTCTGCACTCATTGTTGAAATTATCGTTGTATTTATTATTACCATGTGTTTACTCTGAGCTTCATGTGAACAAGGAATTTTATTGCACCCTGGTGTACATGATAGTAAACTAATCTGAATCTAATCTATTCTAATCATAAGGAAGGTGGTCATTTATAATGGCGTCATCATGTCAGTGACTGTGCTACATCGACACTCTTCTAACCTTCCCCAACCAACCCTGCGTTCCTCCAATTCTGGCCTATGATGTGCTGCTGATCTCCACTTACAGCCAAGACCTCAGCCACCAATGTACTAAGGCCTCAATCTCTCTGCCTCTCCATCTCTTTTGCTTCACCTTTGTGATGCTCTTTGGAACCTAGCCTTTTGTCAAGCTTGCTGTCACAGCTTTCAGGAGAAGTTGGACAAACTTGGGTTGTTTTCTCTGGAGCAGCGGAGGCTGAGGGGAGACCTGATAGAAGTTTATAAGATTATGAGGGGCATAGATAGAGTAGACAGCCAGTATCTATATTCCAGGGTCAAAATGTCTAATACTGGAGGGCATGCATTTAAGAGAGAGGGTATATTCAAAGGAGATGTGCAGGGCAAGTTTTTCTTATACAGAGAGTGCTGGGCACCTTGAATGTGCTGCCTGGGGTGGTGGTGGAGGCAAATACGATAGAGGCATTTAAGAGGCTCTTAGATAGGCAAATGAATGTGCAGCGAATGGAGGGATATGGACATTGTGCAGGCAGAAGGGATTAGTTTAGTTCAGCATTTAATTACGAGCATGGTAGTGTGGTGGTTAGCGTAACGATATTACAGCGGCAGTGACCCGGGTTCAATTCCCGCCGCTGTCCATAAGGAATTTGTACATTCTCCCTGTGACTTGTGATCTTGTGACTGCATGGGTTTCTTCCGGGTGCTCCGATTTCCTTCTACATTCCAAAGACGTACGGGTTAGGAAGTTGTGGGCATGCTATGTTGGCGCCGGAAGCGTGGAGACATTTGCGGGCTGCCCCCAGAACACTCCACGCAAAAAATGCATTTTACTGCGTGTCTCGATGTACATAAATACATTCGATATTTTGACTAATAAACAAGTCTTATCTTAATTAACTACTAGTTACTCCAGTTTGTTTGTTACTAGTTTAATTAGCTTGGCACAACATTGTGGGCCAAAGGGCCTATTCCTGCACTGTACTGTTCTATGTTCTATTTATATGAATCGGCACCTGAAAAGGCCTTGGTAACAGCTTGACTTCTTTCTAATATGTTAAAACCATGATATTACCATTTACCTCAAGGCATTCATAACCCAAGAGGATCAGTGTTGGCTATTGTGTGAATACACATTGTTGTAATGGCAGCCTGTCATGAAGGTAAACAGAAGAAGGTAAAAATAGAAGCAGGACGATGCATTTCCCTCATTTACTCTGCTGTTCAGTCAGATCACAACTGATCTCTTACCTCAACCCTGCTTTCCTGCACTAACCCATATCCCTTGATTCCCTCAATACCCAAAAACCAATGATCTCTTAAATATTTGCAGGGATTAAGTCTCCACAGACCCCTGGGGTAGTGAATCCCATAGATTCACCAGCCCTGGACTTCTCATCTTGGATTGGTTTATTATTGTTACGTGTACTGAGATACAGTTAAAAACTTTGTCTGCGTGTTATCCAAACAGAACATGCCATGCATAAGTAAATCTCTGTCCTAAATGGCCATCCTCTTATTTTGATACTGTGAACACTAGTTGAGGACTCCCCGGCCAGGAGAGATCAATCCTATCATTACCCTATCAAGCTCCAAAAGGATGCTGTACAAAATGTTGGTGAGGCCACATTTGGAAGGTTGTTTTCGGTTTTGGTCACCCTGCTGCAGGAAAGATGTCATTAAGCTGGAGAGAGTGCAGAGCAGATTTACAAGGATGTTGCCAGGACTTGAGGGACTAAGTTATGGAGAGAGGTTGGGGCTTTACTCATTGGAGTGTAGGAGAATGAAAGGTGAACTTACAGAGGTGTATAAAATGTTGAGGGGCATAGATAGGGAAAATGCACAGAATCTTTTTTCTCAGGACTGGGGAATCAAGAGGTTTAGGGTGAGGGGGGAGTGATTTAATTGGAACCTGAGGGGCAACATTTTTACCCAGAAGCTGGTCCATATATGGAATGAGCTGCCAGAGGAAGTGTTTGAGGCCGGTACATTAACATTTACAAGACACTTGGACAGGTACATAGATTTGGTACAAGCTTTAAAGGAATATGGGCCAAACGCAGGCATATGGGACTAGTTTAGATGGGAATCTTGGTCGGCATGGACCAGTTGGGCCGAAGGGCCTGGTTCCATGCCCTGAGACTCTATGACACAAGAGATTGCAGATGCTGGAATCTGGAGCAACAAACAATCTGCTGGAGGAACTCAGCAGGTCGAGCAGCATTTGTGGTGGGGAGAGGAATTGTTGCTATTTCAAGTCGAAACCCTGCATCAGTGTTTTCACATCCCCTGGCACACTCAAGATTTCTGTTTGTCTGTGATTGGGGTTGCTTCTGTGATGGAAATAGTTTGATCGAGGAAGGGTAACTGTCAATGAATGGGTGCTTAAGCCCAAGTCTATCGGCGTTCTCCTGCTTCCTTCAATGTCAAATAAAATGCCAGAAAAACTATTTAATCTTACAACCAATATTATATAGATTCAACCATTGGTTTTCTTTAGAGTGGCATTTTAGCAGTTCCAGTGACTTAGCATTCAATCACTTCTGCTTGAACTTATCTTTAAAGCCGTGAACTCTATTTCTAACCAGATATTCAGCCAGTTCTTTTAAAAGATGCTAATCAGCAAAGCACATCCAGAAACCTCGTCCACATATCAACTGCTTGAAGGGAAAAGCAATGACATCAAATCTCAATTTTGGATCCAGACATTCATTTTTGCTGTAACTTTCCCTAACTTTTGGTTACAGATCATGTAATCAATTATTTTCAATCCTCTCAAAAGATAAAAAAAAAACAGATTTTTTTCCCCTCTCCTCTGTGATCATCTTTTCTAGTTCAGTCCTAATTTTGGGCTCAGAATCATCCTTCTTGTCTCACTTCCCAGGAAGGCTGTAAGTGTAAAACCACAAAATATCACAGCTTCAAAAGAATCTTTAATCACACAGCATCAGCTGTGGCTCAGGAGGTTGCCTCTTTGCTTCTGAGTCAGAGACTTGAATGCAAAAATATTTAAGCTGAAACCTCTTCACAGCACTGAGTCAGTGCAGTATTGTTAGAGTTTCCATCCTTGGACGAGACATCCAAGTTACAAGACCTAGGCAGAATCAGAATCAGAATCAGGTTTATTATCACTGACTAATATGTCATGAAATTTGTTGTTTTGCAGCAGCAGTACAGTGCAAAGACATGAAATTACAAAATAAATAAATAGTGTGGGAAAAAAGGAATAACTCAGTAGTGTTCATGGGTTAACCACTCTCTCAAGTGAAAATCATACAAACTGCAGATGCTTGAAATTTAAAACAAAAAACAGAAAATGCCAGGAATACTCTGACTTTTAACGTTGACTCTGTTTCTCTTCCCACAGATGCGGCCTGACCTACTGAGCGTTTCCTGCACTTTCTCTGTTTTTGTTTTACATTCCCTCAAGTAGTTGTAAAAGGAAAATATGAGAGTTATTACTCGAGTTATTTCCTTAAACAACATCACTTAAGCAGTTTATTTTCATATGATTGTGGGATCTTGCTGTTACATTTCCAATACTATTCAAGAAATTGCAAAGAGTTGTGTACACAGCCCAGTCTACCACGAAAACCAGCCTCCCCTCCATAGACTCTGTCAACACTTCCCGTTGCCTTAGGAAGCAGCCGACATAATCAAAGACCCCTCCCACCCTGGACATTCTCTCCTCCCCCCTCCCCTTGGGCAGAAGATACAATAGCTTAAGAACACAGACCATCAGGCAAAAAAAACAGTTTCTAACCCCCTGTTATAAGACTCTTGAACAGAACTCTGGTACGACAAAAATCTACCTCGTCATGGCCCTTGAACTTGTCTACCTGCAATGCACTTTCTCCGTTACCGTAACATGATATTCTGCCTTCTGTTATTGCTTTTCCTTTTGTATTACCTCAATGTACTCATGTTTGGAATGATCTGTCAGGATGGCTTTTCATTGTATCTCGGTGCATGTGACAATCATGCATCAATGATCAATACTCTGTCTTTACCTCTCGTTGTCTTGGTGAAGCAGCCAGCATAATCAAAGACCCCATCCACCCGGGACATTCTCCCTTCTCTTCTCTTCCATCGGGTAGAAGATACAGGAACCTGAGGGCGCGTACCACCAGACTTAAGGACAGCTTCTACCCCACAGTGATAAGACTATTGAACGGTCCCCTTCTACAATGAGATGGACTATGACCTCACAATCTACCTTGTTGTGACCTTGCACCTTATTGCACTGCACTTTCTCTGTAGCTGTGACACTTTACTCTGCACTGTTATTGTTTTTACCTGTACTACCTCAATGCACTCTGTACTAACTCAATGTAACTGCACTGTGTAATGAATTGACCTGTCCGATTGGTATGCAAGACAAGTTTTTCACTGTATCTCAGTACAAGTGACAATAATAAATCAATACCAGTATCAATACCAATAATATTCCAAATGAATCACAGTTCAGCAGTACTTCTTTGATTGGAAAGCATATTGGGAAGCCCTGAATGGGATGTGAAACTCATTGCAAGTATGTGGGTCTTTTAAGATTAATAACTCTTAACTTCTTGCAAACAACTCCTAATGGACTGGATATTTACTTTTGCAAGAACGGTTTCTTATATTTTTAGCTGTTAATTATTGTTTAAAAAATAAACAGAAAAAAACCCTCAAAAAAATCTCTTGCTTTCTATCTTTCAGCATCTGTCTCTCTGGATCTTTCCCTTCATTTGTTCGCTTTGGCCATGTTCCTGGCTCAAACACTGATGAGGATTCATTAATAATTCTTCAGTATGATTGGTTCCAGATCCCCTACAATGGGAGTCCAAAGCAAAATCCCAGAGGAGCTCTGCTTGCAAATGGACGGAGATGTTTTTTCACAGCTAAGAACAACTTCTGGCCCAGTGATGTTGGTTGGGAGATAAATATTGGCCAGGACAGCATGCCGAATGCCTTCTTCATCACTTGTGTTGCCACTTTCATGGTACTATGTACCTGTACCCCTTGGTTTCTCGGTTCTACAGCATTTTCCAGGGCCCTACCATTTCCTGTGCAAGTCTTGCCCCACTGAAATGCAAAACCTTGTGCATAATCAAGTCTCAAAAAAACAGCAGGAGATATGTGACCACTTAATCTATTTTAAAGTCAAGCTTATTGAGAGATAAATATCAGTCAGAAGTGAACAAGTATCATGTGAGACAATATCACTTTATAAGGCCAGAGAATGGTGGAGACTGAGGAAAAATTGAGTCTTTGAATTTTAATCACCCCAGAGATAGTTGGAAATGAGCTTGTAGTAATGCAATATTGGGGACTGTAGTTCCATAATTATCATTTGCAAATTGTATTGGCCAATATAGAATTAACTTAATATTTCATTTGAAAGATAGGATTTCTGATAAGACAGTGTTCATTTAATGCTGTACAGAAGTATCAAGATGGACCGTATATATCCAGAATCTAGTGAGGGGTTTGAATTCATTATTTTTTGACTCCGAAATGAGATGGACTCAAACTGACACATGTAGGGCAAAGTGTTTACAGTTATGAACATAACTGGCTCATCTTTTCATTGCACAATCTTGCAATGCTACTATTATATAAAGCTGTTCAAGGACGAGGAATAAAACATCTTGGTCTTAGCAACTATTTGAAGACAAGCAGAGACTTCTCCCAGAAGTCTGTCCACTGCTTATTTCTCGATCAAGACGTAAAATAGACGATTTGGCCATTTAACTCACTTTGGGATTTTACTTTGCACAAAGACCATGAAAACCAGCTTCCTCTCCATTGACTCAGTCAGCACTTCCAGCTGCCTCGGGAAAGCAGCCATAAGACCTCTCCCACCCTGGTCATTCTCTCTTCTCCTCCCCTTCCATCAGGCAGAAGATATAAAAGCTTGAAGACACATACCACCAGGCTCAAGGACAGCTTCTCTCCTGCTGTTATAAGACTCTTGAACGGACCTCTTATATGCTAAAGATGAACCCTTGATCTCTCAATTTACCTTGTCAGGGCCCTTGCACTTTATTTGTTGACCTGCATTGCACTTTCTCTGTAAATGTAACACTGTATTCTGCATTCTGTTATTACTTTTCCTTTTGTACTACCTCAATGTACTTATGTTTGGAATGATCTGTCTGGATGGCAAGCAAACAAAAGCTTTTCACTGTACATGTGACAATAATAAACCAATTACCAATTAGACTGCCGTGTTTTCCAAAACAGTGACAGTATTTAAAAAGTACCATGTTGGCTGTAAATGTCTTTCAAAGATCATTGCACTGTGCTATATAAATGCAAGTCTTTCTCTATCACTGGAGCACCTTTGCAGAAAAACTTCCAAATGTGCTGCCAAGAGATATAATAAGATCATTAATGCTAATTTCTCTGGAATATTGGTGTTTTACAGCTTGGATCAGCGATCACCAACAAAATTCGCAACTCGATCAGGCAAAATATTGGGAAATTGGGAATGATAAACACTCACACTGAGTAAATAAATAACTGCCATTGGGTTTTCTTCAAACTAATCTTTAGTAATGTCAGTGATAAATTGCTCTGTAACAACACGTTTTAATAACCAGTTCTCACATCTCAATCAGTACCATCAGTGTAATGTAGTCTGCGTGGTGAGGAATTGTTTTCACACTGTGGATGAATCTTTCATCCATCAGAGCACCAAGGCATCAACCTAAGATCTCTTGTATTCAATATGGATGACAAGAAATCTCGATTCCAGATGGGTGAGCATGTATATATTTTGCTTCAGCTTCCCATTCTGTAGAACACTTGATAAAATGAGGCTCCACTTCGCAAGTTGTGCCAAAGGGTAAAGATCAGGACTTAAAGGGCTCAAACTCAACAGATGGAGCTGGCCAGGACAAAATAACTTGTGTGTTCTGCTCCTGTTTGGGACTACATCGGCATCATAAGTAAAGGAATCTTTCCTGCCTTTATTCTAGGTCTCTTCTCCTCTGTTTAGCACTCTCTGTTATCCTTCTTTCCTATTTCCTTTCCCTCTCCACACTGCCTCCCTCTTCCCTCTTTTCTCTTGGTCCTCCCTTTTTCTCTCCTGTCCACTCTCCCCCCCACCTTCACTTTCCTCATTTTCATTTCATCTCTCTCTCTCTCTCTCTCACTCCTTCCTCTTCTTCTCTCAATTTTAACTTCTCTACCCTCTTGGCCTCTTTCCCTGCCAGACTGGTGATTCAGAATTTCAGGCTGACTAAACCCATCCTGATGACTTCGTACTTGTGTCCAACAATAGTGTAAACAACCTGGCTTCCACAGCTTGTGACTTCACCAGCTTAGCTTACCATTAGTGCACTATTCCATTTGACTACAGAGAACCCACAAACAGCAAGAGTTGACATGACAATATCTTTAAATATTTAACCAGATTCACCATTTCTCATTCCACAACATTTGGCCCATTGAAGTATACAAAGTGGTACAAATAAGACAGAGAATAAATATTAAAGGCCACACATACACGTACAGCAGCCTTAGCTTCAGGACAGTTAATGCAGCCATTCAGTAATTACTCAACAAAGTAAAAGACTTGAACACACAAAGCACCTTCCAAATCCCTTCCAGTACAAACTTCACAACAGTGGAAAACTTCAAAAGTGCAGTCATAATTGTAATGTAGGAAACAGGGCAGTCAATATTCCCTCTGCAAGATCCCACAAACAACTTTGTGATAACGATGGGACAGCGTGCTTTTGTAATGTTGGGTGAGGGATCAGTATAATACAGAACAGCAGAGAAAAATCCAATTCCCTTCTCCAAAACAATGTCCTTCGATCTTTTATGTGCACCCGAGTCAACAGGCAGAGCTTCAGTTTAGCATCTTATCTGAAAGACAGCACCACTGAGAGTGCAGCCCTCTCTCAACACCTCAATGAAGTATCAGACTCATTTTTTACACTTTAATCTTTGAAGTGGGACTTAATGCCTCAACCTTCTAAACAGCACAGTTAGATAATGCAGTGCACACCTGCTCAGGATATATAGATATCAATTGCATTTTATATTATTCCTAAATTATCACATTCCAAGGTTTAAACTGTAACACTCAAGAGTTGCCAAACTTACTTGCCACGTATCAGGAAGTGAGTTTGAACTTAGGCAGTTATATTAATGGGAAGAATTGTCACATTAATGAAATTGATGTAATATTATTATTTATCCCAAGGATCTCCTTTTGTTCAATTCTCTCCCTGTGCTTTTCCTTCTAAAGTCATTCTTTCGACTTTTATTAGCTTTCTTTAACTTTAGGACTCAACTTCTTTATCTATAGTAGTCTACAACCCAACAGCATGAACACTGAATTCTCTAACTTCAGGTAATCTGCTCTCCCTCTGTCCATTTCTCTCTCACCCAACACCACTGTTCCCCCCACCCCCCCAACCAGCCCCTGATTGCCCTGTTTCCTTTCCGTTCTTCACATACTTCATCTGCCCATCACCCACGCACTCCTCCCACTGGGTCCCCTCCCCCTACTGCTCCCATGTGCCCTCCCCACTTCCCTGATTTGATTCCATGCTCCACCTTCCTTTCCCATCAGATTCCATCATCTGCAGCCTCTTGTTGCCTCTACCTGTCACCTCTCAGCCTCTCTCACTATCTCCACCCTTCCCTCCCCCACCTGACTCCATCTGTCCATCACACCTCCTTACCTGGATCCACCTATCGCTTGCCAGCGCTTGCTCCACCCCCTCCCCTCACCTCTTTGTACTGTCTTTCTTCCCTCTATTCTTTCAGTCCAGGTGCAGGGTCTTGACCCGAAATGTCGACTGTCCATTTCCCTCCAGAGATGCTGCCTGACCCGCTGAATTCTTCCAGCAGTTTGCTTTTTTGTTCCAGATTGCAGCGTTTACAGTCTCTTGTGACCCAGTTTCTATGTCTCCAGTTTTTTGCCATGCTGCTGTTTTTGAAATCTCTGCAAACTCTAACTTACACGAAGCTGAGCTGCCATTTCTTCAGCTGTGCAATATATTAATTGCCTCTTTCCTTTATACTTGATTGTCTACATCAATTCTCTGTCCTTCATTTCATGAAATGCATGGTACTCACCTTCAAGTCTCTCAAGGACTATGTCCCCACCCTGACTGTGAGGCCAAACTCCATTGCCCACAGTACCATGTCTTCATCCTTCTCCTCATGTCCTTTCCCCTTGGTGACAGACATTGAGCAGCATTAGTTCTGCTCTCTCTGGAGATCACCTCTATTTCTCTTTGCACCCTTAAAGTCTTTCCCAATCCCTTTGTTTTATTTTTGCATACCTGTGCCCCCATTGTTATGCCCCAAAAGTTATGTTTTGCTGTGCCATGTGCCTTCTGAATGGATTCGGTGTCAATGGCACAATATCGATGCAATTTGCTTATCACCCACAATTTCTGTTCCTCCAAATATATCAACCATCTCTACCATTCTGAAAGACTGTCTGCCCCATTCCATCAAGTATATTCAATTTAGTGTATAATTTGAGGTGAGTTTCCAACCCCTTGTCAACGAGGTTGCCCAGATTCACCTCTGTATCATATCTCTGATTCAGCACATTCCCACCCCTATCAAGACTTTGCTAAGCATAAATTTGACCTTATCCTAAATTCAGCTGCCTACATTCCAGCTCGACTTTCTTTCTTGTTTTCTGAATTTCACTGGAAAATCTTTGGGTCAGTTGTCCTCCATGCACTACCTTACTCTACTGTCAGAAACTTGTCAGCACAGGTGTAACAAAATTCTAAACAAGTTATATTTAAAAAATTATGTTCACAACTTCAATAGACATAATAGACAATGGTAATCTTTCCCAATGGTTGGTACAGACTCCAGATATTAGCATTCTATCCATTATTATCTAATTTATTGGCAGGAAATACTATCAAAGTCCGATTTGGCACTCACAGCAGTAACGCACTTGCTGGAGCTTTAACACTCACTTGCTGAGAACTTCTCGTATTGAAAGTCGATGCACTCATATCTGTAATAGACTTTGGTATTGATTGCTTATCTACTCATGCCTGCAATGGGTTTCAATATTGAAACACCCATCCAATTAAAACTGCAATGTGGTTCAATGGTGAAAACACACTTATTCATACTTGCAATGTTATGGCATTCAAGTATCCATCTATTAATATCTACATTGTGTTCCAGCACTGAAAACCCATCTCTTCATTTCCACAATGGGTTTCAACTCTACTTATATTTTCAATAGGTTTTGAGGCTAAAACAACCATTTATTCATTTCTGCATAATGTTTCAACACAGCAAAGAGCTTTCATTAATATACGTAATGGCTGAATTTTAAAGTGGCACTTGGTGGGATTAACAAACAGTAATGCATGCTAATTGACACACAAACATGACAAAAAAGCAAGAAAATGACAAAGTGCCTCATCATCAGAGAGTTGTGTTTACATTTCCAGAAGTGATAAAGTTGATGATAACAAATGCGACTTGAATTATTCCATTAAAACAAATAACAAATTATTGATGTCACATTATCAGCTCAGGATTTCCATTATCCTTTCGAAATTTCCCACATGGTGCATCATTTATGTTTATTCTTGGACCTTCCAAGGACAATTAAACCCTGAAATTAGAAACTCCTTTAATTTTCAGTTGGGTGTAGATTTTCAGATTGTTTTGAGGATCAGAATAATTCACCGCTGATTGGAAAATTTTCAGTCAAATTCCCCAGTAATTCATAAGAGCACAAGAAATAGGAGCAGATGTAGGCCATCTGGTCCTTGGAACTTGCTCCACCAATCATCAAGACAAGGGGTGATTTTCATTCTCAGTGCTATCAGGGGTGACCTTCATCCCCAATGTTATATCCCAGAACTACCCCCATATTCCTTGAGTTCCTCAATGCCCAGAACACTATTGATCTCTGACCATTCAATGTCAACTGGAAACAGAAGGGCAGAAGAGGGAAGTAAGTTAATCCCCATCTAATCTTGCAGTTACAAACAATCTGCTGGAGGAACTCAGCAGGTTGGACAACATCGGTGGCAGGAAAGGATTTGTCAACGTTTCAGGTTGAAACCCAGCACCTTGAGTTCTGATGCAGGATTTCAACCTGAAATGTCGACAGTTCCTTTCCTCTCACAGATGCTGCTCGACCCACCCATCTAAGCTAGTCCAATTTGCCTGTGTTTGGCCCATATCCCTCTGAACCTTTCCTGTCCTTGTACCTGTCCAAATGTCTTTTAACTTGTGTTGATGTACCTGCCTCAACCACTTCCTCTGGCAGCTAATTCTATATACAGACCACCCTCTGGGTGTAAAAGTTGACCCTCAAGTTCCTGTTAAATCTCTCCCCTCTCACAAACCTATGTCTTCTAGTGTTTGATTCCCCAACTCTTGGAAAAAGACTGCGCCTTCACCCCATCTATACCCCTCATGATTTTATATACATCTTTAAGATCATCCCTCACTCCCCGATGCTCCAATGAAGAAAGTCCCAGCCTGCTCAACCTCTCTTCATAACCAAGATTAGGTTATAAGATAAGTGGCCAAGACTAGTTTATAAGATATTTGTCAGTATGGATATTAAGACTTATTTTAATGGACATATCCCAATCTTATTTAATTGGGCAAATTTAAAGTCACCAAGAAATTGTAGCAGGATTCCAGTGCATTTCTTGAGGCTTCTGAATGACTATTCCAGCAACAGAATCACTGTGCTGGCAATCCTAACCACTACACCGGCCCCACACACACAGAGTGACAGAAAGAGACTTGGTTATGACATCTGAGTGATGGTTTAGTCAAGTAATACTGAACCTGAAAAATATCTGCCTGGAGAAACTATTGAACAGCATCAACAGCTGCTTGAAGATAACAGATTAAGAATTTAAAGGAAGGTCTTAGGCATGCAGTGATATCAAAGATTTCTTACCTGATTTAAGGGTCATAGCAATTATTTAATGCTTCATATGAAACGTTTTACGATGATTAGATCCACAGATGAAAATGATGCCACTTGAAGTGTTTGTCATGATAGTACTAATTTAGGCCTCTTCTACATCAGCACAAAAGCACACTAGCTTCAACTAAATAAGGTGCCGGTCAGTAAATAATTTTGCTTTCCTTATCTATAGACGGGTATACGAGAGAGGATGAAACAAAGACCCAATGAATTATATTCTTGGAATTGATACTATCCCATAAGGAGAGAATGAGTGAAATTGCCCGGAGTTCAGAAGACTGTAAGATGCTATGAAAATCTATCAAATTCTTGAAGTGCTTTGCAGGACAGATGCAGTGTCTGTTTCCCTGACTGCAAAGTTTCGAATCAGGAGATACAAGGGCTAACCAGTCACTATTTAATGGGTTGTGAGTGTTTGGAAGTTCCTACTCCAGAGGCTTATGTATGTTCATTTCTTAAGTATATTCCTGACTAAGTCTGAGAGACTTGGAGGGATATGGGGACTAAATGGCAATGAAATATGAATGTTCAGCCATTATCTGTGAACGGTGGAATAAACACAAAGTGTCATATGTTTTACTCCTACTCTTTTTTTTTCCTTTTCATACCTTAAAGCTGTTTGTGGCAAGGTACTACGATATTTCGCTTGTCAGTACTGGTGTCAGAATCTCTAGCTGTACCATGTATTATGTAGTGGGTCAATGTTCAACCTTGATTATGAGATGAGGGCTGATTACCTAATTTAGAACATCGAACAGTACAGGAACAGGCCCTTTGGCCCATGATGTTACATGATGTTGACTTAAACTAAATCTCTTCTGCCTGTACACGATCCATATCCCTCCATTCCCTGCACATTCATGTGTCTATCAAACAGCATCTTAAACACCACTGTGGTATCTGCTTCCATCACTACCCCCGGTACCTACCACTCTCTGTAACTTGCCCCGCACATCTCCTTTAAACTTTCCCCCTCTCACTTTAAATGCATGTCCTCTAGTACTTGACATTTCTACCCAGGTAAGAGAATTCTGACTGTCTACCTTATCCATACCTCTCATGAATTTCTATCAGGTCTCGGCTCAGCCTCTGATGCTCAAGAGAAAACAATCCAAGTTTGGCCAACCTTCTCTTAAAGCTCATACCCTCTAATCCAGGCAGCATCCTGGTAAACCTCTTCTGTACCCTTTCCAAAGTCTCCACATCCTTCCTGTAATTGGGTGACCAGAAATGCACACAGCACTCCAAGTGCGGCCTAACCAAAGTTTTATATAGCTGCAATTTAGTCGCATTTTGGGCACCATCTGTGGAAAGAGAAACAGTTAATTTGTCTTTGATCTGAAATGTTAACTCTGTTCCACTTTCCACAGACGAGATCTGACCTGCTGAGTGTTTTCAGCACTTCCAGTTTTCATTTCAAGTTTCCAGAATCTGCAGTTTAGCCGCATTTTTTTCCCTCTTCTGAAATTCAGTTCCAATCAATGAAAACAGAACAAAATTTTGGATGAGTTTTTCTTTAGCACCACAGATTAATTCTACACCAACTGAACACAATGACATTGTGTTATATTGCTGACGACATTTGCAATATCACTGCTGCAGAGAAATAAGTTTGAGGAAATTATTTCCAGCCTGTATCATAATATGATAAGCCGATTCCTCTGTCAATTTTCGCTGTTCAGCTCATTTTCACTATGCATTTATTTAATAACATGTTGTGCAACAACATCATCTTGGTACTTGTAAATTCTGCCTGACACCTGTTTCACAATGAAAACTGCTGTTGATATTAAGACCAGGCATTGAGGCATCCCACAGGCTGTCCTCGGGTAACGAATGGGTTCTGTTTTAAGTCAACTTTGTCCGTAAGTCGGAAAATACAGAGAAATTACTCGATATGGTAACCGTACCTCCACAGTATTGTAATGATGGCATCAAGAGCCCTAATAGGAAAGAAACAGACAAAACGCTGGAGAAACTCAGCAGGTCGGGCAGCATCTGTGGAGGGAAATGGACAGTCGACGTTTCAGGTTGAGACCTTCATCTGGACTGAAAGGTAGAGAGGAGATAACCAGCATAAAAAGGTGGAGAGAAGGGGTGGAGCAAGAGCTGGCAGGTGATAGGTGGATCCAGGTGAGGTGGGGGTGGGGTGGGGGAAGTGATAGGCAGATGGAGGTGGGGAAAGTGGGAATAGCATCAGAAGCTGGGAGGTGATAGATGGAGGTGACAAAGGGCTGAAAATGATGGAATCTGATAGGAGAGGAAGGTAGAGCATATACTCTTTGATAGGTACATACATCGGACTTTTGAATTGAATAATATTATGGGAACTTGTTTATTTGTAGAAATGTCCATAAGTTGGGCAATCATAACCTGGGGACAGCCTACGTTACCTCAGTAGGTGTGGAGCCCGATTGCGATACTTACATAAGAGAAAGGCTTACATTACTCAGTTCTTATTTTTGATTTCATGTTTTCCCCCGGTTATTATAATTTGGCAAAATTTTGGGTATTTTCATTAATACTTCATGCAAATACATCAACTTTTGATTTCTATAATAAAATACAACTAAATGATGCTTGCACATTCAACATTATCTTATGCCTCTCAAGCTTGTCAATGTCCAGCTTCTGTTGCCTAACCCTTGAGTTACCCAGACATGCCATTGATAAGTGTATTTCATTGTGAATCCAAAAACAAAAGCGATTGGTCAGTAGTCTATATTTCAATAGACACAGTCTTCAAGCAAAATGTACAGTTGATATAAAAATATACTGGCAAAGTAGAGTTTTATTAGTGTAAAAACATATGTAAGGTAGGTCTTTCAGAATGTTTTTACAGATATTACAGATAAGGAAGATGATTTAGGTATTCAAGTCCTCGCTTTGAAGAAAATCATGCAATTCTCCCCCACCCATTCTCCCAAACCTGACACCGAACTGAAGCTTGATGTCGAAATGGCAGGAGCTGGAGGTTGTTGTTAGTTTCTAGTTTTTAAGCAGTAATTTGGCAGAGCAGTCATCTGCCTGTCAGCTAGAGAAAAGCCGACTTCTCCTTGTCATTCGATAGTATTTGGCAGCAAGTAATTTGAAGAAACAGTCATTGAAGATCAACGGCTGTTGCATGCTAGGTATGCAGTGTGGTAATGTGTTTCATTGAACTCTGCTTCTGAAAATCTGACCTTTATGGAACTGTTCCAGAAGCCAGATATTTTATATATATAAAACAGATTTCCAGTTTTATAAAGGTGGAAATGTTCCTCCACAAATATTTCTTTCCTACCTCACGGTTAGAATAGAAAAAGTGGAATTGTTCTCCTTGGAGCACTGAAGTCTGGGTGGAGATTTGATAGAGGTGGACAAAATTGTGATGCTTTAGATAGTGGAAGCTTCTTCCATAACATGTGTTTAAGCACAAGAGGCTAACATTCAAACTGAATGAATCTGCACAGGGAGTTACAAGGGGAAAAAAAAATGGAAAGAATTGTCTTGGAGTTGTATAGCACGGAAACAAGGCCCCTCAGCCCAACTTGTCCATGCTGACCGAGATGCCTTTCCAGTCTAATCTCAGTTTCCTGCATTTGGCCCATATCCCTCTATTCCTTTCCACTCCATGAACCTGTCCAAATGCTTTTTAAATGTTGTGATTGCATCTGCTTCGACCACCTTTGGCAGCTTGTTCCATACACCCACCACACTCTCTGTGAAAAGTTTTCCCCACAGATCTCCTTTAAATATTTCCCTTCGCACCTTAAACCTATGTCCTCTAGTTTTAGACTTCCCTATCCTTGGAAAAATACTGTGACTATCTACCCTACTTATGTCTCTCATAATTTTATAAACCTCTATCAGGTCTCCCCTCAGCCTCCTGTACTCCGGTGAGAACAATCCCAGTCTATCCAATCTCCCCTTGTAACTGTAGCCCTCCATTCCAGACAGCATCCGGGCGAATCTCTTCTGCACTCGTTCTAGCACTAACACATCCTTTCTATAGTGTGGTGACCAGAAATGCACACAATATTCCAAGGGTGGCCCAGCCAATGTCATGCACAGCTGTAACACGATGTCCCAACTCTTATACTCAATACTCCTGCCTATGAAGGCAAGCAAGTTAAATGCCTTCTTCACTACCCTATCCAGCCATGTCGCCATTTTCAAGGAGTTATGAACTTGCACCCTCAGGTCCTTCTGAACATCCATGCTTCTGAGGTCTCTGCTGTTTACTGCATATGTCTGGCCAATTTTAGACAACCCAAAATGCATTACCACACACTTGTCCAGATTAAATTCTATCTGCCACTGCTCCACCCAACTTTTCAGCTGATCTGTATCCTTAGGCAATCATAAGAACATAAGAAATAGGAGCAGGAGTAGGCCATCTGGCCCATCGAGCCTGCTCTGCCATTCAATGAGATCATGGCTGATCTGGCTGTGGACTCAGATCCACCTACCTGCCTTTCCCCATAACCCTTAATTCCCCTAATATACAAAAACCTACCAAACTATGTCTTATATATATTTAATGAGGTAGCCTCTACTGCTTCCCTGGATAGAGAATTCCACAGATTCACTACTCTCTGGGAAAAGCAGTTCCTCCTCATCTCCGTCCTAAATCTATTCCCCAAATCTTGCAATGTCCCCTAGTTCTAGTCTCACCTACCAGTACAAAAAACTTTCCTGCCTCCATCTTATTTATCCCTTTCATGATTCTATATGCTTCTACAAGATCCCCTCTCATTCTTCTGAATTCCAGCGAGTATAGTCCCAGGCGACTCAACCTCTCCTCATGGCTAAACCCTCATCTCTGGAATCAACCAGGTGAACCTCCTCTGCACCGCCTCCAAAGCCAGTGTATCTTTTCTATATCATCCTTGCCCTCTACAATTCCATCAATCTTCGTATTGTCAACAAACTTATCAGACCACATACGTTCTCATCCAAGTCACTTACATATATGACAAACAACAAAGGTCCCAGCACGAATCCCTGTGGTACACCAGTGGTTACAAATTTCCAGTCAGAAAAACAACCCCCCACCACTACTCTCTGCCTCCTGTCACCAAGCCAATTTTGGATCCAGTTTGCCAAAACCCCTTGGATTCTATGCGCCCTAACCTTCTGGACCAGCCTACCATGTGGATCTAGAAATCACTGCCTGAAAGGCTGGTGAAACAAAGTCTGTCAGGGATTTCAAAATGAGGTACTGAAGAGAAAATAGTTTGCATGGTGGGGTAACGAGACTCAATGCAAACTGGGTTCAGTGGGCCAAGTGGTCTCCATGCAGCTACAATTCTATGATTCAAAGACAAGGTAAGTGTTGATTACTACTTGTAAAAAAAAACCTCCTCTGATCTTTGTGCTAAATTATCTTTCACCATTTTTATTTTTTTGTGCTTTTCTCTGAGCTTATCTTGCCTAACAGCCAAAACCTAGTCAAACCAATGCAGATTACATCACTGAGGTCATCTGAATTTCTGTTCCAGTGAATGGATTGTATCCATAACCTTCTGACTCAAAAACAAGTGTTATCTCATTGATCCAAGCCTTACAGGCACTCATGTCTGGTTAAATAGCACTCTTGGTTGACCAAGGAATTCATTATGTTTAAAATCTTCAATCTAAACCACAGCAATTTCCTGATATCTGAGGCAGACCACAGATTTTTGCCAGGATTTACAGCTCAGGATTTCTTCAGTGCTGCTCGCAAATACTTACTTTGCCAATGTGTAGTGTCATCCTATGGACAGAAGTGAATGAGTTTTAAGTGGAGAAATGGAAGGAGCCTTGTGACGCAGTATTTGTTTTACATTGTTCTGAGAAGGCAGACAAAGGATCGGCTTTAACATAAGGATAAACTTCCAGCAGAGGGACAATCCCTCAGCATTCCCCTGTCAGTCTAGAGACTCTGTGGTTCCAAGGAAACATGGGGGGTGCATGGTTATGGAGGGAGGGAATAGAAATGAGTTACTTATGCTAAACACATAGATTTAAGATAAGATTTAAGATATCTTTATTAGTCACATGTACATTGAAACACACAGTGAAATGCATCTTTTGCGTAGAGTGTTCTGGGGGCAGCCCGCAAGTGTCGCCACACTTCCGCAGCAACAAAGCATGCCCACAACTTCCTAATCCGTATGTCTTTGGAATGTGGGAGGAAACCGGAGCACCTGGAGGAAACCCATGAAGACACGGGGAGAACATACAAACTCCTTACAGACAGCAGCGGGAATTGAAACCAGGTCGCCGGCACCGTAATAGCGTTACGCTAACCGCTACACTACCATGCCTGTAGCAAGATGTTGTACTCGGCTTCCAAAGTTCATTTGCACTGAGACACAAGAGACTGCTGAAGCTGGAATATGGAGCAACAAACAATCTGCTGGAGGAACTCAGCAGGTCGAACAGCATCTGTTGGGGGGAAAAGGAACTGTTGACATTTTGGGTCGAAACCCTGCATCAGGACTTGCAATTCCTTTCCTCCCCACAGATGCTGCTTGACCCATTAAGTTCCTCAAGCAGATCGATGGTTGTTTAATTTCCACTGACTTCCATTGACCTCATTTTAGTGGAAATTATACGGCAGCCACTACTTGGATATTGAAACTCTTCTAAGGCATTAGGGATTGGATGTTCTGGGAAAGAAAGGTTCTGGGGAGTGGGGTGAAAATGTAAAGAGGAAAATTTAAGCCAAAAATAGGGAAAAGTAGATACACATTACAAAATGGAGCAAACCTTGCAGCAACCTGAAAACGGTGGTAACCATACACATTCTAAGACTTTACCTTAGTGATTTCAGGTTAAGAAACAGCCTGAATTCCTTCACTTGGGAAAACTGTTCAATTTCTCTTTGCAAAGTTAAATCCCATTGAACTTGGATACCGAATTTGCCTGCAGATGTTTCTGAATTTCCCGATGCAAAGTAAAAGTAAGACCACCCAGAAGCAATAGGAACAGGAGTAGGCCGTTCGTTCCCTAAAACCTATTCTGCCATTCACTTCATGGTTGATACAACTTTCTTCAAATCCATAACTGTTGATTCCCTTACTGATTACAAATCTCTTTCAGTTTTGACTGCATCCATAACTTTCTGGGGCAAGAAATTCCAAAGACTCACAACCGTTGAAGAAAAGAAATTCTTCCTCATCTCAGTCGTAATCTGAGACTATGCCTTCTGGTCCAAGACTCGACTGGGAGGAGAATCATCCTCTCAGTATTTATCCAGTCTTGAACCCTGAGAAGCTTTTAACTTTCAATAAAATCGTTTCATCCTTTCAACTCCAATGAGTAAAAACCCAAGCTGTTTAACCTTTCTTCCTAAAACAATCCTTCCATACCCAGGATTATCCCAGTGAACCATTTCTAAATTGCCTCCAATGATAACACATCTTTCTTTAAATAAGGGGACCAAAACCATCTACTGTATTTGGATGTGGCACAATTTGTAGCTTGCACAGCTAATGTAAGATTTCACGACTTTAAATTCTAACCCTCTTGAAAGAAAAGTCAACATTCCACTGGCCTCCCTGATTACCTTCTGTATGTGTATGCCATCTTTCTGCATTTCATGTATGAAGACTCCTGAACCCCTTTGTGCTGCAGCTTCCTGGAGCCTTTCTTCACTTGAATAATAACCCGTTTGATCATTCTTCCTTCCAACTTGAACAAGTTTACATTTTCCCACACTGTTCTCCATTTGCCAACTGTTTTGCCCACTCATTTATCATCAAACTTGCAGTGTATCTCTAAAACCACTTTCAGAAACAGTCGCATGTTAGGCACCTGCTTAACATAAAGTGATACATTCAATGCATAATAGATAACCACTGTTAAAAGCTAAACGTGGCTAACCTTCAATATAATTATGTCATTCCCTCATTTCCATTCTCTGTAACTTTTATTTCGATGTGTTTGCCCTGTTGGGAATGTGGCAGCATCAGGAGAGACTGCACAGGCTGGGGTTCTTTTCCCTAGAGCGTCGGAGGCTGAGGGGTGACCTTATAGAGGCATAGAAAATCATAAGGGGCATAGATAAGGTGAATGGTCACGTCTTTTTCCCAGGGTAGGGGAGTCAAAACCGAGAGGGCATAAAGTGAGAGGAGGAAGACTTAAAGGGGACCTGGGGAGCAACTTTTTCACACGGAGGGTGGTCGGCATATGGAACGAGCTGCCAGAGTAAGTGGCAGATGTGGGTACAATTACAATGTTTAAAAGATATTTGGACAGGTATATGGATTAGAAAGGTTTAGAGGGATATCGGTCAAACACAGGCAAATGGGACTAGCTCAAGTAGGCATGTAGGTCAGCATGGACGAGTTGGGCCGAAGGGCCTATTTCTGTGCTGTATAACTCTACACAGTTTATCAATTACTGGCCTATCACCCTCTGTTATTGATCTTGAGATGAGGGTCCAATCCCATGAGATGGGAATCCCAAATTAAATAAATGCAGAAGTTTTAAAATACTCTGTGACAGTAAAATCTATTTGACACATTCATATCTCTGAGGGAGGAAATGTGCTATCCTTTCCCAGTCTGGTTTATGCATTACTCTTAACTCCCACTTGCTTTGAAGCCAGAGGATAATTAAGCATGTACAATAAATGCTGGTTTTACCAACAATGTCCACATATTTTCAACAATAAAATTCTGATTCCTTCACACTTTCAGGATGTGCATTACAACTCAGAGTACAGAGAAAATTCTCCTCAGCTTCCCGCTGGCTCTTTTGACGCTGAACTTAAATCTGTATTCTCTGGATAGCAACCTTGCTGCCTGCAGAAACGTTTCTCCTCGCTTTGACAAAATCCAACAGTATCAACTGATAACATATCTAATTTCCAGAGCTATTTCATATTGAGCATGTCCAAGTATTCCCAAATGAGTCTGAATTAATTAGAATCCTCCCACTGTCTGTGCCTGAATCCTAATGCAGTTTTTAAGGCTGGTGTCAATTCACTCCCAGTTCACAAAGAAAGCACGCCAGTGGCTCTACTTCATTAAGAGTTTGAGGAGATTTGGTATGTCACCAAAAACTCTTGCAAATTTCTACAGATGTACGGTGGAGAGCATCCTGACTGGTTGCATCACCGCCTGGTATGGAGGCTCCAATGTGCAGGATCGAAAAAGGCTGCAAAGGGTTGTAGACTTAGCCAGCTCCATCGCGGGCACAACCCTCCCACTATCAAAAACACCTTCAAGAGGTGGTGCCTCAAGGAAGGCAGCATCCATCATTAAGGACCCTCACCATCCGGGGCATGCCTTCTTCTCATTACTACCTTCAAACAGTCCTTGATCCCATTCGTGTGTGTTTTCAAGCATTTGTCTCTTCTGCCCAGTGGAAAGGGGGATGAGGGAGAATGTCTGGGATGGGAAAGACATTCTCCCTTCTCCCTTTTCACTGTATCTTTGTACATATGACAATAATAAGCCAAATTCAGTACCCATACCTAAATGAAGTCATCCCTCAGAACTATGAAAAGAGCCAGCCTTGATTTTGTGCTCCTCTTTGAACAGAAATTAATCTACAATGAGCTAATTCCATGGTAAGAAGCTAGCAGCTATGCAGACCAACTTTCAGGCACTCTGTTCTGAAGGCAACTTCAACAATCCATCTACAGATGTACAATGGAGAGTATTCTGACTGGTTGCATCACTGCCTGGTATGGAGGCTCCAATGTGCAGGATCGAAAGAGGCTGCAGAGGGTCATAGACTCAGCCAGCTCCATCACAGGCACAACCCTCCCCATCATCCAGGACATCTTCAAGAGGCGGTACCTCAAAAAAGCGGTATCCATCATTAAGGACCCTCACCACCCAGAACATGCCCTCTTCACGTTACTACCATCAGGGAGGAGGTACAGGAGCCTGAAGACCCACATGCAACGTTTTAGAAACAGCTTCTTCCCTTCCGCCATCAGATTTCTGAATGGTCCATGAACCCATGAACATGACCTTAACAATAAATTTCATGATATATGTCAATGATAATAAACCTGATTCTGATTCTGTGTGAATTGAGGTGAACAGGGTTTATTCCTAATAAACCACAAACAATTTGCCCCTTCCTGTCCACAACGTGCCATGCTTCTTTTGGAAATTAGTCAATATTTGAATGAGTCATGAGCAGCAAAAGAGATTCAGACAAGTCTTGAGAGGCTGTGAAGGAGAAGACTGTATACACATTAGGGACTGATGGTTTGGAATTTCAAGAACAGACTGATTATTTTTTCTGACAGCTGTTTATTTTTGGGAGGTTTAAGAATGTCCCCGAAAGATATCTTCCAGAAGATCTTCTATTTAAACGCTAACATCCTTCAGAGAAGGTAATTTACCATTTTCACCTGATCTGGCTTATATGTGACTCCAGACCATGTAGCAAAGCTGTTAACTTTTGGGATGTCCTCTGAAAGGACATAACAAGCCTCTGTGTTCAGGGGCAATGAGGGATGGGCAATAAATGCTGGACTTAACCACATACTGAAAAAAATTGAACAAATAAAATGGCAATTGAACATCTAAACACAGGCTGAGGTGCAGCCTTCTGCTCAGAGAAAGTGCTGGTCCCAGGGAACTGTTCAGGGGAGTCTGATGGGGCAACCTAGACTTTCTCAGCTTCTAGGTAGAGAAATTTTGGGCCCCGTATCTAAGGGAAGATGTGCCTAGAGAGGGTCCAGAGAAGGTTCACAAGAATGATCCCAGGAATGAAAGGCTTAACGTATGAGGAGCGTTTGATGTCTCTGGGCCTGTACTCGATAGAGTTCAGAAGGATGAGGGGGGATCTCATTGAAACCTACCAGATACCGAAAGGCCTGGTAAGAGTGGATGTAGAGATAATGTTTCCATTAGTAGGAGAGACCTGTACGATCGGTATGCAAGACAAGTTTTTCACTGTACCTCGGTGCAAGTGACAATAATAAACCAATACCAATATCAATACCAAGATCCAAGGGCACAGCCTGAAAGTAAAGGGATGTCCCTTTAAAACTACGATGAGAAGGAATTTCTTCAGCAAGAAGGAAGTGAGTTTGTGGAAATCGTTGCTACAGAGGGCTGTGGAGGCCAAGCCATTGGGTGCATTTAAGGCAGAGATTGATAGGTTCTAGATTGGTAAGGGGGTTAAGGGTTAGGGGGAGAAAACAGAAGAATAGGGTTGAAAAAATATCAGCTATGATTGAGTGGGTGAGCAGACTACATGGGCCAAATGGCCTAATTCTGCTCCTATATCTTATGGTTTTATGGTCTGTTACAGATTGGGTTGCTATTTGGTGAATGTCCCTTTAAGACATAGTACAGTAGTGTGTGTGTGTGTGTGTGTGTGTGTGTGTGTGTGTGTGTGTGTGTGTGTGTGTGTGTGTGTGTGTGTGTGTGTGTGTGTGGCGTTATTATGACAACAACAGGAGATAATGACGTGTTAACGTTTTGGGTCAGTCAGAAGGAGAGGAGAAAGAGAGACACTGCCTGCTAGTCTCTGTATCGGTGGATGAAAAACAATAACTGTGTCTGTCACTACAATCCATGTATGGATTTTTGGAATAATCCAGTGGAGTCCACTTTGTCATTAACCTGTAGAAGGAAACAGGTACTTGTGTGGACGGCCACATATCGAATGCCTTTCAGGGTGGCAGATACTTCGGAACAAAGCAGTGGAGATCATCAGTGACTGAGGTGTCGTATGGGTTCCATCGTGGAACATTTGGATTTCGTAACTTCTCTCTATTTTCTCTCTACATTTTCTGTTCAGTCAACGGTGGTTGTGCAAAAGCCTTTGCTCACGTTTCACCTTATGGCTTGCTGAACTGAACTTTGAGGACTATTCCTGGACTTGGAGCTTGGGAATTTGCCACACACACACTTTGGGTTTAGTTTTGGGGTTAATGTTTAATATCTAACATTTTTACTTCTAACATTCTAACATTTTTACTTTTATTTTTTTGTTATTATCATGTTATCAATAAAATAGTTTCTAACACTTATACCTGACTCAGTGTGTTTCTTTTGTTGTTGGTACGTAACAGGTCTAAATCTGTCCTGTGAATCACCAAGTATAGTCGGTCCATTGACATGCATGGAAGGGAATGACTCTTGAGGGAGTCAGAAATGGGAGCAAAGTAGCCCCTCAGGCTTTCAAGAATGAGCCAAGTAAACCTTATTATTCAGCTCAGTTGGTTTAAAGGTCACAGGGGCATGGAGTCAATGAGTCATAGAGCATGGAAACAGCCTCTTGAGCCCACTGAGTCTGTGCCAACCATCAGCCACCCATTTACACTAATCATGCATTAATCCCATTTTCTTCTCCCCACATTCCCATCAACTCCCCCCATATTCTACTGCTCACCTACACAACACCAGGTTCAAAGCAGCTACTTCCCTTCAACCATTTGGTTCTTGAACCAACCTGCACAACCCTAGTCACTACCTTAATATGGTAACACTATGACCACTTTGCACTACAATAGACCTTTTTTTGTTATAATTGTAATCTTTCTTGTATAATTCTGTATAATTTATACTTAATTTATGTTTTTCTTGTGAATGTTGTTTCTAATGCTATGTGTCTGTGATGCTGCTGCAAGTTAGTTTGTCATTGCACCTGTCCATACATGTACGTGACAATAAACTTGACTTTGACCAACACACTAGGTACAACTTACAGTGGCGAATTAACAGACCAACCCACACCCCTTTGGGATGCAGGAGGAAGATGAAGCATCCAGAGGAAACCCATGTGGTCACAGGGAGAATGTGCAAACTCCACATGGACAGCACCGGAGGTCAGGATTGACTTCGTGTCACGGAGCTGTCAGGCAGCAGCTCTGCAAGCTGCAACACTGTGTAATGAATTTAATTATTTTAAACGCACCTGTGTGTTTTACTTTAAAAAAAAATCAATTGCATTCTTATTTCTTAAATCTGCCCGAGTGTTTTCGAACATAGAAATATTTGCAACTGTTTTGACATTAGGTGAGCTTGAGGGCAGAGCCTCAATGGCTGTCAAAGCCTTTGCATGAGTGTACCTGGTTATTTGCATTTGAAGAAGCCCAGTTCTGTGCCGTACTGCACCAATCAGATGGCAGCCAGCTTCCCAGGACAAGAGCACACCCAGGACCACGCTGCAGGGCAAGTGACTGGTGAGCTCGGATGACCTTTCTAGCTGTGACACTTTATTCTGTACTGTCATTGTTTTTACCTGTACTACCTCAATGCACTCTGTACTAACTCAATGTAACTGCACTGTGTAACGAATTGACCTGTACAATCGGTATGCAAGACCAGTTTTTCACTGTACCTCAGTACAAGTGACAATAATAAACCTATACCAATTCCCGTCAGTCAGCTGAGGATTAGAGCCTGGAAGTACAGTTAGACTCTGGCATCCAAAGTTAAACCACACATCGCTCTGGAGGCACAGCCAAAACTAACCAGAGAATGGTTCCAACATGGAACAAGGCCATTCAGATCTCTTGTTTACATCAACCACGCCCAGAAACCACCACACCATCCTTGATACTTTATGAGCCATTGCACTTATTAAACCACCTGAGAATTTGAAATCTTTAGCCCTTATTCTTTTAAAAATTGCTTTTTGAAGAAAATTGTTGAAATTATGCAGTCGGCTTTTACAAGATGTCTATCCCAAAAGGAACCAGGTTTCAATTAACCCCATTTTATTTTCTATCCTTTTGGTTTCACTGAAATGCATTAAAAAAAAACAAATACTGTCTATATTAGTTAACTCACACAATCCTTGCCGGTCAATGAAAACGACAGCAGTAGAATGTGAAGGTAACGAGCTACACTCGTTAGAGTTGAATGTCTTTTGTAACCAAACAAGATCTGAAGTTCAACCAAAAACAAGGTTACAATGAAATGACAGGATTGTTATAAAGACCTAGCTCTTTTTATAGGGAAAGACATCATCCATCCTTATCCAGCCTAACCTAAAGGGGAGTCCAGACCCATCAATCTGGTTGATTCCGAACTGCTGCCTCATTCCAGGGGCAAATGGGGATGGAAAATAAATGCTGGCTTCACCACTGGCATCCACTTCCTCTGAACTAACAAAATAAACAAAACATACTTATTACAACAGAGATACAAGGGAGTCTGAGTTCATAATTTAACTAATTAAGCCCTGGACTTATAATGGTGAATCTGTTCTATATTTGGAGCTATTGTATCAAGAATTGAAAAAAAAATCAGTCCATGGAGAGTCTGGTTCTCAACAGCCTACTTTAAGATGTAGCACAGATTTGCCACAATAACCTAAGGGCTCAAGGGGCTAAATTTGAAGGGCAAGTTACACAGACACAACAAAATGGGGGAGTGAGGAGTGTTCACGAGCTGTTGGAAGTTACGAAGGGATTCAACAGGGCGGAGGTCGAAGAACCGTAAAGGAAGACAGAGTGGTACATAGGAGATTTAAGGAGGGAATCACAGAGCTCAGGTTTGCTGGTCAACTTGTAAGTGCTCTCAGAAGTCCCTTTATTCCTCTGGTGGAAAGTCAGGAAAAAGGTCTGAGGATATGATACTGCAGCTGCTGGAAATCTGAAATAAAACTGAAAATGCCAGAAATACACAGCAGGCCAGGCATCATCTGTGGAGACGGAAACAGAGCCAATGTCTCAGGTCAACAAACTTTCATTAGAACAGGGGAAAGCTTATATCTGATGCTGTTTTGACATCCTTAGTTCTGATAATATGCCATTGACCTGAAACATTAATTTTGTCTCCCTCTCTCCACAGATGCTGCCTGACCTGCTGAGAATCTCCAGTATTCACTGTTTTAAACTATAAAACATGAATCAAGCTATTCAGGAGTTAAACCTGGAAATCCTCCCAAGCATAAAATGGAATAAAAATCTGGAGCATTCTACCTCAAAATCGGTGGATGTTAATTGAAATCTCCAAGACTGAAACCAACAAATTGTTTTCAGCTAAGAGTGTAAAGCGAAGGCAGGTGTATGACACAGATCAGCAACGATCTAAATGAATACTTGAACAGATTTAAAGAGCTGAATAGCTTACACATTCTCACAGAAGTGCCACACCATGTTTTTTCCCCTGAATTCCTGCTCTGTGTAACTTTTCTATGAAGAAATAAATGAACTAAATGGCACAAATGTACAAACAGTCAAACTTGAATGATCAAGCAGAGCAGCTGTGGATGTATGAGATGATTTGGCAAGTGTTCCATTTGATGTTTCAGCAGTTTGTATTAAATGCTGAGGGATCTCTACAAGTTGAACAAAGGCAATGTGCAGTAAAGCAATATCCCTATCACAGGAAGCTACCATAACTTAGCTAAGCAATTTTTAAACTGCTCAGCTGAAGCCAGATTCCTCAGAGACAAAATGAACTCTGATGAGGAGTGAACTGGAAGAAATTAGAACATATCTCCAGCATAAACTCAGAGCCAAACCTGAAGTCTTAAATAGAGTGGCTTGCACATAGAGTCTGATGTTTGTGTAAGAATATACTCCCTGGAACAAAGAAGGTTGGGAGGGGATTTAATGGAAGGGAGCAAGGTTACGATGGGTTTAAATGGGATAAATAGAAAGAAGTTTTGCATGTTTGCATATCTGCATGGGGTTCCCCCAGATGCCCAGGTTTCCTTCCACATCCCAAAGGAGAGGTTCACCAGGATGCTGCCTGGATTAGAGGGCAGGTGCTACAAGGAGAGGTTGGACAAACTTGAGTTGTTTTCTCTTGTGCGGCGGAGACTGAGGGGAGACCTGATAGAAGTTTATAAGATTATGGGAGGCATAGACAGAGTAGACAGCTGGTATCTTTTTCCCAGGGTTGAAATGTCTAGAGGTCATGCATTTAAGGTGAGAGGGGGCAAGTTCAAAGGAGATGTGCAGGGCAAAATTTTTGCGCAGAGAATGATAGGTGCCTGGAAAGGGCTGCCTGGGGTAGTGGTGGAGCCAGACGTGATAGAAGAGTCAAGAGGCTGTTAGACTGGCACATGAATATGCAGAGAATGGAGGGATATGGACCACGTGCAGGCAGAAGGGATTAGTGTAATTAGGCGTCATTAGCTTAATTAGTTCGGCACAACATCATGGGCCAAAGAGCCTGTTCCTGTGCTGTACTGTTCTGTGTTCCATGTTCTATACTAGTTGGTAAGTTAATTGGCAACTGTACATTCCACCCGATGTAGAAATGGATGCTAGAATATAGGGAAAATTGATGGGGATTGGGAGGGAGAGGGAGTGAATAATGTGGGATTGGTACAGCACCAGTATAAATGGGTGCTTGGTGGTTGGTGCTGAGTTAGTGGGCCAAAGGCTCTCCGACACTCTAAGATGGAGTCAAGGGGTAGAGGTTACACATTCAGGTCAACAAATACGAGAAACTGTGAGGAAATAAATTTATTGGGGAGCAGTTATGAGATGGAATTCTCTGCTTGTACGTTACTGAAAACCAACCAAGTTTTCACGGGAAAAGCACTTGAGAGAGAATAATTTGCAGGGCAACGGGGAAAGAGCAGGGGGAATAGAACCAAATGAAATGGTCAACTGGGAGCCAACATGGACTTGATAGATCCCTCAGTGTTCTTGCAATTCTGTGATTCATTGTGTTGGCTGTTCCTCTCTGAGATTGTTGTGTGTTCATCCTCCCACTTCAGAGACCCCAATCACATATTAAGGGAATGCTGCACTCTTGCAAGTTCTGCTTTTTGAATGACATTTTCGGCTAAGGTTCTGTCTGCTCTCTCAATGGATGTGAAAGATCCCACAGCATCACGCTGGAAGAAGAGCAGGAATTATCCCTGGCATCTTGATTAATATGTATCTCTCAATCAACATGAGTAAAAACAGATTAGTTGCTATTATCATACTGCTATGTGGAAATTAACTGCTGTGCTTCCAGCATTATAGAGGTGATTACATTTCAGAAGTATTTCATTGGCTGTGAAGTGCATTGGGACGTCCTGGGGCTGATGTGTAAAGTGCAATAGGAAAACAAAAGTCTCTTTTATTTAGCAAACACTCAAATTTGAGTTGAAATGCTTAACTCTTGTCTAAAATTGACGATTTTACTTTTCTTTGGAAGTTCGATGCCAGTCAGACAAATGTAAACCTCATAGCTGCCTATTGAAACCCATTGGGATTTTGGCTGGGATCAAGGTTCTGTTTTAGAACATCGAAGAACATAGAAAAACTACAGGACAATTCAGGCCCTTCGGCCCACAAAGCTGTGCCGAGCGAGCTACAGAAGTTATTTTTGATTTCCAATGTCTGCTGTATTTTCCTTTATCTCCCAGCGTTCTGATTTGGTTCTGGCACGTTTGTAAGTGTCCACTCAGTAATGCCAAAAATAGAATGATGGCTGATGAAAAATGAGGGAGAAAAGGAACGAGAGGTTGGGAATGATCTTGCCTTTCTCTTCACCCATGTTAAAAAGAAGACTTGCTTTTCATGATCTCAGGATGTCCCAAAGCATTTTGAAATACTTTTGAAGTACAGTCAAAACATACAAAAACAGCAGCCAGTCTGTGTATATTAGTCACACACAGCAACAAAGTAATGTTTGCATCATTTCTTTTAGTTTAGGAATAAATGTTGACCGGGACACAGGCTCTTCTTTAATAGTTCAATGGGATCTTTGATTTCCATTGAGCATTTTATCTGCTTGTGTACTCCACAATATTGGTTCAGTATAATGCAGGAGATTCAATCTGGATCACATATTCAGGTATCTAGGCTGGAACGTGAACTAGCAACCTTCTAAGCCCACCTTGGAGACATCTTGCTGCCATTCTCCAGAGCACACAATTGTGGGGCATATACGGTTGGCGGTGGGTATATGGAATGAGCCGCCAGTAGAAGCGGGTACAAGATGGATCAGAAAGGTTTAGAGTGATATGGGCCAAATGCAGTCAAATGGGATTAGCTCGGGAAGACACCTTGGTCAGCATGGACCAGTTGGGCCGAAGGCCCTGTTTCCATGTAGTATAACTCTTTGACTCTACATATAGATTCATGTTTCAAGTTCATTGACTTGTCACTACCTCCAATATTCTTTCACACTTTAATCAAATTGGATTTTATTTGGCTTATACACATAACATGGTAGATCAGCATCAAAGCCTCTTTACCATTTCAATGAACAGCATTATATAAATAATTCTAATGACTACACCCCACTGAAAATTACAAACTGCTGGACATCATAAGAAGAATCCTTCCTATTCTACTCCTCCAGCCATGTACCCTGCTGAAAGAAGTGAAAGAAAAACGATCCAGAAAAAAAAACAAGAGGTGATTAAAGATGACCAAACCCAACCCTTTATCTATTGCCTATCCTTGCATTCCTCACCCACATGTATGATACAAATATCTCTTTCATAAAAAAGAGAAGGAATTATTGAACTCTGCAAATTAATAATTCAACCCTGCTCAGTAATTTGTTTTTGATAGTTGAATGTGTGAGTGCAAGAAAAACTGAAATGGCTTCTTGATGTCAGTTCATCATGAAGACATCAGTATTTGTTGGAGAAATTCATCAAGCTGGGAGGTGTAATATGCTGTACTTTTTTTAGTGCTACCTGGATGGTTATTGGTTACTTCTGGGTGGAATGCACTTCTGTTGATCTCTGGTTAAAATTGCACTGCTCTGGAAAATCAACTTGTGACGTGTGTTTACAGTTTCTGCATCAGCGCTGCATGGAATGTTGTGATTCCCCCAAGATGTCATTCTTTGGAACACTGCCCAGGAAAGTATGGCGTGTTTATTTGAGGTGTGCCAGTTGCTGAGCATTCTCAAAGCAAATACACTTTAATTGTGCTGCTCTCTGTGTATCTCTAAGGCTTGGGATATGATCCACACTCATGCAGAACGGTAGTGTAGTGGTTAGCGTTATGCTACTACAGTGCCAGTGACCTGGGTACAATTCCTGCCGCTGTCTGTAAGGAGTTTGTACGTTCCCCCCGTGTCTGTGTGGGTTTCCTGCGGGTGCTCCGGTTTCCTCCCACATTCCAAAGACGTACGGGTTAGGAGCTGTGGGCATGCTATGTTGGCGCCGGAAGAGTGGCGACACTTGCGGGCTGCCCCCAGCACATTCTCAGTAATGCTAAAAGATGCATTTCACTGTGTGTTTCAATGTACATGTGACTAATAAATAAATACTTAAATATCTTATCTTACTGGTCTCATCTCCATCGCTCTCCCCACCCCATAATACCAACAGCTGTCACCACCAACCCCCACCCATCCCCATTCACTAACCTTGGTCCCTGAATGCTCTGCCAACAGATCTTGTCCCCAAATCCCTTGACCTGCCAATCCCAACCTGAAGTAACATACCAGAGATTCTTCAGGTTAATACACTCCTTCCCGAGCGATATTAATTACATAATGTTTTTCCAAGTTATTCCTAAAACAGTCTTAAATCTACTCAGTGTCGAATTGCCAGTTAAAACCAACACGATTTTCAGAAGGATCACTTACTTCCAAACCACATTGATGAGATGTGAATTTCAACTCAACCTGCCATAGTTAAAATTGACCTACCAGTGTCTGCATGCCAAGGTCAAATAGAATTAACTCTCAGGAAACTGAACCCTGCCCATTACTTGTCCATCAAAAGCAGAAAGGTTAGTGGTGAATGGTGAGCTCAGGAAGATGGAGATAAATTGAAGTTTGAGATCTGTCTGTTAATATCAGAAGCAAAATCAGAGGAAATATATATTGGTCAGTAAAATATATATTTAACATGCTTCTGTGAACCATTTAACAATGTTACCATTGCAATGATAGATGGTTCTGGTGTATGGATTGCAGATATAACAAAAAGGACATTTGTTTATCGCCTTGTGTGAAACACATCACTTCCATTTAATGGCACTGGAGTGTAAATGGTGCCCTAATTGTCTGATTCTGAAACTACAAACACACTTTACTTTCATGAAGGCTTCTTTAATCAACCTGTCATCATGTTAGATGAATTAACTGGAATCTGTTGTCTGGAATTTCCAACAGATCGTTTCAATCATCAACAGAAAATTTTACATTTTCAACATTCCAATTTGTAATAATCACCAATTTTGAAGGATTTCCCTTCAAAAGAAAATCTCAGTAAGATTCTCCTTTTAATAGATTTCTCTAGCTTCAGGACACCATGTAATGTCACAATGTCAAGGACTGCTTTAAATGCAATAAATGTACCTGATAAATTATTTATGCCTGAACACACTGCAGCCAAGTGTCAAATTCTGTTCTCCTGCAGGTAACTTTCCTGCAGACTTGGAAATGAGTCCACTGACATCACTCTTAAAACCTGACTTGTTTTGCATTCCGTAGACTTCATAACTTTAAGCTTGCTACTAATTCCTACACAGTCATTCCGCGAACCTCTTCAAAATAACACCTGTGAATATTAAGTGATCTTAATGACAAATAGGGGTGCAGGTGCATAATGATTAAGCTTGTGCGCTAGTATCCAGAGGCTTGGACTATTGATCAGTGTCATGAGTTCAAATCCCACTCTGACAGCCGGCAAATTTAAATTTACTTAATTGAATAAATCTGGAATGAAGAGCTAATGTCGGTAACGGTCACCAAGTAGCTGTTGATTTTTGCACAGAAGGAAATCTTCTGTCCTTACCTGGCATGCCTGATGCAGAACTCCAAACACACTGCAATGTAGTTGACTTTTAACCTGCCCTCTAAAATGGTCCAGCAAGCCACTAAGTTGGTATTGGTTTATTATTGTTAGATGTACCAAGAAAAACTTTTTGTTTGAGTGCCATCCAGTCAGATCATGCCATTCATAAGTTCATTGAGGTAGTAAAAAGAAAAAAAACAGAAGGCAGAATACAGTGTCGCAGTTGCAGAGAAAGTGCAAGTGGACAAATAAAGTGCAAGAGCCACGACGAGGTAGATTGGGAGATCTTTTAGTGAATGAGAGGTCTGTCCAAGAGTCTGATAGCAGCGGGATAGAAGCTGTCTTTGAGTCTGGTGATATGCTTTCTTGGCCTTGACAATTCAAGTCTTCATCTCGAAACTTTGTAAATGTTGTGAGAGTCTCTGCTTCCACCACCCCTCAGACAGATTTCAACCATCTTCTGGGTGAAAAAATATTCCTCTGATGCCTTCTAAATGTCTTACCCCTCCCTATTCCCTCTGGTTCTGAACGTCTGCTGAGGGAAAGGTTTCTTTCTCTCAACTTTATCTCTTCTGTCCATATTCTTGTACTAATTAAAGAAAAAACTTCATCATGACTCTGACTTAGGCCTCAATAATGATGTAAAAGTTTAAAGCTGTCAAAGGATGAATTACACGGCATGTAACCCAACCTCTGCTATGTTCTTCAAGTAACTGTATTTATCTGCCTAGTCCAAATGGGCTTTCAGTCAATAGTGACCACAGCATGTTGATGGTGATGGCAGACTGGAATTTCATTGCACCCTGGTGTATATGACAATAAACTAATCCGATTCTAATCTGAATCTGTCAAGGGTCGACGGTTAGATTTTCTCTTGATTGTGACGACCATTGCCTGGCACTGATGTGGCGGGAATGTTACTTTGTCATGGAGTCATACAGTGTGGAAACAGGCTCCTTTATATTTATCCCTCTTTATTTTCCTCACATTCCCATCAACTCCCTCCAGATTCTACCACTCACCTGCACCCCAGGGACAATTTACAGTGGCCAATTTACAATGACAATTTACAAATTTACAATTTACAATGACAGCAACCTTTCCCTCAATGTCAACAAAACTAAAGAACTGGTCATTGACTTCAGGAAAGGGGGCGGTGTACATACACTTGTCTACATCAATGGTGCTGAGGTCAAGAGGGTTGACAGCTTCAAGTTCCTGGAAGTGAACATCACCAACAGCCTGTCCTGGACAAACCACGTGGATGCCATGGCCAAGAAAGCTCACCAGCGCCTCTACTTCCTCAGGAGGCTAAAGAAATTTGGTTTGTCCCCTTTGACTCTCACCAACTTTTACCAGTGCACCATAGAAAGCATCCTATCAGGATGTATCACGGCTTGGTATGGCAACTGCTCTGCCCAAGATCGCAAGAAGCTGCAGAGAGTTGTGGACACAGCCCAGTGCATTACGGACACCAGTCTCCCCTCCTTGGACTCTGTCTTTACCTCTCATTGTCTTGGTGAAGCAGCCAGCATAATCAAAGACCCCACCCACCTGGGACATTCTCTCTTCTCTCCTCTTCCATCGGGTAGAAGATACAGGAGCCTGAGGGCACGTACCACCAGACTTAAGGACAGTTTCTACCCCACTGTGATAAGACTATTGAACAGCTCCCTTATACAATGAGATGGACTATGACCTATGACCTCACGATCTACCTTGTTGTGACCCTGCACCTTATTACACTGCAGTTTCTCTGTAGCTGTGACACTTTACTCTGTACTGTTATTGTTTTTACCTGTACTACATCAATGCACTCTGTACTAACTTGATGTAACTGCACTGTGTAATGAATTGACCTGTAAGATTGGTTTGTAAGACAATTTTTTCACTGTACCTCGGTACAAGTGACAATAATAAACCAATACCAATACTAATACCAATTAACCAACCAATTCGCACACCTTTGGAATGTGGGAGGAAGCCAGGGCACCCATCTGGTCACAGGGAGCACGTGCAAACTCCACACAGACAACATCGGAGGTCAGGATTGAACCTGGGTCACTGGAGCTGTGAGGCAGCGGCTCCACCAGCCGCATCAGCCCTCGCCTGAAAATTGCCTGAGCCTTGGTGCATCCAATTGTAAGTATAATTGAATGTGCAGTGAACTGCTAATTTGTGCAAAGCAATCTCACACAGAAAGCAATGTAATGAGCAGGTAATCTGTTTCAGTAATGTTAACTGAGGATATAAATAATGTCAAAAATGCTGGGATTTATCCCCTAGCTTTTCTACAAATTAGCTCTTCGGAGAGCAGGAAGGGTAACATAATCAAGGACCCTCCCACCACGGTCATTCTCTCTTCTCCCCTCTGCCATCGGATAGGATACAAAAGCCTGAGAGCATGAACCACCAGACTCAAGGACAGCTTCTATCCCACTGTTATCAGACTCTTAAACAGACCTCTCATACGCTAACAGGTGAACTCTTGATCTCCCTATCTACCTCATTGTGGTCCTTGCACTTTATTTGTCCACTTGCTCTGCATATTCTTTGTAACTGCAACACTATATTCTGCCTTCTGTTTCCTTTGCGCCACCTGGATGCAATTATGTGTGGTCTGATCTGTCTGGATGGCAAGTAAAATAAAAGCTGATTAGTTGGTTCATTGGTTATTATTGTCACATGTCCCGAGATACCGTGAAAAACTTTGTTTTGCATGCCATCCATGCAGATCAATTCAAAACATAAGTACATTGAGGTAGTACAAAGGGAAAAGCAATAAAAGAGTGTGAAATACAGTGTTACAGTTACAGCCACAGAGAAAGTGCACTGCATTTAGACAATAAGTTGCAAGGACCATGACAAGGCGGATTGTGAGGTCAAGATTTAATCTTTATTGTAAAAGAGGTCCATTCAAGAGTCTTATAACGGCAGGACAGAAGCAGTCCTTGAGCCCGTTGGTGTGTGTTTTCAAGCTTTTGTATCTTCTGCCCAGTGGAAAGGGGGATGAGAGAGAATGTCTGGGATGGGAAGGACATTCTCCCTTCTCCCTTTTCACTGTATCTTTGTACATATGACAATAATAAGCCAATATCAGTACCCATACATAAATGAAGTCATCCCTCAGAACTATGAAAAGAGCCAGCCTTGATTTTGTGCTCCTCTTTGAACAGAAATTAATCTACAATGAGCTAATTCCACGGTAAGAAGCTAGCAGCTATGCAGACCAACTTTCAGGCACTCTGTTCTGAGGGCAACTTCAACAATCCATCTACAGATGTACAATGGAGAGTATTCTGACTGGTTGCATCACTGCCTGGTATGGAGGCTCCAATGTGCAGGATCGAAAGAGGCTGCAGAGGGTCATAGACTCAGCCAGCTCCATCACAGGCACAACCCTCCCCATCATCCAGGACATCTTCAAGAGGCGGTACCTCAAAAAAGTGGCATCCATCATTAAGGACCCTCACCACCCAGAACATGCCCTCTTCACGTTACTACCATCAGGGAGGAGGTACAGGAGCCTGAAGACCCACACTCAACGTTTCAGCTTCTTCCCCTTTGCTATCACATTTCTGAACGGTCCATGAACCCATGAACACTACCTCGTTATTCCTCTTTTGCACTATTTACTTATTTTTGTGGTTATTTTTAAGTCTTTGTCTTGCACTGTACTGCTGCCGTGAAACAACAAATTTTATGACATATGTCAGTGATAATAAACCTGATTCTGATTCTGAAACAAGAGTATGAGGAACATAACAATCAAGTGTCACAAAGAACAGAAAAAATTTGGATGTTTAAATCAATTAATGAGATGAACTGATATAGGATCTGAGAAAATTATACCATTTTAGTTGAACCACTGGGGAGAACCAAAAGATGGAGGTCCTAATTGTAGAAAGATATCTCAAGGGGACGTTATTCCTGACATGAATGTCAAAAAGACATGATTCACTCAAATCATGGAATAAACCTCCAGGTACAGGAACTGAGATAATAGCCCTAAATTATAGAAGACAGAGTTGATTGCTTCAGTGAAGGAAGAGATTGTTGTGACCTCTCTGGAAAGTTGAAACAATTGGGATGAATATCTTAAGAAATCTGTCATTATCCTCTTGGACTCTGCTCGATCAAAATTCATTGCACCAATTGGTGGGCTGTAGAGGATTAGAATGACTTCTCTACTGTAGGAGAACAAAATCAAGAAAGTGAGAAATCTTCAATTAAAGGAAAATGATTGAGAAGCCTGCAATAAAAATAAACTTTATAAATTTGGGATTAGAGAATATAAAAGCAGAAAAAATTCCATTTATGCAGCACCTTATCTCAGCTCTGCAGCACTTAACAACTGATGCTTTGGTTTTGAAGAGTGGTTGCCAGTCATCTAGAAAATACGGCAGACACCTTGCACAGTGCGAGATTCGACAAATGCCGAATGAATAGTTGATCAAATAAACAGCAGAAGCTGCTGTTAGTGGGAAAGGAGTGCTTGGGGGAACTCTTGTCTCCTTTTCAAATAGCGCTGAGAGATCTTTTCATCATTCCTTGGTGTTAAGAAAGGGCTAGACTTAAGGCTTCACCTTAAAACCAGTGCCTTGAACATGTTGCAGTCTCCCACTCCTGCAGTCAGAAACTAGATTATGTGATCAAGTTCTGTACCAGGGTTTGAACCAAAGAACGGATTGCTCAAAAATGACCAACGCATCAAACAAATGTGCCTACAATTTCTTCCAGATAGCACTAAAATGTGTCCTTGTAGCCTCTGCCACTAACATAAAACCCATTGACTTCACTTAAATGTCGGAGGAATTGATGGAACTGTATCTCATGCCTAGTGCTATCGACTAAGGATTAATTTCAAGGAAACGAAGCCTTCTCCCTGATAAGAAAAGTTTGGCCTGTCCAACAGAAGCTGGAAGATAAAAGAAGATCTTGGTTAAACAGCTATGGTTTATAAAACAAACTGCTGGAGGAACTCAGCAGGTTGATCAGCATCTGTGGAGATAAAGGGACAGTCGATATTTCTGGTGGAAACCCTGCATCAGGACTAATGGACGGTTGATCAAGTAAGTAGCTGGAGTTGCTGTTGCTGAGGAAGGAATTCTTAGGTGAATGGTTGGCTCCTTTTCAAATAGTGCTGAGATAGTTCTGATGCAGGGTCTCAACTCAAAATTTTGACCATCCTTCTGCCTTCACAGACGCTGCCTGACCCGCTGAGTTTCCCCAGCCATTTGTTTCTCGTTTCAGATTCCAGCATCTGCAGACTCTTGTGTCTCCATGGCGTACAAAGGATTGTGTTGGCAAATTGGTGATATCTCAGCTCGATTGCTTGGTGGGACAATGTAAACCACAGAACAATGACACCGTCCCAAATGTTCAATGTTGGAATACAAGAGTTAGCATCTATTTGTTGTTTTAATAACAGTTTATCAAACTTTGGAATTTGTGTTCCATTTAACTTATATTTCCATCATTCCAATTACTAACAGCTGGATGCAAACTGCTCTCTATGTAAAATAATTTTTCCTTATATCATTTTTGGTTCTTTTACCAATCAGCTTCATTCCATGCCCTCTGGTTCCTCTTGGTCCCCTTAGTTTCCCTCTGTCTGTACCCTTCATAATTTTAAATACTCCTGTCAGATCTTCTCACAATCTCCTCCACTTCAAGAACCACCCCAGTTTTCCCAGTCTATCGACATAACTAAAGATCACGCTCCTTGGATTCATTGCAGTCAATCGTTTCTAAAGCCTCCACGTGTCCCAAGCGCAGCACCCAGAACTGGAGCAGTACTCCAGTTGTGGCCACACCAATCTTTCCTTAATTTGAGGAATTCATAAGCTTTGTACAATAATCTGGAGGCTTTCATGCTCGCCTTCTGCATCCTATAAATGACAACCCACCATAGCAGGAAATGAGCTCACAGTCAAGAGAAGTATGTGTGCTTTCAATTGTTCCAGAGTTCCAGAATAGAATATACCTTGCAGTGAAATTACTGCTGTTTATTGCTTATGAAGGTCAATTCAGCATACAGTACATATCTAAGGAACCATTTGAATTTATCTAAGATTTTTCACAGAATAATGTGCTTTACATCCAAATAAGTACTTAGTTGCTGTTGTAACATAGAAAGCACAAGATTCACTTTTGCACACAGCAAGCGTCCACAGTCAGCAAAGGGATGAATAACCGAATAATACGATTTTGGTGTTGAGGGATAAGTATTATCCTGGTGAATTCTGTTTGTCATCAAAATAATGTTACTGGATTTCTTTTTAGTTCCACTGAATGGATGGACAGGTTCTCTGTTTAATACCTCAGCCAAATGAAAGCACCTCTATCAGAACCACACTGGGAGTGTCAGCCTGGATGATGTACTTGCCTCTGGGGTGGGACTTGAACCCCTGACCTCATAATGCTGAGGTGAAAGTGCAATCAACTGCACTCTGGCAACTCGGTTTTATGACAAGGGAGGGGAAATTGGGCAATGCTAAAATACAGGAAGTGGGGAACAGAGGGGCATCACCGAAGCAAACATAAATCAGGGCAATGCAAATCCCCTTTCTATCATTGAAAGTGTGCTGACTATAAATAAAGAAAACAAATTGACCTGTCAAGTTCTTGTCATGCGGAAACAAGTGCCACTGCACTCCCTGACGGGCTACAGATGACAAACAGGAAAGCAGCGAGCAGCACCGAGAGTTGAACCACTTAATAATGGAGCAATATAAAGAACAGCGCACATTGGGAGTGGAGCATGTAAAAGTTAATGGACGTGCCATGCCAGAGCTTGCTACACACAGCCAATATGTACAACACAGAGCAGAGGTGAGCACTCACATATTTGCCTGCGAGAAGAAACAGGAGTACTTCTGTACACTGTGCCCTGTGAATAAAACAAATCGGCAGCAAGGGATGCAAGCATTAATTGCAACAGGCAGCAAGAAAATGAAAGCAGTAAAACAAAAGAAAAACTCAAGGAATCATCACAAGCGCCACTTCCTCCATCAGTCATTTTAACTCTTTCTTTCATGATTAAATGGGCCTTGGCTACATTGCCTGGCCCACAATCTTCAATGTTGCTGCGTCAAAATCCAGGAACTCCAGATCCAACAGCACCTTGGGAATGTGTTGAACACATAGATTGTCATGGTTCGAGAAGGCAGCTCACCACCTTCTTCTCAAAGGCAGCTGACGAAAGGCAATAAAAGCTGGCCTTTGCCGGCAAGGCCTACATCCTCTAAATAAATAAAATACAGATATCTATGTGCACTGCATATACTTAATCAGACTTTAACTGAACAAATACAATCATCGCTTTTTGCTTGAAGAACTGAAGACGACAATTGGAGTGTCTTCTCAGAACATATAGAATTTTTTTGGAAAATTATTATCGTCCCTGTTTGATATCCTCTATCATATTCATGGGCACTTCCATGCTTCCAACAAAGGCGACACTAAACATCCGGATCCTGGTACCTCTGGGAATCCATCGAAATGGGGAAGTGACTCAGATATGGGACCTCCAGTTAAACTCGCTAGATTGGAACCACGGTTCCAGATGCAAACCATTTGCAACTGCCCTTGCAACTGAGTGGCTTCCTGGGATGTTTACATAGAATGAAAGAAGCCATTTGACCTAGTGGATCCACGTTGGCTCCCAGGTGAATAACCCAACTGTCCCATGACCCCTTTTCTAATGCTCCTGTAGCCCTGCAACTTATTCTGTCTCGTATGCCCATCAAATGCCCTCCGATTATTTTCACCACTCACTTACAGTGGACAATTAACCTCCCAGTATATCTTTGGGATGAGGAGGACCTGATGGTGGTCATATGGAAAAGGTGCCCGAAGTCAGGATCGAACCAGGGTCCCAGGAATTTTGAGACGGTACCACTGTGCCACCACCCCACCTCAAAGGCGAGTGCAGAGTCAATCTTATTGCTGTGGATGTAGAGTTGCAAGCCCACCAGATCAGGTGAGAACGGCAGAATTCCCTCTTGATGGACACCAGTGAATCAGATTGGACTTTACAACAATCTTGCATGTCATGGTCACCATTACTAAACATCAGCTCTCCCCTCACTCCCAGATATGTATTATCAACTGAACTTAAATTCCTTGTCTGCTACTGTGAAATTTGAATGTTTCTCTGGATGATTAGTTCAGGATTTTGGATTCTTAATCCAGTTACAAAACTGCTGCCCTACCATATCCTCAAAAGCTAATGACACAGCTATTTTGTGCTTTGAAGAAAAACCATGGTTTACTAAAACCAAAGATAAATTTGAGCCTAATATCCATTTAGAGTCACTCTCTGGAGAAGGGCTCTTTCTTTTAGGGTTATTTATGTTGGAAACTTCAACTGGATATAGAAAATATACCACAGAGGCCTGCAAGCAAATTGATAATTAGGTCTGGGTAGCCAAGCAATTTTGATGAGAACACTGAATCACTACCACACAGGGATAAATACACAAGAAGAAAAGGCAAATTAAAGGCAGACATACGAGGTTGAAGGTTCATAAAAATGCACATTAACATTATGGTTATGTAACTTATGTAAATAAACTTAAGTGCAGGAGGGAAACCCCTCTCAGCTTAAACCTGGACAACAGAGAGGCTACAACCAGACAAAACTAACTCAAGTGATGACATAACTTCATACTCCCTCCGATTCCCACTCCATCATTATGAGAATATTGGTTGTTCATAAAGATGACAGAGCGACCTATCATACTCTCATAATGATGGACTGGGCTTACCTGTAGCATACTTTCAAGCTTTATTGGAATGGAGAACATGAGAAGGACCCATAGAGTACCTGAGCCTGCTGAGCTCAATGTTCTCATTTCCATAAGCACAGGACAAGAGTAGTACAACGTTCCCTCCATTCCACTAAGAGTTGAATCTTAGATTGAATCTAAGTTGAATCTTAGAATGAGAAGATTGAATCCTGCAGTCTTTCTCAGGAAGGTTGACAGGTCAATATTGAACCAGCAGGACATTCTGGACTCCTGCCTGAGGAACTACTTGAAAAACGATTTCATTTTACAAGGAGATTTCATTTTACAAGGAGACCCCACCAACAATCAAGAAGGATTTTCAAACCCAGGACTCATTTCAATGGCTCATCAGTAAGGTGACATCTCCAGTAGTGTATCACATACTTCCTGTAACAGCGCAACCAAAATTGTACACTATACTCCAAATGTGACCTAACCTACGTTTTATACAGCTGCAACGTGACTTCCTTACTCTAATACTCGATGCCCTGACTGATGAAGCCATGACATTCTTGCACTATTTCACAATCCTTATGTTGATTAAGGCAGCAACCAAACTGCACTCAGCAAAATCCAAAAAGGACAATGACACTGGAGAAAATTCAGGAAATATGGGAATGCAGTGGAAGAGATGTGTGAGTTCCATTGGAGGACAAAACCAGCAAGGCTGAAGATATTGCTTGGTGGACCGGCTGAGGGTAAGAATCAAGAAATGGTGTATGTTGCTTCGACTTGCAGGATAAGTAGGGAAATAAAATAAGAAAGGAAAATTTTATCAAGCATGTTTGACCATCTATTTAGACCATTCAATTTCCCCAAGGGATTCAATCAGCCTCTTTTAAAGTTCAAATAAGATAAACCACTGTGAAATTTCTCTCAAGCCCTGAAAGTAATCAGGCAAAATTCAGAAGTAGCAATCCAACCTCACAATCGACACTTACTATTCCGATTGGTTGCACTCCAGGTAGTTCATCTGTAGCCCCAGCCAAGGTTGCTGGCGCTCCGAGATTGTCTGGAGTCTCCAGGATTTAAGATTAATCTCCTGGAAATTGCAAGCTTCAATGAGGAGAAAATGTCAGAAAAATACTGATACAAAAAAACATAAGAAATAGAAGCAGGAGAAAGCTATTTGGTTCCTCTTGTCTGCTCCACCATTCAACATGATCATGACTGATCTTTTAGCTCAGTACTGCTTCTCTGAACTAACTACACATCCTTTGATTCCCTGTAAATCTGCAAATCTCTGTCATCAACATAGTGACTGAATGTGTACAGCCCTCTTGGGCAGAGAATTCCAATATTCACTGCCCATTGGATGACGAAATTTCCTTTTATTTTGAGGTAGTGACCCCTGATGACACTCATGTGTGGCTCAACACAGTTCAAACGCCATTTATAAATTTCCTGATGACACCGCTGTTGTTGGCAGAATCTCAGATGGCGATGAGGAGGCGTACAGGAGTGAGGTAGATTGACTTATTGAGTGGTGTCGCAACAGCAACCTCGCCCTCATCATCAGGAAGACCAAGGAATTCATTGTAGACTTCAGGAAGGGGAAGTTGGGGAAACACACACTAGTCCTCATTGAGGGGTCAGCGCTAGAAAAGGTGAGCAGCTTCAGGTTCCTCGTTGTCAACATCTCAGAGGATCTATCCTGGTCCCAGCACATTGATGCAATCATGAAGAAGGCAAGCCAGCAGCTCTACTTCATTAGGAGATTTGGTATGTCACCAAAGCCTCTTGAACATTTCTGCAGATGTATGGTGGAGAGGATTCTGACTGGTTGCATCACAGCCTGGTACGGAGGCTCCAATGCACAGGATCGCAAGAGGCCGCAGAGGGTTGTAGCCTCAGCCAGCTCCATAACGGGCACAACCCTCCCCACCATCGAGGACATCTTCAAGAGGTGGTGCCTCAAGAAGGTGTCATTCATCACTCAGGATCCTCACCATCCAGTACATGCTCACTTCTCATTACTACCGTCGGGGAAGAGGTACAGGAAACTGAAGACTCACACTCAATGATTCAGGAACAGCTTCTTCCCCTCCACCATCAGATTTCTGAACGGTCCATGAATCCATGAACACAACCTCATTGTTCCTTTTTTTTGTACTTATTTATTTTGTAATTTATAGTTTTTTTTATGTCTTTGTACTGTACTGTTGCTGCAAGAGAACAGATTTAATGTCATATAAGACGGTGATAATAAACCTGATTCTGATTCTGATTTAAACACCCAAACAGAAGAAATATCAACTCCGTATTCACTGTTTCAGTGAGATCATGTCTCATTCTTCCACACTCAAGAGCATATTGGCCTGGTTTGCTTGATCTCTATTCAAATGCCAAACCTGCCATCCCAGAAAGCAATCTGGTGAGTTTTCACAATATCCCTTCTGTTTGCCATTGAACACTGTGGGGTTGTTCACCCAGCAGGCAAGAATCACTCAATCAGAAAGCAAAGTCTATCCTGTTCCCACCAGTGGAAGGTGATCCACTATAAAAATGGGCATGATGGGAGATGAGGAAGTTTGAGGCAGGAAGTCATGCGATAAAACCTCCAGGACTTTGACAATGATAATTGCCAATCTTAGTTCAACGACTAGGTTTTCAGAGAACTACACATATCTGTGGCTTAAATGAATCCTTGTACCTGATTAATTGATCCACAAATCTATCATCAATACTCCTTGTTATACAAAATTTGCAAATTTAGAGTCATAGAGCCATACAGTACCTTCAGCCTGACTGGTCCATGCCGACCAAGATGCCCACTAAGCTAGTCCCATTTCCAACAGTAATTTTCCTTCTTGTGAAAACCAACACTAATATTTTATTCTGCTGATGATCTCTGGGTGTATTGGAAGGAGATTCTTCCAACCTTAAGCCACACTTCCAGCAGCTCATTTTTTATTTAGTGCCAGCTGCAGGTCTGCAATCTTGTCTCAGGTGGCTCCAAGATGAAGTCTTGCTCCAGAGATTCTGACACAAGGTTCTTGGTTGGCACTCCAGTGCAGCACTGATGGAGTACTGCAACATTTCAGATGGATGTAAATGATCCCACGGCGAATGAAGGGGCAGGTGAATGATAATTAATGTCCTGGGCCGATAATTATCCTTCATGAAAAAAAAAGTTGTGCTTCCAATGTAACAGCAGTGATTATTCTTTAAAGATACTTTAAAAACTGTGAAGTATCTCTGAAAGGGACAAAGGGAGGTGTTATCTGAATTAAGTCTCTTCTTTCTTCACACTTTCTACTTCTGCATTTATCTTATCTAAGTCTGGCAAAGACCTGGTACTCATAGTTCACTGGAGATTTTATTTGAGTTGACAGTGTGTGTTACACAACTGCTTGGACATCACCTTTATGTAGTAAACTCCTCTCACTGTCAGGATCAGTTTGTCAACTGCCAATCTGATACCATGCAAGAGAAAACCTAATGTGTGATAAATCAAAGAAGCAGAGGCAGGAAAGGCAAAAAAAAACAATGCAAGTCAGGGGAGACGAACACTTCAGCCCCTAAAATACAAGAAAGAGGTCAGAAAAGACAGAAATAAAGATAAGAAATGCTGGAGAAACTTAGCAAGTCGGGTGAAAGAAACTTAGCCTTCAACCTGAAACAATAACTGTTTCTTTTTCCATGGAACTGCCTGACCTGCACGCAATCTGGGAATCCTCTTAACTTTTCCTGGTCCCTGGTCGACTCTAGAGAAATGAGTTCAAATGTTAAGATTCAGGACAATACCAAGGGAGGGCTCTCCTGTCTTGTGGTTGTGATATTAAAAATAAAGACCCGTTTGGCCTTTCAGTTGGAAGTTAAAGATAACATGATACCATTATGTAGGGAGTTAACCCGAGAGTCCTGGCTAAATCTACCTTTTAGACAAGATCACAAATAAGCTCTATTTAATGCAAATGTTAAGGCCCTACTTAATTCAAATGGGATATTTGTAATGTCCGACTTACAGTAATGCAAAAATTGAGGATTATGCTGCACAAGGTCTCCACTTCAATGGGCTGGAAAATCTGACCCACTTCCTTCCCTGAGGTCTCTGACTCAATCTCAGCTGGGTCTCTGAGCTTCATCTCAGTTGTTCCCAGGGTCACCCTGACCTTCATATCTCTGTCACCCCCAAGTCTTGACCTCTGCCCACCCAACACCGGGCTTGAGAATCACAAGTTTCTCCCATGCACTCCATGAGCTGAACCAATCACATTCCTGGATCGGAGCAATGAACTGCAGTGACTGAAACGAACCGATGGGAACTGAGGTAAATTGATGCCTGATTAAATAGCATGTTTAAAATATTTAAAGAAGTATAAATGTTTTCACATAGTTTAAGCTGTTTTTCTCCCAAAGCAAACATACCTGCTGACTTTTGCAAATTACCCCAATAAATAAAAGTTAACATTACTATCCCATAACTCTGACTGCCTGGTCTGCAACACTGCTGTAAATTTTTAAAATCATCTGCAATTTAGATAGCAATTTAATTATTTGGGCACGATCACACTGTTGTTTACGAGAGGACACTGTGCCCAGTTTGGCTGTTGCATTTCTTGCATTTTAAGTAGATCAAAAGTGTTTGGTTTTCTTTGTATTGCATTTTTGAAGGGCACTTTATAAATGCAAAGCTTTTCTCACGTCACCATTGCTGATCAGGCTGACCATTCACAGAAATAAAGAAACTCAGAATGGAGGTCATCTTCCCTCCCCGTCATCCAGGGACCGAAACAGTCCTTCTGAGGAAGCAATGATTCACTTGTACTTTGTTTCAATTCAGTGTCCTTCATCCAATGCTTACAGTGTGGCATCCTCCACATTGCAGAACCAAATGTGGGTAGGGTTTACACTATTCTAACACACTGCAATGTAAGCTCAAGGTAAAGCACCTGTCTTGGCACATTGCAACACTCAGACCTTAAGAAAGAACTCAGCCATTTCAAATAACCAGCTTTTCCTGAGCTGACCAGTTCTGATGCAAGGTCATTTATCTGTAACTTTAACTCAGCTTTTCTCTGCTGCCTGATCTGCTGAATATTTGCAGCATTTTCTTTTATTTCAGATCTCTGGCCACTTCTGTGTCCTGTGTCTCACAGTTCCAGCATTAGCTTTGACTCTCTCTGTTGCTGACTTTATTCATATTTGCACCTCTTCTACACAAATCGATTATGATTAACAAGCATTCCCTATCCTTTCTTGGACAGAACCATCTGCCTTACCATCACCTTGGTCACCACCTGATCACAGATATTCCCTCTGTTCTCTCCACCCCTTGCCCTCTCTGCAACTCAAAACAATCTGACGAAAGGTCATCAACCAGAAACATGAACTCTGTTTCTCTCTCTGCTGATGCTTCCTGACCTGCTGAGTACTCCATAAATTTCTGAATTTCTGGTTTTATTTCAGATTTCATCTGCAGTATTTTGATTTTCCATTATTGTTTTGTGATAGTTAAATGTTTGCGTGTGTGTGCATGTGTGTGTGTATGTGTGCATGTGTGTGTGTATGCATGCACGTGTGTGTGTCTGTGTGCATGTGCATACAGTGTGCATATGTGTGTGTGTGTGCACGTGCATACGGTGTGCGTATGTGTGTGTTTGTGTGTGTGTATATGTATGTGTACTTTGTAAGGAAATGATCAGTAAGACCCATGTAGAATAAGATTTTACACTTCCTTGTGCCTTGTGTTGTCCTGACAGCAAGTATCAAACAGACTATGGCTATTTTATTTGTAAAAAAGACGTGTCCGGTCAGAGGTTTAAAGTTATGATTTTGATAGGTTATCGTCAAAAATACATTTCCACTTGGAGAAATTGGGGTCCCATAAATATAAGATGGTCATCATTAACTGTAACAGGGAGTTCAGGGATTGAGAGAAGAGAGCATTTGGAAGAAGAATTGTGATGGAAGCAATCAGCAAAATAGAAACATGAAGGAACATGAAATAATATAAATTATGCTTATAGATTTTTGGCAGAGGTGGAGATTTCCATGGAGTCAAAACATTGGTATTAAAAAGTAAATTGGAAAAATGGTTTATTATTGTCACCCGTACTGAGGTATAGTGAAAAGCTTTGCTTTGTATGCCATCCAGACAGATCATTTCAACATACCAGTACATTGAGGTAGTATAAGAGAAAAGCAATAACAGAATGCAGAATAAAGTGTTACAGCTACAGAGAAAGTGCAGTGCAGGCAAGACAATAAGGCCATGATGAATTAAATTGTGAGGTCAAGAGTCTACCTTATTGTACAAGGGGACCATTCAATAGTTATATAACAATGGGATAGAAGCTGTCCTTGAGCCTGGTGGAATGTGCTTTCAAATGACCTCTTTCTGTGCTGTACAGTCTTTGCGATATCAGGCCTATAGCTCCCTGTAAAGAAGTTGGCTGAGCTGAGACTGACACCTTATAAAGGTTCTCAGTGAAAATATTATGTTTGCTCATGGGGTAGGGTGTGCAATAACACGTTTGGTTGAACTGCTGCCTCTCCATTATCAGGACTGCCAGAGGCTCTTTTAGGTTCCACAGTAATACCTACAGTAACATATTACACTGGCAGATAAAGCAGCCAGCAAACTTACAGTGCAATGCAACGTGGCAATATGTGACTGCCATGTTCAAACAAACTACTGCCAGTCCTTTCACAAAATATCTCAAATACACATAAATGGGATCATCAACCCCAGCCAGAAATTAGTAGCATCAATCCTCATGGGCAACAAGGGGTTAAACATACCATCCAGTTCTCATTGGTTTTCATAACTCAGGTTATCAATATGAACAGATCTTAATGTTCTGTATAAGGGGTATTTTCCCAGCAAGGGGACAACAGTGCAAAGATCAGCCTAGATCCCCATCAAAGATCCCCACCATCCAGGCTATGCCATTTTCTCACAGTTACCATCGGGCAGGAGGTACAGAAGCCTGGAGTCCCACACCACCAGGTTCAAGAACAGCTACTTCCCTTCAACCATTCGGTTCTTGAACCAACCTGCACAACCCTAACCATTCCAGTTTAATCACTCTGCACTAAAATGGACTTCTTTTTGAGTTGTAATTGTGTTCTCTCTTGGAAAAATTGTTCATAATTTATGTTTATGTTTTACTTGTGAATGTTCTCATCTGATGCTATGTGCCTGTGATGCCGCTGCAAGTAAGTTTTTCATTGCACCTGTGCACACATGTACTTGTGCATATGACAATAAACTCGACTTTGACTTTTGACTTTGACTGCTTCCAAACCTCTCACACCTCATCAGTCAACCTGGTCAAGTCAGCAGGTATGAACTATGTCAGAAAATCAGTCTGAGCTTCAAGGATCAGATTGGCTGGAAATAGGGAAATGATGTCAGGGTCTTGGTCTGTCGGCCGGATACCTGCTAGTAAAATGATGGTGGAAAATAATTGCAGCACAACTTTCTCTTCAGCGCTCTCGTCAACCTCTGCACACCACCACAGAGTATCCGACAGCATTTATCAATAACATTTTGTGTGTGGTGTTTTATTCCACATATGGATCCATAGATCATATATATTCAATGAAGTAAAAACAAATAAGATTTTGACAAAAATTGTGATGCATCTCCATTGGTTTTGTTGATTAAATCATTCTACAGCAAGTCAACTGAAGAATGTAACAGAATACCAGGAGGAATGCTATTGATCAGCTTGGAGTTTTACAGCCTTGAGCAGATCCCAGAACAACCATTACAACTAATGTCTTAATTGCAATCCACTTTCTGTCAGGAAGTGTTCTATTGTTCAATAAATTATTCGGACAAACTTTGTTCCCTTTGCCTCAAAGGTTGCAAGGGAAATCTCAGATGAGAGCACTTGTCCTTCCTGCATTGCCCTTAAGTCTACAAGAATTAAAGACAGCTCCAGGAGCAAAGGAATTTATTTTTGTTTATTGGTTATAAAGACATCAGGTACAGGAATATGGATTTGATGGTCAGTCAAAAATCAGGCAGTCCTGTAATTAAGAGGTTTTTTTTTTCATTGGTGTGAAGAGTATGAAAATGGACATGTAGCCAGAATTGAATTCAAGAAGGAATTTCTTAATGACACCATGGTCCCAAGTGAGGAGTGTGCACTGCCTCTGAAATCCATTCTATTTAAGTGCAACTAACAGGTTGAAGTTCTTGACCATAGAACCATAGAACAATACAGCACAATACAGGCCCTTCGGCCCACCATGTTGTGCCGACCTTTAAACCCCGCTTAAGACTATCTAACCCCTTCCTCCCACATATCCCCCTATTTTAAATTCCTCCATGTGCTTATCTAACAATCTCTTGAACTTGACCAACGTACCTGCCTCCACCACTACCCCAGGCAGTGCATTCCATGCACCAACCACTCTCTGGGTAAAAAACCTCCCTCTGATATCTCCCTTGAACTTCCCACCCATTACTTGAAAGCCATGCCCTCTTGTATTGAGCATTGCTGCCCTGGGAAAGAGGCGCTGGTTGTCTACTCTATCTACTCCTCTTAATATTTTGTATACCTCTATCATGTCTCCCCTCATCCTCCTTCTCTCCAAAGAGTAAAGCCCTAGCTCCCTTAGTCTCTCCTCATAACCCATACTCTCCAAACCAGGCAGCATCCTGGTAAATCTCCTCTGCACCCTTTCCAATGCTTCCACATCCTTCCTATAATGAGGTGACCAGAACTGGACACAGTACTCCAAGTGTGGTCTAACCAGAGTTTTGTAGAGCTGCATTATAACCTTGTGGCTCTTAAACCCCATCCCACGACTTATGAAAGCTAGCATCCCATAAGCTTTCTTAACTACCCTATCCACCTGTGAGGCAACTTTCAGTGATCTGTGGATATGAACCCCCAGATCCCTCTGCTCCTCTACACTTACCAGGATCCTGCCATTAACCTTGTACTCCGCCTTGGAGTTTGTCCTTCCAAAGTGTACCACCTCACACTTCTCTGGATTGAACTCCATCTGCCACTTCCCAGCCCAGCTCTGCATCCTATCAATATCCCTCTGCAAGCTTCGACAGCCCTCCGCACTATCCACAACACCACCGATCTTTGTGTCATCTGCAAACTTGCTAACCCACCCTTCTACCCCCTCATGCAAGTCATTAATAAATATTTTGAAAAGTAGAGATCCTTGAACCGATCCTTGTGGGACACTGCTCGTCACAGCCGTCCAATGGGAATGCACTCCCTCCACCACAACCCTCTGCTTTCTACAGGCAAGCCAATTCTGAATCCACACAACCAAGCCTCCCTGGATCCCATGCCTTCTGACCTTCTGAAGAAGCCTACCATGTGGAACCTTGTCAAACGCCTTACTAAAATCCATGTAGACCACATCTACTGCACTACCCTCGTCAATCTTTCTGGTCACCTCCTCAAAGAATCCAATCAGGCTTGTGAGGCATGATCTTCCCTTCACAAAGTCATGCTGGCTGTTCTTAATCAGTCCATGATTCTCTAAATGCCCATAGATCCTTTCCCTAAGAATCCTTTCCAACAGCTTGCCCACCACAGACGTAAGGCTCACTGGTCTGTAATTCCCTGGCCTATCCCTACTACCTTTTTTGAATAAGGGGACAACATTTGCCACCCTTTTAATCCTCTGGTACCATTCCTGTGGATAATGAGGACTCAAAGATCCCAGCCAACAGTTCAGCAATCTCCTCCCTCGCTTTGTGGAGCAGCCTGGGGAATATTCCGTCAGGCCCCGGGGACTTTTCTGTCCTAATATTTTCTAACAGCTCCAACGCATCCTCTCTCTTGAAATCTACATGCGCTAGAACATTAAACTTACCAACACTGCCCTCAGCGTCATCTAGGCCCCTCTCCTTGGTGAATACTGAAGAGAAGTACTCATTGAGAACCTCACCCACTTCCACAGCTTCCAGGCACGTCTTCCCACCTTTGTCTCTAATCGGTCCTACCTTTACTCTCGTCATCCTTCTGCTCTTCACATAAATGAAAAATTGCCTTGGGATTTTCCTTAACCCTACTCACCAAGGCCTTTTCATGTCCCATTCTTGCTCTCCTCAGCCCCTTCTTAAGTTCCTTCCTTGCTACCCTATGTTCCTCATAAGCCCTATCTGATCCTTGCTGCCTACACTTTATGTATGCTGTCTTCTTCCTCCTAACTAGTCGTTCCACCTCTCTTGTCACCCATGCCATTCTTTCTCTGCCTCACCGGGACAAATTTATCACTAACATCTGGCAAGAGATCCCTGAACAACGACCACATCCCCATAATACATTTCCCTTCAAAAATGTCATCCCAATTTACTCTCGCAAGTTCTAGCCTTGTAGCTTCATAATTTGCCTTTCCCCAATTAAATATCTTCCTGTCCTTTCTGCTCCTATCTTTGTCCATGACAATGCTAAAGGTTAGGGAGCGGTTGTCACTGTCCCCCAGATGCTCACGCACCAAGAGATCCGTCACCTGACCCGGTTCATTACGTAATACTAGATCTAATATGGCATTCCCTCTAGTTGGCCTGTCAATATACTGTGACAGGAATCCAACCTGGACACACTTAATAAAATCTGCCCCATCTAAGCCTTTAGTACTAAGCAGGTGCCATGACAACAACCCTGCTATTCTTGCACCTTTCCAAAATCTGCCTCCCAATCTGCTCCTCAGTATCCCTGCTGCTACCTGGGGGCCTATAGAATACTCCCAGTAGAGTAACTGCTCCTTTCTTGTTCCTAACTTCCACCTGTACTGACTCCAGAGAGGCTCCCTCTACATTATCCACCCTTTCTGCAGCTGTAATAGTATCCCTGACCAGTAACACCACCCCTCCTCCCCTTCTTCCCCCCCCCCACCATCCCTTTTAAAACACTGAAATCCAGGAATATTCAATATCCATTCCTGCCCTGGTGACAGCCAACTCTCTGCAAGAGCCACAATATCATAGTCCCATGTACTTATCCAGGCTCTCAGTTTATGACCCTTATTCCCGATACTTCTTGCATTTAAGTAAATGCACTTTAGCCTAACCACACTTCTCCTTTTATACCCTGTACTCTGCTTCTCCTTCCTCAAAGCCTCTCTACATGTTAGATCTGACTTTTCCCCATCCACTTCTTCTTCTGACCTACCCCTCTGGTTCCCATCCCCCTTGCAAACTAGTTTAAACTACCCCAACCCACCCTAGCAAATCTGCTTGCAAGGATATTGGCCCACCTCAGGTTCAGGTGTAACCCGTCCTCTCTGTATGGAAAATTGAATTTTAAACATGGGATACAATTTGATTTGGAAGAATGCAATTGCAAACTATATTGGGATTGGTATTGCACAGAGCAGTTTGGAACGAGTCACCACGCTCCAGTACCATCTTGAATTCAATATTGCCTTAAATAACCTAGGTTCATGAAGTACTTATAAGTATATGAATGGAAGAAAAATACCATATTGTGGCAGTGTTACTTGCTTCTTAATGTCACTTACTTTGATTTGCAACCCACCAAGATTTTGCAACTTTGGAGGTCCACTTCAGGTAAGAAGCTTATGTGGTCCATCTTGTTCATGATGTCTGCCATTCTATGAGGTGTTGCGTCACTTGTGGCTGAGTGGAATTTTCCTTTACTTCTGAGTCAGAAGGTTACAAGTTCAAATCCCACTCCAGAGCACAACAATCTTGGCTGACGCTCTGGGCACCCAGGAAGTACCCAATTAAAGGAGTGTCGTTTTTTAACAGATGAGGCATAAAGTTGAGGTTCTGTCTGTTCTCTCAAGTGGATTCAACAGACTTCATGGCACTATTTGTAAGAGGAGCAAGGGAGTTACCTTGAATCAACAGAATTGAAAATACATAATCTTGTCATTATCACTTTGCTATTTGAGGGAGCTTGCTGTGCATAAACTGGTTGAAACGTTTCTTACACTGCAACAACAATTCTGCATTAGCTACAGAGCACTTTAAATATAACATATCATGTAAATCCAAGTCTGTCTTTGATTTAGTTTTGTTTCTAAAATAACAATGACATAACAGATCATTTTGCATTTGTGTGGATTCCCCCACTCCATTCTGAGGACTTTCCAAGAGTGTGGAGAATTTCAAGGCTCAGTTCTGAAGCCTGATGTACTTCATGTTTGATTTTATCATTTGTTTCCACAAAGATTAGGAATTATTGAGGCGTTTTTTTAGCAGTTGAAACAGGCAGTCCTGAGGCATTATAATGGCCAAGAGTTCATCAGATCTCCTCCACTTCCTGCACCCAAGCCCATCCCCCTTAACCCTAGTGTAGGGCAGGCACGGTAGTGTAGTGGTTAGCGTAATGCTTTACAGCACCGGCGACCCGGGTTCAATTCCGGCCACTGTCTGTAAGGAGTTTGTACATTCTCCCCGTGTCTCCCCAGGTGCTCCGGGTTCCTCCCACATTCCAAAGACCTACGGGTTAGAAATTGTGGGCATGCTATGTTGGCACCGGAAGCGTGGCGACACTTGCGGGCTGCCCCCAGAACACTACGCAAAAGATGCATTTTACTGTGTGTTTCAATGTACATGTGACGAATAAAGCTCATCTTATCTTATCAGCTTCAGGTATAATAAATAATAATTTTGTTTGAGTCCTGTTCATATTGAAGCTCATGTGTTCCATTAACTTGCCCACTTACACCTTATACTTCATCATTAGTGTAGGGTGGTGAACATATGAGATGGGATTTATCAATAGCTCCACTTAATTAGTACTTGGTCACCATAATCCTGCCACATTAAAGTACTTTACTTTCAGTATTATACCCATGAGCTCTTCAAGACCCAAGGATGATTAAGATAATATAATTCATAATGACATTTCATGCATTATTCCAAACTAAATTCTACCCTTCATTCCCAATGTGGCTTCACGTGTCTGGAAATATAATCCCAGGAGACAGCGTCAAACAAAATGGAATGAATTTCAGAGGCAGAGTACCCTGACACTACGACACAATGCACTTAGCCCTAGCGACAGGATGAGTTTCTCGGGATGAGTTCCATTATGGAATTTTCTGAGAAAGAATTGTAGGGATATCACGGTTACCTACCACTGACACTCCACTTCAAGGGCACAGCCAAAGTTGTGGATCTCCCAGTGACTCAGTGGGAGGCTTGCCTTCAAACCTCTGACCAATACTCAGACCAAAAAAGAACCCTCAAACTCTCAATAAGAATGCATTACAAATAAACAACCAGAGAGTGAATCAAGTGCATTGAGGTGTATATAATTATGAAGGGCATAGAGAGGGTGAATGCTTACAGTCTTTTTCCCAGAGTTGGAGAACTAAGGACTAGAGGGTACAGGTTTAAGGTGAGAGGGGAGAGATTTAATAGGAGTGTAGGGGGTAAACTTTTCACCCAGATGGTGGTCAGTATATGGAATGAGCTGTCAGAGGAAGTGGATGAAGCAGGTACATTAACAATGTTTAAAAGGTAATTGAATAGGTACATGAATAGGAAAGGTTTAGAGGGATATGGGCCAAACATGGGCAGGTGGGACTAGCTTGGATGGGAACCTTAGTCGGCATGGACCGGTTGGGCCAAAGGGCCTGTGTCTGTGCTGTTTGACTCTGAATCTATGACGGCTTATTATCTACATTTTGGGTCCATTGAATGTTTATTGGCATAAAGCTCAGTGGTTTCACTTATAAAGTTCTTGGTCAGACTACTGTCTTGTTACCCATTGTCTTCAATAAAGCCATCCGAACCTATCTACATTCACAATAATTATGCTTTGCAACAGCACTCAGGTATCCATCACCATCCATGTAATCTGTCCAAGACTGTGCTGAGTGTAGCTTTATAATTTCTACGAGTAATCTGCTAACTACTGTTTAAAACACTTCAATCCCAACTTTTCCACCACCATCTGTCTGTTCCTTACTATACAGAATTAAGAACATTTCCATCTCCGCTCTCAGTTTCAAGTCCTCAGTTCACACTTTTTAAGATGTTTTAAGATATCTTTCATGTACATTGAAAGACACAGTGAAATGCATCTTTTGCGTAAAGTGTTCTGGGGGCAGCCCACAAGTGTCGCCACGCTTCCGGCGCCAACATAGCATGCCCACAACTTCCTAACCCGTATGTCTTTGGAATGTGGGAGGAAACCGGAGCACCCGGAGGAAACCCACGCAGACACGGGGAGAACGTACAAACTCCTTACAGACAGCGGCGGGAACTGAACCCGGCCGCTGGTGCTGTAATAACGTTACGTTAACCGCTACACTACGATATTGATCACCCTATTGTCCTCACATGACAATGACCCTGATGAAAGTCATTGACAGAAAGCATTAACTCGGTTTCTTTCTTCACAGATGCTACCTGATGTGCTGAATATTTCTACCACTTGCTGTTTTTATTATTTACAACAAATTCAGTCAAATTATGACAAGTTTCCGCCAGCTGCAACGAGATCCCACCACCAGCCACATCTTCCCCTCTCCAGGCTTTTCTGCTTTCTGCAGGAACCACCCCCTCCGTGATTCCCTGGTCTGCTGATCTCTCCCCATCCCCTGTCACTTTCTCCTGCAACCGTAGAAGGTATAACACTCGTCCCAACACCTCCCCCCTCACCACAATCCAGGGACGAAAACAGCCCTTCCAAATTCCAGTTTCGCGTGCACTTCCTGCAACCGTGTCTACTGCAGACAGTTTTGTGGGCCCATGTATAGCATCACCTGCTTCTGTACGGATTTCCATAAAATACACATTCTCTAAACAGTATGTTTTTTTGGCTTCACTTTAGGTTATTGAAAGGAAGTCAGTACACACTCTGGAATGGTGTCATGACAACAACCTTTCCCTCAATGTCAACAAAACAAAAGAGCTGGTCATTGACTTCAGGAAAGGGGGCGGTGTACATGCACCTGTCTACATCAACGGTGCTGAGGTCGATAGGGTTGAAAGCTTCAAGTTCCTGGGAGTGAACATCACCAACAGCCTGTCCTGGTCCAGTCACATAGATGCCACGGCCAATAAAGCTCACCAGTGCCTCTACTTCCTCAGGAGGCTAAAGAAATTTGGTTTGTCCCCTTTGACACTCACCGACTTTTATCGATGTACCATAGAAAATATCCTATCTGGATGCATCATGGCTTGGTACGTCAACTGCTCTGCCCAGGACCGCAAGAAGCTGCAGAGAGTTGTGGACACCGCCCAGCACATCATGGACACCAGCCTCTCCTCTTTGGACTCTTGTCTTTACCTCACGCTGTCTTGGTGAAGCAGCCAGCATAATCGAAGACCCCACCCACCCAGGTCATTCTCCCTTCTCTCCTCTTCCATCAGGTAGAAGATACAGGAGCCTGAGGGCACGTACCACCAGACTTAAGGACAGCTTCTACCCCACTGTGATAAGACTATTGAACGGTTCCCTTATATGATGAGATGAACTATGACCTCACGATCTGCCTTGTTGTGACCTTGCACCTTATTGCACTGCACTTTCCCTGTAGCTGTGACACTTTACTCTGTACTGTTATTATTTTTACCTGTACTACCTCAATGCACTCTGTACTAACTCAATGTAACTGCACTGTGTAATGAATTGACCTGTACGATCGGTATGCAAGACAAGCTTTTCACTGTACCTCGGTACAAGTGACAATAATAAACCAAATCCAATACTGTCCCAACTCACAGAAGAATCACATTTAGTTAAAAATTCTGCAAGAATGGGATGCTTCACATTACATGACAGGTGGAAGCTGTGAGAGAGCATGATCTTGGGATAAGGTCATGAGCCACTTTGCTCTCAGATGAGGAGGAACTTCTTCTCTCAGAAGGCCATGAGTTTTTGGAATTCTCCATCTCAGGGAGTTCTGAGAGCAGAACCATTGAATATATTCAAGGGTCCGATTGATAGTTGAGGGTCATGAGAAATATTCAAGAAAGTGAAGTTGAGACCACGATCAAATCTTGTGGTCTTACTGGATGGTAGAACAGACTTAATCCATGAAATTCATAAAAACTGCAGATGCTGGAAATCAGAAATAAAAACATAAAATACTGCAAAAACTTAGGTCAGGCAGCATCCTTGGAAAGAGAAATACTTAATGTTTCAGGCCAAGACCCTTCACTAGAACTAAGAAAGAGAGAAAGCAAGTTGCTCTAGGCAGACCAGGGGCTCTGTTTCATCAGAAGTTTGAGGAGATTTGGTGTGTCACCAAAGACGCTTGCAAATTTCTACAGATGTACGGTGGTGAGCATTCTGACTGGATGCATCACCGCCTGGTATGGAGGCTCCAATATGTAGGATCGCAAGAGGCTGCAGAGAGTTATAGACTTGGCCAGTTCCATCACGGGCACAACCCTCCCCACCATCGAGGTCATCTTCAAGAGACAGTGCCTCAAGGCGGCATCCATCACTAAGGGTCCTCACCATCCAGGACATGCCCTCTTCTCATTACTACCATCGAGGAGGAGATACAGGAGCCAGAAGACTCACGCTCAACAATTCAGGTACAGCTTCTTCCCCTCCACCATCAGATTTCTGAATGGTCCACAAAACCCATGAACACTGCCTTGTTATTCCTTTTTATTAAATTTTTTTTATTCTTGTAATTTACAGCAATTTTATGTCTTTGCACAGTACTGCTGCCATAAAACAACAGATTTCACGACATATAAGTCAGTGATAATAAATCTGATTCTGATTCTGTAAGTATAGAGCTGGGGTTTCCTATGTTACCGAGACAGACTTGATTTCACCGTTTTCTTTCTTGTTTCAGGTTGTTCTGACAAAGGGTCTTCAGCTTGAAACATGATATTGGTATAGGTATTGGTTTATTATTGTCACTTGTACCGAGGTACAGTGAAAAGCTTGTCTTACAAACGATCGCACAGGTCAATTCATTACACAGTGCAGTTACATTGAGTTAGTACAAAGTGCATTGATGTAGTACAGGTAAAAACAGTAACAGTACAGAGTAAAGTGTCACAGCTACAGAGAAAGTGCAGTGCAATAAGGTGCAAGGTCACAACAAGGTAGATCATGAGGTCATAGTCCATCTCATTGTGTAAAGGAGCCATTCAATAGTCTTATCACAGTGGGGTAGAAGCTGTCCTTAAGTCTGGTGGTATGTGCCTCAGGTACCTGTATCTTCTACCCAATGGAAGAGGAGAGAAGAGAGAATATCCCAGGTGGGTGGGGTCTTTGATTATGCTGGCTGCTTCACCAAGACAACGAGAGGTAAAAACAGAGTCCTCTGTTTCTCTTTCCACAAATATTGCCTCACCTGTTGAATTTTTCCAGCATTTTCTTTCAAGAAGCAGTAAGGCATACTCCTGCTCCTGATTACAGTATTTTCCATGACCCAATTGTGCTTTTTGTTTGTTAGTGTTTCCAATGAACTTTAACAGGAAGGGAAAGTTTAACACATTTCTGCCAAAGTTTTCTGACTGCAAAAATGTTCCAATGTCATGTATGTTCAGAACCACAGCGCAGACCACTGGGTTGAGGATACGAATCACAGGCTGTGCTCGAAGCTGGAATTTCTGTGTTAAGGCTGTATTTGATGTTCAGTGAGGCCAAGACTAATTTAAAGAACAATTCACACTACAGGAGCGATTTCTAGACTGCAATCTCACTAGATGATCACAAATTACTTTCTCCTGTGCATTTCCACTCTGTTGCTATCTGAGTAAATTTACTTCTTCTATACCAAACAAAGTGAAACTCTTAATTGGATTACGACTCTTTAATCACACATGGGTATCTATTGCTCTCTTGTGCTTCCAGGGAAGGAAAGAAAGAAAATAACATGAATTGGTATTAACGTTTTTAATATCTGTAGATTAATGTGAGGAATCAGTCAAGCTATTGAGGCTACATACTGATCTGGGCTGCTGATATATCCCTTGGTAGCTCATAAAAATTCGGCCCATAGAACATAAACCACCCATATTGCCTCACTGAGCAATAGTCCATAGGAGAAGACCATTGGCTCATAAAGTCTCAGTCAATTCATTTCACAAGCATTTCAGTTAGTTCCTAACATTCTTTTGTCCTTCAAGAATTTATCTAATTCTCTTTTCAAAGTTGGTGTTAAATCTGTGCTCATTCTGCTACCAGCCAGAGCCTTTCGGATGCAAAAAACAAAATCCATTTTCTTTGGTCAATCACCTTAGTCTGATTAAAGTCTTGAGTAACTTTGGGTAGAATACCATTTAAAAGGCATTTGGACCGGTACATGGATAGGATGGGTTAGAGGGATATGGGCCAAACACGGGCAAATGGGACTCGCTCAGATGGGCATCTTGGTCAGCATGGATGAGTTAGGCTGAAGAACCTGTTTCCGTGCTGTATGACTCTATGACTTTAGTTGTTGATACTTCAGGCTTCAGAGGCATTTTCTCTCTGTCTACTCATACATAGGCACCTTTATTAAATCTCTGCCTAGCCTTCATGGGATAAGGACTCTTTCTTCCTCAGTCTGTCCATGTAACAAACTCCTCATACCCTGGAACGTTCTAATAAATCTCCTCACCATCCTCCTAGTGATAGTTTCGGCCAACCTGAAAGCAGCTTTCATTGGTAACCTGAGGAAAACTGAAATCCTTCAGCCCAACACCCCACCAACCAACATCTTCAAACATGAAGAGAAGTGCGCCCTAGAAATTCATCCCCATTCAGTATGGGCCATCTGTGGGTAATGAATGGGTCCTGTTTCTACAGATGTCAAAGTCAAAGCTGAGTTTATTGTCAAATGCACAAGTTCATGTATGCACAGGTGCAACGAAAAACTTACTTGCAGCAGCATCACAGGCAGACAGCGTCAGATAATCAGCATTCACAAGAAAAACATAAATTAAACATAAATTATGCACAATTTTTACAAAAAAGAAATAGAACAAAAAAAATGTTCAGTTTAATGCAAAGTGATCAAAGTGGTCATAGTGTTGCTAAACTGTGGTGATTAGGGTGGTGCCGGTTGGTTCAAGAACCGAATGGCTGAAGGGACGTAGCTGTTCTTGAACCTGGTGGTGTGGGACTTCAGGCTTCTGTACCTCCTGCCTGATGGTAGCTGTGAGAAGATGGCATGGCCCGGATGGTGGGGATCTTTGATAATGGATGTTGCTTCTTGAGGAAGTGCCTCCTGTAGATACTACCGATGGTGTGGAGGGATGTGCCCGTGATGTATTGGGCTGAGTCCACTACTCTCCGCAGCTTCTTACACTCCTGTGCATTCGAATTGCTGCACCAGACCGTGATGCAACCAGTCAGGATACTTTCAACAGTAGATCTGTAGAAGTTTATTCGAGTGTTCAGTGACAAGCCAAACCTCCTTATAAAGACGCTCATGCGCCTTCCTTGTGAAGAATTACTAAAAGTGGAGAGAGAGAGAAAACTAATTCTGCAGTTTGTAGGGATGAATGTAAGTATGTTCATTGGACTTTTGTATTTAATAATGCTATGAGAGCCTGTTTGTATGTACGGGTGTCCATAAGTTGGGCATCCGTAACCCTGGGATGGCCTGTGGACCTAAACTCGCTTCATGGAAATGGCAATGCATTGCACAGGTAATGGAACCGACTTTCTGAAGTGGAGTGCAAGTCACGCATGTTACTATTAACTGGAGATGAATTTGCAGGAAAATAGGAATGCAACAGAAAGGAGATTGAGAGCTAACCAAGGAATTCAAAAATGATTTTGCTGATCTATTGTTGGAGATATAAAATCAAATGAATGGCTTGCTTTCTTGAAGGGTATGCTAAAGAACTATCCAAGTTAACTATCTGACCTCGATTCTGCAGCGAACTATCAGCTTGAGAGATGTTTTGAGGTTATGAAAAGCTTCTCTACAAATGCAAGCCTTCATCTCTTTTTCCTTTCAAAGTTATATACCTGATTAATCAGAATTGAGAATATTGGATTGAAGGGTTATTTATTGTAATACAGCACTTCCTTTGTACAATAGGAGCTTAAACTAATGCGATTATTTCTGAAGTATATTCGCCATGCCGAGGGATCCCTGGTGGATATTTCTGTAATAATTTCAGATATCTCTGAAACTAAATAAAACCTGAAATCCCCAGAACTTTTGTGAACTGCACAAATCAAAAAATATTAAAACATTAATATTTTAATGGCTTAGTTGGTTCTTGTGGATGCAACTAATAGCAATGACCACAGGTCTCTGGGTTTGAGAGGAGAATATTAGAAATAAAAGCAGGAGTGGGCTATTTGAGCCTTCACGCCTGCTCTCCCATTCAATATGACCATGTCCAATCTTCTTCCTCAGTACCACTTTCCTCCAATAACCCATTATCCCTTGATTCTCATTACATTCAAAAGTCTATCGATATCTGTCTTTCATACATTCAGTGACCGGACCACCAAAGTCCTCTTGGGTTGAGAATTTCAAAGATTCAGCACCCCCAAGTGAGTAAATCTCTTCTCATCTTTTGCTTGAATGTCCAACCCCTTAGGTGACCCCTGCTTCTGAACACCCCATCTGACAGAAACATCACCCCTGCAACTACTCTGTAAAGTCCTGTAAGAATTTTGTATGTTTCAAACAAAATTCATAGTATTCATATACAAAATTCAGGGTGCATAGCGGTGCAACTGGTAGGAACACTAAAAGCACCAGAGACACGGGTTCAATCCTGAACTCAGGGGCTGTCTGTGCGGAGTTTGCACGTTCTCTCTGTGCAGACGTGAGTTTCCTCCAGGTGCTTGTGGTTGAAAGAGGAAAAATTGGATTAATGTAGGATTAGTGTGAAATAGATGGTTGATTTTCGCTGTGGATTCGTCGGGCTGAAGGGCCTGTTTCTGTGCTGTATCTTTCTATGACTCCAAGAAGATCCAAGCATTCTGCGGTGTGGACCACCAATACCCAATGCAAGAAGGAAGCAGCACCAAAGGATAAAGGACATGATGTGACACTGATAGCTTATAATGGAATCTAGGGGATACAAGCCCTTGCAAAGGGATCGTGTGATCAACCATCCTTACATCAACTGTATTCTTTACTACACTCTAAACAACAAAGGTTAGATATTGAGGGAGTGTTGGATTAGGGTAGTGAAGGTGCATAGCGAATCTATGTGCAAATAGAGAGAGTATGTTGAGACTGTATTTTGATGGGACTGTATACTGGGATAGAGGGTACATTGGGATCAAGTGGTTAACAGTAAGGAAACGTTAGTGTATGAAGTGGGAAAGTGAAAGGGTGCCAGGATTGAGCGCTTGGATAGTGAGGGTGCATTGGGAATGAGTGGTGGAATACTGGAGGTGTGTGGGAAACGATAATGGGAATGTGTTTGGAATTAGTGGTGGGATACTGGGGGTATGTTGGGAATGAGTGGTGGAGTGGTAGCAGGCACGGTAGTGCAGCGGTTAGCATAATGCTTTACAGCGCTAGCGACCCGGGTTCAATTCCAGTCACTTTCTGTAAGGAATTTGTACGTTCTCCCCACATCTGCGTGGGTTTCCTCCCATATTCCAAAGATATATGGGTAAGGAAGTTTTGGGCATGCTATGCTGGCACCAGAAGCGTGGCGACACTTGCGGGCTTACCCCAGAACACTACGCAAAAAGATGCATTTCACTGTGTGTTTTGATGTACATGTGACTAATGAAGATATCTTATCTTATATTAGAGGTAAGTTAGAAATAAATGGTGCGATACTGGAGTTGTGTCGGAATGCGTGGTGGGATACTGGGGGTGTGTCGGAATGCGTGGTGGGATACTGGGGGTGTGTCGGGAATGCGTGGTGGGATACTGGGGGTGTGTCGGGAATGCGTGGTGGGATACTGGGGGTGTGTCGGGAATGCGTGGTGGGATACTGGGGGTGTGTCGGAATGCGTGGTGGGATACTGGGGGTGTGTCGGGAATGCGTGGTGGGATACTGGGGGTGTGTCGGGAATGCGTGGTGGGATACTGGGGGTGTGTCGGGAATGCGTGGTGGGATACTGGGGGTGTGTCGGAATGCGTGGTGGGATACTGGGGGTGTGTCGGAATGCGTGGTGGGATACTGGGGGTGTGTTGGGAATGCGTGGTGGGATACAGGAGGTGAGCTAGGATTGAGTGACGGGAGAATGAGGGTGTGCTGGTATTGAGGTGGATTCAAGCATGGGAGGTTTGGGAAGTGGGTAAACAGGAAACATTAAATTGGTGTTGGTTTATTATTGTCACTTGTACTGAGGTACAGTGAAAAACTTGTCTTACAAACCGATCGTACAGGTCAATACATTACACAGTGCAGTTGCATTGAGTTAGTACAAAGTGCATTGATGTAGTACAAGTAAAAACAGTAACAGTACAGAGTAAAGTGTCACAGAAACAGAGAAAGTGCAGTGCAATAAGGTGCAAGGTCGCAACAAGGTAGATCGTGAGGTCATAGTCCATCTCATTGTATAAGGGAACCGTTCAATAGTCTTATCACAGTGGGGTAGAAGCTGTCCTTAAGTCTGGTGGTACGTGCCCTCAGGCACCTGTATCTTCCATCCAGTGGAAGAGGAGAGAAGAGAGAATGTCCTGGGTGGGTGGGGTCTTCGATTATGCCGGCTGCTTCACCAAGACAACGAGAGGTAAAGACAAGAGTCCAAGGAGGGGAGGCTGGTGTCCGTGATGCGCTGGGCTGTGTCCGCAACTCTCTGCAGCTTCTTGCGGTCCTGGGCAGAGCAGTTGACGTACCAAGCCGTGATACATCCAGATAGGATGCTTTCTATGGTGCATCGGTAAAAGTTGGTGAGAGTCAGGGGGGACAAACCAAATTTCTTTAGCCTCCTGAGGAAGTAGAGGCGCTGGTGAGCTTTCTTGGCTGTGGTATCTACGTGATTTGACCAGGACAGGCTGTTGGTGATGTTCACACCCAGGAACTTGAAGCTCTCAGCCCTCTCGACCTCAGCACTATTGATGTAGACAGGTGCATGTACACCGCCCCCTTTCTTGAAGTCAATGACCAGCTCTTTTGTAAATTCATAAAATAAGGCTTATTTTATATAAATTAAGCTTTCTGGAATGAGTTAATGGGAGAAGATTCATGAATTTATTATGTAATTGGAACATTGTTTTGCCATGAGCATCAGGTTGCCATGAACTTGAAATATTGTGAAAACAAGTTTAACTCAGTGTTGTGTGGTTTGAACTGCAAATACAGAACAAGAATAGCTTTCAATCCAGGTGCTGACAATCCAGATTCTAACCATCCAGGTGCAATAAAAGGCAATAAAAAGTTATGGATTTTTAAATCAGAACATCATATGGCTTCTCTCAGGAGGATGCAAATTATTTTTGTGATAAACTGGAAGTCTTAAATATTGCTCTGGAAAATCTAACCACCACTCTGCAGATGTACTGTTGAAAGTATCCTGACTGGTGGCATCATGGTCTGGTACAGTAAGTTGAATGCATAGGAATGTAAGAAGCTGCGGAAAGTAGTGGACTCTGCCCAATTCATCATGGGTACATCCCTCCCCACTGTCAAAAATATCTACATGAGGCACTGCCTCAAGAAGGCAACATCTATCATCAAAGATCACACCAACTTCGGGCAGGAGGTACAGAAGTCTGAAGTCCCACACCACCAGGTTCAAGAACAGCTGCTTCCCTTCAACCATTCAGTTCTTGAACCAACCAGTACAATCATCATCACTGCCTCAGTCGAGCAACACTATGACCAATTTGACAACTTTGAACTCCAATGGACATTTTTTGTTCTAATTGTGTTCTTTCTTGTATAGTTTTGTAAAACATATTTAATTTATGTTTGTCTTGTGAATGTTGTGTCTCTAATGCGATGTGCCTATGATGCTGTTGCAACTAAGTTTTTCATTGCACCTGTACATACATGGATGTGTGCATTTGACAATAAACTCGACTTTGACTTTGTCACCGTTCACTCCAAAAAAATCACACACAGCTAAAAATCTGAAAAAAAACATTGGCCTCCCAGATAGGACAGAGCTTCACTTTAAAATTAACATCCTTGTTTTCAAATCCTTTCAGGGTCTCTCCCTTCCTGATATCTTTGTTGTCCTTGCTCTAGAACACTTGAGCATCATCAATGTTACTTTCTCCTGGCCTGTATCTTCAACAGCCAAAACCCCGAGCTCTGGAACTCTACCCTGAGAATTCTCAGTCTCTGAACTGCTATTTGCTTTTCCAAACCTACCCTTTGAATCGAGTGGTTATCTGCTCTAATTTCTGGTTATGTGGCTTCTTATTTGTTTGATAGCATTCCTTGGAATATTCCAGACACAAGAGAGACTGCAGATGCTGGAATCTGGAGCAACACACAGACGCTGGAGGAACTCAGCGGGTAAGGCAGCATCTATGGAGGGTCAACGTTTGGGGTCGAAACCCTTCATCAGGACTTCTGATGTTTTAGGTCGAGACCCTTCATCAGGACTCAATCATTTTGTGTGTTGCTTGGAATATCCTAGCTCTGTTAAAGGTTCCTCACAAATAGAAGCTGTTGTTGCTGCACTATGAATATAACATATAGAAATCCAAAGAACAATTATAAGGTTAACAAAACTGAATACAAAATCACATTTGTTCCTCTGGAAAATATATCTGAGCTTTCTTGTGTTTAGCAACCTCCTTTGTTTCTTGATATGATGAGGTGGACACAGTACAAGCTGATCTGCAAGATTATTATTGTTCAGGAAGCAAGCAGTTTTGCAATATGTTATTTAAGAAATATCCTGATGGCATTAATATCACACTGCATCAAGGCCCGTTAATTCAAGTGCTGCTTCTCTTTATTGTGCCTACAAGCTATGACAAATTGCACTGCCTATGAAAATGGATCGATTCTTTATTTTTAAATTTATTTTTTAAATGAAACAAATGCTTACATAAAACACTGAGTCTGGACCACTGGAGGTGGTTGAGAAACAGGCAGTAAGATCTCTATTCTGTTGTTTACTCTCTGAAGTTCAAGCTTTGGATTGGGCACACTCCAGTCTTATCCAAGCTCTGTGTGGTGTTCCAACAGATTCCCAAGTTCTGTTCCTTCTGCATCCCACTCACAGCAGAGATCACAGTGATGCTCTGTGCTCAGGTCTGGAGTGCCTGTGACTAACCTTGACCCTCATGTAAGTTAAATATAATTTATGTTACTTTAACATAGAACACCACAGCACAGTACAGGACCTTCAGCCCACAATGCTGTGCCGACATTTTATCCTGCTCTGAGATCTATCTCACCCTTCCCTCCCACATAGCCCCCAATAGAACATATATTCATATAACATATAACATGAACATAGAACATAAACTTTAAGTTTACATGAACTTATGTTTGTCCTCATCTTGCAACATACGGTGCTGCTGTTGCAAAAAGCTAATTTTCATGGCATTTATGCCTGCCAATGACAACAATAAACTTGTCTTCACTGATCATTTGCTCTGACTTACTGTGGGTCTGTAACATCCCCTGTCTGAGTCTAAGCAGCTCACTTCAGCTGAGTCTCCTCTGCACTCTCTCCAGCATAATGACATCCTTCCTATGACAATTGAACTGAACACAATATTCCAAGTGTGGTCTAATCAGTGTTTTATGAAGTAACAATATGACATCCCAACTTTTATATTCTAAACTCTGATCTATGAAGGCAAGCATGCCATCCACCTTCTTCACTGTTGCCACACTCAAGGAATTATGGACTTGGACCTCAAGGTCTCTCTGTTTATCAACATACCTTAGTGCCCAACCATTTACTGTGTATGTCCTACCCCTATCTGACTTCCCAAAATGCATTAACTTGCATTTGTTGGGGTTAAATTCCATCTGCTGATGGTCTGCCCAAGTTTTCATCTGATCTATATCCTGCTGGAAAATCCATCGCCATCTATTACTCTGACTTCGTGACCCAACTGTTCTGACGAATGTAAGCTCATGGAGCCACACCCAGCTTCTTGCTGGGTAGTTTACAGCCTTCAAGACTCAACACAAAATTCAAGAATTTCAAACGATCTTGGTGTCACAGTTCTTCACTTCTTCTTCCTCTTTCAGATTTCATTCATCTTCATTCCTTCCCCCGGACACACCTTTCATTATTCCTTAGCCTTCAGCTGGCCCTCCCAGCCAGCACTACCACCACGTGGTCCATTCAGTTTTCTCGGGTCTCCACTCCTTCATAGACCTTCCCATGAGCTTTCTCTGCCCCTCCCCCTTCTTTGCAAATTAAAATATATTTTATCTCAAAATTCTTCCAGTTCTAATCAAGGTGAATTATTAACTGCTCTTCTCTGAAAAAGATGTTTAGCATGCTGGCCGTCATCATTGAGTATAGGAATTGAGACATTATGTTGCAGTTGTATAAATCATTGGTGAGGCCTCACTTGGAGTACTGTGTACAGTTTTGGTCACCCTGTTATAGGAAGGATGTGGTTAAACTGGAAAGAGTGCGGAAAAGATTTACAAGGATGTTGCCAGGACTAGAGGGCCTGAGTTTTAGGGAGAGGTTGGCCAGGCTAGGTCTTTATTCCTTGGAACGCAGGAGAATGAGGGGCGACCTTATACAAGTGTTTAAAATTATGAGAGGCATAGATAAGGTGGATGGTAACAGTCTTTTCCCCAGGGTAGGGGAGCCCAAAACCAGGGGGCATAGCTTTAGGGTGAGGGGGAAAGATTTAAAAGGGAACTGAAGGGCAACTTTTTCACGCAGAGAGTGGTGAGTATTTGGAACGAGCTGCCTGAGGAACTGGTTGAGGCAGGCACAATAATATCATTTAAGAAGCACTTGGACAGGTACATGGAGGGGCAGGGTTTGGAGGGATATGGGCTGAACACAGGAAATTGGGACTAGCTGGATGGGCTGAAGAACCTGTATCCATGCTGTATTTCTCTATTACTCTGCACAGATGCTACCTGACCTGATGAGTATTAACAGAATTTTATTTCAGTTTTCCAGCATCTGCAACATTTTGCTACAGGTGTCATTTCCTCACTCTTAGCCAAGAAAAATTGGACCACTCCAAGTAAGCACTGTGGGACTGTTGTAATTATTTGCTTTTAAAGTTTGTTTTGTTTTAATTCCCCAATGTGGGCTGCTAACCCAAAGTTACATTTTAAATAATTGGCACTTGAACTCGTTTGGGAACAAGAAGAAACGCCTCTTCATGCTGAAAGTTGCCAAGGTCGAGAACACACCACTGGAAAGAGAGGAAGGATCAAATTTCAAAGGAGCTTTCAAAATTGGACATCAGATCATGGTGACTGACACCCAGAGTAATAAAGAAAAAGTAGGGTGTGACTGTTCTGTCAAAGAGCAAGTACAGGATCAAATGGTCTTTTTAGCATTTGAACAGGCACATGAACATGCAGGAAATGGAGAGATATGAGTCAGATGCCGGTGGATAGGTTTAGTTTAATTTGACATCATGGTCATTGAGTCATAGAGTCATACGGTACAGAAACAGGCCCTTCGGCCCATCTGGCCCATGCCCACCGTGGTGCCCACCAAGCTAGTCCCATTTGCCTGTGTTTGGCCCGTAACCTTCTAAGCTTTTCCAATCCATGTGCCTGTCCAACTCCCTCTTCAAAGTTGTTATTGTACCTGCCGCAACCAGTTCCTCTGGCAGCTCGTTCCACAAACAAACCACCCTTTGTATAAAAAAGCTGCCTCTCAAGTCTTAAATCTTTCCCCTCTCACCTTAAACCTGTGCCCTCTAGTTCTTGACATTCCCACTCTGGGAAGAAGACTGAGTGCATTCACCCTATCTCTGCCCCTCATGATTTTATACACCTCTGTAAGATCAGCTCTCAGTCACCTACACTCCAAGGAATAAAGTCCTAGCCTGTCCAACCTCTCCCTATAACTCAGTCTTTCAAGTCCTGGCAACATCCTTGCAAATATTTCCTGCACTCTTTCCAGTTTAATAACAGGTACAGAAGCCTGAAGTCTCACACCATCAGGTTCAAGAACAGCAGTGTACTGCTGCCACAAAGCAACAAATTTCATGACATATGTCAGTGATAATGAGCCTGATCCTGATTCTGATTCTGATCCTGATCTACTTCCCTTCAACTATACAGTTCTTGAACCAATCTGTCGGCACAGACACTGTGGACCGAAGGGCTTATTCCTATGCTGTACTGTCCTCTGTTCTCTGTTCTGTGTTTGTCTTGTGAGGTTTTCTTAAGATTCTCAGAGTCATTTCCTCTGCCCTCATACTCAATTAGCACCCAGTTCGTCCAGAAAAATGAACAGGGATCTGTATTGTTACAGGACTTGATATAATACTTGCACTCATTGTATCACATCACACACAATATTCTGTGTAGAAATCATATGTTGTATCTTACATGGCTTGTGCTCTGAAAATAAACTGCAGATTCCAGCCTTAATATGCAATTATAATCCTGAGCTCTGGGGACAAGGAATAACATTGCAGCAGAGGTCTAATGAGTAAAATTCCACACCACGTGAAGGGTGTGAATGCTGAGTTTGACTCTAAAGAAAATCCAAATGTCAATGTTACCCTGTGGTGTTTGCATGCACGGAGAATGACGCAGTTTCAGCTTACGATGAACATGGAACATAAAACATTACACCACAGTACAGGCCCTTCAGTCCATGATGTTCTGCTGACATTTCATCATGCTCTAAGATCTATCTCCCCCTTCCCTCCCACATAGCCTCTCATTTCTCTATCATTCATGTGTCTATCTACAAGTCTCTTAAATGTCTCTTAAATGTCTCTTAATAATCCTATCAACTTCCGCGGAAACCTTGAGGTATTCAGATAATTTAAACAAAAACGTGGACTGACATTCAACATCTTTCTGAAAATGAGTAGTGATGAAGAGAGGGTCACTTGCATCCTTCCGTGGAGCAGAGAAAAAGGATTGGATCTTTTCAACAGCTGGAAATAAGTGAGTCAGAGAGCAAAAGGCCTGATAACATCTTCCAAAAAACATACACCTCAAGATGAATTTGAATCACTTTATCCATAAATACATTCCAAAGCCCGGGCTGGAATTAGCTGATAATTAGAAACAAAAAAGACTGGAATCGCTCAGCAGGTCAGGCAGCATCTGCAGAAAGCGAAAAGTTAACATTTGAGGTCCTGGACCCTTCATCAGAACTCGGTAAAAGAGAACGCAGGTTAGTTTTCAGCAGCAGAGAAGGTGGGGGAAGGACGGGTAGAACAGTGGGTATATCTCTGAGCGGGTGAGAGCAACAAGAGTTAATGTGGTGGTGAGAATCAGATCACACACCTTTGCTTGTGTAATGTGTTGCTTATAGAGGTGTACAAGATGATAAGAGGCATAGATCGAGTGGACAGTCAGAGACATTTTCCCAGGGCGACAATGACTAACACGAGGGGACACAATTTTAAGGTGATTGGAGGAAGGTATAAGGGGGATGTCAGGGGTAAGTTTTTTACACAGAGAGCAGTGGGTGCATGGAACATACTGCCTGCAGAGGTTGTGGGGGCAGATACATTAGGGACACTTAAGAGACACTTAGCTCGGCACATGAACGATGGAGAAATGGAGGGCTATGTGGGAGGGAAGGGTTAAATAGATCTTAGAGCAGGATAAAATGTCGACATAACATTGTGGGCCAAAGGGCCTGTACTGTGCTGTAGTGTTCTATGTTCTAATGGCAGGGTTGTGGGACATGCCCAGCAGGCCTGACAATACAAATAGGAAAAAGCAAAACAGATCCAAAGTGATGACAGGCAGAAATGGCCAATTCTGATTCAGAAATAAAGAGTGTGTTGGCTAAAGCTGGGGAATTTGATATTGAATCTAGAAGGCTGCAACTTGCCCAGGCAGAAGATGAGGAGTTGTTCTTCAAGCTTGTGTTGGGCTGTGATTTTCATTCACTGGAATCAGGTGAGTCTGTTGACAATTTCCTGACAAGTCTTGGAAGCACTGTCAGTGAATGCAGATTTTGAGAATGTGATAAAGAGCTAGTGGACTGATTCATTTTTGGCTCAGCAAATTCAGACATGTAGTAAGGCATGAATGGGAAGGGGAAGCTCACTGTATTACAGGGTACAGATACAGCCAGAGCAGAGGAAGTCACAAGTGGACAGGTGAAGCTAGAGACTCCGCGAACAAACAGCCCACCTCTCCCCATGGCCCACCCACCACTGGAGGCAGCAATCCCATGGGTGACAGTGTTGAGCTCCTGCAGTGCCATCTTCCACTGGGATCACTAAGTTTTACCCATCTTTATCAACTTGCTGCCCTTTCAACATTTGCTCGTTATCTAAATTTATTCAGTTAAACAAAACAACAAGCATTCATGTTGCAGGGAATACCCAGACATGGTGTTGAACACAAGAATATAAAAATAGAAGTATGTCTGTTCTTCCATTCAGAGAGATCATGGCTCATTTTTTTACCTCAGCACCATATTCCTGCACTAACCTCATATCTGAATCCAGCAATTCAAACATGCAGGAATGTAAGAAGCTGCAAAGAGCAGTGGACTCTGCCCAGAACATCACGGACACATCCTTCCCCACCATTGGCAGTATCTACAGGAGGCACTGCCTCAAGGAGACAACATCCGTCATCAAAGATCCCAACCATCCGGGCTATGCTTTCTTCTCCCAGCTATCATCGGGCAGGAGGTACAGAAGCCCGAAGTCCCACACCACCAGGTTCAGGAACAGCTCCTTCCCTTCAACCATTTGGTTCTTCAACCAACCGGCACAGCCCTAATCACCACCTCAGTAATAGCAACACCATGACCACTGTGATTACTTTACACTAAAATGGACTTTGTTTTCTTTGTTCTAATTGTGTTCTTTCTTGTAAAAATTGTGTCCAATTTATGCTTCATTTATGTTTTTTCTTGTGAATGCTGCTTATATGATGCTATGTGCCTGTGATGCTGCTGCAAGTAAGTTTTTCATTGCACCTGTGCATACATGTAACTTGTGCAGATGACAATAAACAACTTTATCCCTTGAATTGCTTAATATCCAAAGTTAATCAATATCTGATCTTGAATATATCCAGTAACTGAGCCTCCACAGCCCTCTTGAATTCCAAAGATTCACTGCCGTCTGGGTGAAGAAATGTTTCTTGTGAGCTGCATTTCAGGAAACGGGATGCTATTTTGTAGATATCTTAACCTTTCACTAATGAAGCCAACCTGGCTGCACACCGATAGCTTGGAGACGTGCCAGAAACATCATCACAGCAAAATAATTAACAAGAAGGTGAAGCGGTTAAATCCAGACACCAGAGCTGAATGCACCACAGAATCCTTGATACGAAATTTCAGCCACAAGTCATATCCATTAACATGATTCAAAGTGGCAGGTTATGTCCATTATGTGAGCAACAAGGGGACAATCCAAAGAATTAACACATTCTTTTCTCCACTTATCCTCATATTTTGGACTCAGTTCTTGCTCTTTCCACAGGTGGTCCCAGTGGCATTTTAAGTGCCTTCCCCTTACAATCCTGGTATGGACCATTCACCAAACTCCAAAGATACTGGGTGAGTTCCACCTTTACATCACCCTGTTATGTTTCCCATGGGAATAAAATGCACAGCACAGGAGGAAAGCATTGCCATCTGTGTCCTCATCTGTTTTGGCCACACTCCATCTTTTCCACTCAAAGCAAAACAGATTATTGCAATTGGTGGGATTTTCCTGTGTATAAATTTAGATTTCCTGTATCACAGCAGTGAATGTCTTTCTAAAGCAATTCATTTTACAGAAACTCTTTGGGGATTCTGAGGTCACAAAAGGGGCTGTTTAAATGCAAGTTAGTTTTTTCCTCAAAATATCTTCACTTTTCCTCTTTCCTTAAGCACTGACTTTAAAACCAAGAGTCAAGCTTTTCAATCATATCCCAATGGGTCCATGCCAATTTAGCTCTGGTGTCTGGATTTAACTGCTTCACCTTGTTGTTAATTATTTTGCTGTGATGGTGTTGAGAGGAGGGTGAATCGAGGACACACATATTAACAAGGCCGACGAGGAAAATTTTTTAATGCAGTGTGTTGCTATAATGTGGAGCGTGTCTTCTGAAAGGTGGAATATCAAATAGTGAAAAGGAACTGGATACATTCTTGAGGAAAATTGTGTCTAAGAAAACAGCAGGGTAGTAGTCCAAATGCATAATTCAAAGCAGCTGGCACGTTACAAAGGGCTGAATGGGCTTCTTCATTTTACATATGTCAGGTTGCTATAAAAATTAGTTAAGAGTCTTGGGCAGCACAATAATACTCAGCTCGGAATACATGGAACACCAGAATTTGGACCAAAACTATTTATAGGCATGAGCTCTTTTACATAAACTCGAGTGCAAAGAAGGGTCCTTAGTTTGAAAAAACTTCTGAACAGATTAAATCTCTTCGAATGGTGTGGCACTCCCTCAATAGTGTTACGGACTCGGTGAATGTCCCTTTTTGGTAGAGTAGTGTGTGCGTGCGTGCGTGTGTGTGTGTGTCACGCTTACGTCAACAGAAGATAAAGGACGTAATGACTTTGTTGAAGAAGTCAGTCGAGGTCAGAGAGGGAGAGAGAGAGAGAAGGGAGAGAGACACCAGCCTGCTAGTTTCTCTATCGATGGATGAGAAACAATAACTGTGTCTGTCACTGCAATCCACGTATGGAAATTGGAAGTAATCCGGTGGAGTTCACTTTGTTGTTGACCTGTAGAAGGAAACAGGTATTTGTATGGATGTCCATGAGTTGGATGCTTTTCGGGGCGAGGAAGTCACTACCGAGTAAACACTGAGGTGTCGTTTGGGTTCCATCGTGGAACATTTGGATTTCGTATTTACTCTCCCTATGTTTCTCTACATCTACGTCTTATCTTCAGACAACGGTGGTTGTTGAAGAAGTCTTTGCTCATGTTTCACCTTATGGCTTGCTGAACTGAACTTTAAGAACCATTCCTGGACTTGGAGTTTGGGACTTTGCCACACACACACACACACACACACACACACACACACACACACACACACACACACACACACACACACACACACACACACACACACACACACACACACACACACACACACACACACACGAAGAGTTTAGTTTTTGGGGTTAATGTTCAAGGTTTAACATTTTTACTTCTAACATTCTCACATTTTTACTTTTATTTTTCTTATTATCATAAGTAGTGATTAATAAAATAGTTTTTAACACTGAATCAAGACTCAGTGTGTTTCTTTTGTTGCTGGTTCATAATAATAGCTTAGAATTATATGTGCCAGACTTGAGAGTGGGACTCAAACCCATAACTTTCGACTTGGGGGCAAGATTGCAAACTGAGACACAGTTTACATCATTGAGTCTGTACCCCTAGCTCCTGCGCTACAGCGCACAACCCTCCTACCCCTCACCTCAAACCTCTCTGTGCCTCAGTAGTGAGATTGTGGACCCTATTCTAATGATGCTGGTGAATCTTAAGCAAGTATCAGCAAAGAGGGTCAGAAGTGACAGTAAGCCAGTGTGGGCCAGTAAAAAAATTGACCAATGTTTTATAAGTTGGCAATGTCAGTGAAACAACAGTATCAGTAAAAAAATATAAGTTAGTTTCACCCCTGAGAGAAGTTTTTGACAGCGTTGAACTTCCTTGCCATTCATTCTTATGGAACCATGCAGCTTCGAACATAAGAAGGATCCCACATTAATACCTGACAGTTCTTCAAGGCAGCTGAACATAAAGAGTAACCAAATTCCTTAGATTTTACCATGTGCTGCCGTTGGCACTCACTGAACTATGTTCTCCTTTAGAAGCCAAGAAGTATGCAGTGCACAAGGATCATGTTGAGTTGTCTTTGTTCATTCTTTGCTTTCCTGGAGAAATAAATCGAGGGTCTTTAAGAGCTAATCCTAAAAGCTTTATGTTGGACAGGTTGGTTGCAAAGGCAACAGATGTTGCTGCTTTAAGTGATAGCCTCGGAGGATTCAGCATTGCCCTGTCTACTCATTCATTCATTTCAAGATATGAGCTTCTGTGCTGTTGCATTGATTTGAGGTAGATCTAACCACGTCAGCAAGCTTCTTCACTGGGACAGTCCAATCAACATTCAAGCAGTTTTCACTAAAAGCTATTACGGTATAACTGCATCCATTATCATCATAAAAGTTACCTGCTGCAACAGCGCAAACTGACTGAGATTAGCTTGTCATTATGGAGCAAAAACTCAGGTGCAGGATTTATTGCCTGCCAACGATAATCAGAATCAGAACTTTTTTTGTTCTAATTGTATTCTTTCTTGTAAAAGTTGTGTTTAATTTATGTTTTTCTTGTGAATGTTGTGTATCTGATGCTATGTGCTTGTGATGCTGCTGCAAGTAAGTTTTTCAATACATCTGTGCACACATGTACTTGTGCATGTGAGAATAAACTCGATTTTGACTTTGAGATGCTGCCTAACCTGCTGAATGCTTCCATCATTCACTGTTCAGAAAAGTATGGGTTTGCATCCCCCTCCAGCTCAAAAAACTTGGCTGGAAGTGTAGAGCTGAGGGCGTGCTGCGTGGTTGGATGGTGCATGTCAGAAGATGTGTTAACTTGTGACCTCCTTCTGATCTCATGGTGGATGACACGGTGTCACATCAAAGAATGACAAGGAGCTGATCACGATGAACATAGTGGGACTGATGGGCTGAAGTGTATTTATTTCAATGCAAGAAGTATGAACTCAAGGTCCTGGATTAGTGCATGGAAATATGATGTTGTGGCTGTTACAGAGACTTGGTTGAGAGATGGGCAGGTCTGGCAGCTCAATGTTCCAGGACTTAGATATTTCCGACGTGAAAGAGAGGGACGTAAAAGAGGTGGGGGAGTTGCATTACTGATCAGGAAGAATGCTACAGCTGCGCTTAGAGAGGACACAGCCACACTGCCTCACTGGAGGGTTGATTAGCAGAGTTGTAGATAGTAAGGAAGGTTGACTCTGGAACGGCAGGGGTTTTTGGGCAACATGATAGAAGTATATCATATTATGAGGGCAGAGACAAGGTAGACAGTCAGCGTCTTTTTACCACGACAAAAACGTCAAATACTAGAGGGCATAGATTTAAGGTAAGAAGGGGAAAGTTTAAAGGAGATTTGCGAGGCAAGTTTTTTACACAGAGAGTAGTGGGTGCCTGCAACATGTTGCCGGGAAAGTGGTGGAAACAGATGTGACAGCAACATTTAAGAGGCATTTGGACAGGCACTTGAACAGGCAGGGATGGAGGGTACAGACCATGTGCAGGCAGAAGAGATTAGTTTAAGTTGGCGTCATGGTCAGCACAGAGGTCGTGGGCTGAAGGGTCTGTTCCTGTGCTGTAGGGTTCTATGATCTATGAGATCCTGACCAGTATCTATTGATCAACCAACAAATTAAGAAGAAACACAGTGCTGGATTGTACTGATGGCAGCCTGCAGTTTGTGTTTCAGTGTTCCATATGGAATGTGCCCGAGGTCAGATGCCAGTTTGTTCCTGGTCACACTGTAGCAAGAGGCAGGATGCACTTTGCATCTGACCCCTCAGTTTTATCCTAGTCACAGCTGGCATACTTGACCTGGTTCCTTTCATCTGAATGGCACCATGAACCTTCATTAAAAAACTAAGTGGAGCTATGTGGCTTGTTTATTTTCCTTTTCCTTGAATTAATATTAATCTTTCAATTTTAAGTTAATAATGTTTTAATTTCTTCCAAATAATTTTTAATTACTGAAACATTATTTTGCAGTTTCCCAAGATCTGTGGTTATCAGCAAAAGTGGAAAAATCCTTTGACAGTACAGGACATTGGATCAGGGCTATCCAGGGGTAGGGCTTTAGTTTGTGACCTGTGAGGCCTTGTCACCATAGGAATCCTAGAGTTATACAGCATGGAAACAGGCCCTTTGGCCCAATTAGTCCATGCCGACCAAGATACCCCATCCAACCTCGTCCCATTTGCCTGTGTTTGGCCCATATCCTTCTAAACCTTTCCTATCCATGTACCTGTCCAGGTGTCTTTTAAAAGTTATTATTGTACCTGCCTCAACAACTTCCTCTGGTAGTTCATTCCACATGTGTACCACCCTCTGTGTAAAAAGTTGCCCCTCAGGTTCTTATTCAATCTTTCCCCTCTCATCATTTGTGGATTGATCTGCCTTCCAGGATAGGTGGAACCCTGAGGCTTGCAGGACATTGCAATGGTGACTACAGGGCATTGGCCAGGAAGAAGATAACTCAGCCCATAAATTGGTTATTATCACCATGCTGTTTACAGGATCTTGCTGTGCATAGATTGCTAGCCGCATTTTCTCCACTGCCACAGTGACTATGTTTCAAAACAACTTCATTGACTGTAAAAATGTTATTTTCATTTTCCTCTTCCTACTCAAAACATTGAATAACATTATGTGTTCAGTTTTGGTCACCTGCTGTAGGAAAGATGTTATTAAACTGGAAAGTTTGCAGAAAAGATTTACAAAGATGTTGCCAGGACTTGAGGGATTGAGTTATAGGAAGAGGTTGGACAGGCTAGGACTTTATTCCTTGGAGCATAGAAGACTGAGAGGTGATCTTATAGAGGTGTATAAAATCAAGGGCGGGGGGTGGGGGGGTGCACAGAACTGGTAAATGCATTCAGTCCTTTTCCCAGGGTTGGGGAATCAAGAACTAGAGGGCATAGGTTTAAGGTGAGAGGGGAAAGGTTTAATAGGAACTTGAGAGGCAACTTTTTTACACAAATGGTGGTATGTATGTGGAATCAGCTGCCAGAGGAAGTGGTTGAGCCAGGTCCGATAACAACTTTTGAGAGACAGTTTGACAGGTACATGGAATTGAAAGGTTTAGACGGTTATGGGCCAAACACTAGCAAATGGGACTCGGTTGGATGGGCATCTTGGTCAGTGTGGACCAGTTGGGCCAAAGGGCCTGTTTCCGTGCTGTATAACTTGATGAACTCTTGTGATCAAATTAAGCTATTTCAGCCTCACCTTGCACTCTCTTCCCTTCTCTTAAAGTGTTTTAATTTATTCCTCAGAGAATGAAGAGTTTTCCGTACACTTTAGACCCTCCGGGATCCATTGCAGTAAGCTTTAATCTAGCCGGCTGAGAGTTGACCTTAACCATCAAAATTGCAGATGCTGGAACTCTGAAACATGAACAGAGAATTCTGGAAACGCTCAGCAGGTCAGGCAGCATCTGTGGAGAGAGTAACAGTAATCATCTGTTGAGGGAAACAAACTGTTGATGTTTCGGGTCGAAACCCTGCATCAGGGTTACTGTTACAGATACTGTTCGACCTGCTGAATTCCTCCAGCAGATTGTTTGTTGCTCCAGATTCCAGCATCTGCAGTCTCTGGTGTCTCCAAACAGTTAACACGTTTAGGTCGAGGACCCTTTGTCAGAACATCCTGATTGAAGGGTCCAGATTCTGAAACATTAACTGTTTCTCTCTCCACAGAAGCAGCCTGACCCACAGAGAGCTGACCTTTGCCTCGTCCCTATCAAAGCACAAGTCTTTGTAAGGTTTTGCTCCTATCCAGAAATGAAGAGGGCAGATGGAGGAAAAAAAAATTACTTTGTTAATAAATGAATGACAAATAGGTTAGAATCAAGTAAACTAAATGATAGCTCACAGGGAGAAAAGTAACAGAAGGAAAATGAGCAACAGGAACTGTGTTCTTGATATTTACTTTCATAATTTACATTTAAATATTGCAGTCATAAACCTGTGTTGTTTTTATGCATATTTAATTGCACCATAATTGCACATTCACTTCCAGTGATAAGTACTAAAATAACAACGCGCTTCACCCAGAGAGCTAAAGAAAGACTTGCATTTCTCTGCAACTTATTCAGAGGCTCAGGAAACCCTGAAACACCTTCCAGCGAACAATGAGTTTTTGTGGTGTGGTCACAGTGGTTTTACAGAACAAGATCAACTTGAGAGCAGAAAGCTCCTCCGAGTAGCAGTGATAATGATTCAACAATTTGCTAACGTGACATTGATTGGAGGAGGGTAGTGATAACTCTTGCCCTCTTCAACAAAATGGTGCTCAGGGATCTTTTCTCTCCATCCTGTAGGACAGACAACACCTCGGAGTACTGATTCATTCAAGGAACAGCACAACCAAGAGAGCAGAAGTCTCTCAGTGTCACACCGGGGTGCAAACCCAGAGTTTTGCAAACGTTTCTGGAGTGGAGGTTGACCCAGAATCTTTGCACTCAGAGGTTAATGCTTTGCTGGGTTAAGGTTGAACCTTGATTCGATTTCAATTCTGGCTCTGATCTTGAGACAAATGGGAGTTATTCAGTGGTGAAACAGCAGATGGGAAAGGTCTGTGGGTTTAGTTGTTTGAGGGACTCTACGGTCATGCAGATATCTTGGAGAAAGTTAGTCTTTGACAAATGGAAGGAGACATCTGAATAGTGATCCTTCACAGGTACGCAAGATATTAAATGGTATTCAAATAATAAATCAGGAACATTACATTACATTGCTGATTAGAATCAAATAGGAAACATTTACAGCAGGTTCCTCACAAGAAAGTGACAGACAGCTGAAATGGACTGGGGAAGAGTGAAGGAAAGAGAAATCATGAAACCAATTAATGATCCATTGGGATGCAGTAATAATGGTCAGAGAACTTGCTTGTATGGTGTGTTTGAAGGTATTGATTGCTACCTTCAGAATTGTCATCTTCAGCGGTAATTATCTTGTGACTCAATACCATGCAATCTACCCAGTACAGGCACTGGTTACTTTATAACCAGAGCAACAAGCGATCTGCTGGAGAAATTCGGCAGGTTGAGCAGCAACTATGGGGCGAGAGGAATTGTTGAAGTTTCCGGCTGAAACCCTGCATCATTTCCATGTACTCCATGTTTTCCTTTCATAAGACCATGAATTATGGGAGCAGAATTAGGAGGCCATTCGGCCCATCAAGTCTACTCCACCATTTAATCATGGCTGATTTTCTCTTTCAACCCCATTCTCCCACCTCCTCCCTGTAACCGCTAACCTCCGAACAAATCAAGAACCTATCAATCTCTGCCTTGACGTCCACAGCCCTCGGTGGCAACGGGTTCCCCAGATTCACCATCCTCTGGCTGAAGAAATTCCTCCTCATCTCAGTTCTAACGGGACATCCATTTATTCTGAGGCTGTGCCCTCGGATCCCAGACTCTCCTGCTAATAGAAAAATACTCTCCACATGCACTCTATTTAGGCCTTTCAGTATTCAGTAGGTCCACCAAATACTGAAAGAGGACTAAAGAGCAGTTGCTACAGGAAGAGGGAAACACAGGAGATATTTCCACCAGTGAAAAATGCCACAAATTATTAGACAGAGGACTGAAAAACATTAGAATTATTTAAGAATCAAATGAATATTGTCAGAGCAAGGGGATGGAGGATGTATGGATTAAAACAGACTGAATTTCTGTCATCATCTGTAATTGTGACGAATGCCAAAGTACAACGACTAGAATTCATACACAGGATATCCTTCAGAAATCAGAAGGTAGTAACAATGACTGTGTTCCCCTCACCTAAACAAGTTATCAGCTACATTGCCTTCAAATATCACAGTGAGAGGGCTTTGTCAAAAAATATTGTGGATGTAAAATGCCATAATAAACTACAGATGATAGTCTTCATCTTTCTACAATGCCTGCATTGTTATTGATGACTGAAATCCTCGCTGACCATCACTCTTTCCCACTAAGCCTAAAAATTGCAAGCCAATTTCTGCACTGCTGCATGGTACTGGCATGTTTCCGTGACAACAGTGATGCCAGTAGGCCAGACCAATGCAGCACCTACCACAATGCACACTGTCATTTATCACACAAATACTCCTTTGAGCCCTGCAAATGTAGATTTATTCTGATGCACAATGAACATCGAATCTCAACAGCACCACAAGTGATTGATTGAGTTGTCCATAATCATCTGAGAATGATTGGACTGCAACACTGAAGCATTTCAGAAGAAGAGAACAAGCAGAGGTGATTTCAGACTTGGTAGTGAGGCAGACCAGAAATATGACAATGTACAGACATGGGAAGTATGGTTGCACCATTCAATCGATCATGGCTGCCATGATCTTGGTCTCAGCTCCAATGTCCTGCCACTTCCCCATTACAGCAACAGACAAAAAAGTAAAACCTGACTCTTGAGTTAAGCATCACTTTTTGCATAATACTTGTCTGGAACTTCGACAGGTTCCTTTTAACTTATTCATGGGATGTGCCAATGCTAACATTTATTGTCCAACTAGGTGTAAATATCCTGGTCCAAACATGCAGATGCTTTCGCCAAGAAAGCACACTAGTGCCTCTCCGTCCTCAGAAGGCTAAGGAAATTCGACATGTGCCCGTTGACCCTCACCAGTTTTTATAGATGTACCACAGAAAGCCTCCAAACTGGATGCATCACAGGTTGGCATGGAAACCGCTCTGCCCAAGACCGCAAGAAATTGCAGAGAGTTGTGGACACAGCTCAGTCCGTCATGAAAACCAACCTTCCCTCCATGGACTCTGTCGACACTTCTCACTGCCTCGGGAAAGCAGCCAGCAGAATCAAAGACCCCCCCCCACCCCGGTCATTCTCTCTTCTCCCCCCTTCCATCGGGCAGAAGATACAAAAGCCTGAAAGCACGTACCACCAGGCTCAAGGACAGCTTCTATCCCACTGTTATAAGACTCGTGAAAGGACATCTCATGTGATAAAATTGAACTCTTGATATCATAATCTACCTCATCGTGGCCCTTGCACCTACTTGCACTGCACTTTCTTTATAACTGTAACGCTATATTCTGAATTCTGTGTTGCTTTTCCCAAGTACTACCTTGACATACTTATGTATGAAATGATCCGTATGGATGGTATGCAAAACAAAGTTTTTCACTGTATCTCCATACATGTGACCATAATAAACCAATTACCAACTAACCTGTCAAAGACCTTTTGAAGGTCCAAATGCATAATCAATTGGTTCACCATAATCTCTTCTGTTAGGTATAACCACGGGAAAAAACTCCAAAAGATTTGTCTAAAATTCCAGAAGAACAAATGCTTGGGCAGGAAAAGGAGTTGAAAGGGATCCACGATAATAATAACAGAAATCAAAATTTAGTTGAAGAAATTATTAAGGTAAAGCCAGAACTAGTATGCAATAGTTGTTAATGCCAATTTCAATTTAGTTGTGCTTTTATATAAACTGTAAGTTGGTACGTAGAACATAGAAAATAGCACAGGACAGGAACAGACCCTTCGGCCCACAATGTTGCACCAAACTAATTAAACTGGTATTTAAATGCCTCACTAAACTGATCCCTTCTGCCTACACAATGTCCATATCCCTCCATTCTCTGCACATCCTCGTGCCTATCCGAGAGTCTCTTAAACACCTCTATTTTATTTGCCTCCACCACCACCCCAGCCAACACATTCCAGGAGCCTACGACTCTCTGTGTAAAAAACTTGCCCCTCACTTCTCCTTTGAACTTACCCCCCTCACCTTAAATGCATGCCCTCTAGTATTAGACTTTTTGACCCTGGGAAAAAGATACCGGCTGCCGATTCTGTTCATGCCTCTCATTATCTTACAAAATTCTATCAGGTCTCTCCTCACCCTTGCCACTCCAGAGAAAACAACCCGAGTTTGTCTAACTTCTTTTAGAACATACCCTCTAATCCAGGCAGCATCCTACTAAAGCTCTTCTACACCTTCTCCAAAACCTCCACATCCTTCCTGTAATGGGGCAACGGAAATTGAATGCAATACTCCAGATGCAGCCTAACCAGTGGTTTAGAAAGCAGCAATATAAATTCCTGATGCTTGAACTCAAGGCCTTGACTAATAAAGGCAACCATTCCATATGCCTTCTTTATCACCCTATCAACCTGTGCAGCCACTTTCAGCGAACTGGTGTATCTCATGACGAAACATTTGTTTTTAGCAACTAAACATACAACATTTTGAAAATCATGAATAAAAACTAAAAAAAACTGAACTGAAAATTAAAATATTGAAATGTTGAAGTGCTAAGCATAGTCTATTTACTAACTTATCATGTCTTTACGCTTTTATGCAGTGCTGTTCTATGCAACATTAGGTGTTAGCATATGGCATGGTGGAGAGCCATTAAGTCGCCCAGCATATGTAGCTTCCATGTGCAGATATCTCTGAAATTAGCTCAGGCTTCACAAAGGAATTGGCTTTAATTGGAAGACATGAGCAATGTAATTCAATGCAGAGCCAAAAAATTCTGCTATTAATATATCTGGAGGGAAATAACTGGGACTTAATTGGAAGGACTTTGGCACAGACATAGTGGTAAATCTTAGCTCTTGGGTACAGCAGAACCCAATCTATAGACAGATCAGTCTCTATGATTAATCTTAAGCAAACAAATTTAACATGTTAAAATGTAATGGTTCCAGGCCATTTGAAAAACTTATCATTTAAAGAACCATTATATTCAAGCACAAAATTATTTCAAATTATTCACAAAAACATAATCTTTCAATGAATATTGTGAAATAAATTATTTACAGCATACCTTAGAAAAATAAATTGCAATTACCTTGTACAACAGCAGAGGTTTACAAAATTTTCTTTTTCCTGTACTTTTTAACCTCCTGCTTGTTCAATCCCCACCAGCTGTGGATTGAGGCTTGAACACATTATCCACTGACTCTACGAGTTTCTGCAGGAACACCGGACTGTGAGGAGGATATTTGTTCCTCAAGACCTGTTTCCCTCATTTAATGCATTTGTGCCCAATTTGTGACCCAATTCCAGTTACCTGTCTTTTCTCCAAAGGCAGATTTAAAATTGACAAACAATTTAGCATCATTTTTTTGTCAGCGACGTGAGCTCCAAATGATTTAGGAAATAGATTTAGAAAAGATTTTTTCAACATAACCTATCAGTTCCACATTGAGAAGTGGCACAGTGGTGCAGCCAATAGAGCTGTTGTCTCACGGCGCTGGAGACCCAGGTTCGATCTCAGGCGCTATGTGGAGTTTGCACGTTCTCCCTGTGACCGTGTGGGTTTCATTCGTAGTTTTCTCTCACATTCCAAAAATGTGAGGGTTGATCGGTTAATTGGGCCCAAGAATATGAATGAGAGTTGGAATCTAAAAGGTAGTTGATGGGAATGTGGGAAGAATACAATGTTTAAGGATAAGATTAGCATAAGAAATGGGTGCTCAATGGTCAGCACGGACTCAGAGAGGCCAAAGGGTCTGTGTCCGTGCAGTAGCCCTCTATAGTTGTAGGATTCGATGACTCTAACTCTTAGGTTCAAACAAAGCACCCCGAATAGACCTATAATTCCAGGGAATACTGGAATCTCTTCTCATGCGAAGTCTGAACTTCAATCTCTCCAACACCAGTGCATCTTTTCTCGCGTGCAGTTCCCACCAATCGTCACTGATCCCTGATGCGAGGTCAACACACCATCATGCCATAGACTACTGCATCCCACAAACAAATGTCACTGTCCAGCATCTACATTCTGAAAGACACATGTGGCATTTTTAAAGAGAATTGAATGCATGGCTGACAGAAATTACAGTTTTAGATCTGAGAAAAACAAACTGTGAAGGTATGAAGTGTGAATTGGGTCTGGTAGAGATGGAAAGCACATTAAGAGGTATGACTAATCAACGTTTGAAGATTCAATACAAGGTTTATTTGTAATATACGTGTGTTTCTCTCCACAGATGCAGCCTGACCTTCTGAGTATTTCCAACATACAGGTAGTTCTGCTGTAACTTGTGTTTCCATAACACAGATTGGTTATAAGGCGACTGACGGATTAGGGAACACTATTTTCATTACACAGGCTCCATTGGTCAGAGTGTGATCACAATTAGGAAAACCTGTTTGTCTGGACTTTGAAGGCATCTGCAGGCTGTTCTGCGATAAGGCGACTTCCTATTAACGTGAAGTTTCTTAGGAATGTAACTATTATGTTATAGCAGAACTACCTGAATTCTGTATGCATTTCAGTGTTCCAACATCTGTAGATTTTAGATCATGATAGTTTTGTATTACTGTGAAATATAATCTTCTTGAACTCCAGTCTACTAAAAATAAAACTCAGCACTGCGTTAGCCTTATTTTCTGAACCCTGACATTTTAATGGTCTTCGTACTTGGATTCCTTAGTCTCATTGGACCTCCAATGAACCACAAAAGCCTCCAGCTGGTGCTGATAAAAGGGGACTGACAATTCGGGTCCATTTCCTTGGCACTTTCGTTCGGTTTTCATAGAAGAGTGCACAAAGTAGAGTGGTTCACGGTGAAATAACTTAAACAAAATAACAGCGGTGAAGCAAGTGGTATTAAAAACTGAATAAAACTCTAAAGAAGCCAGCATAGATTTACAGAAAACGCTTTCCCTGATAACTTTAACAGTTAAGAAATAACACTGTGATTTTGTAAAGAAAATACAATATGCACAGTGTACGGAGATATCAAAAAGCCATCTGATAAGGTGTCACATGGGAAGCTTGCTGCCAAAATTAAGCAGCGTGGCACTGAAGTGAAGCAGTCACCAAGCCCTAGTGTCGCATGTGCCAAAATGCTGAAGGGAATCAGAAATAGGAGTAGGAGAAATCCCTCAAGACTGCTCCCACCATTTAACGTGATCGTCTGCTCCAGGTCTGATTTCCTCTTCTGTGCCAGTTCCCCATTGCCCTCTACTTCATCTTTAAAGACCCCAGTGATCCAGCCTCAACACCCCTCCAGGATAGAGAATTCACCACCCTCTGCCAGAAAAAGTTCCTTTGCACCTCAATTTTAAATTCAATGACCAACCCCTGATCTCGCAGTTCAGACCCTTCATTTGAGACTGGCCCTTTTGTGGAAACATCTGAATATCTACCCTGTCAGGCCTCACCAAGAATCTGGTATGTTTCAATATGATCACCCTTCATTCATCTAAACACCAAAAAACATGGATTTAGTTTCTCTGGCACACTTTGAAAATTTGTCTGAAAAAGTTGAAAGTTTGAAGATATTGAAGTTGTGCCAGAAGCTGGGAGTTTTCCCATGTGCTACCATCAGATGCAGTGGTGAAAAGGTGATGGGAAAGATAGTCATGAGTCAAAGAGTCAATAGCAACCTTGTGTTAAGTGTTCCTCCTTCTCTAAGCCAGAACAAAGAAACACTCCTATTGCACCCTCATCTCAGGACATGCTAAAGCACTTCACAGACAATAACGCACTTTCAAAGTGTAGTCACGTGAAGGAAACACAACAACCAATTTTTGCATATCAAGCTCCCACAAAGGACGAGCAATCTGACAATGACCAGATAATCTGCCCTTGCAATGTTGTTTGAGAGACAAACATTGGCCAGGACCAGCCCAGATGACAGGTCTCGACCCTAAACATCAACCGTCCAATTGCCTGTGCAGATGCTGCCTGGGCCATTCAGTTGCTCCAGCATTTTGTTTGTTGCTCCAGATTCCAGCGCCTGCAATCTCTTGTGTCTCCACAATCTATTGCGTCTTCAAATGTGCAGGAATGCAAGAAGCTGCAGACAGTAGCGGACCCTGCCCGATACATCACGGGCACATCCCTTCCCATCATCGGTGGAATCTACAGGTGGCCGTGCCTCAAGAAGGCAACATCTATCATCAAAGATCCCCACCATCCGGGCCATGCCATCTTCTCACAGCTACTATCGGGCAGGAGCTACAGAAGCCCAAAGTCCCACACCACCAGGTACAAGAACAGCTACTTCCCTTCAACCATTCGGTTCTTGAACCAACCGGCACAACCCTAATCACCACAAGTTAGCAACACTAACTTTCATCACTTTACACTAAAAGGGACTTTTTTTGTTTTAATTGTGCTCTTTCTTGTAAAAATTGTGTATAATTTATGTTTAATTTATATTTTTCTTGTGAATGCTGCTTATCTGATGCTGTGTGCCTGTGATGCTGCTGCAAGTGAGATTTCATTGCAACTGTGCATACACGTACATATGCACGTGATCATAAACTTGACTTTAACCAGGGTAACTAAACTGTTCTTCCTTCAAAAGTGGTGCTACAGAATCTTTTATGTTAACCTCAGAGGTAACATGGAGCCTTGGTTTAACATCTCATACAGAAGTCCGCACCGCTAACAGTATAGCTCACCCTCTGATTCAGTTCTCTCAGTCAAGTGTGAGCAAACTTTTGACATTCCGATTTACAGGCAGCAGTGTATCCAACAGTACCATAGCTGATATATTAGAAATGGACAGAACTTTGAAATAAGGAAAAACTACATGTTGGGAGACACTGGGAATTCAAAGCTTATCAAATTGACTTTTACACAGTGTCTTTCATGACTTCTGGAAGTCTCAAATCACTTTAGAGCCAGTGAACTACGTTTGAAGAGTAATCTGTGCTCTAATGCAGGATTAAATAAATGTTAGGTCACCAATAAATCAAACAGAATTCAGGGGAAAATTCTTCGCCAGGTCGATGTTACAACGTGGGACCTACTTCCCCAAGGAACAGTGAAATGAATAGTTGAGATCTGTTAAAGGAAACTACATGGGGTTGGGGGGGGGGGGGGGGGGAGGAAGAAATGAATGGATATTTGATAACATTACATGGATTCATAGAGATAAGTGGAGGTTTATGAACCACTATTCAATCACTGCAACCAAACACTTACTGATAGCACTCATCTTGTTAAGATCTCCCCAGGGTTGAGTGAGAGTAGACTTTCACATATTCTATAACAGAGAACAGATTCAGTACCCAATAGGTTAAGATTTCTGTCTGTTGCGGTTCTATCGAACCCCTGTTGAAGATTGATGACACAGGTAAGCAAGACTATCGACATGACTTATTGCAGTGTTACTGGAGGCAGTTGGTGATTTATGGTGAACAGACAAGTAGGAGCTCCTTGCCTGCTTCCGTAAGCATGCCATCACTCCTTCTTATCAATCAATCACGAACAGGTGTGCAACAAGATTGGGATGGAAGAGGCAGCTTCTGCAGTAGCTGTGACTCTGGCCTACACATCGTTCTTACCACACAAGTTTGAATCAGAATAGTAACATTTCACCTTCAAACTACAACTAATCTACAACTTGCAGAAAAAAAAGTGATCATGACATCTTTACTTTCCTTGGTATCCTCAAGCTTGCTTGAGTCATATTGAAGAGAGGAATTGCATGTGATAATTTTGTTGTCTCTGTTTCGTAAACTGGTTTATTATTGTCACATATACTGAGGTACAGTGAAAAACTTTGTTTTGCATGCCATCCATACAGATCACTTCATCATATCATTACATTGAGGCAGTGCAAAGGAAAAGCAATAACAGAATGCAGAATAAACTTCTTCCTCTAAGATTATCATAAAAAAGAGAAATGAGCAATAATTTGTGTCTGAATGCATGAGAGTAAAACATAATGTGGACAAACAATAATATAGCTACCTTTAGCTCGTGGTAGATAGACTGAGTGCCCTCTCCTTATATTTTAGCATCTATAGTTCAATGGCAGTGCAATCAGGAACTGGACATGGTCATGAGCACATATGGTGTACGTTTGGGATGAGGAGATATTAGTCTGACTGTGTTCTAACATTGAAATATTTACTCAATCTGCTTCGATCTGAGGTTAGCACCTGCTTGAAGAAGGCCACTATCATCCCGGTACCTAAGAAAAACAAGGTAACGTGCCTTAATGACTACCGCCCGGTGGCTCTTACATCCACTAGCATGAAGTGCTTTGAGTGGCTGGTCATGACACACATCAACTCCAGCCTCCCAGACAACCTCAACCCACTACAACTTGCCTACAGCCAAAACAGGTCTGCAGCGGATGCCAGCTCCCTGGCCCTACACTCTGGAGCATCTGGACAGTAAAGGCACCTGTGTTAGACTATTGTTTATTGACCACAGCTCCGCCTTCAATACTATAAGTCCAAGCAAATTCATCTCCAAACCCTGAGATCTGGAACTCAATTCCTCCCTTTGCAACTGGATCCTTGACTTCCTGACCAATAGACCACAACCAGTAAGGACAGGCAGCAACACCTCCACCATGATTATTCTCAACACTGATGCCCCACAAGGCTGCATCCTCTGCCCACTACTCAACTCCCTGTATACTCACGACTGCATAGCCAGATTCTGCTCTAGCTCCATCTGCAAGTTTGCAGATAATACCACCATAGTGGGCCGTATCTCAAATAATGATGAGTCAGCGTACAGGAAGGAGATAGAGAGCCTAGTGACACGGTGGCATAACAACAATCTTTTCCTCAATGTCAGCTAAATAGAAGAGCTGATAATTGACTTCAGGCAGGAAGGCGGTGCACATGCTCCTGTCTACATCCATGGTGCTGAGGTCGAGGGGGTTGAGAGCTTCAAGTATCTGGGAGTGAGCATCGCCAATAGCCTGTCCTGGTCCAGCCATGTAGATGTCGCAGCCAAGAAAGCTCACCAGCACCTCTACTTCCTCAGGAACTTAAAGAAAGTTGGCATGTCCCCTTTGACCCTCACCAATTTTTATCAATGTACCATAGAAAGCAGCCTATCTGGATGCATCATGGCTTGGTATGGCAACTGCTCTGCCCGGGACCACGAGAGACTGCAGAGAGTTGTGGACGCAGCTCAGCACATCACAGAAACCAGCCACACACCATGAACTCAAGGAGGGCTCGAGGTCAGCTTCTATCCTGCTGTTATAGGACTATTGAACAGTTCCCTTGCATGATGAGATGGACTCTTGACCTCACAATCTACCTCGTTATGACCTTGCACCTTTTTACCTACCTGCACTGCTCTTTCTCTGTAACTACAACACTTTATTCTGCATTCTGTTATTGTTTTACCTTGTACTACCTCAATGCACTGTGTAATGAATTGATCTGCGTGAAAGGTATGCAAGGCAAGTTCTTCACTGTACCTCAGTACGTTACGATAATAAACCAATTTACCAATCATATATTAAGACACACCCAAAATGGGTAGTACAACAAGGACTGGAGTGCAGGCCCATTTTAGTTACACCTGTAGCAAATTCTAGTGCAACATATTTACATAGAACATAGAACATTACAGCACAGCACAGGCCCTTCGGCCCACAATGTTGTGCCGACATTTTATCCTGCTCTAAGATCTATCTAACCCTTCCCTCCCACATAGCCCTCCATTTCTCTATCATTCATGTGTCTATCTGAGTCTCTTAAATGCCCCTAATGTATCTGCCCCCACAACCTCTGCCGGCAGTGCATTCCACACACCCGCCACTCTCTGTATAAAAAACTTACCCCTGACATTCCCCCTTATATCTTCCTCCAGTCACCTTAAAAAATATCTTAAAAATCACCCATATTAGGGGGCTGGGGGGTAGACAATGCGAAGTTCTGTATGTAGAGAAACATATTCTGGATGGGCATCTTGGTCGTATGGACCAGTTGGGCCGAAAGGCCTGTTTCCATACTGTATGACTCCATGAGTCGATGACCGAAGGTGCACGGTGGTGACACAGCAGTTAAATTGGCGAGCTAGTAAGCCAGAAGGCTGGACTAATAATCTAGTGACATGGATTCAAGTCCCACCTTCATGGCTGTGGAATTTAAAACAGTTAGTAATCTGGAATTTCTTTTCAAAAGAATGCTGTTGGCAATGATGACCAAAAATCTATTTGATTGTTGTAAAAATCCATTTGCCTCACTGTATGCTTTTGAAGGTCCTGCCTATGTACAACTCCAGACCACTAATACGTTTAACTTTTAAACAAGCTGGCAAGCCATTCAAAGGATGGCCAATAAATTCTGGCCTTGCCAGTGATGTCTAGACCCGGAAAATGTATTTAAGAATATTGTGAATGTGATTTAACCTGTGATTGTGCTAACTCTGTTTCTAAAATGTCCTATTTTTGTTCCAATGATTTGTACATTGGTCTAAAACTGTGAACACACTGGTGGAAGTGTTGACCTAAATTAAAAAAATACATTAAATCCCTGCTAAGATGAACAGGAAAGAATTTAAGGCAAACATCAAGACCCTGATATTACAAAGGTGGTTTGTATAAAGAGAAGTTGTTTCAGTGAGGCCCTTATAAATCAGCTGTAACAGGATGTGTTTTTTTGCCTGTGGAATTCCTGCTTGAAAGTTGGCCTGATTGACTGGTTGGACTTCTTCTCCAGAGGGGAACCAAGTACTACAATATTTTTATTTGAGGTATAAAGACAGAAATTCATCTTTGTTCACAGGGGCTCAATGGTCAATACTTCATTGACCACCTCCTTTAAGGTGGATGATTATTCATTTATAAATAATGAAGCCAATCAGCTCTCATTTACTTTGCCTAAACCTGGACCTAAAGGATTCCTGGGCGTCAGGAGTCCGAGCAGCTAACGGGAGACAAGGATACCTTTGGGGTCAGGATGGCTATGGTAGGGCAATGGTTGTTCTGAAATAAGCAGCTGGACTTCTGGACCGTTGATCCATTGGTACAAATCATTGGTACACTAAAAGGACATTTTAGAAACAGAGTTAGCACAATTACAGTGTAGTCTTAGTTAGTACTCATTTTCAATATTTTAATAAAACAGATATCAGGGCTCAGGCTCACAAGTCAGTCTGCATTGCTTACTTTCTCTACTATCCTCAACAATGTCAATACTCCATTTGGCCTTCTTGACCAGAACCTGGTCAGGTGACACAGTTGTTAATCTGAGGAGGCCAAAACTAAATTAAGAAAATGATAGCTCAGTTAAATGGAAAAATGAAGTAGATGGAACATTTGCATGAAAGCTTTCATTCTCTTCAAGCGTGTCCATTCTAATTCCCATTTACTTTTACATTTTCAGAACAATGTCAATATGATTAGCCTTAATAATGATGGTGTAACAGGGGAATGTATCCACAATAAGAGCAGAATTAGATTGCCACACAGAATTAATAAGCAAGCTACCTGGACTTCAGTAAATGATCGAGTCTGTACAAAGATCTTGAATATCAAAGCCATTTAGGTTGCAAATTATCTTGATACCAGAGCACAGATCTGCTCTTTCATTCCCGTTGAGGCTGTTTTCTACTTACACCCCAATGATGACAAAAACAAAACTGCAGCAATCTGCATTACAGGTTTCTCATGCTTCTCCCTATTGGCTCAATATCATTTAGCTGCATACTTAGTATCAACACTAAAGATTCTTCACTCTCCCAATGTGCTGCAAAGGTCTCCCATTGACAAATGGGCTGGTTTATTGAAACAGTCTGGTTGAGAAACTTCAACACCATTCATACACGGCCTACGCTTTCCTGTTCAGTCAGTTAAAAATCTCACTTGAGAGATGTAAATAAGGACTTGTCCCAGAGCAAGAAAATCAAGAGTAAATCTTCAGCCACAGTGGCAGAATCAGATTGACTGGTGTAGCTACAGAAACCTATCTCTGAGAATCAAAGCTGAAAAAGGTTCCAATGTTCAAGCAGTTTTAATCTGTTAAAACAACTGTGAATTGGTTATATGTCCCATAATGTTCTGGTCGTTGCCAAGTATTTGCATCGATGGATTTAGGTCCAATATGCTGAACTTTGTTAGATGAGTTTGGTTTGCATGGAACAAGATATGCTCATCTTGTTTAAAAAAAAAGTAAATCTGAAGGAGCTGATAACAACTTAATGAAGAACATTCTCATCAATTTCTGCAAAATCCTTTGGGAAGATCTGTGGCTGCAAGCAATTGGGACCTTATCAAGTTCAAACAAGTTGCTGTGGTTAGTTTCAATTATAAATCTTTTCAATTGAGCCAAGCTGAAATGGGTTTGGGATATTTTTAAAAAGTAGCACAGATTGTAGGTCACAAACACTTTTCTTAAGGAAATACTTTGACAATGAACACTGTGACTTGATTCTGTGCTGCAGACATATGCAGTACAGTCAGCTTCTGGCCAGAATGTTCCCTTTTACATCAGTTTAATTTCAAAGGAGGGCAGTATTTTTTTGCTTCAGGATGCTACACACAATAATTATCATCTTTGCAGCTGGACTCATTATTGTAGCAAATGATAAACTAAACAAATCACACCTAAAATCCAATTAATGTATTAGTAATCTAGACACCAAAAATGAAATATATGGGATTCCTATAGTTCCTGTGAAGATCCATCAGTCACAAATATCTTGATTTTCTCTCCAATTCTCGGTTTTTGCTCATCACCAATATTCCACGGTCCTTCATTAATCATCGTCTTGGAGTCATACAGCACGGAAACAGCCCCTTTGGCCCACCAAGTCTGCACCAACTATCATTCACCAGATTTACTCTAATCCTTTATTCATTCTCCTCACACTCTCATTAACACCACTCAGATTCTACTCAACTACACACTTAGGACAATTTACAGTGGCCAATTAATCTACTGACCCACGTGCCTTTGGAATGTGGTAAGAAACCGGAGGAGTCAGAGGAAGCCCATGTGGTCACAGGAAGCATGTGCAAACCCCACGTAGATAGCACTAGAGGTCAGTATTGAATCTGGGTCTCTGGTGCTGTGAGGCAGCTGCTCTACTGGTTGCGCCACTGTGCTAGACAACATTTCAGGTGCATATGCGCTAAGATCTGGAACTGCATCATCACCTATCCAGTTCTCTCTCTTCCTTCCAAATCACCTCTTTTAACAAACATTTGGGTATCAGATAAATAAACATTCTTATGAAGCACCTTGGATGTTTTATTATATTAAAAGTGCTGATGTCATTATAAATAACTACAACAACATTCACAGCATGAGAGGGCAACAGTCAAGCACTGGATCATGCCGGATCCAATCTGCCCTCGCACCTGCCTCTCGTGAGATGTCCATGGTCGCACTTAACAGTGGAGCAGCTGCCAATGTTCTGATAGCTTCGCTGCCCCAACCATTCCAAGTGATGGAGCAGACAATAAGCAGCCGGTGGAAACTGAGGCTTGTCCCAGAAGATCCCCAATGGCCATCTGACAGCTCCTGCCATTGACAACATTTATCCAGAAAAACTCTGATAACCCGGTATCCAACTGTTCCGGAATCTCAATGGTTTAGCATCTGGTCACTCAGTCGTACACTGAGTCCTTGTTCTCCACAGACTTGCTAGCAGTGTAGCGGTCGCTGTAACGCTATTAACACGCCAGTTCAATTCCAGCTGCTGTCTGTAAGGAGTTTGTATGTTCTCCCTGTGACTGTGTGGGTTTCTTCTGGGTGCTCCAGTTTCCTCCCACATTCCAAAGATGTATGGGTTAGGAAGTTGTGGGCATGCTATGTTGGCGCCGGAAGCGTGGCGACACTTGCGGGCTGCCCCCAGAACACTCTACGCAAAAGATGCATTTCACTGTCTACTTTGATGTACATGTGACTATTACAGAAATCTTATCTTATGTACATTCTCCCAAGTTCGACCGTGTGTTACTGGGAGTGTGGACCAAGTGTCTGCCGGGACTGGAATCTGTGATCCAGAATGGAGGTCCGGTATGTAGCCAGCTTCTTACGACAAGCTGAAACTCACTGGGTTCTGTTTCCTGCACTCCCTTTAATCTCAGTGGAAAGTTTATAATATTACTCTGTAACATGGTAAAAAAAAGTGAAATAACAGTGTGTTTGAGCATGAGCAGGAGTAACATCCAATAGTCCAGAAGATCTGCTAGACCAGCACCACCAAAATCCTGAGGGTGTTGGATGAACTGAGTTTCCTGTACACTGTTTCTAAATGCCACTGGTGATCAGACACACTCAGAAGCAGATGAACTACATTTGGATAAAAAATAGTTTGTAAAAAAAAACAAACAAATCAAAAAAAAAATAAATTTAGGAACTGTTTAAGAAGTTAAAATTTAAATTAAATCATTCATATCAAATCAAAAAAGTTAAGAATAATTAATTCATTTAAAATCTCAACTTATATATATTATTTTGTTTAATATTAATGTTCAGAATTAAACAACCCACTTGCTTTCACATATCTATTCATTGAGGGTTGTTGATCTCACTCAGACAATTACTGGTTCAGGTTGATGACTTTTTATTCAGAACCAAGATATCGAAAACAAAAATGTTCTGACAATAAGTTATTGAGCTGAAATTTTAACTCAGTTTCTCTCTCTGTGGATGCTGCCTGACCTGCTGAGTATTTCCAGCATTTTCTGTTTTTACTTCAGCTTTCTAGAATTCTGCAGTATTTTCCTTTTGAATTTTTGCCCAGACATAGAATTGATTTGAAGGTTCCTCATCCAAAAGATTTCTAAACAGGAATAACACCCAGAATGTCATGTCACAGAAATCTTCCAAGGAACCCACATAGAACACAACAGTTCCTTTGTCATCTATGTTCCAGCCCTCCAAAGCTTTAGCTTTTCTTATGGCATCAGCCAAACAATATGCGGATGCAACTGCTCTCAACTGGTGAAACAGGAACGTAAATGTTATTTGCAAAAGAAAATGTATCAGTGAGTGAAAATGTAAAAGTATCTACAATGTTGATTTGTTTCATAAAAATATAATTTGAAATGCAAGAGAGAATTCTGTAAGCAAGCCAGACTTTCAGTTTTATTATCAAAGTCGATTTGTGTTATGAGTCAACCATATCTTGTCCCAGTAGGTGCAGAAAACATTGAGTATTTTATGCTGCAGAGTGAATCATAGGATGTTAATTTAATCAAGTAATTGTAGTCACATAATAAACCACAAGACTGTCACGTATGGAATTTCTGTTGAACTCCAGGCTTCAAAAACATTGCAATTCACCTCACTGAATAGATTATCCTTTATAATATCAACAGTCCCTGCTTCATTGAAGTCATGTAATTCTGAACATTAGAAAAGTAATCAGAAATAAAATGGATGCTTTCAGGGACCCAAATGTATTACACTGCCAGAAAGCATTAGACTATAAACCAACCCAAAGTAGAAATGCAGAGATAAAAAGAGAAAATGTTGGAAATACTCAGCAGGTCAGGCAGCACCCGTGGAGGGTGATACTGAGTTAGGATTTGCAGTCAATAACCTGCTGCACACTTCCAGCATTTTACATACTTATTTCAGATTTCCAGCCAGCATCTTGAGTTTTTTTTTGTTTCCGGTAATGCAAAGAAGTGCATGCCCTACATGTCCAAAGAGATAGCTGAATTCACACACCAAAGGTTGTGTATATTAGTCATCAACACCTCCATACTGTCACCAAAATTTGTGAGGCATCTGCAAATCTGACGCATATGTTGCCAGCAACTAATATTGTAACTCAGTAAGAGACTCAGTTCGGATTTGTTAAGGCTTATTGTGCTCTACTCATCTGATAGAGTAACCTGGTGATTTAACGAAGCAAGTGATGTTATATATAAGAATGTTCAGTGAAGTGCATCCTTACGTATCTGTCTGGAATAAAAGAAATACATGGTATTAAAGGAACGCTGACATTTTGGGTGTGAAGATGGCTGAGTGCCACATTCATCTGTTAAGAAACATTAAACTGTTTTGTTTGAGGCAGGCCAACATATGTTTGTGCCCCTGGGAAATTCAGTACCAAACAGGAATTGGAGTGGGTGGGGGAGATCAGGGGCACAGGGATGGTAAGGGGAGTTGGAGGCACCGGGTTAAGAAGGGGTACAGTCAGGGGCATTGGGACTGGAAGCTGGTTGGGATCACAAGGTTAGTAAGGGGGGGGGGGGTAGTGGTTGGGAACATGGCAATTGGAAAATAGGATGTCAGGGCACAGGGTTGGTCAGAGGATGGTGGGACGTACATGGTTGGGGACATGAGGTTTGGAGGAGGGGGTGATTGGTTACATGGGAATTTGAGGTCTGGCATCAGTAGGTTGTGGGATTGGGGCAGGGATTAGCAAATGAGCTGGTGGCAGGGGTTGGAAAGGGAGTGCTGAAGGGGGAGACACTGACACTGCAGATGCTGGAAGATGGAGCAAAAATTAAACTGCTGGAAGAACTCAACGGGTTGAGCAGCATCTGTGGAGGCAAAGGTATGGTCGATGTTTTGGGTCGAGACCCTGTGTCAGGACTGAGAGTGTCGACAGTGCGCAGGTGTCAGGAGGTGAGTCATATGGTGCCTCCGATTTGATTTTGTTGCCACTATGTCTATGTATCTGGTCAATGGTGGGTCCCAGATTGTTGATGGTGGGGAACTCAGGGATGGTCATGTTGAAAAATAGACTAGAACTTCTTCAACTGATGAAAGTGTGAGAGGGTCAAGGTGTGATGCCTGATAGAACAGTCTTTATCCCAGTAAAGTCCTTTCCTTTGTATTCTCTATGCCATTGCAGGAGGTGCCATTACTGAAGAAAATATGACGGGCAACTTCTTCACGCAGAGGGTGATGCATATGTGGAATGAGCTGCCAGAGGAAATAGAACATAGAACATAGAAAAACTACAGCACAATTCAGGCCCTTCGGCCCGCAAAGCTGTGCCGAACATGTCCCTACCCTAGAAATTACTAGGCTTACCCATAGCCCTCTACATCCCATCCGGTCCCGGTGACTTATCTAACTTGATGCTTTCCAAAAGTTTCAGCACCACCTCTTTTCTAATATCTACATGCTCAAGCTTTTCAGGTCACTGCAAGTCCCCACTACAATCCCCCAGATCTTTTTCCGTGGTGAATACTGACGTAAAGTATTCATTAAGTACCTCCGCTATTTCTTCCAGATCCATACATACTTTCCCACTGCTGCACTTGATAGGCCCTATCCTTTCGCATCTCATCCTCTTACTCTTCACATACTTGTAGAACGCCTTGGGGTTTTCCTTAATCCTGCCCGCCAAGGCCTTCTCATGCCCCCTTCTGGCTCTCCTAATCTCTTTCTTAAATTCCTTCCTTTTAGCCTTGTACTCCTCTAGATCTCTAACATTACCTAGCTCTCTGTACCTTTTGTATGCTTTTCTTTTCTTTTTGACTAGATTTATTATAGCCTTCCTACACCACGGTTCCTGTATCCTATCATGACTCCACTGTCTCATCGGAACATGTCTATGCAGAGCTCCACACAAACACCCCCTGAATATTTGCCACATATCTTCCATACTTTTCCCAGAGAACATCTGTTCCCAATTTAATCTTCCAATTTCCTGCCTGAGAGCCTCATAAATTCCTTTACTCCAAGTAAACACCTTTCTAGTCTGTCTGTTCCTATCCCTCTCCAGTGCTAATGGAAAGGAGATAGAATTATGATCACTCTCACCAAAATGTTCACCCACTGAGACGTCTGACACCTGACCAGGTTCACTTCCCAATATCAAATCAAGCACGGCCTCTCCTCTTGTAGGTCTATCTACGTACTGTGTCAAGAACCCTTCCTGAACACACCTAACAAACTTCACCCCATTTAAACCCCTCACTGTCTGGAGGTGCCAGTCGATGTTTGCAAAATTAAAATCCCCCATCGCGACAACTCTGTTATTCTCACACCTTTCTAGGATCTGCTTCCCTATCTGCTCCTCAATAACCTTGTCACTATTGGGCGGCCTATAAAAAACACCCAGCAAAGTTATCGACCCCTTCCTGTTCCTAACCTCCGCCCACAGAGACTCCGTAGACAATCTCTCCGCAACGTCCACCTTTTCCGCAGCCGTGACACTATCTCTGATCAACAGTGCCACTTTTTTAAAAAATAATAATAAACGTTTATTCACTAAAAGCACTACAAAAGACAACCAGTGTCAATACACGACATCTAATACAGAAAAGAAGAAACTACGCAACGACATACTACGGTAGAGAATGCAAACTAATACTAACGAAACACACACGCGACGCTACACCCGTCAACGCGACACGCGACACTTCAAATAAGAACGTTCATACCGTCCATGACACACGCGATCCCCTGAGGGGCCCACCAAGCGCGGAACTCAGCTAGGGTGCCCGCGGAAACCGCGTGCTCCCTCTCTAAACGCACTCACGCGCGCACGTAAGCGCAGAAGACGGGCAGGCAGGCCGACCTGCCGGTACCCTCAGCCACCCGCCGCCATGTCCCGTGGATGGCCAGCTTGGCCAGGCCCAGCAGGAGACCCACCAGGAGATCCGCCGCGCGCCCCTCCCCGCGCCGCACTGGGTGCCCGTAGACCAACAGCGCCGGGCTGAAGTGCAACCAGAACTTCAGCAGCAGCCCCCGCAGATACTCGAAGAGGGGCTGCAACCTCTCGCACTCCGCGTACGCGTGGTACACCGTCTCCTCCCGGCCGCAGAAGTGACAGGCGGCCGGGGTGTCGGTGAACCAGCTCAAGAATCGGTTGCACAGCACGGCCCGGTGCAACACCCTCCACCCCAGGTCCCCGATGTACAGCGGGAGGACTCCCGTGTAGAGAGACCCCCACCGTCAACAGTGCCACTCCCCCACCTCTCTTGCCTCCCTCCCTGTTCTTCCTGAAACATCTAAAACCCGGCACTTGAATCAACCATTCCAGCCCTGGAGCCATCCAAGTCTCCGTAATGGCAACCACATCATAGCTCCGTATCGATCCAAGCTCTAAGCTCATCCGCCTTGTTCACAACACTCCTTGCGTTAAAACAGACACATCTCAAGCCTGTCTGAACACATCCCTTCTCTATCACCTGCCTACGGTACTTACTCCTAGCCTCCTCTATTTGAGAGCCAAACACCTCTTCCCCAGTCTCTCCAGTACAGATCCCACCCCCCATCAATTCTAGTTTGGTTGAGGTAGGGACAAAATAACAACATTTAAAGAGATTTGGATGGGTACATGGATAGGAAAGGCTTAGAGGGATATGGGCCAAATACTGGCAAATAGGACTAGCTTAGATGTGTGTCTTGGTCAGCATGGATGAGTAGAGCTGAAGGGCCTGTTTCTGTGCTGTATGACTCTATGACTCTAAGTATGTTTCTCGACTAGATTAAGGTTGGGAGTGGAGAGGTTAATTGGTTGGGAATGACTGTGGGCTCTTTAATTAATGCGCAAGCTGACACAACTTTCCACTTAAGGCTTTTTTAAGTGCTCAAGATGTACACCATTTACAATAGAAATTCACACACACGATGTTAGCGAAGCAATGTGTTACTTTGGCAGTTCTAAGAAGTGCCCAATGGGTTCATTCACAACTGGGTCAAACTTCCTGAAGTCTGCTGCATTTTTGATAAGTTCTTTGGTGCAGAACATGAAAATGCTCCACTGCACAATGAAAGTTCTCGCTCAATATGCCTTTGGCAAAAGGTCTTATTTTGGAGAAGTGACCCCTTCACAGGGTCTTTGCTATGATGGCAGAGGTAAATTACTCACCTGGATGACACCTGCTTCTTCCAACTGTTATTAAGTTCCTTCAAAGGAAGATAGATTTTGCTAACAGTTGATCAAACCTACCCCACCGAGAAACACTTCTTACAATGACAGACCATCAATCAATTTGAATTTCCCAGGTACCATGGGAAGCATCCCAAACACTATGCATGTGCTCCACACTGTCAGGCCACAGATGTTCTCACAGGGTTGTGCTCGTAGGATGAGAAAGTGTGACAATTGCAAAAAGTAAGTGACAAATGGAAATAATTAATGCTGAACAAGGGTCTTAGAACAAGATGGATGTTGTTCATCTCATCATTTGTTAAGCAAACCGACTTTTTCTCAGTTAATGCAAACAATATGGACTGTGCAATTTCATACTTTGTGTATAATGCATAATTTGACAATGCAATAACTAGTCAGAGCGATAGCAGAAACCTTACAGGGTTATTGGTTGGTAAAATGAGCAGACATGTGGCAGATGTGCTTAAATGCAAATAAGCCCGAAGTGATGAATTTTGGGATACGCAAGATAGTGAGAGAGTATCAACAACTTCAACAGAGGCACTGGGATTGTATTTTCACTAACCTTGGTAGCAAGGCATGCTAAGAATGTGGTTAAAAAATTGTGTGAGATGTTTGGCTTTGTAAATAAGAGCACTCCATGCCAAAAAAAAATGGTTTTGCTGTATCTTTTTGTAGACAACAGCTGAAGTCTTCTGTTCATTTCCAGGCAGCTAACATAAGGAAGGGTGTCAAAACATTGGGGAGAGTACAGAGGAGCATTACCAGAATGATGCCACGAATGAGGGAGTGAACTAACCTGGAAGATTGAAGAAGTTGGGAATATTCTTCTTTGGGCAGGGAAGTTGAGGAGAAGATCCAATTAAAATATTGAAAATTATGAGCGGAGATTGACCAAGTGTGGAGGAACAACTATTTCTAGAAACTAGAACAGTTAGAAACTAATGTGCTAAAGCGATAAAGGGGACAAAATAAGAAATGTCTTTACACAGAGGACTATTATACCAGAACATTCCAACTATTATGGTGGAGGAATCTGATCCCAGTGGAAATTTTTTTGGTTGACAGATTTATAAAGTTATGGAGAAACTAGGAACAAATTGGCAATATCATTCCAAAAACCAACACTGGTTTGATGTGTAGAATGGCTTCCATCTGTACTGTCAGATTCCATGCTCTGACTGAACTTCCTGAAACTGGGTTGAACCCTCCTCCAAGTCATGCCTGGGTAGGTGTGACTGCACTGCAGGATGGAGATTCAAGGGCATTCCTTACAGAACCATCAAGCAACATACAGTTGGCCAGCAAACAAGACGGCAAACCACAGCTGTCACTCCAAGAGATCCAACACTGCTGTAAATTAGTCTCAGATGCCCCTCAACAGAACTACTGATGTCGGTTTGAATTGAAGTCAGAAATAGAAAGAAGCGATAAGCTAGTTGTGACAGAAATGATGTTAATGGCTCACAATCAGTCAGAATCCCCAAAATACCTCTGGATAGAAACTATACAATTAGCATTGAACCTGTGTTCCATCGCCCATGGATTGCAACAGAATAGTAATGCCCTGAAGAGCATTTTTCTCATTAGGTTAACAGGCTAACAAAGATGCAAAATCCAACCATGGGATGAGGCTGAACATCAGTAAAGTCTGGATAAAAAGGCAGGTGCCATGTAATTTGTATGCTGAACATGAAAAGCAACAAACACTTGTCTAATCGACCATAAACAACTGCAGATATAAATGTACTGTTTGTTGGTGTGGGGTGTTTAACAATCTGACAATGCATAGTACAGTGAATTCCTACAGCTGTGGTCTTTACAAATGCCTTCAATTAAAAGTTTCAGTCTGTAAAGGGTACCACAGTGACTCACCAAACAGATGCTCTACTTTCTACTATGAATACCATTAAGCATTGCTTGTTACGCCTTTCTGAGCTTCCTCGGGGCACTTTAGAGGAATTAAAAGAGGATTTAATTACACGGTTTAATCAATAGAAAGTTACATCTGTGTGGAGCATCAACCAGAGTTTGCACTGAAAGCAACTAGCCATTGCATACAGAGCTCAAAGCAATATCGTGGTCAATAAGATGATGCCTTTGTTGTCACAATTAGTGTCACAATGCAGCAGAACAATTAATTTTCACAAAGAAAAAAATACAGCTGGTAACAGAGAGTCCGGGGTAAAAATGATCAATTTTGATGATAGATTAACACTCATTTGCATTTTCTGTGTTTCAAGACCTTGAGCAGATGAAGCAATTGAATATTTAGCAAATGGCAGGTGGCTGGTTTTATTTTTGTTTTAGTGTCCTGATACTGTCAAGATTATTGGATAACTGACACAGTGGAAATGTATTCCTTAAAGGACCATTACAGCCAGTGTCTTAAAAGATGTCTTGAGGTCCATTGGGAGCTTGGGCTCACGTGGGAACGTCAACACTCCTGACAGGCATACTCTCCTTTCTTTCACGTTTTTATAATTTCACCCACGTCACTTCCAGAAACCATGACAACACACTCATGTTCTGAGACTCCAGGATCTCTTCATCCAGAACCCTGTCTTCCTTTTAATCCATAGACGACCAAAAATGGTTCAGCAAATCTCTCAGTTCCCTACCCTGAACAGTTTTATTCGTGATCTCCTCACAGAGTATGAAAAGGAAAAAAAATTCCTTTCTCATAACCCTTCTCTTTCAAGAAGTCCAAAATTATTTTAAAGCATGGAGAGTTGAGTAAAACTTCATTAATCTGGCATTTTGGTAATGCTGGATGGCAGAGTTTCTGGACTATCGGATGTTATTCCATTAGGATATCGGAGCAGAATTAGGCCTTTTGACCCAGCAAGTCTGTTCCACCATTCAATCATGGCTAATTTTTTTATTTTCAACCACATTCTCCCGCCTTCTCCCCATAACCCTTAACCCCCTTACCAATCAAGAACCTATCAATCTCTGCCTTAAATACACCTTGGCCTCCACAGCCTTCTGTGGCAACGTATTCCACAGATTTACTACCCTCTGGCAGAAGAAATTCCTCTTCATCTCAGTTTTAAAGGGATATCCCTTTATTCTGAGGCTGTGCCCTCAGATCCTGGACTCTCCTGCTAATATAAACATCCACTCTATCCAGGCCTTTCAGTGTCTGGTAGGTTTCAACGAGATCCCCGCTCATCCTTCTGAACTCCATCAAGTACAGGCCCAGAGATATCAAACGCTCCTCAAACGAATTTTTCCAATTAACTTCTAATTCACTTCTTTTTTAAGATGTTACCTCAGTGGTATAACAAATTTTTCAGTGAACCTGGCACACTTAATGGGAGCACAGGAACCAGGGCCTCAGTGAGTTTCAGGGTGAGCTGTGGATGATACTAAAACTGATGTTGTAGTGAAGAATATTATCTAAGATTAAAAAGGGATCTTGATCAATTGGGCCAGTGGCTGAGGAATGGCAGATGGAGTTTAATTCAGATAAATGTGACGTGTTGCATTTTAGTAAGACAAACCAGGGCAGGATTTACAGAGTAAATAGTAAGCCCCGGACAGTGTTGGAGAACAGAGAGACAAGGGGTGGGGACACATTGTTCTGTGAAAGTGGTAACACAGGTAGACAGGGTGGTGAAGAAGGCATTTGGCATGCTTGCCTTCATCGGTTAAAATATTCAGGACAGGAGTTGGGACGTCATGTTACAGCTGTACAAGACGTTGGTCAGGTCATATTTGGAGTGCTGCATATAGTTCCGATTGCCCTGCAAAAGGAAGGATGTCATTAAACTGAAAAGCGTGCAAAAAAAGATTTACAGAGATGTTACCAGGACTGGAGGGTTTGTTATAAGGAGAGGCTGGATCGGCTGGGACATTTTTCCCCTGAAGCATGGGAGACTGAGGGGTGACCTTATTGAGGTTTATAAGATCATGAGGGGCATATATAAGGTGAATAGCCACAAAGTCTTTTCCCCTAGGATAGGGGACTCCAAAACTACAGGGCCTAGATTTAAAGAGAGAAGTTAAAGATTTAAAAGGGATTTAAGAGGCAAGTTTTTCACACAGAGTGTGGTGGGTATTTAGAATGAGCTGCCAGAAGAAATGGTAGAGGCGGGTACAATTATGACATTTAAAAGACATTTGGACAGGTACATGGATAGGAAAGGTTTACAGGGATGTGGGCCAAAAGCAGGCAAATGGGACTAGCTCAGTTAGGCAACTTGGTCGGCAGGGACCAGTTGGACCGACGGGCCTGTGTCCATGCATTACAGCTCTGAGGAAATGTGGGGAATGGGGCCTCAGTGAGTTTCAAGGGACGATGCCAACTGGGGTCCCAGTGAATTAAAGGGAGTGCAGTCTGTCAAAGAGAGCATGGGAATCGAGATTTCTGAACAATTGGACAGTAGATTATTGGAGTTTTAGTGAACATTGATCATTGTATTGGTATTGGTTTATTATTGTCACTTGTACCAAGGTACAGTGAAAAGCTTCCCTTACAAACCGATCGTACAGGTCAATTCATTACACAGTGCAGTTACATTGAGTTAGTACAGAGTGCATTGATGTAGTACAGGTAAATAAAAACAATAACAGTACAGAGTAAAGTGTCACAGCTACAGAGAAAGTGCAGTGCAATAAGGTGCAAGGTCACAACAAGGTAGATGTGTAAAGGAACCATTCAATAGTCTTATCACAGTGGGGTAGAAGCTGTCCTTAAGTCTGGTGGTTCGTGCCCTCAGGCTCCTGTATCTTCTACCCGATGGAAGAGGAGAGAAGAGAGAATGTCCCGGGTGGGTGGGGTCTTTGATTATGCTGGCTGCTACACCAACAGGAGGTAAAGAAAGAGTCCAAGGAGTCAACGTAGTCAATGTAGGAGTCTTCAAATGTAGACAGTAACAGAAGTTGGAAAACTCTTGTTGCTGCATTAGCATGAAGCTGCAACATAAAATTACTAACTTACTGAAAGCACAATGTCACCAAAAAAGCTTTCACTTTGTTAATTCTCCTCATGTCTCCTTCCTATAGAAGAACATCATCTTAAAGGAAACATTATCTGATAACTAAGCTAAAATATCAGCTCTGCTGTGTAATTGGCACATGACGCTGGAGTCGGCAGACGTTGATTATCTGCACATGTGTTGGCATCTCAGTTAACCTTCTGTTTTGATTTTTTTAAATTAATTAAGCGAACTCGTCAGAGGCAAACAAAGTAGACCTTTGGGTAGAGTCTGTGCCTGTGGTAACAACACAAACATAAAATCTACATTTTTCACATTTGCAGTGCTGCGACACTCTAGAACCCTTCCTGATGTGCATTTCAAATAAGTGAAAGTCAAGAAAATTCAGAAGCTGGAAATCTGAAATAAAATCTTCAGATGCTGGAAATACACAGCAGGTCTCGGCATGCTGCAGCCTTCTTGCCTTACTGTTAACATAGACCAGCACAGCACAATACAGGCCCTTCGGCCCACAATGTTGTGCCGACCCGAAAACCTCGTCTCAGACTATCTAACCCCTTCCTCCCACATATCCCTCTATTTTCAATTCCTCCATATGCTTATCTAGTAATCTCTTTAATTTGACCAATGTACCTGCCTCCACCACCGCCCCAGGCAGCGCATTCCATGCCCCAACCACTCCCTGGGTAAAAAACCTTCCTCTGATATCTCCCACCCATTACTTTAAAGCCATGCCCTCTTGTACTGAGCATTGGTGCCCTGGGAAAGAGGCGCTGGCTGTCCACTCTATCTATTCCTCTTAATATTTTGTACACATCTATCATGTCTCCTCTCATCCTCCTTCTCTCCAAAGAGTAAAGCCTTAGCTCCCTTTGTCTCTCCTCATAATCCATACTCTCTAATCCAGGCAGCATCCTGGTAAATCTCCTCTGCACCCTTTCCAACACTTCCACATCCTTCCTATAATGAGACAACCAGAACTGGACACAGTACTCTAAGTGTGGTCTAACCAGAGATTTTTGTTGAGCTGCATCATTACCTCGCGGATCTTAAACTCGATCCCTCGACTTATGAATGCTAACACCCCATAAGCTTTCTTACTGTTAAACTGTACAACTTCAGGTAACTGCAGCAGTCGTCTATCTGTGATACTGGCTCGGTTTGTTTTTTCCCTCCTGTTTTCCTTTTCTCTGAGAGAGGAGGACATGCCCAGCCAGACCTGCCAGCCGTATCTTCCTGCTTTGCACTTTGTCCTCTGACATTCTTTTCTCTATGTTCTCGCTCTCTAACTGCTCCCATTCACTCACTGACCAGAGAACCAGAGTCATAGAGTTGTATTGCATGGAAACAGGCCCTTCGGCCCACTGTATCTATGCTGACCATCATGGCTACCGATACAAATTCCATTTGCTTGCATCAATTCCATATCCCTCTATGCCTTGCTCATTCAATTACCTGTCCAGATGCCTTTTAAATGTTGCTACTGTTCCTGCCTCTGCCACCTCCTCTGGCAGCTCATTTCAGATATCACTAGTCTTTGTGTGGAAAAAGTTACCCCTCAAATCCTTCTTATATCATTTCTCTCTCACCTTAAACCTTTGCCCTCTAGTTTTAGATGCCCTGACCATGGAAGACAGACTCTGACTATCCACTCTGTCTCTGCCTCTCATAATCTTACATACTTCTATCATGTAACTTCTCAGCCTCCTTTGCTCCAGGGAAAACAGACCCAGACTATCCAAGCTCTACATATAACTCAAGCCCTCCAATCCAGGCAACATCCTTGTGAATCTTTTCTGCACCCTCTGCAGCTTAATCACATCCTTCCTGTAATGTAGTGAACATAACTGTACGCAAAACTCCAAGTGTGGCTAACCAAAGTTTTATAGAACTATAACATCATGTCCCAACTCTTGTACTCAGTGTCCCATCCGATGAGGGAAAACAGGCCATATGCCTTCTTCAACAACATGTCTATCTGTGTTACCACTTTCATGGAACTACGCACTTGTAGCCTGAGGTCTCTCTGTTCAACAACACTTCCCAGGACCTGGCCATTCACTGTGTATGTCCTGCCCTGGTTTAACTTCTCAAAATGCATCACTTCCCATTTGTCTGAGTTAAATTCCATTCGCCACCCCTTCGCCCACTTTCCCAGTTGATCAGTATTCTGTTGTAACCTGAGACAACCTTCTTCGCTGTCCACTGTACCACCAATTTTGGTGTCATCTGCAAGCTTACTAATCCTGCCACCTACATTCCAATCCAAACCATTCATATTTTTGACAAACAACAGAGGACCCAGCACCAATCCCTGTGGCACACTACTGGTCACAGGCCAATCTGAATAACAACTCTCCACGACCATACTTTGTCTCCTCCCACCAAGCCAATGCTGTATCCGATTGGCTAGCTCACCCTGGATCCCATGTGGCCCGACCTTCTGGATCAGCCTACCATGCAGGACCTTGTCAAAAGCCTTGCTGGAGTCCATGTAGACAACATCTACCGCCCTACCCTCGTCAATCCCCTTGGTCGCCTCTTCAAAAGACTCAATCAAATTCATGAGAAATGAATTCCCATGCACAAAGTCACACTGGCTATCCCCAATCAGTCCTTGCCTTTCCAAAGGCAAATAAATCCAGTCTCTCAGAATCCCCTCCAATAACTTTCCCACCAGTGATGTCATGCTCACCGGCCTGTGGTTCCCTGACTTATCCCTGCTGCCCTTCTTAAATAAAGGCACAACATTAGCTTTCCTCTAGTCTTCTGGTACCTCACTTGTGGCTAACGAAGATACAAAAATCTCTGCCAGGGCCCCAGCAATTTCTTCCCTTGCTTCCCACAACATGCTGAGTATGTCCTGTATATTTTTATTGTGTATTTAAAACAATTGAATATGGAAAACTGTGACATAAATTCCTGTTCTTATTCTAACCTTCTTCTCAGTGGATCTTCCTCACTTACTTATTACACCCAGAAGGAGGTCGATCAACCCATCATCAATCCATCAGCCCATGCCAGCACTCAGAAGAACAATCCCATCAGTCTCATTCTCCTCCTTATTTCCCTGTGGTCCTGCAACTTATTCTCTCTCACAAGTCCATCAACTCCTTTTATGTTTTTTTTTGGCACTCGCTTACATGATGTACGCTGATGATCAGTTACCCTATCACGACATTGTGTGGGATGTAGGAGGAAAGTGGATCCCTTGGAGTAAACCAATGCACTTGGAGTGCAGAAAGGGCTATGCTCATTTCACTCCATCAGAGTAGGGGGAGGTCAGGGTTTCCAAGTTTCTGACTGCAACTTTTGAACCATACACAGAATTAAAAAATGAGCAACCCATCCACCCCAGACATTCTCTCATCTCCCCCCTCTCATCAGACAGAAGATACAAATGCCTGAAAGCGCGTCCCACCAGGCTCAAGGGCAGGTTCTATCCCGCTGTTATAAGACTATTGAACGGTTCCCTCATATGTTAAGATGGACTCTTGATCTCACAATCTCCCTCATTATGACCTTGCACCTGACTGTCTATCTGCACTGCACTTTCTCTGTAACTGTGACACTTTATTCTACACGTTATTGTTTTACCTCGTACTATCTCAATGCACTATTGTAATGAATTGATCGATATGGACGGCATGCAAAACAAAGTTTTTTCCCTGTACCTCAGCACATATGACAATAATAAACCAATTTACCAATGGCTAAATTCCACCTGATCATCTCTTCAACAACCTCCCATGCTATTTATCATTCTCAATATCTCTGCTTCTGTAAATGCTCTAATTTTAACCGCCTCATCTGTGTTAGGGCTTCCAGCCTCATGAGTTGTTCCCCACTGAATAACTTTGTCTTTCCATCCTTTTTATCTTTTGAGACCTCAAGCCACATCTCTGCATTGGTAACAGTCTTCCTGATTCAACACACGTTTTCCACACACTTATTCTGTGATGGGAGTGACACTGTGTGCTCAACAGAAATGAAAGTTATGATGTTTGAAAGACTGAAGATACTGAACAACAACCAGCATATATATATTACACACCTTTACCATGGTAAAATGTCATGAAGGGCACGGAACCATTATCAGAACACTGTCACTGGACCACCTGAGCAGATATTAGGACAGGTGAGCAAATTCTTGGCCAGGGAGGTAGGTTTTAGGTAGTAAGGTCTAGAGATAGTTTCTGGGAAGATCTTCCAAAGTTTACAGCCTTGGGAGCCAGAGAGTTGATCACAATGGAGATACAAAGAGCTGAGAAACTGCAAAGCATGGAGATAATAAAGGGTCCTCGAAATGGAGGAGGATACCAGATAGGAAGGGGTAAAGCTATGGAGGGAGGTGAGTCAATGCAAAGAAGCTCATTGAGGAACCTCATTGAGGTGTGTTTTGTGTTATATGGACAGATAAAGTGATCCAGAGATATTTCTTCAATGTAAGCCAAGAATTGGAACATAAATTTAAAACAGACTTTACATTCTCACTCAACGTTTGATCAATATTTTGATCATCTTCTCGGCAGAATGACAGAGACAAAACATTAATGATATTTAAAATGCAATTGAATGTTATAATGAGAGTGGGAGAGGGATGAGATTCTGAGGGTTGAACAAATTTCTGTCATCCATTATAGCTTTCTCGGTTCTTAAATGCTTAAAAATTATGTTTATCAAAGTGACATCCCAAATCAATGGAGCAAAGCAAATATTTCTGAAAAAATCCCCAGATTCTACACACTCCCTTGTATTTGCCAATATAAAGGACATTCTGACAGTGGATTTTTTTCATTGGACGTGTCAGAATGTTCTCAGTCAGATACTTGCTTTGAACAAGGGGAATGTCTGAAGTAACCGTAATATTCTTTCTTCACTGCAGTGTCAGAATGACCAAGTCTATTAATGCAGCCCAATGGCATTTGAGTTTGGGTTTTGGTGGCAGTGGATCCATTCAGAAATGAAATGAGTGAGCACGTTTATTTAACTCAAGGTCAGTGCTGAAATGGGAGCTCTCTCTTCTTCAAAAGGCTATGGTGTCTGAAGTTGGGATGGGTGCTGATATGGAGGATCGAGGAGAGTGGTCATATAAAATTGCCAAGGTGGTTAAAAGTGTCCAGGGATATGGAGGAAGGTGAGAGATCAGAATTGGTCCAGATTAGGGGAGGTTTTTCAGGTGTTCTGTGCAAGAGTTATCCCTTACTCAGCTTCAGCAAAACAGAGTATCTGGGATTTGCGTACAATAGAAGTTAAGTTTGCTCATTTTTAGGACTGACGCATGTTTATAAGATGAACAGTATTTTTCAGGTGATTATTAGGAGAGGTTCCCCCCACTCCCTTATACACTGCCCTGTTCTCTGGTAATTACCCCATTGCTGTTTGTGGGATCTTTTTGTGGATGTTTTCTACTTTACATTGGAAAAGCACTTCATCAGGTGTAAAGATGTTGGCATGTCCTGACGCTGATGCAATAGGTCCTACAGAAATCCCAATCTGTCTTTCTTGTCTCCTTCTCCTCAACTCCATCTCCGTTTCCCTACAATCACCGTTTGCCTTGCAGTTGGTACTTCAACCATTCCACTGAGATGGTGTCATCAACAAAAAAGAAAACCACGTCACTTTTAATGATATCTGCAGTGTCACTGATGGAGATTAAGTGTAGAGTCAGCCCAAGCATGCTTCCATGACTTGCTCATTATTCCAAGTCAGAATGACAAAAAACACATATAAGAAGACATCTTCGACTCCTTAAAGGGACTGTGTGTTTGATTGTGTGCATGAAATTCTGCTGTGTCCCTGAGGATCTAATTAATGTTCAGATCTCCAGTGGTAAATATGCTACCAAACTGTGGAAGAATTGAAATCACCAGTTAATGGATAAATAGACCGCAGCCCTTTCTCCCTGAATGTCAAATCCCTACTTTAAATTTCGCTTTCTTTAAACTGCCTGAAGTGAATATGCATCAACTTGCAAAACTGTGTTTAAGTCAAACATCAATCGATCAAGGAATAAGGAGACTGAATATACATTAACTCATGTTTACAGTGGCAAGCTCAGAGACAGCTTGAGAAAACATACATTTCATTCAAATATTGCAATAAATCCATCAGAACTGGCGTTATGACATGCTGAATGGTGCAAACTTTGCACTATTGTTTCAGGGCAGAGATTTGAATTTCATATCAAACCTTTAATTACCACGAATTTGAGTATCTATTTTCCTTTCTTTAACCCAACAGAATCAAATCTTTAACTCTTTGTTACCATGTTTTTTTTCCCCATACAAAATAATTGGTAATTGGTAATCAGTTTATTATGGTCACATATGTACTGAGATACAGTAAAAAGCCTTTGTTTGCATGCCATCCAGACAGATCATTTGAAACATAAGTACATCGAGGTAGTACGAAAGGAAAACAACAACAGAAGGATTAGCTGCCTCAAGAAGGCAACATCCACCGACCCGGGTTCAATTCTGGCCACTGTCTGTAAGGAGTTTGTAGCTTCTCCCCTTGTACATGTGGGTTTCCTCCGGGTGCTCCGGTTTCCTCCCACTTCCAAAGACGTACAGGTTAGGAAGTTGTGGGCATGCTATTTTGGCGCCGGAAGTGTGGCGACACTTGCGGGCTGCCCCCAGAATACTCTGCGCAAAAGATGCATTTCACTGTGTGTTTCGATGTACATGTGACTAATAAAGATATCGTATCTTGTCTTATCAAAGATCCCCACCATCCGGGCCATGCCATCTTCCTGCAGCTACCATCAGGCAGAAGGTACAGAAGCCTGAAGTCCCACACCACCAGGTTCAAGAATGGCTACTTCCCTTCAACCATTCGTTTCTTGTCCCAAGCAGCAAAACCCCAATCATCACATTTCAGCAACACTATATCCACTTAGATCACTTTGCTCTGAAATGAACTTTGTTAATTTTTGTTCTGATTGTGCTCTTTCTTGTAAAAATTGCATAGAATTTATGGTTAATTTATGTTTTTCTTGTGAATACTGCTTATATGCTGCTATGTGCCTGTGATGCTGCTGCAAGTAAGTTTTTCATTGCATCTGTGCACACATGCACTTGTGCGTATGACAATAAACTCAACTTTGACTTTGAATGCAGAATATAGTATTGCAATTACAGGTATAGAGAAAGTCCAATGCAGGTCGACAAATAACGTGAAAGATCATACATAAGGCCCGTTCCAGAGTCTTAGAACAGTGGAATAGAAGCTGTCCCTGAGCCTGGTGGTGCGTGTTTTCAAGCTTTTGTATCTTCTGTCTGATGGAAGGGGGGAGAAGAGAGAATGAACAGAGTGGGAGGGGTCTTTAATTATGTTGGCTGCTTTCCCAAGGTAGAGAGATATGCAGAAAGAGTCAATGGACAGGAGGCTGGTTTTCATGATAGACTGGGCTGTGTTCACAACTCTCTGTAACTTCTTGTGGGCTTAGGCAGAGCAGTTGCACACCAAGCTGTGATGCATCTGGATAGGATGTTTTCTATGGTGCATCGGTAAATATTGGTAAGGGTCATCAGGGATATGCCAAATTCCCTATGCCTTCTCAGGAAGTAGAGGCGCTAGTGTGCTTTCTTGGCCAGAGCGTCCACGTCCTGGTTAAGCTATTGGCGATATTTACACCCAGGAACTTTTTCATTCATAGCTATTTGAATTTAAACTTAATAAGAGCTGTCACCTGGTTAATATTAGAGAATTGTTCTTCTAGCTTCTTTCGTTCTCTGTCCCAGCTCTGACGAAGTATCTGGGATCTTAAATGTTGACAGTTTCTCTTTCCACAGATACTGCCAAAACTGTTGAATACTTCATGCATTTTCACTTTTATTTCAGATATCTGGCATCCACAGTGTTTTGCTTTTGACTACAAGAACACTGATTGGTTTGGCTGATATTTCCAGTGGGTAGTGAAGTCATGGAGAATTTTTTCCAGAAGTGCATTTCCTGAGGCACTCAATGAAACAACAATTTGCATTTATATAGCATCTTTTGTGTAATGAAATATCCCATAGCTTTTCATTGGAGCTTTGACATTTGACACTCTATTTGGACAAAAGCAATAGCTTGCTCAGGAGCTTGGCTTAAACAATGTCATAAACGATGACGCCGAGAGACAAAGGGGTTTTGGATTGGAGTTCCAGAGTTCGGGACTTGGTCCACTTAGGGGAGAGGTGTCATCGGTGAGCAATGGAAATTGCAAGAGGCCAACGGAGAATAAATGCAGATAAAATTAGCCAGGAGGATGCTCGGGAGAGGGGGCTTTAGGACCCTGGGCTTCAGTTTTATCTGCATGCTGCTGTAAGTCAGTTTTTTATTGCACCTGTGCATACATGTATTTGTGCAGATGACAGTAAACTCAACTTTGACTTTGAAATTAAAAGAATAAACTGCAATGCATAAAACATTAAACAAAAACAGAAATAGTTGTACATACAGGAAGGCAGGGAGCATGTGCTTGGGATAGAGTAAATGTAATAATGGTCACCCTCTTTAAGAACCTTATGCCCTCATTATGTTACAGTAAAACTCTGATATTCCACTATCTTCAGGATGTGTGCCTGACCAACAGATTTTCTAGACTGGTGGAAATAATTCCTATTAATACCCAACACACATTTATGTCACTTTGTATTTTGCATGTTACATCCGAGTACAATGTATTTTACAGTGAACCTGTTGAGCTGGAAATAGAAGCCAGTGACTTACTGCTTGTGAGTTTCACTTTGTGAAAACAAGCTGAAACATACAAGCTCTCTGGATCGGGCTCCGCTGCAGACCTACCCAAGTTCCTGAACCCAGTGTTCCCCATTCCAACCACTGCTGCACAGTTTCCCTACAAACTAGAGCCAGCTCTGGCTGTATACCTTGTTTGCACCCCAGATCCCCAGACTCAAACTGCAAGCTCATGACTGAACTGATTACAGACTATTAGGATTTCTAAACAATTGGATACTGGATTATTGGAGGTTTACTGTAACTTGTCTGTGTGTTTCCAGGATATCTTGAATTCATTTTAAGTCCTACTGACCAGCTGAAAGTGGCTTTGTTTCTGATAATACTACATTATAATATTACATTGAAAGTTGCATTATTTCCCATATAGTTTCAGGATCTTTCTTTGGGGAAGTCCTCATCAAAGGTTATCAATCTGAAATGCCATCTCTGTTGCTCTCCATGGATGCTGCCTGACTTGCTAAGTACTTACAGAAATTTCTGCTTCATGTAACTGCACTGTGTAATGAATTGACCTATACAATCGGTTTGCAAGACAAGTTTTTCACTGTACCTCAGTACAAGTGACAATAATAAACCAATACCAATTTCATAATTCCAGCTTCTGTACTGCTATGCTCTTTGAGAGACAGTGATAGTTTTTATGAATTAATTGATATGTTACCACCAGACTCATGGACAGCTTCTATCCCACTGTTATCAGACTCTTGAACGGACCTCTTGTATGTTAAAAGATGAACTCTTGGTTTCTTAATCTACCTTGTCATGGCCCTTGCACTTTATTTGTCTGCCTGCACTGCACTTTCTCTGTAACTGCAACACGATAGGTTGCATTTGGTTTTCTTAGTATTACTTTGAAGTAATTATGCATGGAATGATCTGTCTGGATGGCACACAAACAGAAGCTTTTCACTGTATCTCAGTATATATGACAATAATAAACCAATATCATCTGCTACTCACTGCAATTTTCTGTAAAGATACCCTGCTTTCACTGGGAGAATGTGCTATAGTCTCAAATCTCTCGATGGATATCTCTATCTTTATATAAATTCTAATTTCTTAATAAATTTGGATAAAATTTTATAAACTAAATAAATGTTTGATGTACAATTTAATCTTTACATGAGTAAAATGCCCTACCACACCTCTGACACATTGGGTGATGCAGTATTGGCAATAAGTACTCAGAAAACAAAAAGGCAAAGAGGAAGAAAGAGGGCAAAAGGAGATACAAATGTCTCACAGCTGCAGAGCCCTGGGTTCAATCCTGACCTGGGGTGCTGTCTGTGTGGAATGTGCACAATGTTACCATGAGTGCGTGGGTTTCCCCTGGGTGCTCAGGTTTTCCTCCACATCCCAAAGCCTTGCTGGTCGGTTAAATCAGTGACTGTAAAATATGCCTTAGTGTAGCTAAGTGGGCAAAAGAATCATATGAGAGTTGGGAGGCAAGTAAGGCTGCAGGAAATGACCATAAAACATCGAAGAGTACAGCACAGGAACAGGCCCTTCGGCCCATAATGTTGTGCAGAACTAATTAAACTGGTAATTAAATTCCGAACTGAAGTAATCCCTTCTGCCTACACAATGTTCATATCCCTCCATTCTCTGCACATTCATGTGCTTATCTAAGAGCCACTTAAATTCCTCTATCATATTTACCTCCTAGCAGGTATAGGTAAATACTAGGTAAATACGCAAGTATTTACCTACGTAGCTGGAAGAGAAGAGGAGAAATTGGAGTGATGGGATTTCTCTGCTGGGAAACAATGAACCTGATGGACCAAAAGGCCTCTTGCTGTGTTGTAGTAAGTAAATAAGAAAAAAATGTTCATTGTTTTGGAATTTCAGGATTAGTGAGTGGCTGTATTTTTTGTCTGATGTTAAAAGATCATGCTGGCTTTGGCCCATATCTATCATCAACATATTTCTGGACCATAACCTCAATATATTAGCTGAGCTTATATAAACTATATAGTTATATAAACTTTACAGGTTATATAAAATCTATAAACCTTAATACAGACTGTGTATTAGTTGGGGCAAAAGAGAGGATTCTTATTTGGCAGCAGAGTTTGCTTAAGGGCTGATTCCCAGCCACATTATGTGGGAGACAGGTGGAGGTGCAAAACGCCACTTCTTCAAATATAAGGTCATTTGCATCACTATCTGTTGAGCTCATGTGGTTAATCCAGTAAATAAGCAACAGTGGAATTTGTGTGACCCAATCACCTCACTGAAGGCAACTCACTGGGAGGTAATAATCTTCAACCAAATCCTCCTGTGGTTCTTGAGAACTGCCTTCCAAATACCAGAAAATACACAACATAGTAGTGTAGTGTACATGGTAGTGTAGCAGTTAGCGTAACGCTTTACAGCGCCAGTAACCCAGGTTCAATTTCGGCCGCTGCCTGTAAGGAGTTTGTACGTTCTCCCCGTGTCTGCGTGGGTTTCCTCTGGTTGCTCCGGTTTCCTGCCACATTCCAAAGGCGTACGGGTTAGGAAGTTGTGGGCATGCTATGTTGGCGCTGGAAGCTTGGCGACACTTGCGGGCTGCCCCCAGAACACTCTACGCAAAAGATGTATTTCACTGTGCGTTTCGATGTACGTGTGACTAATAAAGATATCTTGTCTTATATCCATTTCTGTCTGTCATAAATACCCCAGAAGAACAGAAACCACAAATATGCATCGGAAAAAAAATGTGCCAAGTAGCTGTTACTAAGCTTGAAAACTGAAAGAGGGTTATTCTCCCCTGTGAATAAATCCACGGGAAAACTTCCTCAATGCGAAGGGCTAAATATTGGCCAGGGCAAAGGGAAAGTTCTTAAACCTACTTCAAAAATCCATTCGACAGGACAGATGGGGATTTCGTTTAATGTCTCCTACAGAACTGTGAAGGATTCCGCCACAATTGCACTGGTCAAGTTACCCTGGATTGTTTGGTCTGAAGTGGGGTTTGAACTATGTGGAGTGTTACCATGAAGCTACGGCTTTTGCCTTAGCTAGGTTCTTGGTTTCAGCCTTGTCCTGGACTTACATAACATAAAATAGAACATTACAGCACAGTACAGGCCCTTCAGCCCACGATGTTCTACGGACATTTCATACTGCTCTAATATCTATCTAATCCTTCCCTCCCACATAACCCTCCATTTCTCTATCATTCATGTGACTATCTAAGAGTCTCTTAAATGTCCCTAATGTATTTGCCCCCACTACCTCTGCCTGCACCCACCACTCTCTGTGTAAAAAACCTACCCCTGACATCCCCCTCATACCTTCCTTCAATCACCTGAAAATTATGCCCCCTTGTGTTAGCCATTTTCATCCTGGGAGAAAGTCTCTGACTGTCCAATCGATCTATGCCTCTTATCATCTTGTACACCTCTATCAACTCACCTCTCATCCTCCTTCTCTCCAAAGAGAAAAACCCAAGCTCACTCAACCTATCCTCATAAGACATGCTCTCCAATCCAGGCAGCATCCTGGTAAATCTCCTCTTCACCCTCTCTGAAGCTTCCACATCCTTCTTATCATGAGGCGACCAGAACTCAACACAATACCCCAAGTGTGGTCTAACAAGAGTTCTATAGAGCTGCAACATCACCTCGTAGCTCTTGAACTCAGTACCTCGACTAATGAAGGACAACACACTATACGCCTTCTTAACAACCTTATCGATCTGCATGGCAACCTTGAGGGATCTAGCTTGACTACTTGCTTCATGTCTTGGCTCAACTCATATCCAGTTAACTCCCCACCCACAGTCCTGAACTCCCTGTGAGTTGGGATCAGGAATCTCATCCAGAACTGACAGCAAGACACTCTTGGTTGAAATTCCAAAATCCGTCTACTGGATTCCATGCTTCTCCTTCTCCCTAATCCACTCTTCTTTTCTTACCTATCCAACAAAATATGGAATGTTTACTTCAATCAGTAGTCGGAAAAGTCATGGTAAAGTCCAGTCAGAAGAAATAATTCTGATGAAATCTCCTGGCTCTTCCTTTCTGCCTTGATTGTTAACCATCGAAATGTGTCCCACACATGCCACCTGTTCTGAACTTCTTAAGTGTAAACAATGCTATGACTTCCTTCTCGCCACCAATACTGGAAACTCGGCCTCTCCCCACTGCCCCTTCCTCAGACCATTTTAATCAGTCCATAACAGCTTGCTCAAACAAAAACAAAAGATTCAATTGTTCAATGTTTTTATTTCTGAAAACGGAGTTGTCATTTTGTGCCTTGTCTCACCTCAAATTAGTCTATCCCCTGGCAGCCAAGTGTAAAGAACAACTTCACCATATTAAACTAATCAACACCATGATGATATACATTTAAGCTTGTAAAATTCTATTTAATTAATTAACCACTTCCCACTCCACAGTGCCTTGCTCTACAACACCTAAACTCAAGGTTGGCTTTGTTAAATATAAAATAAGCCACCTGATGACTATGTGGCCTTTGTACTATTTTGGTACCCCTTTGAGAGATCCAATCTGCTTTATGTGGTGCATACAGTGTTATTGCAACTTCTATGCCCTTAACATTTTATCACATTATTCACAATAAACAGGCACCAAAGCAGTACCTTAGAGAAAGAGTTCTGCTCATTTTCTCCACAATATGGAGAAATTGCTTCAAATAATGAAAATGCATTGGCTTCTAATTCTTGCTTCCTCCTCTTGTATCCCTTTTCACCTACAATCCAGGTATATCAAAACTGTAACCTTGGTTTTCATGTTATTATCTTGTTCTTGCCTCTCCCTAGTTGAACTGCTGATAGCCTGCAATACAAACCTTTATCTGGGCATCAATTTGGATTCAAAATAATCTTCAATATGTTTTGAAGAAATAGCTATCAGGGATAGTTATGTAACTAGAATTTATATTGAAGAATGTGTATTCAATGGGATTTACAACAAGCAAATGACAGCACCTAGACTTTAGTTTCAATTGGTTTAAATTTAAGTCTCCAAGCATTGAAAAAATGCACAAATATATTCAAACTGTAAAAGAAGAACAAGGGATTGTGTGCAGATAGAATTACAAACAAGGAGAATCTGAAACCTCTACAAGATACAGATACAGTTCACTTGTCAGAATCTTGAAGCTTAACGAAAAGTGTCTGGATATCCTTTGGTGAGTGGCTCATCTCTTTACTCCCCAGTTTCTTGACACCACTGCAAGGTAAAAGTGTGGATTGTGAAATAATACTGTGCACTTGCTTGGATGAATGTAGCCCCAGTAGCACCCATTGAACCTCAACGATATCCAGCACCCTGTTTGACTGGCACCCTATCCACCACTCTCAGCCTCCACGAGCAGTTTTTACTAAATTGACTGCATTTAACAAATGTATTGGAGTTACTTGCAAACCTGCTCCAATACTACCTCCTAATCCACCAGTAAGGGCCAGGAAGCTCCCAGGGAAGAACTCATCCTTCGATGTATGTACCAAAACACCCATGTGTGCATATGGGAACAGTTCCCCTCAAGTTGCATACCATCCTGACTACCTGACTTGGAAATATATGACAGTTCCTTCATCGTCGTTGAGTCTATACCCTGGAATTGTCTCCCCAGTAGTACAGTGAGAACACGTACTTCAGAAGGAGGTGAGGGGTTTATCAGCAGGCATGGATAATACTGTTTTACTCATCTCTTGTTTAGATTGAATTTTAAACGATTAGTTATGAAGGAATGTTCCAGGCAGATGGCAATCAGACATTCATACCCAGTTGCAATTTTTTAATACAATTTAATGATCAAAGTTTACACAAGCAATGTTGCAGCTATGTCGGACCCTTGTCAGACCCCACTTGGAGTACTGTGCTCAGTTCTGGTCGCCTCACTACAGGAAGGATGTGGAAGCTGTAGAAAGGGTGCAGAAGAGATTTACAAGGATGCTGGCTGGATTGGGGAGCATGCCTTATGAAAAAGGTTGAGTGACCTCGGCCTTTTCTCCTTGGAGTGACAGAGGATGAGGGGGGACCTGATAGAGGTGTATAAGAATGATAAAGAGGCATTGATCATGTGGATAGTCAGAGGCTTTTTCCCAGGGCTGAAATGGTTGCCACAAGAGGACACAGGTTTAAGGTGCTGGGGAGTAGGTACAAGAGGAGATGTCAGGGGTAAGTTTTTTACTCTGAGAGTAGTGAGTGCCTGGAATGGGCTGCCGGAAACAGTGGTGGAGGCGGATACAATAGGGTCTTTTAGGAGACTTTTGGATAGGTACATTGAACTTAGAGAAATAGAGGGCTATGGGTAAACCTAGTAATTTCTAAGGTAGGGACATGTTTGGTACAACTTTGTGGGCCGAAGGGCCTGTATTGTGCTGTAGGTTTTCTCTGTTGCTAAGCGTTCTTCAAGGATGTTTCAGCATCTTCCAGCTCACCATAACTGGATTGCACAATACAGATGGTCCATTATCTAATGACTTACACGCTTAACACCTAAAAAATTCCCTCCACAGCCTTTGTCAGATCTGGGTTGTGCACACTTTTCAATTGTGGATTTTTTTTTTGGCATTTCTTTGTAAAGAACATTCCTAAACATAAAACTAAAGCAATCTATGCAGCAAATAGGGACTGCCTCATTGAACAGTTTCTCACCTGTCTGAGCAATAAACACAAGAGAGTCACTAATAAATTCAGATGGGAATTGAGAGACCTATACAGGAGCTGGTTAGAATGTGGAGTTTGCTCCTGCGCGGAATAGCTGAGACACAAAGAACAAATGCACTTAAAAGGAAGTTCGAATAATCATGAGAGTAAAAAGTACGGAAGATCATATTGATGGGTGGATGTCAACTCTTTGAAAAAACCTCCCAATTAGTCATTACTCCTCTGCTCCTTTTCCCACTGCACTGCAAATATCTCTTTTTCAAAGACATATTCAATTCCCTTTTGAGGTTACAACTGAATTTGCTTCCATCACCACGTTAGATGAAGATGACTGGTAATAGGCCTGTGTGTACATTGAACACAGCATAACACCAGCTGTGTGAAATGTACAGTTCCCTGCTGCTTCCTTTGCCAGTTGACACATGGAAGGCTGTGATTCAAGCCAATCCAGATCGCTTTCTTCTTTTATTCAATGGAATATTCTAATTATCTCAGAATCACGGAATCATAGAGACATACAGCACAGAAAAAGGCCCTTTCAGCTCACCTAGTCCATGACAACCACAACACCTGTCAGTGCGAATATCATTTGTCTGCATTAGGCCTGTATCCTTCTCTGCCTTTCCTATCCAAGTACCTGTCCAAATGCCTCTTAAACATTGTAATTGTAATTGGGTTATTATTGTCACACCTACTGAGATACAGTGAAAAACTTAATTTTGCAATCCACCCATACAGATCATTTCAAAACATAAGTACATCGAGGTAATGCAAGGGAAAAGCACTGACGGAATTCAGAGTATAGTGTTACAGTTACAGTCGCAGAGAAAGTGAAGTGCAGGTGGACAAGAAGGTGCAAGGGCCATGATGAGAGAGATTGTGTTCATCTTTAATGTACAAGAGGACCGTTCAATAGTCTTATAACAGTGGGATAGAAGCTGTCCTTGAGCCTGGTGGTGTGTGTTTTCGAGGTCTTGTATTATTGTATCTGCCTCCACCACCTCTTCTTGCAGTTCATTCCGGATATTCACAACCCTCTCTGTGAAATGCTTAACTCTTGGATCTCCTATAAATTTCTCCCCTCTCAACTTAAACGCGCCTGCTAGTTCTAGACTCCCCTGCCCTGGGAAAAAGATTCTGACCATCTGTTCTATCTTTGCCTCTCATAAATTTATAAACCTCTACAAGGTCACACCTCAGCCTCTTACATTCCAGTGAGAACAATCCAGCCTATTTGATATCTCCTTATCACCACCATTCCAGGCAACATCCTGGTGAATCTCTTCTGCACTCTCTCTATTGCTACCACATCCTTTCTGTAGTGTAGCAAGATCTTGTCATCTTACAAAGACAAATGTTGATCCATTGTGTGAGCAATTGAAAACAGATAGGACAGTGGAAGACAAAGGAACCTCCCAGGAAAGAATGCATCCTTTGATGTGTGCACTGAACACTTATGTGTGCATGGACACACCATCACCTGCAGGTTTCTATCATGACTTAGAAATATATTGCCATTCTTTCATCACTAATCTTGGAATTGTCTACCCAATAACGCTGTGGGAGCCCCTTCACGAGGAAGAATGCAGCAGTTCAAGAAGACAGCTTACCACATGGTCAATTAAGGATGGGCAATAAATGCTGACCTTACCAGCAATGCCCACGCCCTGAATAGTGAACGAAGTGATACATAACTAAAAGGTCACTGATAACTACGCTGCACTGAAATCATTGGCACCAAACTTTGGGAGCAGAGTTCAATGCATAGTCATTGAGCCATTATGCCGTTAGAGTGCAGAAGACAGGACCAGCTTCCATCCTCTTACTCTTGATGGATAAATTGGAAACATCAATGACTCCAGTGGCAGATGCCAACAATCAATAACATAGATTAATAAAGTGGTCACAAAAACATACAGAATGCTTCCCTTTATTAAGTCAAGGCCAAGAGGTTACACCAAAACTTTATATGACATGAGTGAGGTCATATATTGACCATTGGTCATTACTAGAGGAAGGATGTGATTGCACTGGAGATGGTGCAAGGAAGGTTTGTGTTGCAGAACTGGAAAAAAAAATTTGCAGCTCTGTCCCCATGTTTGTGACTCTCCCACTCGTGAAAGCATTTTAACATCTACACTCTCAAGACCCCTCAGGATCTCATAGACTTGAAAAAGGTCACCACTCATTCTTCTAAACTCCCAGGAATACAGACCCAAACTTTCCAGCTTCTCTTGGTAGGACAACCCTCTCATCACAGGAATTAGCCTGGTGAATCTACTTTGGATTGCCTTCAATGTCACTATATCCCTTTTTAGGTGAGGGGACCGAAACTGTGCACAGAATTGACTTCACTAACATTCCCTATTTTTCTATACCTTTGCAATAAAGGTCAACATGCTGTTTGCCTTCTTATCTATTTCTTGGACCTGCCTGCTAATGTTTTGTGATCTATGCACTAGCACACCTTGATCCCTTGGAACTTCACCCATTTCCAGTCTAGATTAGATAATAATCCACCTTTCAATTGCTCTTTCCGAAGTGCATGACCTTAGACTTACCCACATTAAACTCCATTTGCCAGGTATCTGCCCACTCACTCAATCTATCTATATCCCATTGCAGAATCACAATGCCCTCATCACAACATGCCCTTCCACCTATTTTTGTATCATCAGCAATCTTGAAAACTTTACATTTCATTCCCTCTTCGAGGTCATTAATGTCAACAGTAAACAACTGAGGGCCAAGAACTGATCCCTGGGGTGCTCCACTAGTTACACCCCTCCAGCATGAAAAGGCCTCATTTATACCAACTCTATTTTCTATGTGACAGCAAGTTTTTAATCCGTTCTCATACACTTCCTGCAATATTTTTATTAAGTTTTTTTCAAAGGGAAGACAGATGATGCCAACAGTTAATCAATGCTGCTCCAATGCAAAAATAAACTTGAGTATACAAACCCATCAATCAAATTAAATTTCCCAGGTATGATGGAAAAGCATCCTCGGCACCAGGCTCATAATTCCTCCACTTTAAAGACGCAGATGTATTCAGATGATCTTGCTCACATGATTCCGTAATGTGACTATTGCATATGTTGTCAAGAAAATAACGAATGCCCAATGGATTTCTGATCAACATTAATTATTTCCATTAACTGGGTGTATTTTTTTAATCTCAACAATTGATTATCAATCCAGGCAAACTGAGGTCAATTCAAATTTATCTGAGACAACATAAAGACACCAGCCATGGAAGTGGATCGTTACATCTGCTTATCAGACATAATTTACACGTAGCCAACTAACCACCCCAGAAATCCATTTCAGAAAAGTGACAAGATACTCAACAACTAAAGCATAGAACATGAAGTTTATTAAGATCTGCACTTGAAAACCTCTAGCCTGTCACAACATTGCCATAATGGAACCAGTCAAATTATGTCGTTCTTTGAAGTCCTCAAACTGCAGTTAATCTGCTAATTTATACTCAAAGTCACTACTGTCAGCAATGACCTGGGAACATCAGGTTTTCAACATTTCCTAATAATGATGGAGACATATGATGGAGCGACCCGGCTTCAATTCCAGCCACTGTCTGTAAGGAGTTTGTACATTCTCCCTGTGTCTGCGTGGGTTTCCTCCGGGCGCTCCGGTTTCCTCCCACATTCCAAAGATGTACGGGTTAGGAAGTTGTGGGCACGCTATGTTGGCACCAGAAGCGTGGTGACACTTGCGGGCTGCCCCCAGAATACTCTAAGCAAAAGATGTATTTTACTGTGTGTTTTGATGTACATGTGATGAATAAAGATATTGCATCGTATCGTATATACTGATGGCAGAGAAACAAAGAACATGCACTAATGTGGTGCCTCTTGTGGTTCTTGCTGCTCCCTGCTTTACTCCTGGATTGGATGCACAGTCACGATCACATCCACTTTGCCTCTAGATGGATGGAATCCATGTGTTCATGGAGTGGCTTTATACCCACTGAGAGAAGTCAGCTGAGACGGACTGAACCAATGTTTTACAAAGGACCCAACCTCAGAGCAAACTGACGTCAAGCAAAGTTATGTCATCGTCCCAACAATTTTCTCAAGCTTTCCCTCCACAATTCATCCTTTCACTTCAACAAACTTCGCACTGGACTAGAGCTAATCTACAGGACACGTGGGAAACTGTTCAACCTGCTTTGCCTCCACTCTAGTACCAAGGTCACTCCAACCTCAGTTATTGAGCTGGAGGATCAAGCTGCTCACTTGTGTAAACATACATTCTGAGGCCGAGCTCCAAGTCATCGTTGACTTGTGCACTAAAGCCTACAAGAGAATAGACCTTATGTTAAGCATATGCAATATAAAGGACCTCCAGCAACCTGTGCCTGTTGTGCCATGCCGTGGAAAATGGAGTGTTTCCATGTGGAGCACTTTCCATTTTTCAGGAGCTGCCTCTCAGCAAAGGCAGATGTTGATTATGATATTCATCACCACCTTAAATGCACTTGGCTGCCTGAGGAAAAGCATTAAAGGCCTTAAATCCAGCACAAAAGTCATAGTCTATTGGGTGACAGTGATCACTGTGTGCTTCTGAAACCAGCTCTACCTTAAACAGGCACCTCAAAGCACTGGAGAGGTACCACTAACAGTCTCCACTGAATCCTCCAAATCTATTGGTTGGGTAAGTGAACCAACATCAGCTTCCTTTCCCTGACCCTGAAAACCCTCACTCAGCTCTGTAGGAATGGCGACATGATTTACTTGCCCAGCACCAGGCTCCTGAAATGGACATTCCAAACTCTGTCTCAGCAAGAAATGAACAGGTGGACAGAGGAAATGATTCAAGGAAGAAAAAGTGTAACATTGCCACCTACTCGTGGGAATCCTTGACCCATGACCTTCAAACAGAGAAGGAAAATGGATGGTAAAGTCAAAGTCAAAAAGTCAAAGTCGGATTTATTGTCATATGCACAGGTACGTGTCCGCACAGGTGTGTGAAAAGCTTACTTGCAGTAGCATCACAGACACATAGTATCAGAGACACAACATTCACAAGAAAAACATAAACAGAAATTATACAAAATTATACAAGAAAGTCCATTGGAGTGCAAAGTGATCAAATTGGTCATGGTTTTGCTCTACTGAGGTAGTGATTAGGGTTGTGCAGGTTGGTTCAAGAACTGACTGGTTGAAGGGAAGTAGCTGTTCTTGAACCTGGTGGTGTGGGACTTCAGGCTTCTGTACCTCCTGCCCGATGATAGCTGTGAGAAGATGGCCTGGCCCGGATAGTGGGGGTCTTTGATGATGGACATTGCATTGCTGAGGTCGCCCCTCATGCAGATAATTTCGATGGTGGGGAGGGATGTGCCCCTAATGTATTGGGATGTACTGGAATGGCATTGAGAACCCTGAGTCCATGTGTCAGCACTGCGTAGAAGACCTGGTAGGACCTCATCAGCTACCTCAAAACCCCCGCTGAATGAGTGAAAGCAGGTCACCCTACATCCTCGATGTACTGATGTGATGAAATGATCTGTACGGATGGCATGCAAAACAAAGCTTTTCACTGTACCTCAGGACATGTGACATTAATAAACCAACTACCAATCCAGAAATATTGCCTAAGAAGAAGAAATAATCTTACTATAGGTCTGCCCACATGCACATACAAACAACGAGTGTTTGGAAATCTTGTTCAAGTTGAGAACATAGAGGAAGTTATGATTTGAATACCCATCCTTAATTTGGTTTAGTCAAGATTTGTAAATGATCCATAGTCTACCTTGAATTGGGGATGATGTGCACCTGATTTATTTTGGGAATCACAGAGACTACATTTATTTTGTTATAAAGTAATGAAAGGTGCATTTATACAGCATATTCCACAACCTGGGATCATTGAAAGAACACTTAAAGTATTACCATTGTTGTAAAATGCTGTATATTTCCCCAGCATGTAGTTTATTTCCACAGTAGTGTAATGCATAAAATACATCAGAGATTTATTCCTTTGTTAGCTCATCAGATTCAGAGTTGATAAAACTTTGGTATCAAGCAGAATGGTGAGCTGAAGTTACGTGATCCATTATTATGTTTAGTTCAAACTTTGAAACAAAGTGGTTTGTCTATGAAGAAGGATAAGGATCAACACTGTGCAGAAGGCAGTTATTTGGGTCCCTGTCCATGCCAGCCGAAAGAGAGTGATTGAGTTAATACCATTTCTCAGCTCTAGGCCTATTGTAGGGTCAGACAAGTACTTCTTTAATGTATGGAGGGTTTCTGCCTTGTCCACTTTCTCAGGCAGTGAAGCCCAAAGCCCTACTATTCTCTGCATTAATAATACCCCAAACACCCCTCTTGTCCCTCTGTCCAGAAACATCTTCACTTTACTCTCCTCATTTGAGATTCTGCTTAAAGCTTCACTCACCAAGATATGGTCAACCATCCTAATGAATACTTCAAATTGTCTGACAACAGTCTTGTGAAATGTCCTCAAGATTTTGACCCCTTTCTCTACACTCTCTTTAGAACTCTGGTTATCTGAGATGCATTACTGAAATCTCCCTTCAGCTCCTTTTGAAGTCCAGTCACTCAATGTGTGGGCAACTAGAGGAAAATACATTGATAATTCTTACTGTAAAGTAATGTAGGGATGTCATGAAAGAGGGAGATTCTTAAGGACAGAACAGGGAATGTTTTTACATTGGGAGCTCCCATCATTAGTTTTGGGAAGATGATGAAAGGCCTCTAGAGCATTTCATCATCTGAACAAGTGAAAGAAAGACAGTGGAAACTGCAGAGAGTTGTGGACACAGCCCGGCGCATCACGGAAACCAGCCTCCCCTCCTTGGACCCTTTGTCTTTACCTCTCGCTGCCTTGGCAAAGCAGCCAGCATAATCAAAGACCCCACCCACCCGGGTCATTTTCTCTTCTCTCGTCCTCCATCAGGTAGAAGATACAGAAGCCTGAGGGCACATACCACCAGGCTGAAGGACAGCTCCTGTCCCACTGTGATAAGACTATTGAACGGTTCCCTTTTACGATGAGATGGACCCTGACTTCACAATCTACCTTGTTGTGACCTTGCACCTTATTGCACTGCACTTTCTCTGTAGCTGTGACACTTTACTCTGTACTGTTATTGTTTTTACCTGTACTACCTCAATGCACTCTGTACTAACTCAATGTAACTGCACTGTGTAATGAATTGACCTGTACGATCAGTAAGCAAGACAAGTTTTTCACTGTACCTCGGTACAAGTGACAATAATAAACCAATACCAATTATTATTATAAACTTGTGGACATTACATGAGATTGGTTGTCTCTTTTATAATAATCAAAAATTATGAGAAATTTCACTTACATAGCTCCTTTAATGCAGTAACATGCTACAAAACACTTCACAGGCAAAAACGGACATCAAGGTAACAAAGGATTTATGAATTTGCGTGACAATATCTTGGTGAAAGAGAGCCGTTTTAATGAGCATCTCCCATGAGGTGAGAGGCGTGGAAATAATGTAAATTTTTCACACAGAAGGAGACCACTTGGCTGATGCCAGATGAACAGCAACTATTCTGCCTGATCCCAGCTTCCAGCACTTGATCCGTGGTCCTGCAGGACATGACTTTTGAAGAACATATCCAAGCACTGAATAAATATGATGGGGATTCCTGTCTCTACCATCCTTTCAGGCAATGAGTTCCAGACGCCTACCACCTTCCGTTTGTTTTTCCCCTTTCCTCCTCTCAAATTATTTTTAATCCATGTGTCCTCTTAGAGTCATAGAGTCATACAGCACAGAAATGGGCTCTTCAGCCCAATGGTCCATGCCGACCATGGTTCCCATCTAAGCTTGTCCCATTTGCCTGCGTTTGGCCCATATCCCTCCAAACCTTTCCTCTCCATGGATCTGTCCAAGTACCTTTTAAATGTTGTTAATGGACCCGCCTCACCCACTTCCTCAGGCAGCTCGTTCCAAATACTGACCACTATCTGGATGAAAAAGTTGCCCCTCAGTTTCCCATTAAATCTCTCCCCTCTCAGCTTAAATCTATGCCCTCTAGTTCTTGATTCACTAACCCTGGGAAAAAGACTGTGCGCATTCACCCTGTTTATGCCCTTCATGATTTTATACACCTCTATAAGATCACTCCTCATTCTCCTACACTCCAATGAAAAAAGTCCCAACCTGCTCAACCTCTCTCCATAACCCAATCTTTCGAGTCCCAGCAACATCCTCGTAAATCTCCTCTGCACACTTTCTAGCTTAATAGCATCTTTCCTACAGCAGTGCAACCAAAACTGAACACAATATCCCAAATGTGGCCTCACCAATGTCTTGCTGCAGGGAATATTTACTTTGTCAACTGTGTCTTCCCAGCCTCCTCAATACCAAAGAAAAGAATTCAATCATTCCTCAAAGCCAAACTTCCTGCCATGGTTTTATTCTTGATGTTGGATTGCAGGGCATTGCGAGATCGTAGAGACCAGTCATCTGAAGGTATGATCAAAGTGCCACAGTGGGAGGAATCTTGGAACCTTGTAGGAAGGAGCTCGGCCACAGAGAATTTGGTCTTGAGGATAAGAGTTTGAAAAATCCAGGTGTGGACCAGGAACCAGTGTAAGTCACCAAGCATGGGGTGTGATGGGTGAATCAGGCTTGATGTGCATTGAGAAATATACAGCAGGTAAGGCTAAGTTTATGGAGAGTGCAAGAAGGCTGTTCTGTATTGAAAAGTGGGTCACCACCAACATTAAAGTGAAAAGAATGAATTAACAACATTTAAGGGGTACTTGGACAGGTACGTGGATAGGAAAGGTTTAGAGGGATATGGGGCAAATGCAGGCAAATAGAAATAGCTTAGATGGGAATCTTGGTCAGCATGGAAAAGTTGGGCCAAAGGGCCTGCTTCTGTGTTGTATGACTCTGACTCTATGAATGACAATAAGATAAGATAAGAGAGATCAAATATCTTTATTAGTCACACGTACATCGAAACACACAGCGAAATGCATCTTTTGCGTAGAGTGTTCTGGGGGCAGCCCGCAAGTGTCGCCACGCTTCCGGCGCCAACATAGCATGCCCACAACTTCCTAACCCGTACGTCCTTGGAATGTGGGAGGAAACCAGAGCACCTGGAGGAAACCCACGCAGACACGATGAGAACATACAAACTCGTTACAGACAGCGGTGGGAATTGAGCCCAGGTCGTTGGCACTGTGAGGCGTTGCACTAACCACTACACTACCATGCCTGCCCCAGTAATTAAAGGTTCAGTGAAATAACATGGAAAGCAAGAGATTCCAGTGCTTATTGGTGTTGCATTTCCTCCAAGTGCAGGGGCAAGTGTTGGGGCAAAGAAATAAATAATGTCCAAGAACACCAACATCTCAGCAAAGAAAACCATCCCGTTTACAAAGACAGGTTCATTTCATTCTATCTGTTTCACAGATTTACCAATGCATTATCAACAATTGAAGGATGTATCATATCTGCCAAAAAAGTAAAGAGAAACTCATCCGCATAACTGTACAATAAGTTAGTTGATGCTGGTGAACCAACTCGAAGCAGACCTTTCAGTAAGAAAGCACCAGTCTTCTCTAATTATACTACTTACCACACATGGCTGCAGGAGGTAACACCAAGCTCACCAATTTACACACTGGTCACAACTCCATCCCTGCCTCAAATCAACTGCTGCTGAAATCCTTGCTACCCCAAGTTTGTGGGAGCTTCCTGTGGTCAGATTGGATGCTGATTTTCCTACATTACAGCAACAACTATGATTCCTAATCTCTTCAGTGGCTGCAAAGCCCTTCAGCACACCATGAACTAATCAAAGCTCATATTTGCAAGTTTTTCTAAAAGAAAGAGCCTTGGTTTTAACACCACAGCCAGAAGACAGCACCTCCCACAGGGCAGGAGTTGCTTGAAGCATCAACCTAGACCAGAAGTCGTATTTCCAGTGTGGGATTTGAACCCTCAAATATCTGTTGTAGATGTTAGAGCATGAGCTACTGAGTCAAAGATGACGCTTCTATTCAATAAGTGTATCAGCCTCCACTGATACTGGCTGTGACAAAAGGGTATGAATTTTCTGTACCAGGTGTCTTTGGTGTCTTGGCAAAGCGTCAGACAATTCTGCCCTGTGGAGGTCACACATCAAAGTCCAAGATGCAGTGGGGTACAATTGAGTGTCTGTTGCTTTCTAAGGAAGAGGGAGAACCTCTATCAGTTTCTTGTGCAAGCTGCAGTTGGAAATTTATTTATCTATATCCATGGTTTCCAGGCTGATGTCATCATTGATCCATAAATTTGCTCAATTTAAATTTCGAGAGTAATTGCCCTTGAGAGGATGGTGAGCCACCTTTTTGAGGGACTGAACTTCTGGTGATGGTACTCACAGAGTGCTGACCAGGAGGGAGTTCCAGCATTGAGACTAAGGAATGATGAAGAAATGATGAAACATTTTCAAGCTGGGAGAGGAATTTGACTTGGAGTGGAATCTGCTCGGGCTGGTGTTTAATGCATCTGTTGGTTTTCTCCTTCTTGGTGGCTGAGGTCACAGAAGTGGGAGCTGCTGTCGGAATAGCCCGAGTGAATAACTGCAATGCATTTTGCAGATGAAACGCACGGTGCATCAGTGATGGAGGGAGTAAGCTTCTAGGGTGGAGGATGGGTTTCCAATTGAGCAGGCTGCTTTGATCTACATCAAGTTGAACATGTTGAGTGCCTTTGGAACCCCACTGATTATCATCCTGAATAACTGCACAATGGATTCTCTATTATGTCAGCAAATGTTGTTCCTTTGTTCAAGAAAGGGAGTAGGGATAACCCTGGAAATTACAAACCAGTGAGTCTTACTTCAGTGGTGGGCAAATTACTGGAGAAGATTCTTAGAAACAGGATTTATGGGCATTTAGAGAAGCATAGGCTGATTAGGAACAGTCAGCATGGCTTTGTGAGAGGCAGGTCATGCCTCACGAGCCTGACTGAATTCTTTGAGAATATGACAAAGCACATTGATGAAGGTAGAGTAGTGGATGTGGTGTACATGTATTTTAGTAAAGCGTTTGATAAGGTTCTTCATGGAAGGCTCATTCAGAAAGTCAGGAGGCATGGCATCCATGCTGTGTGGATTCAGAATTGGCTCACTCATAGAAGACAGAGGGTGGTTGTAGATGGAGCGTATTCTGCCTGTAGGTCAGTGACCAGTGGTGTTCTGCAAGGATCAGTTCTGGGACCCCTGCTCTTTGTGATTTTTATTAATGACTTGGATGAGGAAGTGGAAGGGTGGGTTAGTAAGTTTGCTGATGACACAAAGGTTAGTGGTGTTATGGGTAGTGTAGAAGGTTGCTGTAGATTACAGCAGGACATTGATAGGATGCAGAGTTGGACTGAGAAGTGGCAGATGGAGTTCAACCTGGAGAAGTGTGAATTGATACACGAAGGCAGAATACAAGGTTAATAGCAGGACTCTTAGCAGTGTGGAGGAACAGAGGGATCTTGTGATCCACGTCCATAGATCCCTCAAGGTATCCACGCAGGTCGATAGGATTGTTAAGAAGGCGTATGGTGTGTTGGCCTTCATTAGTCGGGGTATTGAGTTCAAGAGCCATGAGGTAATGTTACACCTCTATAGAACTCCGGTCAGACCACACTTGGAGCATTGTGTTCAGTTCTGGTCGCCTCATTATAAGAAGGATGTGGAAGCTTTAGAGAGGGTGCAGAGGAGATTTACCAGGATGCTGCCTGGATTGGAGAGCATGTCTTATGAGGCAAGGTTGAGTGAGCTAGGACTTTTCTCTTTGGAGAGGAGGAGGATGAGAGGTGACTTGATAGAGGTGTACAAGATGATAGGAAGCACAGATCAGGTGGACAGTCAGAGACTTTTTCCCAGGGCGAAAATGGCTATCACGAGGGGACATAATTTTAAGGTGATTGGAGGAAGATATAAGGGGGATGTCAGGGGTAAGTTTCTTTTACACAGAGAGTGGTGGGTGCATGGAACGCACTGTTGGCAGAGGTAGTGGGGGCAGATACATTAGGGATATTTAAGAGACTCTTAGATAGCTACATGAATGACAGAAGAATAGGGGGCTATGTGGGAGGGAAGGGTTAGATAGGTCTTTGACCAGGATAAAATATCAGCACAACATCGTGGGTTGAAGGGCCTGTATTGTGCTGTAATGTTCTATGTACTATGTTCACAATATGGATCAATATCTCAAATTCCTGGCCGCATCTCATGTCAAGACCTTATGCGTACTCTACACCACAGACAATGCACTTACTCATTTAAATAAGGGAGTGGTAGAATTAGAAATGATAATAATAAGGGAATGGATTTAACTAGTTTATTCTGGAAAAATCAACTCTTCCTTTTATAGAAACAATTTAAATTCTATATTACCTAATTTGCTTTCAAAAAGCAACTGACCTATTTCAAAGTGATAGAATCAGTTCAGCATTTGGGGACAGTTATACAAGGATGTCACATTCAGCTCTGAATGGATCAAGTACAAGACTATAGTACTTTTTTTATAATGACAGTTCTATGTGACAGGAGAGCTCACATTCCTAAAGCTGCCATTTTCAACAGGAAAACTGTGCCAAGGCACAGATAATCCTCAAGCATCACTCACTGGGTAAGTTACTTATTGATAAATTGACATATCTGCTGTCATACTCCCAGTGAGGGAATATCGCACAGCAACTAATTCTTCATTAGCAGTAACTAATCCACACATGCAGCGATTCACTTGCACTTCTGCCAATCTAGTGAACTGCATTAGGTGTTCACAATGTGGTCTCCTCTACAATAGAGAAACTGAAAGTCTTTACCTCATGGTGAAGGTCTCTAAGAAAAAAGGGAATAGGTTTAAGGTGAGATGTTGGAGGCTGAGAGGGAACTTGAAGGGGAATTTTTTCACACAGGATGGTTGGTGTCTGGAATCTGTTGCCTGAAGAGGTGGCGGAGGCAGATACCCTAACAATTTTTCTGAAGCATCCAGAGAAGTACTTGACTCACCAAGGCATAGAAGACCGAGGACCCAATGGGGGTAAATGGGATTGGAGTGTACAGGTATAATGGTCAGTATGGACATGGTCGGCCAAATGGCCTGTTCCTGTGATGTATGACTCAATGTTAATGACTAGTTTAATTAGTTCGGCACAACTTTGTGGGCTGAAGGGCCTGTTCCTGTGCTGTACTGTTCTATGTTCTATGAAAATGTGGATGGGGTAATCGCTTTGCAGAACACCTTCACTCAATCCTCAAGAGCGATCCTGTTGCGGTCACTTTAATATCGAATGTAGAACAGTACAGCACAGGAATAGGCCCCTCGGCCCACATTGTCTGAGCCAAACGTGATGCCAAATTAAACTAAATCTCTTCTGCCTGCACATGATCCATATCCCTCCAATTCCTGCATATTCATGTGTCTAACAGCCTCTTAAACACCCCTATTGTATCTGCTTCCACTACTATCCCTGGCAGCCTATTCCAGGCACCCACCACTCTCTGTGTAAAA